>NC_064628.1:155662621-156295537 GCF_023864275.1 Schistocerca cancellata
ATGGAAGCCTTAGATCCATTTACCGATTTACCTTCGACCAGAATTTTCTCGGTTTCTCTGTCAGATCTTTGACCAAGGTGTGACTGTGGTAGTTGTTCTAAGCTTTGCGCACAGATCTTTTCACAAATACACAAATCTCTACTAACCTTCACTTTTCGCCATTTCTGTGTCCCCTTTTGAACCTAGAGTACAGCAGCCTCTGCTTCCTCAGCATCCACCAAATTTTGTTATTAAACTACGGTGGGTCTTTTCCATCCTTTGTCCATTTACTAGGCCCATAACTCTCCAGACCACAATTTACAATCTGCTTACGCTTTTCCCCTAATTTCTCTAAATCCATCTTACTGGAACTAAGCGATGCCAATTCAGTGTCTAAGTCAGATGTTAATAAATGATTATCTGCTCTATCTAGCAGAAACACTCTCCTAGCCTTCTTGACTAATATATTAACTTTCATAATCATAGTCGCTATAATGACATCACGATTGCTAATCCCCACTTCTATGCTGATAAGTTGCAGCCTATTTGTAGCTACGAGGTCTAAAATATTTCAGTTGCATGTGGGCTGCCACGCTAGCTGCTCAAGACAATTTTTAGATGTACACCTCACATTGAATCCATAGGCATCCCAGTCTATAATCAGCACATTAAGGTCACCTCCAATTGGGATTTACACATTATTGATCGTAGACTTTCTTTGAATAACTCTAGAACTGTCACAGCAGAATTGGGTGGCTGGTAAAAATATCCAACAATTAACTTAGTTTCATCTACACATGTTATACACGATAAGATGACTTCACTGTCACAGGGTGTATACGTGGACGAGTAAAAAAAATTCCCAGATTTTTCCCGGTTAAAACTACACTTTCTCCTGGATGAAAATACACTTTTTCCATGTTAAGTAACAGTACACTTTCCTTCAGAACTGTAAAACTTATCAATCCTTTCAATGGTTGTGGTTTTATACAGCGGCGTAGAATTTCCCGGCACTTTAGAAAACGAAACTCAGGGGAAAAACACGTTTTGGAAAGATGTCTGAAGTGCAGCAACATGTACACTGCATATTTTCGTATTACGAAAGTATAAATTCGAATTCCACCAAACACCGCATGGTACTTTCCAAAGGATTGAAATCGAGATTGCGATGCGCTTCTGTAAGCCAGTCATAGCTCATGTCAAGCGATCTCGCCAGCCAATGACAGTGGGTATTCAGAGCATAGGACATGTGATATAGTCAGCCAATAACATCACTGTTAAGTAGCGCGAACACACAAACAGGAAAAGGTAATGGTTTAAATTAATATACATAGTGTTGCTACAAGAAAAGAAATGCTTTTACGTATAATATTGGTAAAATAATATATTAATAAGCTGCAAGAGAAGCTAAGCTTTCACACATGATGTTGATCTTTTTTTGCACGTATTACACTTTAAGATACATCTCACAAATGTGCCAGTAAAATTTTTAACATCGACATAAATGTCTGATCTTCTGGGCTCTAAAATATTCTACATGGTCGTCCTCAAAGATTTGATTTTTGAATGAGAGTCAAACGCTCTGTGCTTTAAGAAATTCATCGGACATTCGCGCACAGAGTTCATCTAGGGCAAAAGGAAATTTACTCTGAAAGTAACTCTTTCCAAACAACCATTCAGAATATTTTCCTGCGACCTGTTAGAAATAGATTCGTTTCAGCAGTTGCCAGAGAGTGCCAGATAACAGGCGTCGCCACGCTTGCGCAGCTACGATGACGCAGGAAACCTGTACGTTCGTATGTGTAAAACATTAAAAGATCTTACATTATGTCATAAAAGAAACAAGACATTAGAGGATACACCAAGGGCATGGGAATTTTGTGAACTATACTAAAATGCATCATTCGGCTTAAAGTGCACATTCATGTGTCCAGATTCATATGTAAATTTTCTTGGAGTACCAGTACTGTATTATCTCATGTTTGGTTCTTTATCAAGGCATAATGCCATACATGCTAGAAGATGTAAACGTGAACTTGAAATGCAGTGCACAGTTGAAACTAGCCAATAGTGTGGAACTAAACACTTCGTTTCAAATAAATTGACTGCCTCAGCAGAAAAGATTAATAAAAGTCAAATTTATTTAACAAACCGACAAAAATAACTTCATTGTTCTGCAAGGCGATTATCGCTTGACTGTCAGAAAGGTGGAAATAAAATAAAATCTGAAACTAATTACATATTTTGGCCTTCCGTAATTATGTGAATGTATTTTAATTCACTTGATAGCTCCCGGCCACAGAAATCTGTTTTGTTTTCGTTTGACGAGAGAGCAATGTATGAAGAGGAAACAGCAAAATCACTTAACGTAAACACGGGTCATGTGAGACTACCACCTCCCCACTACAACTCAGACTGCTCTGTGCATCAGGTCCGGATCTACGATATTTTCAAACTGGGGTAATATTAGATAGTGGCGCTCCCCCTCCCTCGAGCGTTTGTGGTAGGGCGGCAAAAATTCAAAAAACCGACTTTTCAAGAATATCTTCATTTTATAGCGCACATCTTTCTGAAGAGTCTGATACATAAAACATATATGTTCAAGGAAACGTAACACATGTGTTACATGTTATTTGGTCTTAAGTGTGTCAAAGTGCAGTGCCACACCTCTTCACACAACATTCTTCCATCGCACGTCTCTGATTTCGCTCTGTGGAATTCAGACACGTAATATTTTGTAATGGGTGCCATCAAACTATATTCATGCCAGTGGAAATTGCAATGTCCTGTGGTGCCTCTCCTGCTCCCAGTCGGCCAGTTTGACATCCTGCCCCTCTTTTAAAAAATCTCACAATTAATACTGGATGGGGTTATTTGTAACTGGCAGAAAAGAACTCTTCAGAAAATTTGCAGTCTTTACTGCCTATTAGCTCATAAATTGCTGTTTTGTGTGATATAAAATTAAATAGAGGATACATAAAACGAGTAAAGACAAGAGACAAGCAAGACAGTACACGTTCCTTCAATCCTTAAGCCCTGCCTTTTTTTCTCTCTAATATTGCCACAGCTTTATATAGTGTACTTTCCTTTCTGGGAAAGAATCTATTACCTCATCAAAGCTCGTCAACGTTTTGCTACATGAAGAAACGAAATGTCGTTGTCTAATATTAAAAAAGCTGTTAATACAAATTGTACCCAAGACTGGTGTGGTTTCTCGATCTGATTACGTGTATTTTGTCACTGCTAGATAAAACAAAATAGGTCTCTCTAATATTGCCGCAATTGTTACACACACCAAATACACGAGACTCTTTTAGCACAAATGGTCATTTTTATAATGACAGAATATAATTCACTAAGTACCAATATCAAATGCCTATTAGGCCTACTATAAGAAAAAGTTTTATTTTAGGAAATAGTTTCACACTTCATTCATACTCTTTCGCTTCTGAAGCATGAGATCGAAAAGTAGCAGTACGAAATTTTTATATGAATTTGGAATCATCATATTCTTCTGTAATTTGTGAGAATCCCTGTTTCTTCTCCTTCCTCATTCTAACAGACAATCTTGTCATCACTAATTCTGTAACTATTCCAGCCAGTGTCAAAACTTATTCTTTGGTTAACTTCAATAACCCTGCCACAATCACTGGTTTAGCTATCCCGCGTTTATTCTCCGGTTAGGCGTTATTACGTGTTCATACAACGCGGTTTCCGTGCTACTCCCAGAATAGAACTATAGTGGCTGTTAGCCGGGGACTGTATAACTGGCCCTTAGTGGTGTAGTGGTCTGGTCAAAAATTATCCGTCGAACTTTCATTTTCTCGGATACACGGAGGAGACAATAAGCAATCTTTGTTGCCTGTTATTACTGTTAGTCATTTATTTCCACTCTGGTAGTCTGAATCTATGGAATTCGCTAATAGTTATAACAATGCTGACCATTTGCAAACCCAGTCAACCACATAAACAGCGATTGGCATTCACCTGTTCGGCTTTATTCCGCTCAGTTCGTGTAGACCCGTCCCATTTTGTCTGTATGAAAGTTTATTTCTAGATGTGACGGGGATTCCGCACGCATTCAAAAATCAACTTACGATTCTTTCAGAAATCAACTTAGAATTTGTTCTAAAATTTTCAAAAACCAGCAGGGATGCATTCAAAATCAAATGAATAATCGATAGACCAATGTGCGCTGGATGCTAGGTGCTTTGTGAAACAAGATCTTTTTCCTCAATAATATGAATTTGGCGCCCTTCCTCCCCGAAACTGCCGCCCGGGACAGTACCCGGGTTTGCACCCGCCCCCTAGTTCCGGGCCTGTTGCGCATATGTCAATCTGGCAGCTTAGGCGCACCAGTAAAATTTTTCCGGATAGCATCTGGCTGCTATTGCTTATATAGCTAACTGCCACACTTCTGTAGACAGAAGTGGGAGAATGTACTACTCATACGTGACTCAACTGCACATGCAGATAAGCTCGCTCGCAACCACTCAAAGGAATCTAATGTAAAAAGTTGTGTCGTCACACACATCGGAGGCATTTTATTTTCCTCGTTCGTTTTTTATTGCTGCAGTATTATTCTGCAGTAGCGAGATACAGTAATAGTCTTTTTTAGAGTATTGGTTCTTACCAGTCAAAGTTACAAAAATTTAACTGAAAACTAAAACAATGAAAAATTCCCGGAATTCTAAAAAATTCCCGGGTTTTTCCCGGACGAAAAATTCCCAGGTTTTTCCCGGATCTCCCGGGTCGTATACACCTTGTGTCACATTCGACTTCAATCTCAACGGAGAGAATATTTTTGTCAACTGCAATGGCCTCTAATCTGTCTTTCTAATATATGTTCCACGACTCACTAAATACCTCAGAGCTTTCCAGTTCAGGTTTCAGCCAGTTCTCGGTCCCAAGAATAATTTGAGCCGATAGAGGAGATTGAGAAGATCCAGCAAAGAGCGGCGCATTTCGTCACAAAATGTTATGGAGATGCTAAACAAACTCCATTGGCAGCTGTTATAAGAGAGGCGTTGTGCAACATGGAGAGACTTACTATTGACATTTTGAGACAGTACTTTTCAGGAGGAGTCAAACAACATATTACCCCCCCCCCCCCCCCCCCCCACACACACACATCTCGGATATTAACCAGGAGGAGAAAATTCAAGAAATTAGAGCCAATACAGAGGCTTCTCAACAATCAATCTTCCCATGCACTATTTGCGAGTGGAACAGGGTTGGAGGTATCAGATAGTGGTACGAAAAGTACACTCTGCCACACACCATTAGGTGGCTTGTGGAGTATGAAGCAGATGTAGATGACAACTTCCCTGGAGGGCAGTACATTCGGGAACTTTATTACGAATACTTCAACAGTTTACTGACAAAATTTTGACAGTTGAAGTGTCTTTATTCCAAACGCCGTTTGACTTCCCTTGCTGTAAATTGACTGGAGAGTATTCATCAGAGCACCTCAAACTAACGCATAGCCCAAAAAGCCCTCATGTCACTCCACAAGTACTCTGCTACCTGAGTAGCTGCTTCCATTGTGCAGTGTACCCCTGACCTATCAAGAGCAGTCCTACAAATGTCCACACAATAATGCAGGTCTAGAAATCTGCAGCCAAGACCATCACAGTCAATGAAGCCTTTGGTTGACAACCTCCACTCAACTCCAAACCAAAGGACCCCAATCAACTCCTGGAACAATGCTGCAAATTGCAAGCTCTGCTTGCACCCCGCACAGAAGGACAGCACTCTACACAACCCCCGCCAGCTGCCTGTACGAACTAAGGATCACCTCAGAATCCATGCAACAGGCATCATTGGTGCCAACGTGAGCCATAACTTGCAGACAACTGCACCCTGCAAGCTCGATAGCCTCAGGCAAGGCCACCTCCCAATATCAGATGAGGCCCCCCAGCAGACATACCGAGTGCACATTGGCTTTCTTTCCACCCCTGAATGCTATGTGCTTAAGGGGCTCCATAACACGCCTAACATTGGAGCTCCCTATGAACAGTAAGTCCCTCCCCCGTGTGCCTGCTCCTACCTTGTTGAAGGAGCGGCCAACTGTCCACTCACAGGGTGAATGGGCAGGGCCAGGCAACCAGTCTCCACATTGGCCCTCTGCATCGAGCGACGTGTTATCACCTGCCACTCACCCTACTGTGAGGGAGGATCCACTGTGTCGGGTACACTAGGAGGGGCCTCACAAACAGAGCCAATAGGCAAAACAAGTGACCCTTGAGGTGTCCCATGCAACGCACCAGATTCTCTGCCACTGCTACACTCCGAGGCAGCAGCCTGAAGGTGACTGACTATAGCCAACAGCACATTCAGCTGTTCATGAACTGCGACCAGCTTCTCCTGAGTCCATACACTGCATGCACACAACCTATCCATCCTAGCAAGACTAACTGAAAAAGTGAACTCTAAAAGCAGACAATCCTAGATATCTGACTTACTACCCTCCTGATGTGTCACCAATGGACACTGATACTTTAAATAGCTACATAGCTGTCTGTTCAGTGAGCAACTGTTGTGCTAAAGACTGAATGAATTTTTACTTACAAAAATGTGAGATTAATCCGCTTAAGCAGAGAAACATGCATGGAATTTAATAAATATACTATGTGGAAAACACAGAAAAGGATAACCACTTAACTTGCCACTCTGTAGATGCATTTGTATCACAGCCAAGAGCTGGAGCCTGACTTAAGGGGACAAAAGCTCAAACATATGTCATTAAAGATCATGTTCTGTGTTGCCAGGCACAATGTGATAAGAGGTTTACGATAACCCTTACTCAGGAACTGGTTCTCTCACTATTTAAATAGTTGTATGAGTATCTGGTGAGTGGACTTTGTGCGTCTTTAACACAAGAGCAAAAATCTGACATTTGATTTGGAAAGGAGTTTTGGGCACTATTAAAACCAGAATAGGTACCTGTACAGTTTGTGCTGTGTCCAAACATGCACAAAACACCAAGGAGTGTCATCAATACAGCGATTTTACTCATCATTTCAGATTTTGATGAAACCTGACACACACATGTTAACAGTAAATTTGAATGTGTATATAGATATATTTAAGTTATGGATATTTCTGCTTTAATCTGTAAATTTTACAAAAATGTCATTTTAGTGAAATATTTATTTTTGAAATTTTATAAAGGTATGAAATCATGACAGTCTCACTTTCATACTTGGGAAACTAGTTAAAAATAACGTGAAGTGTTTTATATAACTTTTTGAAAAATTTTTAAGGCACAGTTTCTAATAAATTAAAAATTTAAATCTTCATTTAAATTTGAAAAACAATTTTCATCCCAAACCCATATTGTGCTGTATAACGTAGGAATATCCACGAAAAATGCGGCAAAATTACACCTCTCCCATCATTTTAGCTTAATTAGGAGGGTTGTTACTGCAATCTGAGATTATGGCACTGGAGCACTTTTTGACAACTCCAAATTGCCATATTTTTGAAATGGGTTAACAAATTTTAATAAGATTATGTATTTTTCTTAATCTATATGTTTGCTACCTCAGTGCCAAGTTTCATTAAAATTTGGGATAGTGAGTCAAAATTCATATTAAAATTGTGTTGAACTAATATGGAATGTCCCAAACAGACCAGTTGATTGTCCTTTCTAAATATTATTCATTGATTTTGTGGGGCCTTTGCCAATATCTAAGAAGGGCCACTTCACCTGGCTTTACCCCACCTAAGCAGTGACAATACAAGCTGTGGTCCAGAATTTGGAAAATATTTCTAGCAGTTTTGGACCATCCCAGTACACAGTAAGTGATACTGCGACATTTTGTACATCAGATGGATTTAAAAAGTTTAGGATGGGAATAGCCATAAGGCATGGAACTACCACACCTTACCATCTCTACATTCTGAATGCAGAAATGGTGAGATGGAATTTGAGTGTAGCGCTAATAGCCTACCACAGTAAGGATCAGGAAAACTGAGATTGTGCACTCCCCTGGTTGATGACTGCATATAACATGGCAAAACATGAAGGTCTTAAGTCAATTCCTGTGGAATTATTGCTGAGCTTTAGGACTGGCAGCCCACTGAGCAACCTCTGGTCTTTTAATGACCTGTTGCCAGAAAAAATTAATTTACAGCAAACTGGCTGTTCAGTGAATAATGAATTCTACTGTAATTGATGAAAGTATGTGAATGCAGTTTGCCGCTAACTTGGTGTAATGTTTTGTCTGTACAGAGGTGTATCTGTCGCCTTTATTACCCCTTCACTCTCACACACAAATCGGTACAATACAGTTAGGGCCTCCTGTTTTATCTTGAGGCTGATCCGTGATAAGACAGGCAAACAATTATGCTAATGGAGGATTCTGAGTATTTTCTCGAATTTCATTCGCTCTCTCTCTCTGTCCTTTATCTGTGTACAGGTTAAAATATATTATTTCACTTACGTGGAATCAGCCCAATAGAATCTCTGGTGGAGCCCTTCATCTTAATATTCAGCGGCTGGTTTGCTGGAAAAGATCTTTACATTTGTTATTATTGTTAAGCGCTGCATTCAGTTGGGAAAAATCGATCGTTTGAACAATTCGTTCATTTTTACGACAGATTTAGAATTTCAGATGTGGACGAAGCCTTTTTGGATGATTTTATCAAAACTTGGTGACTGCAGGCTCTCTTCGTCACAGCTGAAACTTCCCCACTAATTACAGGGCCAAGGCAATCATCAATGATTCAGACAGAGAACTCATTCGTCATTCACTCTAGAATAAAAGGGTCACAAACCTGATTTCTGAGGAAAATAGTATATTCAATCCATCTCCATTACATGTTCCGTTTTCTGTTGATTCCAAGTCTTACTTAATTTTCGTTTACCGTTTTTCTCTATCCACCAATAACCCGCTAGTGGCACAAACTTTAATAGCTCGCTTTAGCGAGAAGAAGAGCAAATATGTCTCTTTTAGCAACCCGACAATCTTCCAACAGATACTTCCGAAGCTGTACTCCTTCTCCCTCTATAATAACCATGGAGAATACATCTATGTATCTCTGTTATTCCAAAGAATAATCTTACTAGAAAAATACCTTGGCGTCGACGAGCTGTCGGCGCATATATTACTAGAAATCCGATCAGATACTTTCCAAAAGTGAATAAATGTGGATGATTTGGTTGACCATTATTAATTATTGCGTGGTAAAGGGTAAATTTCCGTGGGGAGATTACAATGCCCCTCGCAGCGAGCGAAGTTTGTGAGCTCAATTTTGATTTACCGAACACACTTCGCGAGCTATCTATTAGTGTGGATAACCCGGAAGTGATGATTGTCAGTCCTCCGACTGAAAAAGAGAATATTATGTTTAAGACAGACGAAGAAAAGAAATGTTGAAAACAGAAAAAATGAAGAAACAGGTACCGCGGCTGTATTGCTTTTTTGTGCATCTAGGTGTTATGTTTGCTGTGCACAACCAAGGAAGATGATCTTTCATGAGACTGTTATCAGGGTCTACCCATTCGGGAACTTTCTTAAGCAGGGAAACCTTGGAAAACCTCTTAAGCCTAGACCCCCAACCTACGGTACATAGAAGATAGGAAAGCCTATAGAAGAAAACAAAATAATTTTGAAATAGATCTCTAAAGAAAAGACAGGGATCAATTTATATCACTATTTTGAGAAGAGTGGTTTGTGCCTCTAGCAAAAAAAAAACATTTTACAATAAATAACGTGAATTTTCGTTTTACAATCTTGTTCCTAGGACAATATCTTGCGGTGCTAAAACTCCCCCGGGTCTTGCATGTCCCCGACGTCCACATTTGTAGTCGGTCTTCTACGCGGCCCCCTTTGTAGTTGGTCTTCTACGCGGCCCACAATGGGAGGAGTAGAAGGGACATGGATACTCGAATTCACATGCAACATTCATTCCAAAAGAATTAGCAATGACCAAAGGGAAACTCTTCCTGAAAGAGAACTGGTTAGGTTGCACCGTCCAAGATTCTCCTTTTTGAAAGCAAAATCCTTAGGGCTTCATGCATCCTTTTTGTTACGACATACTTCAAGGAATTTAGCCATTAACTAATGATGTTGCCCAAAAGCATCATCATATTTACTCTCGTTTGAATACTCTTTTTGACTTTGCATCCCCACTTGTGCTTATAAGTCCAAAAGTTCTGACATATTTTCTATCACTGATTTGTTCTTCGTAATTTAAAGGATTCATGCAACTTACAATACATTTTGGATTCAAATCATCGAATAATGGAAAGTGTAGTTCTTTTTATACAAAGACATAATCCATCATTTTCTTGAAACGTCATATAATTTATCTATACTCAAAATTTTTTATTCTAAATACATCTATTTCTCCGCTTGATTGCTGTGATGTAAAAGTTATTAGCATTGAGGAATGCGGATTCACTTCTTTCATTTATTCACTGATTCATACGGCGTTCATACATGCACATATATGGAAATGGATTTTTCAGACAAAATTCCCAAACGAACACGAACCATTAAATAACTACTAATTCTATGAATATTACTTTCTTTAATCATTCATTAATAAATTAAAAACTCTTAATTTCTAATTATAACACCTTTTCTTTTTAAAGTTCAACATGAATCAGTTTACCCTCACGTTTGGTGCGAGTCTCTTACAAAGCATATCTGTGTTGTCTATATCGATTTTAACTCTCGCGCCGACGTCAACTGTTTTGCGCGGGAAATTATCTTTGCGGCGTTAACCGTCACTCATTATTCACTACCTCAACACATCCCTTCACACTTTACACATCTCAGCGTGCACTTGAGATTATATATGAACATTCACTCGGAATCTCTTTTGATTATTCAGCGTCATTTGCGGGAAACATTTCATTCTTCTTGAAGGTCAGTTAGATCCTTTATAAATCTTGATGACATTAGCAATGCTAAAGTTCCATGTTCACCCCAACCACAGGTGAAGCCTATCTCCACTATCTTCTTTACAACACTTGATAGTAATAGTTAGTCACTATTTCTATAATCTATGTCACTGATTAACTATTTAAATTTAAAGTTTTCTAACACTACACACACAGTTTATTGTTTTTTTACGAGCGTTCATCTCTGTCACTCGCAACACCATTCCTCTGCAAATCAATGCTCTTTAAATATTGGACATCCTGGAACCGTTGTATAAGTTCGTTTATGTTTTCCAGACATGTTCTCACTGGAATTATGATTTTATTTATTTCTCTGGCATCGAGTACCAGTCTCACAGTCCCATTTGCTTTTGGCACAACCAACAATGGGGAGCAGTATGGGCTTGTAGAGGGTTCGATCAAACCCCATTTCAACATGCGATCTATTTCCTTTTGAACTTGAGCCTTTAACCTCCAGGGAACAGGATAGAAAGTTCTACAATACGTTTCGTGCGGCTTAACGTAGAGATGGCATATGTATCCTTTAATAACTCCTGGCCTTTCATCAAACACGTTTTCATACGCTAATAATAATTCTTTGAGCTGCTTCTTCTGATCTTCAATAATGCAGACGGATTCATTTAACTTCTCATACACTAATTGACCGAAATCTCCTTTGACTTGGAACTCATTATTTACGTGCTGTTTAGAATTTTGTGCCGTCCTGATTACTTGCACACTGATCACACTATTATATTTTCTGGTAAGGCTTTCTTTTTTCAACAAGTCCAACTCAATTTCTTGTTTATTTACATTTAACCAAATTTTTCCTGTTTTAAAATCTATTCTGCATCCGTATTGATGTAGGCTGTCGACTCCGATAATGCAGTCTACCACCAAATTTTTCACAACAAGGAATGTGCTTAATATTGCTACATTTCCGACTTCTACACTAAGTAGTGACTGCACTTTTACATTAGCTGATCTAGCCCCAACGGCGCCTATTATTCTGCAATTTTGAACTGGAAAAATTGGTACTCATCTTATATTTCTGATCTTGTTGAATAGAGCCTCCGAAATAACATTTGTGGTTGCAGCTGTGTCTAAAACCGCCACTATAGGTACAGTCTCCAAAATGACTTGCACTTCGGCTACTGCCACCTGTTCCTTATCCTCATCTTGGGGTTCTAAGTCCTCGGTCAATTCATCTGCCAGTAATCGTCCATCATTATACGTTAGCATGGGTACACATATCCTGTTGCCCCTCAACCAATTGTTGACCACTCCTCCGGGGCACGAGTGGGTCCTTACAAGTTTGTTGGATTTTGATTCGCCTGGTGGTTGACATCTTCCATCACTTCAGTAATTACCGGTTGATTTGCAGATGTCCGTCCCCACTGATGTTGGTTATTTGAGTTTATTCCCCCCGGTTGATTCCAGTTTCTATTACTGTTATTGTTCCAGGCTTGAGGTCTGAAATTCCTTTCGTTCCCCCACACGGGATTGTATCTTTTCCCATTCCTGTTGTTCCTTGGATAGCCCCTCGCAAGACTATTGCCGGTATTACTATTGAGATTTTGAGGGGTTTCTCCACTATTTAGCGATCTCTGTGCATTCCCTTGCCTACCATTTGGAGGAGGTTCTATCTCCCTATATTGGAATCTGTTATTACGGGCTTTCTGGTTGTTCTCTTCGATAATATCTATATGGTCTAACGTCGTGAGGAACGACTCCAAGTATTTGTCGTTGCCGTAAATCAATTGATTCCGGATGCTAGTTGGCAGTCTTGCCTTAAGTATGTTTATTATGTCTGGCAAGGGCATAGGTCTGTCCCAGTATCTAGTTTTATTTATATATTTTTCAAAATACTTCCTAAGGCTTCCTTTTGAAAAGGAGAAAGGCTCCGGATAGAGCACCTCCTGCCTTAGGCGTTCCTGTACCCCTTCTGACCAGAACTTTGCTAAAAACGCTTTCTCAAAATCGTCATATGTCGAGCAAACAGAAGTCATGTCCGAGGCCCAGATCGCCCTCGAACCTTGTATATATCCTGTCACGAAACTGATCTTCTGCCACTCCGACCAATTTCTGGGTAGCACTCCTCTGAAACTTCGAATAAAAACAATCGGATGGACCCCCCTTTTGTCAGTGTTAAAAATCTGGAATTGCCGATGCTTTATCATTTTTTCTTCGGCATGGCAAAGGCTTTCGTAATCTCCTTCAGATAAAACTTCACGCGAACAACTAGCTCGTGGCAATTTAATATTTGAGTTACTTACACAAGTCGGTATCGTGTGCGAATGTGCAGTAACTGGCTCTATAGTCGCTGCCAACTTCTGCTGCTGGCCTGTATTCATTTGTTCTGAGCCTTGTTGTGAAACACGTAGCGACTCTTCTATCGTTTGTTTCCAATGCTCGAAATCAGTACCTAACTGCTGTCGCACTTCTTCAAGTCCTTTCGCAAACAAATTCTCTTCCTGTTTGTCACATAGACTCTGGAATGCTGCTTTAACATTTTGCTCAACGTTTTCACACATTAGCCTTTTGTTTTCTAATGTGATTTCGGATAATTTACGCATTAATACATTAATTTGGTGGTCTATAACATCTTGATGCTCTGTCAGATGTCCAACACTTTCCTTTAGGTTAGTCTGCGTACGTGCCAATTCAGGAAGTTGCGCAATTGCACATGACATGGCATCTTGCTTTTGTACTATTTGCGGAACCATTTCCACCTGTTCCCGTACGGTATCTATCTTAATAGCCACATACTCCTTCATTTCTACACGTACGCGGTGAGTAGATTCCTCACATCGAGCTTTCACCAATTCTATTTGTGCAGTTAATTTTCGTTCCGTCTCTTCGGCCCGATCTTTAAGTTCCTTTGTCTTCGTCTCTATCCGCTGCTCTAATTCGGAAAAACTATCTTGTAACTGCTGCTTAATCTCAGCTTTCAAATTTTCCTGCCCTTCCGTAACTGAGGCTAACTTCGTATTGATGTCGATTTTCAAATTTTCCTGCCCTTCAGTAACTGAGGCTAATTTCGTATTCAAATCATTTTGCCCTTCAGTGACTGAGGCTAATTTCGTATTCAAATCATTTTGCCCTTCAGTAACTGAGGCTAATTTCGCGTTAATGTCGATTTACAAATTATTCATGCTCTCGGTTATCATCTGCATCTGCCTCATGATAATTACCAATGGATCTAATCCATATTGCGTACTTGCTGTTCTCCAGCTGTGTCTACCGGGCGTTCTATTGCGCTATCTGTAGCGATCGGTTCTACAACACTTCTTACTACATCATTATTATCAGTGCTAACAGCTGAAGGCTGTTGCGTGCTGCTCTGCTCTGCTTGACTCATCTTAAACATTGCCCTAGTTAAAACCATATAAATATTCTACTGTCACTATATAAAAATATATCTCCCTTCACACAAGAGTACTTCTGTGGCTACTTTCTTACTGTACTTATACAGATAAAAGTAACTGGGGCAGGTCTAACTACATCTAGCATGAACACAATTAGTCAACGTTCAAATATTCAATAGTACTAAACAGAAAAGCGTATACTTCATCTATTCTAGTAAGCTTCAATAATAAAATTATAGATCTGGCCTTTTCTCTGCGACCAGCGTGTTGTTTATGTTCTTATTTGTAGATCCCCTGAATGTGACTGCGAGTATTTCTTCTCTTTTCCAAGCGTCAGTTAAGTTGGCTCGTCGTAGTTCACATGAAACAGAGAACAAAATTATTTTAACAACGTCCAAAAACGTGTCCTGTCACGGATTGGCCATTATAATGAATTCTACTGTAATTGATGAAAGTATGTGAATGCAGTTTGCCGCTAACATGGTGTAATGTTTTGTCTGTACAGAGGTGTATCTGTCGCCTTGTCCTTTATCTGTGTACAGGTTAAAATATATTATTTCATTTACGTGGAATCAGCCCAATAGAATCTCTGGTGGAGCCCTTCGTCTTAATATTCAGCGGCTGGTTTGCTGGAAAAGATCTTTACATTTGTTATTATTGTTAAGCGCTGCATTCAGTTGGGAAAAATCGATCGTTTGAACAATTCGTTCATTTTTACGACAGATTTAGAATTTCAGATGTGGACGAAGCCTTTTTGGACGATTTTATCAAAACTTGGTGACTGCAGGCTCTCTTCGTCACAGCTGAAACTTCCCCACTAATTACAGAGCCAAGGCAATCATCAATGATTCAGACAGAGAACTCATTCGTCATTCACTCTAGAATAAAAGGGTCACAAACCTGATTTCTGAGGAAAATAGTATATTCAATCCATCTCCATTACATGTTCCGTTTTCTGTTGATTCCAAGTCTTACTTAATTTTCGTTTACCGATTTTCTCTATCCACCAATAACCCGCTAGTGGCACAAACTTTAATAGCTCGCTTTAGCGAGAAGAAGAGCAAATATGTCTCTTTTAGCAACCCGACAATCTTCCAACAGATACTTCCGAAGCTGTACTCCTTCTCCCTCTATAATAACCATGGAGAATACATCTATGTATCTCTGTTATTCCAAAGAATAATCTTACTAGAAAAATACCTTGGCGTCGACGAGCTGTCGGCGCATATATTACTAGAAATCCGATCAGATACTTTCCAAAAGTGAATAAATGTGGATGATTTGGTTGACCATTATTAATTATTGCGTGGTAAAGGGTAAATTTCCGTGGGGAGATTACAAGTGGAAAAGGCAATGATGAGTATTTTGAGAGCTCAAGAATTTCAGATCCAATACTACAATAGGGGGTGGTGGCTAAACCTATACTGGATAGATGATCAGGCTTTGTTACAAATTTTCAAGCTCTTATAAAAAGGTTGATAAGGTTAGTGAAAAAAATCCCACCCAGATTCAGCAGGTCCTTTGAGATTTGAAAGTTTATAACACCAGGAACAATACTCTTACTGGGCCCGGAAAAGAGGAATAGCACACATGCTCACCTCTCAGATTATGCCAAGTTTCCACCTCGAGGCTTCAGTTTTGATCAAGGACCCTTGATTGGTAATTGAATCACTGAAGCTGAGGGGTCAGCCACGTGGTGGAAGCAGGTGTGGCTCTGCTGAGGAGGGAGTTACTTCTGGGCAGTTGAGTGATGTGGTTCTCTCTCTTCCCTCCAGCTGTTGAGTAATGGTGTATGAACTGTTTATGTACAGAAATGTTGGAGAGAGAACAATTTACAGCTAAGCAATGGGACGATACAGAGAGCACACTTGACTGTGGTGGCCAGGAAGTTGTTTACAGGAAACAGCACAATTTGAGAAATTATATGGCAGCTGTTCTGGAAAGGCAACTTCCCTGCCAGCATTCCTATAATTTGAGTAATTGTTTTAGACCAGATAAGAGTTTTATGACAGATTTTATTTAATATCAAAGCACTAGCATGAATTTAGAAACAACTATCACAGAAGTTTGTGAATATCACAATACAACCTTAAAATCTTTAGATGACAGAAATTACTATAGGTTTTTTTTTTAGATCTGTCAATGGCACTTGATGCTATTAATCACATCAAACTCTTTAGAAAGTCAGCTGATAAAGGAGTGAGAGGAACTGCAAGGCAGTGGTTAGAATCAGATCTGTCAGAGTACAAGTTGAAATGAAATTTAAAAGAGACAACACAAATTTACACCAGCACACTATGAACTTCTCTGAGATAAAGTCTATTAGATATGGTGTACAAGGTACAATTCTTGGTCTCATATTGTTATGCTATATATTGTGACAAATATGAAACTTACTTTATGGCATACCACACTAATTGCTGATGACCCAAGTATTCTAGTATCAGGTACTTACAAAGCTGGCCACTTATGATGTTTCTGAGTGAATGTGTAATGAAGCAAGCTGGAATAATTTTAATTCCCTTCTTGTTTTGCCATCTGCCTCCATAAATTCGTTTTTTCACTTTTAACAATTTACCATTAACATACATGAATACAATTTGCATTTTCATAAAAGAGAAAATTTTGTGTTTAGTTTATGTATGTAATTGATTCTATAATTTATTTCGAGTATTGCTAGTTATTATTTTTCTTTACACAGTGAAATCAGTAGTTGTTTCGTAACTTAAATTCTATTGTTGACCCAGAAAAAAATATAAATTCTGTAATAATTATAAACATTTGGAAGATGAAATATTAATAATCTTAAAGTATCTATTTGGCTCTATTCGAAAACGTGTTATCAGAGCCAGCCCTTTATTAATTCCAAAGTAATTGACAGTTTTGTCAAAAGTATTGTTTGTGTAACAATATTTGTTGATTTCATGATTTAAACAAATAATTCAACCTAACTCTTATAGTAGAAGAAATTGTTAAAAAACAGAATTTTTTAATGTATTCAGTTAATTTAATGAGTTAAGTTTTAATTGCAATTTTGTAAATTAAACATTGAACAATGTGAAATTTCAGTACCTATTATTGTGAGGATATATGAGGACCCAATTTCTGGTCAAGATATGAGTTTCTGATGAGAAACCTGTGCTGGTTAGAACAACAATAATGCTTCAAATTAACTGTGGAATAAGTGTTAAACAATGACAGTGTCTGCTCCATATGTACCTTTCTATTCTTCAAGAGCTGTGAACTTTGTGGTTAGGTTTTACTGCTTGTAGATGTGGAGGTTAACCTTAATGAGGCTTATCAAAGGTTAAACAACAGTTCACTGGCCATATCACTTTGTATTATTGAGGGTTGTGAACAGCAAAAGTAAAAGACTGTGAAACATAACTGTGCATCTGTCGGCTACATTATTTACTGTAGTCAGTGTCCAAATTACAAACCCATTTTTCAGCCAGTGTAGCAACACAGTACATCGACACTGAGGACAACAAATGAACTCACACACCAGTTTCAGTATCACACATCAAAAACGAGAAATCCCAATCCCCAACCTCCTACTGAGCACTGAGAGCTGTCTAATGTAAGTTCTGTTAAGATCCTTGGCATATGTCATGAAAGAAATCTTAAATGGAATACTCGTGTTATAGACCATCCAGCGACGAAAAATTTGGGGGAAAAAATTTATAGTCACAAATTTTTGTAAACTGACAGGAGGGAGTGTCATGAACAACATACTAAACATCCTGACCTATGAAGTAAGCATTGGGATGGCAGGCTTTTCGAAGGCCACATTTTTATGTTTTTCTTGAATAACTCGAAAACTGAGGATTCTGGTGAAAATGTTTTCCAGTACAAAATTAAACTACTTTAAAATTCCTACAAAAAATATCCAATTCACTTTTCTTCAGGACTAACAATTTCAGTGTAGCAAGAGATTGAAAAATCACATAGTATTGAAAATGGTGTTTTAATGGAATAAAATTAATGTCTATTGTTAAATGAAGTGAATTAACAATGAATATTAAATGTGTGCATAATATCTAAGTGCACTAGAGTTGTATTAAGAGATAAATTCTGGTCTGGGGGTGTAACAGGGTGGAGGAACAGGGATGGAAGGTAGAAGCACAAGGGAAGGTAGGTTGCCAGATTGTAGTCGTGTGCTTCCCTCCTTTATAAGGCTGCAAACTGAAGAGCGGAAGGGTGATTTCTCACTATCTACCCCCACAATGTCATGAGAAGTAACTACAAGGTGTTTGACAAAGTGATACAGATCCTTCACAGTGTGCATTACGTGTCACTGGTGACACCTTGTGCAGACATGCCCGGGGGTGTTTATTTTCCACAAATGCATTAACACTACATAGAATACAGACCTGAGTTCTAATAGGAATAACCCAACAAACATGTATTTACAGAATCAATGTAGGCCACTGCGCACTATTCTATACTGCTAGATGGGAAATTGATTCTTACAAGTAGATGTCCCCAGAGGTGGGACTGACTTTTTGCAACCACCTACACTATGATGTGGGTTAAGATCCCAGGTATCACAACCTACAGTTATTCACCCTGGTGGGTGCTTGTTTGAAAGTAACTTGGAAAAAAAAGTTGGCAATTTGCATGTTGTTCAATAGCATTAAAAAAGTAATAGCACATAGGCTGGTTGTGTGGTGTTAATGGGTAGGGTAAGGCCTTCATGTGCAGAAGGTTATGGGTCCAAATCTCAACAGGTGCTTTAATTTCTTTTTTTATTTTTAAATTTTTATCAAAATGACTTTGATCTTTATTTTTATTCAATTAATTGGTTTAAATGCAATTTTTATTTCTGTTCTTTTGTCACATCATTTTAATCAATGGATGAATTTTTTCACTTGTTCTCACTTTTTTTCTTTATATCATTCATCTTCCTCCCAGAATTTTTGTGAATGTGAATCTAATTAATTTCCTGTATTAATTTCAGTTTCATTCCTTTTGTTTCATCATCCTGTGTTTTCGACCAAGTTATTGCGTTCATTACTTCTATCCCTTAATCTCCTTGAATTTCATTTCACATACAGTTGCTTCTTCAGTTTAAATCTTCATCTGCATTATTTTGAACATAGTGCAGTAGGAATGTAGGCTATGTTTTAAATGTTTCTGTGATGATTACAGAAAAAAAACCACACATTGTGTCATGAAAAATACATTTTTGACACCATTGCATAGACAATATAAACAGATTATTTCGTCTTTTGTTTTTTACATGACAGATTGGTATTTTCAAATATTTAAATATTATAATAGATAGAAATAATTAAATTCGCAGTCACTAAAATTCCATGGGGAAAATGAATGACATAAATAAAAAATGAGAACAAATTAAAAAGTTCATACAATGATTAAAATTATGTGACAAAGGTACAGAAATAAAGAATTACACTTAAACCAATAACAATAATGATCAGTCATTTGATAAAAATTTTAAAAAATTAAAGCACATGACATGATTTGAACCCACAACCACCTTGCAGTCTTTGTGATACTACCTTTTTAATGCCTCCAAGCAACACACAAAATTTCAAAATTTTTTTTGGCGATTACTCTCAAACGAGGGCTCACTAGGGTGAACGGCTGCAGACTGGCTCTGGGATCTTAACCTACATCACCATATGGATGGTTCTGAAACGTCTATCCCATTGCTGGGGATCTCTCCTTGTTAGCCATCCTGTACGACAACAGTAGTGCTGTTCAGTGGAAGGAAGCTGCCCCCGCCATGAGCACTGTTTGCTTTTCATTTTGCAGACACACTACTCCCGCAGCATTTCCTGTCCAGTTCACTTTCGTAAGCAGACAAAATAACTTCACTGAACTCATATTTTACAGTGCAGTTAATTAAATGAGTATTTATTTGCAGCTGTTAAGTGAGCTTTCATGTAAAACACACTCCTAAGTGACCTACACAGTGTCGGTGGAAAAAGGACTGGATTGGTAAATATGGCATGTCGCTGATGTCTATCACTAACAGCATATTATGAAGCCAAGTAAACTGTGTTGTAGTCACTTGGTGGTGAATTAATTATTGGCCAGAAATATACTGCACTTATCTCACCATTAATTGTATTACTGGCAGAATGCGTATCTCTCTTCCAGTCAAGAAATTGTTGGCACTGGCGGAGTGGACTACACTGAATGGAGCCACTTACCACACATCCACAATATAGCTTCCAAGGTGGGTGTTAATATGTCTATTTCCTACTGCCTTTGCAAGATCACACACACAAGAAATTGTAGGGGACAGAGCACTTTCAACTTCTAATAGCACAATAACTTTGCAGCCAACTTACCATCAACGTTAACAGTTGGCATAACTGTATACGAATATGTTAAGGCATTGATGTTAGTTGATTTTGATACAACTCTCTTGGTACTTCTAATTTCCAGGCTTCCTCTCATATACATTTCTACTTCAAACCTTGATTGATTGGAGCAGAAAACAAATTCCTTACTGAATGATGGAATAAGTATTTTTAAGCTTTGTTTGTAATTTTGTTATTTTATGACTTCCAGTTAAAGACATGTGCAGAAAAACGAGCTACCCTCAAATGCAAAAGCTTGGAGATAAGTGTTGCCACCTGTTGCTGGGTACAGGAACTATCAAAACTGATATTGATCTCTCTCCTAAATATCACATTAGGATATTTATGGGTGAGACAAATGTCAATTCTGATAGTTCCCGTACCCAGCAACAGATGGCAACACTTATCTCTAAGCTTTTACATTTGAGAGAGCCCATTTTTACACGTCTTCAATTGTGTAGCATTGTTTAAAGTTATGCAACCATCCACAGTTTCCCTTGAAATCATTGTAGTCTATTCAACGTGCAATTTATGTGCATAACCTAGAAGGTCACTATCATGTACATCTTGTAAATGGTATGAGCAGTCTTGAAACACACAAACACCAGTTTTTGTAACAGGCGTGCCTTGTCCTCCCTTGAATATCCATAGTTTTTCTTTATGTGGTATGATCCCTGTTTCAACATCACTTTCACTAGTTGAGCATGTATTGTCATCGCTGTACTCCTTGCATACAGTGTCCACACAGTTGAGCGTACACACCACACATTCTACTGACTCATCTTGCAGAAATGCTAATATTACATCTGCCACTTCTTTCTCACTCTGTGAAACCCCTTGGGTTCCTTTCTTACGAAACATCAACTTCAGCAACTGCTGTTTTAGATATAATGCAATGGTTGCTTTGTTTATCACTGCTATTTTTCTGCATTGTATCAACACCACTGGCACTGTTGTGCATTACTCGTCAACTCAGTAGTTCAACTATGTTAAATAGCTTCATTCTGTGCTAACCATTGGATACCACTCATCCTGCCTGTGTTTCCATTAGTAGCCAAAACTGTGGTTGCATGGTAGACAATATGTGAGGCGTCGAATACTGTAAACATAATTTGTGATTTCGCACTAAATGGGTTCCTTGTGAGACACACCGAATCATGCAGGAAAGATTTCAAGAGACTTGGCATTATGACATACAAAACCAGAAAACTGAAACATCTTTAAAGTTTTAATGAAAATAAGAAATTGAGAGGGAATTTATGGAGAGAGGAAAAAAAATATAGCTAGAAAACAGTTAGGTAACTTTCTGTTAAACTCAGAATTACCATATATAAATCAGTGAAGAAATCTTGTTGAATGATGATAAGGGAGACAAAAGCACCAATTACAAATACACAATTGTAACTTTCTCAGATGTCTCCAAAACTGGGCACACACAAACACAAGCAGGAAAGAGGGAAAGTATAAGCTCAGGCTAACATTACACCTGAGAAGGAAGTAACACAACAAAATAATCCATATGAAGTATGTGGAATTTCCAGTCCACACTATATATCTGAAGTGAGTGGATGGGTTGGTCAAAAACCAAAACATCCACATAGAAAGTAGCAAAAATTTTAAAAAAGCAACATTTTATATTCCTGTCACCTACAAATGCATCATAAGTCACTAATATAATTAGATCCTCAAAGACAAAAATTCAGAGGGATTGGATTGTTTGACTTCCAAAATAATTACATACATTTCTAAATACCTAGCCTAACAAAGTCACTCATGTTCTTGATAAATCAAATGCTGTATGAAGGAAACTGCATAAAGAATGGCAAACTAATTCCTATATATAAGGATGGAGACAGGGGGAATCCTGGAAACTGCAGAACTATTAGACTACTATCACCTCTATACTGTGTAAAATTGTAGAAATAGCCACACAGGAAGAGACAGTAAATTTCACAGGGAATTATTCTGCGTGATAAGGAGGCAAGAAGCTGCATATCACTTGGAAAGGAAGTAATTTAAATTACTGTTTACCCTAAATGCCTGTATTTAAAATCTGGTTGTGCTTCAACTTACAAACAACACTGCAGATACAAGACAGATGGTATGCACCACGAACAATCTTGTCCACAAACTGACAATCACTATCTGGGGAGCACTCTACACGCATCCTCTCTTGCTCTGTGTTTCTCTCTGTAGAGTCCACAGCTCCAGTCTGGAGGGACTCTGCATATGGTAATTAAGTTTATGTGGCTTTTGTGACTCAGCCACATAGTCAGACAGTGAATAAAACAAACTCCAATCAATAAGATCTTTCCACTAGTGGGAGTAGCACTTCCACATGTGGAAAGACAGGTAGCACATGAAACAGAAAATAACAAGCAAGAAACAGATCAAAGGCATCCACTGTCTGGAACTCATGCTTATCCATCACCACTAAAATCCAGAAAAAGCTTCCTCCTTACAACAGCACCAATTCCAAAATGAGCAGAAGCCCTCTGAACTTAGCTGTGGAGAATGAAGTCCCCTGGGTGATTGTGGATAGCAAAAGAGAAGCTACCATGAGGATGCCACCTCCAATACAAGACTTGAAATACACTCAACAGATTGAGAACAGGAGTGAAAAAGTGAAAAATTAATTTGGAGAAGGGAGTTACTGGTGGTGATGAACTTCATGAATGTGGGGCAAGGTAGGACTCTGAACACGTTAGCTGAGAATGATCGAACTTTCCATGAGAGATGGAAGACTTGTAAGCAGCTAATGACTGTGCCATTCTAATTTCTGAGCACTGGACTCACAAAACATGAAATTCTCTCAATCATTAGTATTACATCTTAGTTTTAGGATTATATTGGTTTTGGTGATTTTTTTTTGGACTTGGAGAAATAAATAAATAGAGAAAACATAATAAATAGAGGGCAGCATGATTTCAGAAAAGGTCAATCTACAAAGACAACATTTGTAGACTTCACAATGCATGTAGTAAGGGAGAAACAGGAACACATAATTATTCTATTCTTTTACATATCAAGGTATTTTGATGGTGTGCATGAAATGTATTCACAATTGTAAAAATAGACAACCATCGGCTGTGTAATGGAATGACAACAATGAAAATTTGTGATGGACCTGGACTCAAACCCAGATTTATTGCTTATCATGAGTGGTCATGCTACGATTAGGCTATTCTAGCACGGCCAGACTCAAACTTCCATAATTCGTCAACCATGTGTCTACAACCTGTTGTCATACAGCCACAGGGTTGCCACAAGTTTCCTAAAGTGAAATTCCCTGATATATCCCTGACTTCCAGACAAGTTTTAACATATTTCCCTGACAAATTTTGAGATCCCAAGGGTAAGTAAAGTAAGGTAAAGTAGTTGATAAAAAATTGTAAGGACTTCCGTATTTCTCCTCCGTTTTGTTTTGCTCGTTTTAGGGCACGAGAACAACTAGGGTCATATTCATCCATGTCAAAACTGTGAAACACGAAGACAAAGAGAGGAGTTAAAAACGACCACATGTCAATCCCCAACAACGGAAGAGAGGACAGATAAAAGCAGGGATGTGGAGAAAGGTCTGTAATGCAATAGAGAAATCGAGGTCCAGTACTAAAAATTAAATGGCTTTCACCATATTGCTACAACAGATAAAACATAAAATGCAGTCAACGCCGGCTCATCATTTGCTAAAACAGCCGATAACTCAGACAGCAAACCCAAATGGGAATGTAAACAGTAAAAAAAAAGGAAATTCCATCAGGAAATGATGGACAGCAATAAGTTGGGTGCAATGTGCACAAAGTGGTGGAGCACAACTTACCAAATGGTGATGGCTAAAAAGGCACTGCCCAATATGCAACCTCGTTAAAATGACCACCTTGTGGCAGGAGGGCTGAGAGGAGGTCGTCCAAGCCACTGGGAGAAGCTTAATAACCCAGACCTTATTCCCATGAAGGAAGGACCAGCAGCAATGCCCAAATTACACCACCTCCTGATGGGTGGCAACACAGAGCTTATCAAAGGGAATGTAAGAACTGGTGGGCTGAGGTACGAGGCCTGTAGGCTTGACAGCAGCATCAGCAGCCTCGTTTCTTGTCAGACCGACATGACTAGAGTAAAGTGCACAGAGGCTTTGAAGGGCGCTGTGAGAGTCTGAGCAGATGATACAATTGAAAACACTGTGTCGCCAGATGTACTCCGTGCCCTGATACAGGGCGAATAGCTCTGCTGTAAATGCTGAGCGCTACGCGGGAAGACGATACTGAAAAATGTCAGCCCTAATGTCAGAGGCACACCATCATCATGGTCAGTCTGAAAGCCACCAGTGTGCACAAATGTACTACAGCAAAATTCCATGTGAAGATCATGAACTGAAGGCAACAGGGAAATCTGCAGGGAGCGTGAAATTAATCTGCTGGAGCAATAGCTGAAAGCGAACTCCAGGAGGTAACAGAGAAGAGAGACGCGCCCCCTACTGGTGATCACAAGAATCATTGAAGAAGGAGGCATAGGGTAGGTGGCCACGCATGGCAGACAAATGGCGTACTTATCTGCTGAGGAGAAAGTCATGACAGTAGGACAATGGTAGTTCGGCAGCTTCTGCATACAGACTCAACCGGGCTAATGTAAAAGGCGCCAGTCAAAAAACAGATGACATGATGGTGGATAGTATTGAGACGGTGTAAGAGGGACGGATGTGCAGATGCTCAAACAAAGCACCCATAGTCTAGTTTCGAACAGACAAGGGATCGGTGCAAATGAAGGGGAGTGGTTCGGTCTGCACCCCAGGAAGTACCATTGAGGACACATAGAACACTGAGGGACCACGTACAGTGGGCTGCCAGGTAAGACATGTGGGAGGACCAAGAGTGTTTCCTGTCAAGCAAGTGGCCCAGAAATTTCGCAGTTTCAATAAGCGGAAGAGCAACAAGCCCAAGATGTCAAAATGGTGGGAGAAACCAATTGCGCCATCAGAAATTCATACAAACGGTTTTGTCAGTGGACAAATGAAAGCCATTGTTGATGTTCCATGAGTAAAGATGGCCAAGACATCACTGAAGATGCCGCTCAGTGAGACAGGTTTATTAAGAACGGCAATAGAGGGCAAAATCATCAACAAAGAGGGCACCTGAAATGCCGGGTGGGAGACAGGCCATTACAGGGTTAATGGCAATAACAAAGAGGATGACGATCAGGACAGAACCCTGAGGCACACAGTTTTCCTGGATAAAGATGCCCGACAAGGCAGAACCCACACGTACCTTAAAAACTCGGTCTTTTAAAAATTCCTCAAGGAAATGGGGCAAGTGGTCACAGACGTCCCACGTGTAGCGAGAACAGAGGGTACCAGTCCTCCAGCAGGTGTTGTAAGCTTTCAAATTGAAAAACAAGACCACGATGTGGGATTTATGCAGAAAACCATTCATGACATGGGTCACAAACACAGCTGGTGAGAGGGGTGGTGCGGTAGCTAGAAGGAAAGTGTTTGTCCTTGCTGGGCTTAGGTATGGCTATGACAGTGGCTTCATGCCAGTGTCTAGGAAATTTGCCCTCTGCCCACATGTGGTTGAACGTATGAAGGAGAATGTACTAACCCACAAGAGAAAGATGCTGCAACATCTGAATGTGAACATCTTGCCCTGAGGCAGAGGATCGGGATGAAGTGAGAGCGTGATCTAGCTCCTTCATAGTAAAGGCGGCATTGCAACACACACGATTCTGAGAAGGGAATGGTATCTCCTGAGCCACCTTCGCTCGTTTCCTGTGGAGGAAGGCAGGGTGATAGTGGGACGAGTTCAAAATTTCCGCAATATGGCAGCCCAAAGTGTTGGAGATAACAATAGGGTCCACGATAACATCTGCTAAAGTCAGGCCAGAAATTGTGGAATGGATCTTGGTCCAAGAGAGCCATTGGAGGTTCGCCCACATGATGGAAGAAGGGGTGGAACTGTTAAAAGAACTAGTGAATGAAATCCAGCTAGCTTTCTTGTTATCCCAAAGAACGTGATAACACTGTGCATGCATCCATTTATAATTAATGCCATTGTAGAGTGATGGTTAAGAATGCAGAAAGCACTTCTCCATGCACGAATTGCGTCGCAGCATGCCTCAGTCCACCAAGGGATCGGGACACCGCATGGTAAGGAGGAAGTGTGAGGGATGGAACGTTCTGCTGCAGTAAAGATAATGTTTGTAAGATATTCCACCTGGTCATTACAACTAGGGAAATTGTGTTTGTTGAAGGTCGTCAGGGTCCGCAGCTCGTGGTCGTGCAGCAGCATTCTCACTTCCCACACCCGGGTTCGATTCCCGGCGGGGTCAGGGATTTTCTCTCCTCGTGATGACTGGGTGTTGTGTGATGTCCTTAGGTTAGTTAGGTTTAAGTAGTTCTAAGTTCTAGGGGACTGATGACCATAGATGTTAAGTCCCATAGTGCTCAGAGCCATTTTTGAAGGTCGTCAGGGAGGAGTAAGGCCTCCAGGCAGCCTTAGCAAGCTGCCATTCGGGTGTGCACAGAGGTGGGGTTGCAGTAAGAAAAATGGATAGCAGACGGGAAATGGTTGTTCTAGTAGGTGTCAGAAAGAACGGACCTCTCGAGATGATGGACAAGCTGGGCAGTGCAGAAGGATAGGTTCAACTGGGAATAGATGTATGGAGACTGAAAGGAATGTCGGTGCTCCTGCGTTGAGGCAGAAAAAGTTAAGTTGATTAAGGTCAGCCAAGTGGCCACCTCTCGGACAGGTTCTGGGACTGCCCCAAATGGGATGGTGCGCATTAAAGTCACTGAGCAGCAGAAATGGGTGAGGTAGCTGCCAAATAAGCTGGAGGAAATCAACCCTGGTGACATCGAATGATGGAGGGAAGTAAATGGTGCAAAGGGAAAAGTTCAAGTGAGGAAGGAAAAGACGAACTGCAACAGCTTGAAGATGGGTAGGCAGGGAGACTGGTTGACATGAACATCATCCCATTTGAGCAACATGACTCTCCCATGAGATGGACTGCTGACCTTAGGCGGAAGATCAAAATGGACCAAGAAGCTCAAAGCTCAAAGCGGTCATGAGGACATAATTTTGTTTCCTGGATGCAGAGTACAAGTGCACACTGTGATTGTAAAACCAGCCATAAATCCTCTCTGTTGGATCAAAGGCCGCAAACTCTCCATTGTAGGTGAGCCATGATGAGGAAAAAATGAAGGGGGTGCCATATTGGTGGCTACCGAATGCCAGCCTGTGAGGAGTCGCTGCTACAGGGCACAGGGGCAGCAGGATCCTGCTCCATGAGGTCCACAGAAGCATCGGCTTTCTTTTGTTATCAGCCTGCAGAGTCCAACACAGAAAAACGGTTGGTGGTACCCACTGGTGACACAGAAGCCAGCTGGACGGTGGTGTCACATGGCAACACCGTCAAAGAGGATCTTTGAGTCAGCAAACTGGAAGATCATTTGCCTTTGATGGACTTCTTCGATTCTTTCTGGTTAGCAGAAGAAGACTCAAGTGTTGGTTGGCTGGAGGGACGTAGGAAGTCTTCACAGGAGTACTCCTTCTGTCCTTTCCGGCCTGCTGGTTGTGTAGCTGTGACTTCACTCCGTGAGGTGAGAGTTTGGTGGCTTGTTGCACAACTGGACATGGGGACTGCAATGGGCGATTTCACAACCTCAGAGCTGAATTTGAGGTCATATGTCTGTATGACCATGTCCTTCATGGGGCAAGGTGTAGCAAGAATAGTACTGTAAGTGCCAGACAGAAGAACGCAGGGTTTGCAACTATCTAATAACTTGCGAGTGACCAGTTAAGGAACTTTTTCCTTAACCCGGATCTCTTGGACAGTCTGCTCATTAAGAGACACGAGAAAATCTCAAGAGGAGGTGGCATGGTAACCACTGCAGTTGGTACGGCAGGGAGGAGGAGGTGGGCAATCACCCTCATGCACAACCCTGCCACAGGTTACACATTTCAAAATCACCACTCTATCAAAGGTGAGAAAATGAGTGTGTGAGGGCACTAAGGAGGCGTCTACCTTTTTCGTCATTGAATGGACGGCTATGACACCCTCATCAGAGAGGTATGTTTGGATTTCAGCCTCAGTCAAACTGTTGAGCAGCCTATTGTAAATAACACCACTGGAAGAGTTCGGAATTCTCAAGATGAACAGAATAGCTGTGGAGAAGCGAAGTGGCAAGCAGTTGTTGTGCTTGAGAATCAAAAGTGGTCTCCAAAAGCAAAGTGCCATTCTGTAAATGAGAGCACGATTTCATAGGGCCGGCAATTACATCAACACCTTTCTGAATAACAAATGGATTTATCACTGTGAAGGACCGACCGTCATCAATACGTGAAACCATGAGGAACCGTGATGCAGCTGTGAGGGTCTTGGAATCATTAGCCTCATTCTGTTTACGTTTTGTAGACATTGATTGTGAAGATGATTGGCTCATTGCGAGAAAATTTGTGCATTATAATTTCATTTGATGTGAATATTGTTTCAAAATTAATTATTTTGATGTCAGTATATATAGTCCCACCTGTAACACTAAAACATCATTAAGTTTTCTTTACCAAAAGTAGTTTACGTAATTGTATAAGAGATGAAAGTTAGTTAGCTTACATGTAGGACTCAGCTGTTACACTCTTTGTAAAATTGAAGTATGTTAAGAATGAGATTTATATGATATGGGTGGGACATTACATACTGCATTCTCTTCAGTCTGAAGCTTTGTCAGTAAATGGGTTAAGAGGAATATTGTTTTACAGTGAAAGTACATGTTTTGGGCACTTATTCTGCCAAGTAGCATCATAAAAGATATTTTTTTTTAAGTAAATTTCAGGTTACCGTTCATAGCAACAATGGCATCACAGGCTAGAGTCCAAAAGTTTAGAGAATAGTTGAACAATGAGGAAGCATATCAGCTGTATTTAGAAAATGCAATGACTGACAATCCAGCACTTCATAAATTAAAGAAACAAAGTGAAAGAGAACGAAAACAACACTATCGAATGAAGAAGAAAGAACAGGCCTGTAACTCACTAATTCAACCATTATAAGTCAGCAAGTTCACTGGGAAAGGCAGTCAATAGAACAAAGGAAGCACTGCCCAAGAGCCCCAATAAAAGAAGAGCTGTGGTTAAGAAATTGTTATCAGAATATCCAAAAATCGTAGCTTCTTCTGGTTCTTCCAGAACAGAAATACCACTGCATGGGAATAAAGTTTATACTAAACAACTTATTTCGCAAGTCCAAAATTTTTTCTCAAGAGATGACATCTCAAGATCTCTTCCAGGAAAGAGAGATTATTTCGTTATTAGAGATATAATTATCAAAGAAAAGTGTAATTTGCAGAAGAGAATAATGATGAGAAGAGTTGTGAAAGCACACAAACTTCTTAAATCTGACTTTCCGCATCTTAGAGCTGCGGTGAAAAAAAGTAATTTTTTTTTACCTTAGACCCGCTCACATTTCACTAACATCTAAAATGCCACTTAATGTCTGTATCTGTAAGTACCACGCAAATATGGAGTTTCTTGTAAAATGTTTTTGAATATTCAAATTTCCCAAATATTACCAAAACACTAATTTCTAAATTAGTTTGTAGTACAGACAATGAAAACTGTACGGCACAAAATTGTGTTAATTATAAGTTACAAGGCTGTGATCCCAGATTAAACTTATAGGTGACAGTGACATGTATGAGGAAGTATAATGGAAGCAATGGAAAGAAGGAGATGTACAGGGTTTGGTTGTTACTGAAACTGATAGTTACAAGATGTACTCTAGGAAATTACACTCCAGCTAACAATGTTCACCATTTATTGCTCTGTGAAGCAAACTCAATTACATCACTTCCAGACATCAAAATCATCCATCACACCAAATGCTGTAGTTCTGCGAAAAGATTTTTCAGAAAATTACACATTTACTATGCAGGGCAAAATTCAGAGTGCACATTGGTTACATGATAAAGTTACCATATTTGTAGCAGTGGTGTGGTTGGAGACTGGCTCTGCATCTATGGTGGTTGTGAGTGATGAGCTAAATCAAGGAAAACAAACAGTTTGGACATTCTTATTAGAGGTCACAAAAATGTTGAAAAATGAAGTATCCACAAATTAATGAGCTACATGAAGTCAACTCTAGTTGATTTACGTTACCAGGGAAATAATTGCAGAAACTGTTGAAATGCTGGAGCAGAGAGTGTCTCGAATCAGTCCTATCCCCAAGCTGCAGACGTTACACTATTTTTCTTGTGTCAAAGATGGTCTGATTAAAGTTGGGGCAACAGCAAAATCAGACTTACAGTTTGTTCTTACTTTTCTAGGATTATAACAACAAGAAAGTGAAACTTTCTGGCAGATTAAAACTGTGTAACAGACGAAGACTCAAACTCAGAACCTTCGCCTCTCATGGGCAAGTGTTCTACCAACTGAGCTACCCACACACGACTCACGACCCATCATCACAGCTTTAATTCTGCCAGTGCCTTGTCTCCCACCTTCCAAACTTCACAGAAGTTCTCCTGCAAAACTTGCGCTTCTGGAAGAAAGGATATTGCAGGGACATGCAGGCAAGTGCTCTACCCCCAGGCTGTGGCAAAGCCTTGTCTCTGCAGTATCCTTTCTTCCAGGAGTGCTAGTTCTACAAGTTTCGCAGGAGAGCTTCTGTTATGTTTGGAAGGTAGGAAACAAGGTACTGGCGGAATTGAAGCTGTGATGATGGGTCGCAAGTCGTTCTTCGGTAGCTCAGTTGGTAAAGCACTTGCCCATGAAAGGCAAAGGTCCCAAGTTCAAGTCTGAGTCTAGCACACAGTTTTAATCTGCCAGGAAGTTTTGTATCAGCTCACACTCCACTGTAACACTGGACTCGTATTCGGGAGGACGACGGTTCAATCCCGCGTCCAGCCATTCTGATTTAGGTTTTCCGTGATTTCCCTAAATCACTCGAGGCATATGCCGGGAGGGTTCCTTTGAAAGGGCACAGCTGACTTCCTTCCCTAATCCAATGAGACCGATGACCTCGCTGTCTGGTCTCCTCCCCCAAACAACACCCCCCCCCCCCCCCCCCAACACTCTGCTGCAGAGTGAAAATTTCATTCTGGAAACAAGAAAGTAATCCTGTTGAACATCAGTGTTGGAGATATTGTTGAAGCTGTTCTTCAGTGATGGGGACAAAATCTCTTGTGACTCGATCATACATGGCAGTGAAGGATGAGCCTGTTGAAGATAGGTCTGCAGTGCAGAGGAAGTTGTGTATTCCAGCACTGATGATCAACAGTGGATAGTTCTCATTTGAATAGAATGTTTTTAAAAGTCTCTTTGAGTCTATTGTGAGTATTTGTGCTTTCTTCTTGTTGTAGTTTAGCTTAAATAGTATTATTTAGTTGCACTATGTACTGCGATTTAATATTCTATGTAAATCATACTTTAGAAAATTTGTCCCACCCAGAATTATATGACAGATCATATATAATGTCATGCATTTGTGCAACTTATTAATTCTTTTTTTGTAGCTACTTGTTTCTTTAATATAAGAATGTAATTTTCATTTGAATGTCATTTGGCTGAATTGTGGCTACAACAGAGCAGAATTATTGTTTTGATGTCAGAATTTTTCAATTCCACGTTAATTTCTTGTCTTGTTGTAATATTGGCTTATTTATTATATTGCAGACAATAAAAGATATGTCTGAACACTGTATTTGTTAGAACTAAAAAAGTCTTTTGTTGCTTATAGCAGTAATCTGACTTCAAATAACTTATGATTCCTAAATGTAAAAGACAAAAGAACTAGAACAAATATACCATCCGAAATGCTGGAATTGCTCATGTACATTCCTGTACAGGCGAGAAATTTTACTTAAAAATCACTTGCCTGGTGTCAGCAGATAAATATGATATTGCAGTACCTCTGTTATTCCGAATTATGATGCACTGTTTCTCTGGACACAGGCAGTGGCTGTTCCTTTGGCCAAGCATGCATCATAACACCACAGACACTGTAATAGTGTACTTGATTGTGTGTCACTGATTTTTGGGAGGGTGGGATTAAACCAGTACTGGAATAAAATGCAGAGCAGTAAATATTCTCAAGTCATTCATTGAAAATAGGCAAGAATGCAGAGTGTTAAAATATAAAAATGGCAACAGATTGGAAAACTTGTTTTTAACATTCAAAGGGATAAAATATGGTGTACCACAAGGTATTGTTATTTATTCTATATGTAAATGACATGTGAGGAGCTGTAAATGAAACAGTGATCATTTATACTGATGACATATCTCTAAGCAGTCAGCAGTAAATCAGCAAAGGGCTTAGAAATGAGGTCATGTTAAGAGACTGATAGGGCGTAGAAATATGTTGAAGGGCATAGGCCTAATACATTCACGTCATGGGAGACTCATATAAGCCCCTAGATAAAATATGTTCAAAAACTACCACAAATATATTCCTCCTAAGAAAAATATCATGAACTATTGACCATGATACTGTACTAAAAAATGTATTATGCTTTAACTTAGCCACACATCTCATATTGTACACACATCGAGGGCACTGCAGCAAACACACACATGTAAATTACTTAAACCAAATAGGTTATAAACATAACAGAAGACACTCTTCTTTAAAATGAGCAACAGCACTCCCGACCATCTCCTTGCAGGTCGAGTTGGAAACTAAAACTGGCAACAAACAGGCGATTTACGCTGAGAGACTCGGGAGACTTATTGGATACATTGTCTTACTTTATTGAAGTACGAAATGGTTGGAAGAGGGAGTATATGAGCAATGTATGGCCGTAATAACACAAACAGCAAAGCAATCCAAAATCTTTTTTCAAGTTACTGAAAAATAAAGATATATAAGTATGATGGATTGAGCAGCTACCATTATGCCAACTCAATCATTCACTTTTACTAAACAGTGTCTTTCGTGCTTTGACTTACCTTATATTTTTGTAATTTGTTTATAGGCGCAACAAGTTGGTTATTCACAGCCAAAGAGCTGTCTTGGGTGACATTTTGAAAAACAATGGTCAACATTTGAATAAAAGCTTTGCTGTATGCTCCTACCACTGTGGAGACAGGCTTCACAAATAGGAATTTCATATAACCAAACATGTAATGGCATGTTTTACTTTAATTACTTTATTTAAAGAGTAGATGATGCTTTAAAACACTAGCACAATAATTCAGTCAGCTTGTCACATTTTATAAAACATGACAAGGCTAAACAGAAATTTAAAATAATGTCTTACATTTTTCTTGTCTTTCTCAGTATTTGGCCTGGCGAAGTGCCTTCAGTTCTGCTATCTATGACAAAGGAAACTCTACACACAAGCAGTCCAAAAAAAAGAGAGGAGGAGGAGGAGGAGGATGAGGAGGTGGAGGAGGAGGAGAAGACATAGCTGGTAGTTATGAGGATCTTCAGGAAAGTAGAGTGCAGAGATGAAAAACAGTGTTAAGATTGCTATCATGTGAAGAGGAGGTTATGAGCATTATAGAAAGCACTGAGCAGATACAAATTAAGTAACATAAAATTAAGAACTGAAGTTTGACAGTTGAAGCAGAAGGATTACAATGTGAGTGTGCAATGAACAATACACCTAATGATGTTGCACAAAATATTGCTAACCTTCAGGCATCCCTGAGAAACAGGAAGGCTCAGGGATGCCGCTGTTCTGAACAGGACAATTTCTCTTTAGTTCTACATTTTTGTGCACCAAAGGCATACAGGATTCTGAGCGCACGTTTTTGTTTACCAGCCACTAGATACCCACGGACCTGGATGAAAAATTCAGAGGTAAAATCTAGTGTAAACAACAATGTTCTTGAGGTACTGAAAATGAAATATGTAAAGATGGAGCCAAGGAAAAGGGTTGTATCTGTAGTATTTAATGAAATTTTTCTTGTATCACATTTGACTTATAATACACAGGATGATTTGTTTGAAGAGGTTGAAGAGTTAGATTCAGATGTTAAGTTAAAACACTCCAATTCAGCACAGCAACAATTGTACAGCCAGGCTGTGGTAGTAATGGCTACGGGTACATCTTTGAAATTTACGCAAATTATACGGTACTATTTAACAAAGGCTGCTGGGACAGGGGAATGGATAAAACAAATGTTACTTCAGCTTATAATACAAGTTCAACAGGTTGGGTTAATTCCCAAAGCAGCTATCTGTGATCAAGGTGCTAACAATGTAAAGATGCGGAAGATTTTAGGCAGGACTTCTGAATGCCCCTTTATTGAGCTAAATGGAGAAATAATTTATTTCCTTTGATTCAGTCATTGAGAAATAATCTTAAGAAACAAAATTTTAAGTTGTCCCACATTGAGAAATTTTATGAAAAGGAGCTGTAATGGTATCTCAACTTGCCCTCTCTTGACAAAGAAATGCATCGCACTCCCTCCATTTACTCCCATGAGGGTTTGTTTGCTTTGTTTTAGGGCGCAAACACAATTAGGATCATACATGCCCATTCCAAAACTGTAGAACACGAAGACAAGAGAGGAATTACAAATGACTACACGTTAATCCCAATCGGCAGAAGACAGCTAAAAACAGTGACATGGAGGAAGGTCCATAAAATAGGTCATAGAGAAACAGGTCCTGAACCAAAATTAAATGTCCTTCGCCATATTGCTTCAACAGATAAAAAGTAAAACACAGTCGACAACCCGTGTGCCGTTAGCTAAAACACTCGATAACTCAGACAGCAAACACAAACAAGAATGTAAGTAGTTAAAAAATGGACATTCCATCAGGAAATGGTGGACAGTCAAGGGCTGAGCGAGATGAGCACAAAGTGGTGGGGGAGCAACACTTAACAAATGGTAATGGCTAAAAGGAAAGTGCCTGATACGCAACCTAGCTAAAATGATCTCCTCATGGTGAGAGGATCGAAGGGAGGTTGTCCAAGCCATTCGGGGAGGCTTAATAACCCAGAGCTTGTTCCCATGAAGGGAGTACCAGTGAAGGTGCCAAAATGACACCACCCACTGACAGACAGCAGCATAGAGATCATCGGATGGAATGTAAGAACTAGCAGGTTAAGGTACGAGGACTGCAGCCTAGGCAGCAGCGTCGTTTCCTGTCAGACCGATGTGACCAGGAACCCACATAAACATCACAGTGGCTCCATCAAGAGTGAGCAAGTGACAGATTTCCTGGACCTGTTGCACTAGGGATGGACGGTGCACAGCACACAGAGGCTTTGAAGGGCACAGAGAGTCAGAGCAGATGACAAAACTGAAAAGCCTGTATCAAGTTACCTTCCATTACAAACGTGGGTGCACTCAACGGCTATGGTATGACTTTCAAATTATAGAGCACAGCAATCAGACATACTTTTCTTGCAAGTTTTATTTGGCAAATCTAGGTTTCGGCTAGCGCATAGCCATTATCAATGGACCATTTCATAGTATCAAAAAGCACTGATACTATGAAATGGACCGTCGATAATGGCTACGCAATTCTAGTACATCACCCCCTGTTTTTCGGGTTTCTATCACAGTTTGTTCAAGACTACTGTACACGGTATACAGTACAGTATACAGTAGTCTTGAACGAACTGTGACAGAAGCCCTAACAAAAGTGGGCTGACATACTAGAACACGCATTGACACTATGAAATGGTGCACTGATAATGGCTAGGCACTAGCTGAAATCTAGATTTGCTGAATAAAACCTGCTAGAAAAATATGACTGATTGCTGTGCTCTATCATCTGAAAATAAAAAGCCTGTGTCGCCGGATGTACTCCATGCCCTGATACAGGGCAAAGAGTTCTGCTATAAATACTGAGCAGTGTTCCATAAGCTGATAAAGAAAAGTACCAATGACGAAGGCAACACTACGGTCAGTCTGAATGCCATCAGTGCACACAAAGGTACTAGCGCAAAGTTCCATGCGAAGGTCATGAACGAGGCAGGGGAAGTGTCCATAGGAAGCGAATGAAGGCCAAGATGATGGGTCACTGCACGAATCCAAGGTGGTGTAGGGTTCACACCCATCGGGAAAGCTGCAGGTAACGTGAAGTTAAGCTGCCAGAGCAAGAGCTGAAAACGAATTGCACGAGGTAAAAAAGAAGAGGGATGCACCCCATACTGACGATCACAGAAGTCATCGAAGAAGAAGGCATAGGGTGGGTGGCCATGCATGACAAACGGCAAGCACATTTGCTGAAGAGAAAGTCACGGCAGTAGGACAGCAGTAGTTCAGCAGCTTTTGCATACAACCGCTCAACCGGGTTAGTGTAAAAGGCGCCAGTGGCCAAATGGATGCCATGATAAAGGATAGTACTGCGACAGTAAAAGAGGGAGGACGTGCAGATGCATAAACAAAACACTCATAGTCTAGTTTCGAATGGACAAGGAACTGGTACAAACGGAGGAGTGTGGTTCGATCTGCTCCCCAGGAAGTACCACTGAGGACATGTAGGACAATGAGGTACCGCATACAGCTAACTGCCAGGTAAGACATGTGGGAGGACCAAGAAAGTTTCCTATCGAGCATGAACCCCAGGAATTTCACAGTTTCAATAAATAGAAGAGCAACAGGCCCAAGATGCAAAGACGGTGGAAGAAACAAATTGCGCTGCCAGAAATTCATACGAACTGCTTTGTCAGCAGAAAAGCAAAAGCCATTGTCGATGCTCCATGGGTAGACGATCAAGACATCGCTGAAGATGCCACTCAAGCAGACAAGTCCGTGGAGAGCTGCAATAGATGGCAAAATCATCAACAAAAAGGGAGCCGGAGATGCCTCGTGGGAGACAGGCCACAACAGGGTTAGTGGCTATAGCACAGAGGATGATGCTCACGACGGAACCTTGAGGCACACCGATTTCCTGGATAAAGGTGTCTGACAAAACAGAACCTACATGTACCTTGAAAGCTCAGTCTTTTAAGAATTCCTGAAGAAAGCAGGGCATGCGGCCACTCTCATGAGGGTATGTTTAGCAGTACGAGTACTCAGTCACAGTGTTCCTACATTTAGGTTCCAATTCTTTACCATCATCTGCTGCTTTCATAGTTGAATTTATTGAAATATGTGAGTTTTGCTTGACATTTTCAATTCATCAAAATTTAGTAGCCCAAAGCAATTTACGAAGCCTCTTCATCCCATTTATAAATATTTAGAGAAGCTTGAGGAAATTCAGCACATTATGAAGCAAGTAGTTACTCAGAATATGAGGGCAAGCAGTAAAGTAACCCACAATGCATCAAAGGATCAGTAAATAATATCACATATCTTCTGTTGCTGTGGACAGAACTAAGTGACAGATTTGGCTTTAGTTCTCTGTTCGCCAGAAAGTCGACTCAAATTGAAAATGCATTTTCCATTGTAAAAGAGAAAGGAGGTAACAAATTAGCACCTGATGTTTGCAAATTTCACAGAGCAACAACGTCAGTTATGGTCAATAGTTTGCTTTCTCCCTCCCAAAACAATAACTGTGAAGTACATACAGCAGCATTCCTAGTAACATTAAATGAACTTAAAAACTGCCTTTCATTGGAAATGTGAGTGTAATGCCTGCTAAAGACAATGTTTGTTTATCTCTGTATGCTGATATCAGTATCAATGAATGTATATCTAATGAAACAAAAGCCACGAATTATAATGTGGACTGGGTATGCAGTAGGCTGGAACATGAAAAAGCACTCTGGCATCATATAATGACAACTTGCCAACTTTCATTAACAGATGAAGAAATATGACTCAAACAAAATGCTTTTCCCCGATGTTTGTGCTCAGAGTTTGTCATATAAAATGTCAGAAATTTGTAGGCATAATTTTGATAAGTGTGTTGTTGAATGCACTTATCGGATGAGAAGCAATATGGTTTTATTACTCACCAATGAATGTGTCAAATTTAGAGGAGTGCCTAATTGTTGATATTTTTCGTTAGCAAAGAAACACTTTACAGTTCTAATCAATACATAATAAATAAGAAAAATGATCCTCAGTATCACAAATTTAAAAGGGTACCTTTAAGTTACAGAACGTAATTCACAAATAGGCCTAAATGTTCATAGAAAGTGCATACATGTATAGGCCTAGAAGTTAGGACATGTATAGTTTTGTTATTTTTAATTTGTATTCTATCTAAATAAACTGTACAGAACTGATTGGTTTAGATTTCTTTAACCCTGCATTTTAAATGAATTATTATCTAACATAACATCTTAAATGGCATAAGAAATGTAAACCTTGCAAAGTAATTTTGGTACACAGGCAAGTAAAATATGGAATTGAAGACATCATGGCAAGCATAGTATCCAGCTCGAACAAATGGCACTGCTAGCGGTGTCTCCTGAAAAACGCTTGTAAATGCCACAGTTTCTGCTATTATCTTTATAAGTTCTTTGCTTAAACTGCAAAATAAGGCTATTAGGTGCATTGGAAATATAATACCCAATTAGTCCAGCAGAAATACATTTAAAGAATTCCAAGTACTGACAGTGCAGTGTGCAGGCCTATATGAAATAATTATGTTCTTAAAAAATAAATTGCACAGCTTTGCTGAATAAAAATATATTTAATTGCAGCATTAAATGTAAAGATTACCACATCTATACAACTAGACTTCAGTGACAAAGATCCTAAAATATCTGGAGCATATTTCACAACAACCTCCATGCGGCATCAATAACTTAGAAACATTGCCTACATTCAAACAAAAACTAAGATGTCAACTGGTTGCAGCATGTTGTTACAGTATACGGGAGTTATCAGAATGATATATTACAGTGTATTGGCCGATGTTCTATTATATTGTATTGTAGGACCTATTTTTTAAACTCTGTCAAACTATATTTTGTGTGTGTTTAAATACAGAAAACTGATTTTCACTAACTTTATTTTACATGGAGCACACTTTCAAATCTTTACAGTTTTGACACAAATACCTGAAAAGATGGGTATTTTATGTAAATATCAAACACACTGTAACACATGCATGTATATGCTGCTGTATGTAGCAAATATCACTGCAAAAAATCAAGCAAATGATGAAAAATAAATAAATGACTACCATCTGTTTACATTTACTGTATTGTATCATTTGTTAAAAGTTACCTCCTCTACAAAGACATCTCAGTGACATTAAATGGACACTTTCACGTTTATGAAATGAGGAAGCAGTATGACTTGCATATGATTCTGTTAACAACTTGCTGCAAGAAAAGTGTGCTACATGTTGGGGTACAGACGCCATTCATTATATGAAGTTAAAGGAACAGAAATGGCAAAGGCCTTCACATATAATTATAATTTTTTTTTTTTGATGGAGCTCAAGTTTTAACACAGTAATTAAAAAAAAAAAACAACAATGGTTATTCCTTAAAAGATGTTCACTTACACCTGATAATTGAGTGTAGTGCATGTTCTTAGTGTAGGTCCCATTTCTGTGTGTATTTATTCCTGTTCTGCTCCCATCATGTTCCACTGTATCACATATATTTCATGTTACTGTCAAAACAAGTTGCAACCCATATAACTAATAAAAGTTTATCGTGATAGCTGTTACATTCTTGTAATATTGCACAGGCATTCATGCATAAATTAAATTGCAAAAATTTTCTTGTACAAATTTAAACTTTGGCTTGTCCATTATTATATATATATGAATTGTACAATATTGTGATTTCTTGGATCATTGAAATACAATTCAATACAAAAGCCATGTCAAATAAAAATTTACAGTTATCAAACAGTTAAAGGGCATTTGATAGGGCCAGCCACAAAAATAATATATTTCACTAATGTACATTACAAGTCTTGCAACAACATCCTAGAAGGCAAACCACGAATCACTAAGGATGATTTTGTGACAAACTCACGTGCCCCATTTCTTCCTCTAACTACAGCTCGCAGTAATTCAGGTTCACGATCTGGTGAAGGCATAAGCCATGCCTTTAAAAGTTCCTTTGTCAAAGCATCTGTGTCTCTATCTGGCACCTCCCACAACATACCCAGCACACAGGGACTTGATGAAATGCAGTATGCTCGGGCTGTGCTTAGCCTGTCATTATAAGGCTCATATGCCCAAGTATTGCTCTTACATCCAAAGAGTAACACTGTTGCATTCACATTAAGTTTTGCAATTTTGTACGGATGGAGGTATTTTCCACCAGACCCATGACCAAAGTAGATAAATATGTCTTTCTTAGTTAAAACATCAGCCAACTGATCTTCTGATGGGCACTTGCCCACCATATTTGACCATCCAACAAGGCAACTATCAAGGAAAGGTACCATCCGATCCTGCATAGCATTAAGATTTCTCTCTGGATTCAAGAGATAAAAGCCATTTTCTGGCTTGAAGACATATTCCACACATCCATTTTTTATCTTGCTTTTGTGTTCATGATATAGTGCATGGAGCAGTGGTATTGAAGATATTCGAGAAACAGGATGCTCTGCCAAACCATTTAGCATCTCCCATGGAAAATGTTCCAATTCTTCATCAACAACAAGAATAACAGGATGTCTCTTTAAATTACTCATGTATCTGGGTCCACTGCACAAGCTCTTCAGTTTGGATATTAATGCATTAGCACTAGCTGGAGAGCATTCCTCATCTAAGACTGAGTGAATTCCATTTTCAAACTCCTCTTCTGTTATGTGACTGTAACACTCTACAAAATAGTAAAGCAGTTCTTGACCCCTATCTAAGAAGCAGTCTGTCACATGACAATCTTGCACAATCTCATCTACCGACTTGCGCAGTTTCTTTAAGTAACAGTCATCAACCAACCGGCCAACAAGGATTGACATCCACACTCCCAGCCAACTGTATCTCATGTCCTTCAGAATTTGCAACATCCTGTCATTTGCTTCCATTTTTCTTCTATTATGCATTATTGGATTCTGTTCGTCATACCTTTGTCTGTTTACCTTCAGAGTGTCAATGAATTCTTCCCAAAATATATTCGAATTCGACGGCTGTGGAATTGTCACCATTAAAGGATCCGCTGCACCATTACCACACTCGAAACAAGTAATACAAATGGAAGATGTAGCTATCATGGACAATTGATTTTCTAGTCTTCTCTTTGCGTTGTACGGAACAGAAATTTGTACAACTCTCCACTGTGGTGGAAGATCGTAGAGCCTTTTCATCATAGAATTGAAGCCATCTGTATCGTACTCCCCCTGAAATTGTAAATACTTCCTGTGTAGTCGAACTTCCATTTCTGGGTTGCGCAGTTTCTTCTCTTGCATTATCGTGTCTCTACAAATTGCACGCCACCTTAGCTGGAAGCCAAGGCAGTTCACAAGGTAATAAACTGCTTCACGCTTTTTACCGAGATACAAACACAGGATAGAAAGTTGTCTGCACAGGTAAGAGTATTTCACTGATGGAACGTGAACTACCGTCTTAATAACGTCCTCAATTTCATTGTATAGCTTCTGATATTCATCCAGAATGAGTTTATCAACTACCATATTGAACGAATAACAATAAACCAAGGTAAAGAAACTGTATCTAAGTATGACACGACCAACAGCACAAAATTGAAAACACCCGCCGATAAGTTTCAAATACTACCAAAGATAATAACGTTATGGAACCACTCCAATGAATTCAATACTGCTCCACTCGCAACGCGAGGAGATACACTTCTGTCTCTTGAGGAAATTAAACTCACTTATTCGCCTCTGCATCAGTAAAAAGAACTACAAAATCCTGTTTAATTCTGAATTATATTCCCAAAACCTCATATAGTTTTTCAAATTCTCATATCCTAAACACAAACACTTCGGTAAGTAAGTACGTCTGTGATTATACTCCATTTTCGTAAATATGCCGCATTGATGGCAATGGTACATGGTACTATGGTAGAATAGTTGAAGCATTTGAAACGAGGACTTTGAAAGAGCATGACACGCTGAGGTTGACATGAAATGAACCTTTTAGTGCCAAGTATCGAAGTGTAATTACATGTCAGGCCGCATGACTGGGCGTAACCTACAGACGTTACATTAAAGTAATGTTTGTTCGAAGTCTCTTTAAAAACCCTCGCAGATTACTTAACGTTTATTATTTTCTCGTATGTTAGACGAACCTTTACCGCCTCAGCCCAAATGCCACAAAGTTTGTGGTAAAAGTAGTACACCAGACACTAAGACGTCACAACCAACCCGATGATAGTAAACAATTTTGTAACTATGTTTGGTCTTAATAGCGCGAGTAGGCGTAGTTCCTTATTTTACTTCAAAAACGAAAGGTTATTCCCTATTCGCATTGTGTTGCAGAGTGTGATGTTTCTCCTTTTATACCTAAAAATGTTCTGCCCAACTAGGTTGTAACAAACTTACATAATAAGGATTTGGGACTAATCCTTAAAGTACCTGATGAATAACTCACTATCAAAAACCCACAGGAGCAGCTGATGAATTACTATTGTTCTCGTTTATGAACTTGGATGCGGAGGATAAAGCCGGTATCACCACCCCTCATACCTAGCGCTGGTATGTTGCTCGTTCTAAAGTGGATTATGTGTGCAGCTTGTTAACTTTAGTACGTTATTAAGCATTGGTTTTTTACGATTGGCCCCAGGAAACTGCAATTGTGGTGTATATTTTTCATAAGGTTAATTTTAGTTATACCGGTCAATTTTTTTTGTACAGGAAAAGTTGCGCAGAATTTCTTCATTCTGCTCGAATTTAATTACAGCTCTCTTCCATGCGTTACACATAACAATTCCTTCGGTAACGTCACGTACATTTTCCGGAGGCATTAAGTGTAGTCAACGAAGTTTTGATGTGAATTCCATATGCGTGCGTAGCACATTAAGTATTGTCTCGTACTGTATGTACTTAATCGAAAATGTACACTTATATGCGTGAAATAAGGTCACAGGTCTATCAGTTAATATTCTTAATAAGCTGAAATTGTAATTATGGTTAGCGTAATTTTAAGTTGAGACTTAAGGGTTACGTGCATTTCCTGGCTGTTGATTACATGACAGCACACCAGAAGTCTGAAACCTATCGTCTAATTCTTATGTATAAATATCAAAATAGTTTCTTTTCAGTGAATACTCTTCAAGTGAGTGTGATTTTTGCTGGTATGGCGGTAAAATGCTCGTCTCTATCACGATGAGTGGAAGTTGACACCAGTATACAAAGCCTGATTAGAATTTTCACAATCATGTATTGGACTTGTCTAGTTTCTACAGTACTTGCTCTTTGTAAAAACTGTGCATTGGACTGTCCTAAATCTACATCTTTTTTAATACACATAAGCCACAGATGGTGTGTGGTGAAGGGTACTATCTTCCTGCTAACTGAACCCCCCCTCCTCTCCTTCGGTGTTCCAATCGCCCTTTCACCTATGGCAAGTGGGAATAAGGATTGTTGGTAAACCTCTGTATTAGCTCTAATTTCTCATTGTGGCCAATTCACGAGATCTATATGGGTGGAAGTATTATGTTGTCAGATTCTTCCAAATGAGCACTAATGCCAGTAAAATGTAGAAAAAAGAATTAAGCCGACCTATTTTCTACAACTGTCATAGGAGGTGGATCAATATTTTTTTCTGTCAAATATGAAAGGTGTATTGCATTACAAAAGGAAGACGCCTTTCACCTTTCAAAATTTCCTGCAAGTGCTAATGGCTGTGAGATATCCCTCACCTTTGCTCATGACATTTCAAGGATTACTGTCAGAAAGTGACACAATGTGACTGGATTTACTCACAATCTATTGTTATGGACATGAGAGATATTATTTTAAAACATTTTAAAAACTGAAGTTTTGGCAGAAGTGTTGTCTGGCGTATGTACTACATAAATCTGTATGTTCTGTATGTCTTATGATTCACTCATCACATTCTGTAAATCTGATGATGGAGAGCCTTCAGAAACATTAAGTGGCAGAAGCAGCCACTTGAGGCAACATCTGTGAAGTATAACAACAAGCAGTTATGATAGTACTAATATACTACTCTGATAACTATGGAAATGACTACTATTGCTGTCAGCAGGTTAGCAGAGTGAGACTGAGTTGTAATTATAAGGCAGACAGAACTAAGCTTTCATGGTTTACTTGTCAAGGATAACTACACTATCCAGCCACAATAATGTGACTACCTCTCAAAAACCTGAATAACTGCCTTTTGCCATTCGGACCACAGCAAGATGTACAGGAAGAGAGTCAATGTAGCTCTTGAAGGTACCAACTAGGATATGGTCCATGCCAACTCCATTGCTGTGGCCAGCTGCCGTAGGTTTCTCAATTGAGGATTCATGTGGGAACAGCTTGACTGAGGTGGCCCCCACAGACTCTCAGTTGGGTTTAAATCCAGGGAGTCTGGTAGCCAGGGGTGTACAGTAAACTCATCCTGATGCTCTTTGAACCATTTACATACATTGCTCACCACGACACATTGCATTGACCTGTTGATAGATGCCATTGTGTTAAGGAAAAACAAACTGCATGTAGAGGTGGACTTGGTCCCCAAGGGTAGACACATAATTGTGTTGATTCACTGTGCCTGCCAGAAAGATAAGATCACCCAGGTAATGCCATGAAAACATTCCCCAGACTACAGTGCTCGCTTCTCTGGCCTGGTCCATTCCGATGATTATTGCAGGCTGTTTGCTTACGGACATTTCACGCCATACACACCAATGGCCATCTGTCTGTCGGAGCATAGCATAAAACATGATTCATCTGGAAAGGCCTCCTAGTGTGTGTCCAGTTGCAGTGTTGGTAAGGAAATTCCAGCCTCTGTTGTCAATGAACAGCATTCAGCATGCGTGCATGAGCCAGGCAGCTGCTGTGGAGGCCCATACGCAGCAGTGTTCGCTGAATGATCATTCAGATGACACTGTTGGTAGCCCCGTGGTTTACCTTGGCAGTCAGTTGCTCAACAGTTGCTTGTTTATTCACCTGTTACACATCTCTGCAGCCATCTATCACCCCTTCATATGTAGGCCATGTTGCACCACAGTTGCCTTGGCACTGGTTTTGCATAGCACCATTTACCCATGCATGGTATACTTGTAACCATGGCAGCATGGGGACAGTTTACAGACTTAGCCATTTCGGAAATACTTCCACCTATGGCCCAAAAGCCAATGATCATGGCCTTCTGGACCTCAGATAAATCATTCCATTTTCACATTATGACAATACCTGCACTGTTTTCCACATCTCCCTGACAAGCTTTATATACCATCTACTTGCTGTCTATGAGTGGTTATTGTACACTGATGTTGAACATAGTTGATGGTCACATTAATGTGACTGAATCATGAATTAACAAAGTGAAACAACTACTACATGCTCTGCTAATAATTAACTGTAATTACAATGCTAAAGTGTACAAGCGATTGCTGAATTAAAGTTCACAGTTAATTTGTTTAAGTAAATCTGATATTTAAAAATAAGGAGAAAAAGAAGGAGGAGGTTTTGCTTCTTTAGTTTACCCAAGAGAACAGTTAAATATGGAGTACGAGGATGTCAACAAAACCTTGGATCACAGCAGATGTTGGTGTGTCAGAAAAATTAAAATGAGCATCAACAAGGTACACAGAACAAGTAGCAGGGAATAATACTTGTAAAAGGAGAATAAGGTTTGACTTAAGCAAGCAGGTTCAAATGGATGCATATTACAATATTTATATGGATGTGAAGAGGTTTGCACCAGATACATTAGAGTAAAGAGCTGCATCAAACCAGTCTTTGGACTGAAGAAAAGTAACAGGAAATTGACTCGAGGTATTAAGAAGAGAAAGCAAAACAGTACATGTTAAAAGAGGTATAGAGGAGATTTAATGAAATGACACATCTATAAACAGAAAAAGGAAGATCATTGTATAATATGTAAAGTTTTTACTCAGGCTATTTCCCAGACAGATTAAAATATTATAAATCTGATAACTCCATGAATGGTAATATCTACTTCCACTCCTTACATCATTTTCCAAATTTTCTGAGATGATAATGTACTAGAGGATTGTATTGAATGGTACACTTTTCAATCACAGTTTGGCTTTCAATAGTGTTGCTCTACTGAGCTGTTTTTTATATATTTACTGAGTGTAGGGATCATGAGAATAAGGTAAGAGTGACTGGGGGACTTTCAGAATCATACAGGTAGTCAGTTTTTCCATACTCAATAAGTATGAGAAAGAGGGCAGGAAATTGATAATAAAGGTACCAAGTATCTTCTGTGGTGCACTGATTTATGGTACAGTGGCTTGCTGAGTACATGATATGTACATTTAGCACATAACAAAATTTTTGTGACGATATAAATCATAATATTCTGTAAGAGAAGTTAAGTTTATGGTATATGTGGTTCACCACTTACATGGTTTAGTTCTTATTTAAGAAACATGATGCAGAAAGCTAGACTTGTTAGGACATTCAGTAATATGAAGAGTGATGCCACATCTTCTGAACAGTTGAAATCACAATTGGAGATCCTTACAGTTTGGCTGTATGCCAATTACTGTTCTTACTGTATGTTAATGATCTACCATTTTATTTGAATCAGGAGACAGATTAGCCTATTTTTGCAGTTAATGCAAGCATTATTGTCAAACCAAGCAAAGAAGCATCAACAAAGAAAATAATAAAAGACATTTTGTTACAGCCCCAAAAAGATCCTACAAGCACGGATCAATGATTATGAAGAGTATCATTCAACATGACAGGTGCAACCCTTCCAAAATTTGCTGCAGATTTCAATGCTGCGCTATCAAAAAGTGTCAATTTGCAAACCGTTCAACGAAACATCGTCAATGTGGGCTTTGAGAGCTGAAGGCCCACTGGTGTACTCTTCATGACAGCACGACACCAAGCTTTATGCCTTGCCTGGGCCAGTCAACACTGACATTGGACTATTGATGACTCGAAACATGTTTCCTGGTTGGACGAGTCTCGTTTCAAATTATACTGAGCGGATGTCCATGTACAGGTGTGGAGACAACCTGTGATGAAGCAGGCTGGGATATTTGAATTCCCCTCTTGTTTTGCCATTTGCCTCCTTAATTCATTTTTTCATTTTTTGGACTAATTACCATTAACATGCTTGAGTATAATCTGCTTTTTCATAAAGGAGAAAGGTTGACCCTCAGTTTTAAAGAATATAATACCAGATCTAATGTTGTGCTAGTTTTATGTATGTAATTGATTTTCTAATTTATTTTGATTATTCCTAGTTAGTATCTTTTGTTAGAGGTTGAAATCAGTACTTGTTTCGTAACTTAAAGTCTATTGTTGACATATAAACAAATATAAATTCCATACTAATTATAAACACTTGGAAGATGAAATACTAGTAATCTTAAAGTATCTATTTACCTGTATTCAAAAACATGTTAGCGAAACCAGTCATTTATTAATTCCAAAGTAATCAACAGGTTTGTCAAAAGTATTGTTTGTGTACTTATATCTGTTAATTTCATGATTTAAACAAATAATTGGCCATAGCCTTTGCAGTAGAAGAAACTGTTAAAAAAGACACAATTTTTTGATGTATTCAGTTAATTTAATGAGTTAAGTTTCAATAGTAATTACTGTAAATTTAACTTCAAACAATGTTTAGTTTCAGTACCTATTATTGCAAGGATATATAAGGTTCCAATTTTGGTCACAAGACAGTCAGTTCATGGCCGAGTTTCAGCCGAGGAACCTGTGTTGGTTAGAATGACAACAATGCATAAAATTTATAGTGAAATAAGTGTTACACAATTAGGCCATGTGTTAAAACAGTGACAGTGTCTGCTACATATGTACCTTTCTATTCTTCAAGAACTGTGAACTTTGTGGTTAGGCTTTTACTGCTCGTAGATGTTCAACAGTAGTCTGTTGTAGCAGTATGTGGATGGTTCACCTGCTAACTATTAATGAGGCTTATCAGAAGTTAGAACAATAGTGCACTGGCCATATACAACTGAGTATTATTGGGGGGTTGTGAACATAAAGTAAAAGACAAACCCCATTTTTCAGCCTGTGTAGCAACACAGTATGTCGACACCGAGGACAACAAACGAAGAAAATAAAAGCAGGTGGAACCGCTACAAACCTCATGAATCCATGGACCCTGGATCCCAGCAGGGTACTGTTCAAGCTGGTGGAAGCTCTCTAATGCTGTGGGGCATGTGCAGTTCGAGGAAGCTCTCTAATGCTGTGGGGCATGTGCAGTTCGAGTGATACGGGACCCCTGATACGTCTAGATACGGTTCTGACAGGTGACACATACGTAAGCTTCCTGTCTGATTGCCTAGATCCATTCATATCCATTGCCCATTCCGATAGATTTGGAAAATTCCAGCAGGACAGTGCAATACCTTACACATCCAGAATTGCTACAGAGTGGCTCCAGGAACACTCTTTTCAGTTAAAACACCTCCACTCACCACCAAACTCCTGAGACATGAACATTATTGAGCATATCTGGGATGCCTTGCAGTGTGCTATTCAGAAAAGATCTCTACCCCCCTCGTACTCTTAAGGATTTATGGACAGCCCTGCAGGATTCATGGCGTCAGTTGCCTCCAGCACTACTGCAGACATTAGTCGAGTTCATGCCACATTGTGTTGCGGCACTTCTGCACGCTTGCAGGGGCCCTAAACAATTTTAGGCAGGTGTACGAGTTTCTTTGGTGCATCAGTGTATAGTAAACATGGTATTAAGTTATTGGGTGTACGTTTTGGTGACAGATGTACCAGTATGTAAACGTATAAAATAGTTAGGTTCTCGGGTGTCCAGCCGGATCCGATCGTCGAAGTTCCACGATATTTCGGCGAATAACCGTCCGCCAGCATCAGCACCACCTGATGGTGGTGGAACCTTGGATACAGCACATTCGCCGGGAAAACCTCAGATCGCAACTACTTTATAATTTTTTATTCAATGTTTTGTTTAATTCATAATCCTGCAATTGGCATTACGACAATTCCTGAAGTTTTTTTTACAATTTCATAGAAATTTTCCACAATAAATTCGGCATACTGATCTGATATGTACATGTTTCCTCTGTCGATATAGTAAGGAAATTTTTGAATGACTTTGGGGTGACTTTGTGATAGAATTTTGCACAAACATTTAAGTACACAAGGGAATAAGAAACTACAATGTTACTCCACATATCTTTTAATTTACTTAGCAAAGAATAACAGAAAGCCAAAAATTTTCAAAAAGTAATAATTCACGATTCACGAACATAGTAAATAACAATACACGCAAAAGCACCTGACAGTTTTTCTGCAGTTCACTTCCTTAATGCCATTTCAAGTATGTCTGTAGCGGTGGTGCTATGAGACGTACATCAGCTGGAAATTATTCTATTTCATATAGGTCTTGAACCATTTTCAGCAATTTTACCTTTTGTCATTGCACAGAGAGAGTATCCATTTGTCATTTCTTTTTCCTACAATCAAATGATGACAAAATCCTCATTCATAACAGATTACAGTATTCATAACTTGACTGAAATGATACTGTTTATTTGGGCTGCACAGCCCAAACTGTTGTCATCTCTCTGAACTAAACTCATTCCTCCATAATCATCAGTCTCATACACATAAAACTCACCTTAAAAATGGAGAATCCAGGATGGAATATAACAGTATTATGAGAAGGAAAGTTGCTACTCACCATGTAGCAGAGATGCTGAGTCACAGATAGGCTCAACAAAAAGCTCTCACAATTAAAGCTTTCGGCCATTGGTCTTCGTCAGCAATAGACACACATATGCACACAAACGCAACTCACACACATGACTGCAGTTGAGTGTGTGTGTGTGTGTGTGTGTGTGTGTGTGTGTGTGTGTGTGTGTGTGTGTGTGTGTGTGTGTGTGTGTTGATGAAGGCCAATGGCAAAAGCTTTAATTGTGATTCTTTTTGTTGTACCTATCTGCGACTCAGCATCTCAACCATATGGTGAGTAGCAACTTTCCCTCTCATAATATTGTTAAAACTCACCTTAATTTTTTCTTTTTTTGTGCCCTGGTACCTACTGGCAACTAATACTCTTTTACTTATATTCTTAGCAAGTTCCAAACCTCTATCTGGCACTCCATTATTTTGCCCCTGTGATAACATTTATTTTACTGTGTCTTGCCTCAGTTTTCCTTTGAATGATGTGGTGTTGCATTTCATGGATCTTCTCAGGCTGTTCAAGAATTCCTCTGGGGTATGGAATGATTATTTAAGGAGACATGAAATGTATTCACAGTTGCGAATATGGACAACCATCATCTTTTTTAATGGAATGATGATGAAAATTTGTGCCAGACCAGGACTCAAACCCAGATTTCCCACTTATCACAAGCAGTACCTTAGCATTAGGCTATCCAAGTACATGAATCCATTGCATTGTACTTCTGAACAACTCAGGCACTGCAATATTGTCTTTAAGGAGAAACAACTAATCTATGTTTGAAAGTCCTTCTGTTGTCTTTCATACATTTTATTTACATGGACACATTGTCAAAGAGTCTTATTTATAGTTGTATGCTTCACTCTTTTCTTTGATATACACAGGTTTGCAACTGATTACTCATTTATGTTCAGTTTATTAGGCTACAGTTCAAGAGTAATAGAGAGATTCTCAAATATGACAGTAGGTGGAAAAATATCTTCACTTTTCTCTAGTGAATCTATCTTTGCCTAAATGAGCAGTTTGCAATATTCTGTAGTACATCAGTGAATGAAAATTTGCAAAAAATGTTAACTTCCACAATTTCACTGTCCCCAAAGTTGTCAGTTATTCTTTGGGAAAAAACAGCTTCATCTAAATGTTTTGGGAAGTCTACTACATAGTTTTCACATAGGCAAAAAGAATTAATCATATCAAGTAAAGTAATAGGGGATATCTGCAGGTATCAGCCTTACACCATAGTATTTATTCACTGATGAAGTTTGTAGTCAACAGAAGCTGAACTCTTTCCCAATGGAGATGTAGACTAAAATTGTCTTCAGTGGATACCTCCAAATCTTGCAGAAACCTTTTTTTAAGTTCTTTCCATCAATTTCTTAAGGAGTATCTTTTCAGTCTTCCAAACTTTTTGACAGTAGCATTTAATTATAGCTACAATACCCAAAATTCAAGAAAATAAAAATCCTTACACATGTTACTCTTATACAGCATCAGCATATGACAAATTGAATTACCCAGTCAGTTACAAGGTGACCTGCAGTTTGGCAAGGATTCCAGATCACATTGCAACACAGCATTTTTTGTGATTACAAACACTGACAGATGTGCATTGTTTGTGGTAAGGACAAACTTCTTGTCAAGTACTATTGAAAACGTGTGACAATTGTCGTAACCAATTAGTCAACAATGTATGTAGAGTGTCTCCAGTGAGAGAGTGAATAATGACCATGATGCTGTTATAGGAATAATGACCACTAAAGGTGAAAGGGCGTTCAAGAAAGGTAGGAGAGTATTTGTGTTTGGTCAAGCTGATTGAGGGTCATTATCAAACAAACTGAGAACATAGGATCTGGCAAAAATAGAAGAGTTGTGGTTAAAGCTTAAAGACATTACAAACCATATTCTGGATAGGTACATTCCAAGTAAATTAATAAAGGACAACAAAGACCCACTCTGACTTAATAGCACCATTTCTAACATGTTATGAAAGCAGAGGCAGCTGCAATTATGTTACACGACACATTATAGGGATATTGATAAATAAAAGTTAATAATCGGTCTTGCACTTGTACCAAGGGCAATTCTCGAAGCTTAAAACAATTTTCACTGTCTGATCCTGGTGAAAGACTTGTCATAGAAGCCTAGTATTTTCTGGTCATATGTGAAGTCAATGAATGGATCCAAACCTTCGATGCAGTCTCTCATAGATCCATCTGACTTCAGAATTGAAGACAGCTGACATAGAGAATAAATAGGAAAATACAAGACCTATCTGCACAGTAAAAGATGTTTCGAAATAAAAAATTGACAATATAGAAAAACCAAATTCCATTGTATATATTTTTTAAAGGTACACTCTTAAGCTATTTTTCTACGTAATCGCCTTTCAAATTGAGATGCTTATCATACCGTGGCACAAGTTTCTAATACCTTCCCTGTAGAAATCTGCCACCTGCAATTGCAACGACTAGTTTATACTCCCCCCCCCCCCTCCCCCAATGAACCATGGACCTTGCCGTTGGTGGGGAGGCTTGCGTGCCTCAGCGATACAGATAGCCGTACCGTAGGTACAACCACAACGAAGGGGTATCTGTTGAGAAGCCAGACAAACGTGTGGTTCCTGAAGAGGGGCAGCAGCCTTTTCAGTAGTTGCAAGGGCAACAGTCTGGATGATTGACTGATCTGGCCTTGTAACAATAACCAAAACGACCTTGCTGTGCTGGTACCGCGAACGGCTGAAAGGGGAAACTACGGCCGTAATTTTTCCCAAGGGCATGTAGCTTTACTGTATGATTAAATGATGATGGCGTCCTCTTGGGTAAAATATTCCGGAGGTAAAATAGTCCCCCATTCGGATCTACGGGCGGGGACTACTCAAGAGGATGTCGTTATCAGGAGAAAGAAAACTGGCGTTCTACGGATCGGAGCGTGGAATGTCAGATCCCTTAATCGGGCAGGTAGGTTAGAAAATTTAAAAAGGGAAATGGATAGGTTAAAGTTAGATATAGTGGGAATTAGTGAAGTTCGGTGGCAGGAGGAACAAGACTTTTGGTCAGGTGACTACAGGGTTATAAACACAAAGTCAAATAGGGGTAATGCAGGAGTAGGTTTAATAATGAACAGGAAAATAGGAATGCAGGTAAGCTACTACAAACAGCATAGTGAACGCATTATTGTGGCCAAAATAGATACGAAGCCCATGCCTACTACAGTAGTACAAGTTTATATGCCAACTAGCTCTGCAGGTGACGAAGAAATTGAAGAAATCTATGATGAAATAAAAGAAATTATTCACGTAGTGAAAGGAGACGAAAATTTAATAGTCATGGGTGACTGGAATTCGAGTGTAGGAAAAGGGAGAGAAGGAAACGTAGTAGGTGAATATGGATTGGAGCTAAGAAATGAAAGAGGAAGCCGCCTGATAGAATTTTGCACAGAGCACAACTTAATCATAGCTAACACTTGGTTTAAGAATCATGATAGAAGGTTGTATACATGGAAGAACCCTGGAGATACTAAAAGGTATCAGATAGATTATATAATGGTAAGACAGAGATTTAGGAACCAGGTTTCAAATTGTAAGACATTTACAGGGACAGATGTGGACTCTGACCACAATCTATTGGTTATGAACTGTAGATTAAAACTGAAGAAACTGCAAAAAGGTGGGAATTTAAGGAGATGGGACCTGGATAAACTGAAAGAACCAGAGGTTGTACAAAGTTTCCGGGAGAGCATAAGGGAACAATTGACAGGAATGGGGGAAAGAAATACAGTAGAAGAAGAATGGGTAGCTTTGAGGGATGAAGTAGTGAAGGCAGCAGAGGATCAAGTAGGTAAAAAGACGAGGGCTAGTAGAAATCCTTGGGTAACAGAAGAAATATTGAATTTAATTGATGAAAGGAGAAAATATAAAAATGCAGTAAATGAAGCAGGCAAAAAGGAATACAAACGTCTCAAAAATGAGATTGACAGGAAGTGCAAAATGGCTAAGCAGGGATGGCTAGAGGACAAATGTAAGGATGTAGAGGCTTATCTCACTAGGGGTAAGATAGATACTGCCTACAGGAAAATTAAAGAGACCTTTGGAGATAAGAGAACCACTTGTATGAACATCAAGAGCTCAGATGGAAACCCAGTTCTAAGCAAAGAATGGAAAGCAGAAAGGTAGAAGGAGTATATAGAGGGTCTATACAAGGGTGATGTACTTGAGGACAATATTATGGAAATGGAAGAGGATGTAGATGAAGATGAAATGGGAGATACGATACTGCGTGAAGAGTTTGACAGAGCACTGAAAGACCTGAGTCGAAACAAGGCCCCCAGAGTAGACAACATTCCATTGGAACTACTGACGGCCTTGGGAGAGCCAGTCCTGACAAAACTCTACCATCTGGTGAGCAAGATGTATGAAACAGGCGAAATACCCTCAGACTTCAAGAAGAATATAATAATTCCAATCCCAAAGAAAGCAGGTGTTGACAGATGTGAAAATTACCGAACAGTCAGTTAAATAAGCCACAGCTGCAAAATACTAACACGAATTCTTTACAGACGAATGGAAAAACTAGTAGAAGCCGACCTCGGGGAAGATCAGTTTGGATTCCGTAGAAATACTGGAACACGTGAGGCGATACTGACCTTATGATTTATCTTAGAAGAAAGATTAAGGAAAGGCAAACCTATGTTTCTAGCATTTGTAGACTTAGATAAAGCTTTTGACAATGTTGACTGGAATACTCTCTTTCAAATTCTAAAGGTGGCAGGGGTAAAATACAGGGAGCGAAAGGCTATTTACAATTTGTACAGAAACCAGATGGCAGTTATAAGAGTCGAGGGACATGAAAGGGAAGCAGTGGTTGGGAAGGGAGTAAGACAGGGTTGTAGCCTCTCCCCGATGTTATTCAATCTGTATATTGAGCAAGCAGTAAAGGAAACAAAAGAAAAATTCGGAGTAGGTATTAAAATCCATGGAGAAGAAATAAAAACTTTGAGGTTCGCCGATGACATTGTAATTCTGTCAGAGACAGCAAAGGACTTGGAAGAGCAGTTGAACAGAATTGATGGTGTCTTGAAGAGAGGATATAAAATGAACATCAACAAAAGCAAAATGAGGATAATGGAATGTAGTCGAAATAAGTCGGGTGATGTTGAGGGTATTAGATTAGGAAATGAGACACTTAAAATAGTAAAGGAGTTTTGCTATTTGGGGAGCAAAATAACTGATGATGGTCGAAGTAGAGAAGATATAAAATGTAGACTGGCAATGGCAAGGAAAGTGTTTCTGAAGAAGAGAAATTTGTTAACATTGAGTATAGATTTAAGTGTCAGGAAGTCATTTCTGAAAGTATTTGTATGGAAGTGAAACATGGACGGTAAATAGTCTGGACAAGAAGAGAATAGAAGCTTTCGAAATGTGGTGCTACAGAAGAATGCTGAAGATTAGATGGGTAGATCACATAACTAATGAGGAAGTATTGAATAGGATTGGGGAGAAGAGAAGTTTGTGGCACAACTTGACCAGAAGAAGGGATCGGTTGGTAGGACATGTTCTGAGGCATCAAGGGATCACCAATTTAGTATTGGAGGGCAGCGTGGAGGGTAAAAATCATAGGGGAAGACCAAGAGATGAATACACTAAGCAGATTCTGAAGGATGTAGGTTGCGGTAGGTACTGGGAGATAAAGAAGCTTGCACAGGATAGAGTAGCATGGAGAGCTACATCAAACCAGTCTCAGGACTGAAGACCACAACAACAACAACAACAACAGTTTATACTGGCATGCAGTTTGGCGCCAGTGTCAAAGCATTGTCCAGCGAGCCATGTCTTTGTTTCTAAAAATGGGTAGTAGTTGCTCAGCACCAAATCTGGCAGTGTGGTGGATTATCAAACACCTCTCATCCAAAACCTCATACGTACTATTCTATTGGGGTATGATTGGCTATGTGTGGACATGAGTTGTCTTGAAAAAACAAAACTTTTGTGCTAAGTTTTCCCTAATGCTTGTTTTGTATCACCCAGTTTAACTTTGTCAGTGTATGACAATACCTGACTGAGTTAATTATTGTGCCACATTTCCCTTAGAGTCCCAAACACTCTAGCCATGGTCTCTTTTGCTGACAGCATTTGCAAACACTTCCTTGGTTTGTTGGAAAAATGTGTGTGTCCTCATTCCACTGACTGCCTTTTTTTTTCTCAGTTGACATGCTACACCCAAGTCTCATCTCCAGTTGTGATACAATTGATAACTTTGTTACTATTTTTCTCATTATCTTCGAGGAAGGTCAGTGCTGCAGCCAGTCTCTGTTTTTCATGGTCTTTGATTAGGATTTTGAAAACCCACCTAGCACAAAATTTGTGGTAGCCAAACTTCTCTACCACAATTTAATGCACCAAACTCTCAATTTGATGCACCAAACTCTCAATTTAATGCACCAAACTGTGTGAAATTTGGGGAAAATGTGAAAGTTCCATAATCATGATTTTCATAAACAGTTTGCCAGTCACCAGGCTAGGCCTACCACTGCAGTCCTCACCTTGAACATTGTTATGGCACTTTTTAAAATCAATGCACCATTACGTCACTTGGCTTTCACTCATCACTCCTGTTGAAATACACATTACATAAGTTATGATATTTTCCAGATGGTTTGCAGTTTTTTGGCAACAAAAACCTGATCACAGAACATGCCTTACAAGTGACAGGATTTTCTATTGCAGCACATTTTTAGCCCTTCAAAGAAAGCAAACTGGCAGAAACACAGACCATAAGCTATCACTGCTGGATGCGTACCAAGCGTAGGAAAGTTATGGCACCGAGATGGTGTTTGTATCTCTGCCCACCACCACAATAGACCAAAACATCTGTTAGTTTCTAGATAGCCTTCATAGATTCTATGCTCAGAAGCAAACCAACTGAGAAAAATATAGGACTCCCTCAACTGTGTTAGAATGGGCCACACCATGACCAAAGCAACACCACATAAATGGGAAATGACAGATGATGATCACCATTACTGTAGAACTTTTGAACAAATACTGGACCACATTTTGGTCAAATGTCCAAAAAGATAAGTCGTGGATACCTGGAAAGTCAGTGCAGATGCAGTACTTGTAGCAGTCAATTAGCTGGAGGCTTTGAATATCTAATTATGATATTGATCCAGCTGATACAAAAATGTAACAGCATTATCTTATCTTTTACCATTTTAATGTATATACTTGTAAACTACAATTCAGTAAGTCACATGTTAAATAAATAAATTTATCAGGTAGGAGCAGCGTCACCAGAAGATTGTTCACTGGTGATGCAGCTGTGAACAGGAAAGTATTGTCATTGGATGATTGTAAGGAATTGCATAAATCAGTGGACAAAACTTCCACTTGATGTAATAAATGGCAGCATTCTTGAAATGTGGATAAATGCAAGATAATACACATAACTAACAGAAAGGGCCATGTAAGATCTGATTACAAGATTAGTGTGGAACATCCTGAGCAGGTCACATCATGTAAGTATTTAAGAAGCAATGCAAAGTGATATGGTCACGTAAAATCAGGTTAGGTAAGACAAATTGAATACTTGGATTTGTTGGAATGGTTCTGCTAAAGTGAGGTTCATCTATAAAATAAATTACATACAAGATGCTAGTATGACTAATTCTAGAATATTGTTTTAGTTTTTGGATTTCTTACCAAGTAGGCATGACAGCAGACACTGTACAAATTCAGAGACACACTGCTATGTTTGTAACAGATTGGCGTACCTGATACTAATGTATAATAGAAAAGCTGGGGTAAATATAAATGGAAATGTTTGGAGGAAAGACGACATAGTTATCATAAAACCTTGTTGTGTAAATTTAGAGAACCTGTATGAAAAAATGACTATACAATCATTGTACTGCCACCAACACATATCTTGTGTAAGTATTATGGGAAAAAGATACAAGAGATTAGGGCTTAATATGTGAATGGTATAGGGAAAAAATGATATCTGTACAATGTTCTTTCTGCCATGCACTGTGCAGGATGGAGACATAGGTTTATTTATTTATTTATTCATACATTCATTCATCCATCCATCCATGCAGCCAAGGATCATCTTACAATAATATAAGATTTGTCATCATAATACTGCAAAAATAAATAGCTGAAAAGACACACATACACACAGAATATACACTGTTTGACAATTGCTAAGAAACAGAGACACTGTTGGACAAGAACAATCACAGGCTATGACGGACAACATGAAACACAGTACATGTGTAATAGACATAGAGTGGTATATTTATTATGAAACATGGTACATATTTCACCACACGGGAAAGCAGGATAACAGACATAAATAACCTCAATATTTGAAACAGGTCAGTCTCCCAACATAAAGGTCAATATCAAACTCTCAGCAAGCAATAGACTCTCCTCAGCACTATCGTCCGCCGCTCGTGGTCTCGCGGTAGCGTTCTCGCTTCCCGAGCACGGGGTCCCGGGTTCGATTCCCGGCGGGGTCAGGGATTTTCACCTGCCTCGAGATGACTGGGTGTTTGTGTTGTCCTCATCATTTCATCATCATCCAGGAAAGTGGCGAAATTGGACTGAGCAAAGGTTGGGAAATTGTATGGGCGCTGATAACCACGCAGTTGAGCGCCCCACAAACCAAACATCATCATCATCTCCTCAGCACTAACACACATTTTATATCTATTATTCATGCTGGCTACAAAACTGCTGAGGATTCCTCTGGGGATATTGTCCCATTCCTATGTCAAGGCAGTTTTGATTCCTGCATGGTTTGGGGAGGGGGGGGTGTTCAGTGAGTAATACGTTTGATAAAAGCATCCCAGGTGTAATCATAGGTTTAGGTCTGGGCAGTATGCAGGCCATTCCATACTTTCAATATCTTCACTTTACAGTGTGTCCGAAACCCCAGTGGCCCTGGATCGGTGGACATTGTCATCCATAAACAAAAAGTCAAGACCTACCGTACCCATAAACAGATGTACATAATCCAGAATAATCCCCCTGCAATACCACTGTGCTCTGTAATTGTACTTCACACGAAGATATGCGGTGGTGTTTGCCCATTGTGCATAATGCAACAGTGAAGTGGGATTTGTTGGAGAACATCACGGTGGACCACTATTGCTGACACCAACCAAAATGCTACCTACACTGACAAACTCTTTCTTGGCAATGGTATGGTTGAAGTGGGACGCATTTAACAGGTTTCTGAGCAAGCAAACCAGCCTGATTTAACCACTTTTAAATAGTTCTGGCAGAGATATGGTAGTGGTTGTGAAGTCTTTAGCAATCGGCCTAGGAGTGAGATGTCTATTCCTTTTCGCCACTAGGGCTACGCAGTGATCCTCTTGTGGTGTGGTGATCCATCTTTGACGACCAGCATGCTTTCTCATTGCTTTTACACCTTTAGCAGCCTTTTTTAATTGCAAGATGACACTTTTGGTCATGCCCATTACTGTGACCACAGTAGTGACACTTTGACCAACTTGGAGGCATCCAACTGCTCGTCCACAATCATAAGCACACAAATGATTTCCTGTAGACATGTGGCTATACCATACAGTTTGTCGTACTAATTGGTTCCACAACAACCTTTGTCAAACACCACACTGCATGAATTGTCAAATGCATACAGAATGATCGTGCACAGGTTTCGCTACAGTTAACATGTACTGCTCAATATATTTGCTTTTGCTATCATTGATCAGGTGTTCCATAGCAATTATTGATCTTTCTGTAGCAACTAGCAGTTGTTTCTTAGCAAGTGACAGTTATTTCGTAGCAGCTGTTGACCATTGTATAAGAATTCTTTAAGAGGATGAGACAGGTGGTTGGACATGGCCTTACTGAAGGAACCATCCTGGCATTTGCCTGAACTGACCGAGGGAAACAATAAAAAATCTGTATCAGAATGACCCAAATTGGCAGACTCTGAGATACTGATATCTCCTGTACTAGAAATTATCCTGATTTCTGATACTGCTGAGCTCATCCCTTCCAAGATTTTTAAGTTGTGATATTCCACACTAAACCTGTTATCTATTTGAATGCCTAAGAACTTTGAATGATATACACTCTATATCTCCTGACATTTGTGTGTCATAAGCCCTAGTAGGGTTTTGTGATTGGAATGGAACAGGATATCCTTGATTTTGCTGAGGCCTACTGCTAGTGAATATTGTGTGAATCACTTTAGAATATCTGAAGCAACTGGATAACATTAGTTTTATGGAGATGGATATTTTGTAGTCAATCGCAGTGCTCATATCTTTGGCAAACATTGGTAAGTTGTTTGCTTTGATGAAGGACAAAGGCAGATAGATCGTTTATGTATGAGGTGGTATCTAAATGTTTCAAAATTGTTTTCATGAAATATTTTGTCTTACCTAGATCTAATTCTGCACCATCGTTTTCAAACCAGTACTTTTGGGAGTGAATGCACTGGTCACAATATTTATGCCACTTTTAAAATGCACCCTAGAAGTTTTTTTCTAGCATGTTTAATACCCTCTGTGTCTAAACTTGAATCTCTTCCACATTATCATATCATCATCCCTTAAACTGTGTTTTCATTGTGGGAAAGAGGAGGAACTCACACTGAGCTAAGTCTGGTGAGTACAGTGGATGGGGAACAACTGTCATTTTGTATTTAGTCGAAAATTCCCGCATAATGAAGGCTGCATACAGTTGTGTATTACCATGGTAAGGTACCCAATCATTAGTTAATCACTTCTTTATGTTTTTTTCCTCATGTACTCCCTTAAAAATCTTATAGCATCATAACAGAACTCAGGCTACCTAACCAGGGGGGGGGGGGGGGGGTTGTTGTTCAATGCTTCTGACAGAATATGTTCACATTACTTACTCACATGGCACTGATAAGGTCTTGGATGGTTTGTCTATGATCTTGCAGAATCAGACCCTCATTTTCTGGTGTGATGGCAGTCTGGCTGGATGTAGCAGTTGTCATCAGTCTGCGTTCTAGTTTTTGAAACACTTTGTACAGACATGCTGCCTTTTCATGTCATCCAACACAAAACCCATGTACTCATAGTAATATGACAATGAAGATATTCTCAGCAACTAACCAAACCACTTATTACATAGCTACTTGTCATACTGGTTCAAGAAGGATGCACTGGGATATGCCCAGTGGTAGTTCTGTGTACTCATAACCATTTGCACACAAAATTCAAATTTTGGGAACTTTTAGATATCACCTCGTGTATGAGGTCTGTTCAAAAAATTCCATTACTTTGTGCTCAAATTTTTCTGTGTTTACCTTTTACTTATTATGCATGGTCACCTTCGAAATACTCTCCTCCACAATTGATACACCACTTCCAACACTGTTTCCACTTCTGGAAGCAGTCTTGGTATGCCTCTTGTGAAGTGCTGTCTACAAATTTTTTTTCATCTCACCTATCATTGCAAATCTTCATCCCGTCAATGGAGTTTTCAGCTTTGGAAATAAAAAAAAGTCCTCAGGAAGCAGGTCTGCAGAGTATAGAGGATGAGGCAGCACAGTGATTTCACTTTTTGTGCAGTAGTCACACACCAACAGGGATGAATGTGCAGGTGCATTATTGTGATGTAAGAGCTATGAATTGTCTCAGCACATTTCGGGCCATTTCCTCCTCACATTTTCTCACAGGTCAGTTAACAGTCTGTCCCCATGGCACAAATTCATGATGAAATAATCTTGACTCATTAGCCATGGGATGAACTTGGCAGCAATACAATGCATCCCAACATGCTGTGTCTGGATTTCATGACACCAACCAACTGAAATGCAATCCCTCAGATAGCCAGTCTTCAATTGGCACACACAGTTGCATAGACATTTCTGAAATGAATATCATTGATAGATGGCAAAGGTAATCCTGAATGAAGGTCATCTTTAACTTCCAACTGGCCATTCATAACACCAAATACGGCTTAAGCACTCATCACTGTAATCTTTCTGCATCATTTGGTGTGTGTCTGTAAAGGTTTTCTTGAGTTTCACGCAAAATTTAATGCAGATGTGTTGCTCCTTTAACTCTGCCATCTCAAAATTCACAAACTATGTGTCACAACTTTCTACTCAATACAACATTGAACAATAACTAAGAGAGATACAACAATGAAACTTCTGGCAGTTACACATTAGATACAGGCATGTGTGTGGATGCCAACCACATTTTGCTCCAAGACATTGTTGGTGGGAAATTACAAATGTTCCAGAATTTTTTGAACAGCCCTAGTTTGAAAAATAGTAGGGAACGAAGGGCACATCCTTATCAGATTCCATAACATATTGTTTTTCTGTCAGAATCTACCTCTCTCTTGATTTGTTGTTTGTATTTAACTACTTTTTGCTGTCTACACAGTAGGTAATACAACCAATTACCACTTGTCCTCTGATTTCATAGTGAGTTGCATGCTTCCTGAAGACATATTATCTGCTTGCACAATCAAAAGCTTTTGACATGCCACAGAATATACCAGCCAACAATATCTTCTTGTCTAGGCGTTTCTGAACATCATTTGTGAATGAACATATGGCTTTGGTTGTAGAAACACCTTTTTGAAATCCAAATTGGTCTTTACTAAGAATGTTGAATCTGTCAAGCTGCTTCACAATCCCAGCATGTGGCAATTTTTCAAGACTTCAGATAATTCTGTCAAAAGGAAGACAGGATGATAATTTGTTACATCTGTAGCATCACTGTTTTTGTGATCTAGTATGGTATCACATTTGCAAATTTCAGTATACAGCGGAAACAACTTGAGTCACGGAGGTGTGCCATATATAGAACAGAATTTTACTTAATTGATTACAATACAGTTTTAGAGTGCAGTGAAAATATTATTGTCTACACATATTGATCTTTTACTGTTATGGTGGCTGTATGCACTGCATGTATCTGTTAAAATGGACCAAGAAAATGTTCTTCCAGTAATGTGTTGGCCTTTTTTTTTTTTTTAAAGAGCCATTTGCACCTTACTTACTTAACATTTAAAAATGCTCATTGAAGATTGCTGCCGCTATCTTTTTTTCTCATACAATGTTATTTTCAATATTTACAAAATGTCTTGGGTAATATTTGAATGGGTGTCACCAGTCTCATTCCTTATTATCTCCCAGGTAATTTTTTACTTTTTATTTTGAGCTTCAATACAAACTTTTTTGTTGTCCTGACATCAGTTGACTTGAAGAAATGACATCATTTAGGCTTCAATTTGACTACACCAAAGTTAAAGTCAGGTGCACTTTTTACAGCTGAGAAATTAACATTGAAAATATATTGTACCACTGACACAGCTTCAAGTAACTGAACTCTGTGAGTAACCTCACTTAAACAAGGATCAGACTTTCTAAGTGTGCTTGGCAGAACTTCCTGGTTAGGAGCTAAATGGACAATGACTTCCTGAATTAAAGATTCTGCATAAGGTGTACTATACTACGAACACAAAAAACTGCTGTTGGTTGGCCAATCAGGATTTCTACAGCTGGTTCACTTTCTTCTGACATTGGTTGAAACCTAGTCTAACAATCACTACATGCATTTTCATCATGAAATCAATAGACAGCAGATTACACAAGATGTTAAACAACAAGTTACTAGCTTCTATGAGCAAGCCAGCTTGAAAATGTGACAGACAGTCTTGCTAAGTTCTGTTGAATACATTTTCTGAAAAATGTCTTGAGCATCTAGGTCAACAGCTCAAATGCAATGGAAATATTTTAGACCTTGTAGCTACAAAAGGGCTTGACCTAATCAACAGCATCAGTTTAGAGACAGATAAATGACCATGATTTCATCATAGTGATTTTGATTACTGAAGTTAATAAGTCAGTCAAGAAGGCCAGAAGAGCATTTGTGCTAGAAAGAGCAGGTAGATAGTTGTTGGCATCCCACTGGGACAATGAATTGACATCATTTAGTTCCAGTATGATGAACATAGAGGAATTAAAGGTAAAGTTTAAATGGATTATAAATCTTACTCTGGAGAAGCATGTTCCAAAACATGGATTAAGGACGGAAAAGAGCCATTGTGGATTAATAATGAAATTAGAAAAATACTGAGGAAGCAGAGACTAGTGCACTCTCTGTTCAAAAGAGAACACACAAATGATAACAGGTGAAAATTAATAGAAATGTATGTGTCTGTAACAAAATTGATGCACAAAGCCTGCAACAACTGCCACCGTCATACTTTAGCAAAAGATCTTGCCTGAAACTTGAGAAAATTCTGGTCCTACGTAAAATCATAAAGTAGATCTAAGGCTTTTATTCAGGCACTTGTTGGCCAGTTCGGCATGGCAGTAAAAGATAGCAAAAGTAAAGCCGGAGTTTTAATTTCCGCATTTAAGAAAGTGTTCATGCAGAGGAATCATACAAACATACCATTGTTTGATCGTCACATGCATTTCCATATGGAGGACATAGTAACAAGCATCACTGGTGTAGAGGAACAACTGAAAGAGATAAAAACATATGTCACCTGGTCCTGATCAATCCCAGTTCGGTTTTATGAAGAGTATAGTACAGCACTGCACCCTTACTTAGCTCACATTTATCGCCCAGCGCAAAGTCCCATGTGACTGGAAAAAGTGCAGATGACTCCCGTATATAAGAAGGATAAAAGGATGGACCTGCATAATCACAGACCAATATCTTTAACATTAGTATTGCTGCAGAATCATTGAACTTATTCTCAGTCTGAATGTTATAAATTTCCTTGAGAGGGAAAAGCTTCTGTCCCCAAATCAGCACATTTTCAGAAAGCATCACTCCTGCAAAACTCAACTTGCCCTTTTCTTACACGATATCCTGTGAACAGCAACAGGTGATTCCATATTCCTGGATTTCTGTAAAGAATTTGACAAGGTGCCACACTGCCTACTGTCAACAAAGGTACAAGCATAAGGATTCGTTTCCTAGTTATTTAAGTGGCTCAAAGACTTGTAAGTAACAGAACCCAGTACGTGATCCTCGACGGCGAGTGTTCTTCAGAGATAAGGGTATTGTCAGAAGTGGCCCAGGAAATGTGATAGGACCACTGTTATTTTCTACATACATAAATGATCTGGAGGACAGCATAAGCAGCAGTCTGTTGATCCTGTGGTGTATGAGAAGGTGTTGTCATTGAGTGACTGTAGGATGATATAAGATGACTTAGACAAAATTTGTAGTTGGTGTGATGAATGGCAGCTAGCTCTAAAGGTAAAAAATGTGAGTTAATGCAGATGAGTAGGGAAAACAAACCCACGATGTTTGAGTACATTATTAGTAGTGTACTGCTTGACACTGTCACTTTGATTAAATATCCAGGCATAATGTTGCAAAGCAATATAAAATGAAATGAGAATGTAAGGATTGTAGCAAGGAAGGTGAATGCTTGACTTTGGTTTATTGGGAGAATTTTAGGAGAGTGTGGTTCATCTGTGAAGGAGACTGCATACAGGCCACTAGTGTGACCCATTGTTGAGTGTCACTCACGTGTTTGGAATCTGCATCATGTCAGATTAAAGGAAGACATCAATGCGGTTTGGAGGCAAGCTGCTGGATTTATTACCAGTAGATTTGAACGACATGCAAGTATGGTTTGAGAACTCAAATGGGAATCCCTGGAAAAAAGACAACATACTTTTTAAGGAGTAATATTGAGAAAATTTAGAGATACTGCATTTGAGGTTGACTGCAAAAAGATCCTACTGCTGCAAACATAATTTTCACCTAAGGACCATGAAGATAACATTAGAAAGATTAGCGCTTTTATGGAGGTGTATAGAGACTTGTTTTTCCCTCATTCTATTTTAGAGTGGAACAGTAAAGGAAATGACTAGTGGTGATGCAGGGAGCCTCCACCATGCACTGTACAGTGGCTTGTGGAGTGTGTATGTAGATGGAGATGCAGAGTAGAAGGTGACCGTTAGCAAGGTAAACTGAACATGAGTGAGATATTTCTAGCTTTGTTAAACATTTGAAATCATTGGAGATATGTATTCCAAGTTACAAATGCCAGAAATGTAAGTACTGACAATGCCGATGTAGTGATGTTGATCTGTTGGCTGAACATTCTCTCATTTTTCTGTGCACTTGATTGGGATGTTCTTTCTGTAGTAACATGCAGCACCATTTAGTGCTGCTGCAATTCAATAAACTTAGCGTTCACGATGCACTAATAACTTGCAGGCTTCGAGTTCCTTGTTTTAGATTTTAAACTGTAGCCTGACAGATATTAGGAAGACCACTGCAGTGAACCATGTAGCATGTGAAAACAAAAATCAACCTTAAGTCAATGGCTGGAAACACTGTAGGGAGTAAATATTGTAATCACAAGCAACATGAGCCTATATCATTATCAATGAGAAAAGTCAGAATGACACTCAGAAGGAGTTCCAAAATCAAAGTCCAGGCCCAGAGAGGAAGGTAACAGCAGTATTTGCAAATCTGCATACTCGTGCTTTAGCAACAGGATATGAACTGCTGATCCAGTCGTTGGGCTGGGTATTTATTTGCTGTAGCAGTCCAATGGGGTCGTATGTGACTTGTTTGCCATGACAACTGGTGTCATGCCCACTGCTGGCAGAACTATCTGCTAGACAGATGCTCATTGCCACTACTCTCAAAGTCAATTTCTATATCATTAGAATGTTGGAATGGTGGACATACACCAAAATTATTGATGTGTGCAAACAAATCTTAATTTACAATGTAGACATTGTTGACATAGGTGATATAAAATTTTAGAATGTTTAGAGGATTTTTCTATGGGTAATGCACGAAAGTGACAAAAGTAGAATACAGGCTAGTGAAATGAAGTTCCAGAGGAGCAGGTTGGGTGTAACAAGACGAGACAGATTGCGAAATGTGTATGTGAGGGAAAGACTAAAGGAGGAACCAGTACAGGACAGGATAGAAAAATCAAGACTGCAGTGGTATGGACACATGAAGAGAATGGATGAGGGAAGAATTCCAAAGAGGATGTTTGATCTGCAACTGGAGGGGAAGAGGCCCAGAGGAAGACCAAGGGATAGATGGGTGAAGGGAGTGAAGGAATGTGTGATGAGAAGAGGAGAGAACTGGACGAAGGTGGAAGAAGGGGGAATGGTGGAAAGACAGAGATGGAGAGGCTTGTGTTCCCGACAGACCCAGCCAGTGGCTGGAAACTGTCCGAGATGAAGAAGAAGAAGAGGATTTTTCTATGTGACAGAAGTATCACCAGTGCACCATTTCTCCTCTAGAGTTCCACAAGGGTTTTGATGCTATTGATGTTCAGAGATGGTGCTCATAGTGGCATGTGATGAATATTGCTTTAGAGATGGTGCTGAAAATGTTACCCACTTACATTATGTACAACTGGCATGTGCTTGCCAATGATTTTTTAAAACGCTAAAACAACCAGGTGTTACATGAATAATGGCTGCAGCTCAGTCAAACGAGCAACCAGTTATTCTTAAGTGTCCATTGGCATCTTGTACACCAACTACTTCATCTGCCCATACAAAAATAAATCCATAGGAGTGAGTTTAGCTGATGCCTTCCAATAAAACATAACGGAGAAAATATTGACTGAATGGTACCAGTGCTAAGGCCATTAGATTCTCATGACCTCACTCCTACAGTGTTCTTTTTGTGGAGGAAGGTGAACTGTTTAATGTACAAGACACCAATACACACTCCAGAATAGCTGGTTACCTGTCTGATGGGAGCTACAGTCATTATTTGTGAAACATCTGGTTGTTTTGAGCAATCAGTTGTGCATATGAAGGGGTCGGAGAGATATAGTCATAAGCTACATCGAACTAGTTTTGAGATGCAGCGAGTTTAAGGTTCCACGGAGGTCTGAAAGTGTTTAATACAAAATAGAAACCTTACTTCTACTGCAAACACTTGCTTAATACTTGCGAGGCATGTTGTTAAATTGTCAACTCTCTGCATACTATAAAATATTAATTTTAGAATGTTTCTAATTAAGATGTATTCAGCGGTGGCTTATGACTATATCTCCCAAAAAATTGTTTAAAACAAAAAGTATGAATTTGTAAGGATTTATTTTAACCACTCTTGCACACAAGCAGAATATATAATTTTTACACATTAATATATACATATCAGATATTACTTTTTCATTGATATAGTTACATCAAGGAAGTTCCTCTACCTCATCATTGTACACGTTATTTCCATACATTACTGAAAGAAATCTTGATTTGCAGCAGGTATGTATGGCATAAGAGACAGTACATTATCAATTTTTTTCTGGTTAATTGGTCGTGGCTTTCTCTACTTTATTGGCAGCTGATATGGATTTGGTTCAACTAGCCCTCCTTTCTATTTGACACGAATATCCACTGACATGAAAGCTCCTACGTCTGAATAAGAGTGCTTTACACTTAGCTTGAAGGGATCTTCAGGCTCAAACTTAAATTGAGTAGCTTCACTGAAAAGGTGGGGATCTCCAGACGTGGATTCTGTACGTTTTGAGATCAATGTCTTGAGGCTTTCCAAACTTTTGAAGTCTTCTCTTTTCATTTTTGTTACAATGAAATGTTTTGGACTCTCAGATTTTATTACTTCTGCCCATTCATCTGGAGTGTACACTATTGGACGTCTGTTTCTTGCATACCGTTCAATGCGACCAAAATCACGATCGCAAGGTAGCGTGGTGTGACCTACCACAGGGAAGTAATGCTGGACAGAATCAAATCTTTTGGTAGCAACAAGGGACCTTTCCAAAGCAATAATGGTCCAATTGTTTTGCCTGACCCTTGCAGTTGTCTGTGATTATGTGGAGATGTTATGTCTGAGGATTAGTTATCTCCAAGTACTTCAATAAGCAGCTCCCGACCTCATCTGAACCCCGTCATCCAACTTTCTCGCTCCACATAAACATATAAACCTTATTTGATCCACAGTCGTGGATACCATAGTTGTATGTCCATATTTTCCTTTTGTAAAATGCTGGACCAATTGTTAGTTTAGGTGTGGGGAACGTTTGCTGCATGTCCATTGCTATCACATGATGCTCTTTCGAATTTTCTTTAGCCAGAGCAGTTAAAGACGCAATCGTATTTTGTCCTCTGTCAGCCTTTTTGAGATGCAGTTCATATTGTTGTTTCTTTTCTGTTGACTTCTCCTGCACCTAATTCTGGGTTATTTATTGCAATTAGAAATCCATCACATTTTGAACGGGTGTCACTTTTTGGTAGTTTGAAGCCTATGTTAAATTCAGATATGAAAATTTCTCTGAATTTACTTTCAGACACTGCAGGAACCTGCTTTTCCTTGCAATATTCTCAGTATTTATCTTGAAATAAGGAAGCAGTTGTGAGACCACAATCCAGATACACTTTATTGGGGTTCTGTTGCCTACTGTAATGACTGTTATATTTCGGTATGGCTTTGGGAAGTTCTCTAATACTTCCTACAGCTTCGTCTTGAAATTAATGTGGGTAGTTTCCATGTTTTCCTGAAAGAAAAAAAGATGAGCTTATATCCTCTTCCTAATAGAAATATTTGTATAGTACTCAGTTTGAGTACATCGCTAACTTAAAGTACAGAGTAACATACAAACCTCTTCCATCTTCTTTTGGCACTGCAAATCCCTGCTTCATTTGATGTTGCAAATTCCTTACTCTTCATGCTTGTATCTGTAAGCCATGAACCCTCTGGAAAGCTTCTTTGCAGATCATGATTTTACCCTCACATTATAAGAAAATGTAACATCCCTGGATATTATTTTCTTGGAAGTCTTTTTTTGGATAGCTTTGAAAGAAATTATGACAAATATAACAAAATGAAATAAGTATACAAAATATTAAACCATTTGTATTTAAATAGTGAACAAACCTCCGCTTTTTCGGTTCCATTTTCATACAGCTCATCAGGTAAGTATTCTGGGAATTTAAGTTTCCTATGTCCCAAAATGAATGAAAAATGTTTTCTTCCTCTCCAAGCAGTTTTTGAAGCATTTATTTAAACAAGTACAGTGACTTCCTATAGTAGCAGCCTGAACAGTCTTGTGGGTTTTTAAAGACTTATACTGCTGACCAGCATTTCGTCGACGTTTTGCTGTATTTATCTTCCACTGATCAATATTTCGCTTTCTTTTCTGTGAAGGCTTTGGTTTTTGGGTGATTCTTCATTTATTCTACTTATTTCAAGCTATAATATGAAGAGCAAAATAGTCTAAGAATTTGGGTGAGATATAGTCATAAGCCACACAAAGCATTAAATTTCGCTAAAATCACATTAATGAGAAAATATGTTTTACACATCTTTTGCCTTTGAAACTACATTATTGCACCATTAAGCAGTAATATAAATGGGCCCATCAAGTTTCATCCTTGACACACAGGATGGCTGTCAAATGCATTGGCAATGTTGAGAGAAACAACGTCACAAGCCACAGGAAATTAATCACCAGAAATAAACCGTTTTATATACTTACCGAAACATCATCTGAGCTGGAACTGCTGGTCGATGGATGCCAAGATTCATCACTGTCAGGATCCAGAGGGTAAAGCTCTTCACTTCCCCTATGTCTGTGTCAAATATGCGTTGAAGACCCGAAGACGCTTCAGACGTTCCTGACCCACCTGCCATTTTGCCGTGGATTGTGACTATGTATCTTCTGAAACTACCACCAAGTGGCACAGCATAGAACTGCACTCCGTCATAGCCTGTCATTTGTTGCAGTAACATGGAACTTTTTCAATACGCTGTGAAGAAGACATTGTTAAGAATGCCGTAACATGAAAAACTCAATTTCGTGAAAGTTGTGGCTTATGACTATATCTCTCCGAGCCCCTCATATGTGTAAATAGACAATATTCTCAGCAACAACTCTAAATATTCATCAAATGACAGTTTGAACACCATCTATGAACGTCAGTAGTATTGAAACCTTCATGGACTCCTAGCAGGGGAAACAGTGTGCCAGAGAAAATTTTGTTGCATGAAAAGTGTTTTTTGCATCTCCTCCAGACATTCTAAAATTTTGTATACATCTCTTTTTTCCATGGCAAACTGGCTTACTTCCATTGCTTTCATTCCATAAATTTGATATTGGTTCATATCGTGGAGTAACTCATCAAGTTAAGCTACAAGTCTAAAAATGTTTTATGAGTTATTTTTATTTATAATGTGAATCAAAGAACACATGGCAGAGGCTTGTTCAAAGAATGGGGATTATAAATTGCTTCTTGCCAGTAGAGATTTAAATATTTTTTTCTGTCTCTTACAGATGCTACCCTGCGATGGTTGGCTTTGATCCGTCATCAAAATCAAAATTGGATAGTGTTGAATACAGTATTGCAGGTGCTGGCAGTGGAGCAATAACTAGATTTTTATGCCAGCCATTGGATGTCTTGAAAATCAGATTTCAGGTATCTTTCATTTAAAAACTTTAAAATAAATAACTCAACATGAAATCTAACCTATTAGTATTTAAATAATTGTTACTAAATTAAATTACAGCAGTATACATTTAAATGCACTCATAAGATGTTTAGAAACTGCAGTTCTGCTTCAGAATTAAATGTTCCTGTAACAGTTCTGTGCCCATTGTGAAATATTTGCCAGAATTCAAGTATGTGTGATCCCTATCAAGCTGAGATCACAAGAGGTATCAAATGTAGTATATTTAGCTTAGTTAATTATGTTCTGTGTCTCATTTGTATGATATACTGTACTGAATTGAATGAATGAGTTTTCACATGTACAAAACTGAGGTGAAAGGGGGGGGGGGGGGGGAGGGATAACAGTGAATAATAGCAACACCATAATGAGGCAGTCTGCAGTGAAAGATACCACATAATCCAGCTGCAGACTGAATGTGTTGAAAGGCCCAGCACAGTAATATGTATGTAAAAAGTAATGATACCATTAGCAAAATTAAGACTTTTTCTGCAGTCTTGCATCAGAACTTCATAACTCAGAACCCACTATTTTCATCATTATGAAATGACAGTCAGCCACATGAAACAATGTGGCTATTGTTAGTAGAATCTTCAGTTTTAGCGTCTGTCACTTTATGGAGTTTCTTTGGTATTCCCAGTTATCAGATATACTTATAGCAGTTTTTTTTCCGGGGATTTCTGAGAGACTGTGAATACCGGTACTGTACTTTGCATATTCATCTCAGACAAGCCATTGCTGATAAAGGTATTGGTGTTTAACTGGACTTGACAAATTACCTGCATATCAGTGTTCAGGAACCTTTGTAGCAATGCATTTCTTTAAAGGGAGTCCATCTTCTGAATGTGATTGTCTAATCTTTAAGCTTGTAATTTTATGCATTTCTTTATAGGGAGCCCATCTTCTGAATGTGATTGTCTAATCTTTAAGTTTGTAATTTTATGACAATAAATGAAATACACAAAGTCATTTGCATATGATATTGCTCATTTTTCTCATTACTTTCTTAATGTTTCTTGGTGTATGAAACGTGTCATTTAGCTTCAGTATTGCTCTCCTGTGAATGTATTTTTAATTTTTAATTTCATGTATTTTTATTGAAACAAAACTCACATGAAACAATTAAAGATTGCAAACCGAATGCTTAAAACTTGGTGTTATAGTCATAAACCGCACTGAAAACATTTTTGTTTTGTATAATTATGAACATGCAGTGTTACTATTGCAGTTTCAAATAATGCCACAGATACAATAAATGATTTACTCTGATAGTTACTGAATTTATACTTAGACTAAAAATCACTTTGGTTTCAAATTGAGTGTACAACATATAATATTTGCAGCTCCAAGTAGAACCAATATCCAAGAAGTATGCAGGCTCAAAATACAAGAGTGTACTACAAGCTGTTAAGTGTATTGCCCAAGAAGAAGGCATTTCAGCTCTGTGGAAAGGACATATACCAGCACAGTGCCTTTCTATTGTGTATGGTGTTGCTCAGGTATATTATATTACACAATTTCACAAGAAGAAATAAAAGTGATGTATTTTCCAGAAAGCTCTTCATTTGAAATAATATGAAGGGGTAAATATTTTCTTTGCTGAAATAGACTGTTAAATGAAATTGTTTGTTACAGTTTATATCATTTGAAACATTGACAAGTCAGTGTTGGAAATATTTTCCAACAGTATACAGTGACCACAGAGCCATACTGCATTTTTCCTGTGGTGCAGCATCGGGATGCTTTGCTACATTAGTATCATTTCCTTTTGATGTTGTTCGGACGCGTCTTGTTGCTCAAGGAGAGCCTAAGGTAACCAAATGTTCTAAATTTTTGCTTTCCTGTACAGGAACTTTAATTTCTAATGTTTTACTGTGCAAACATGTTTTGTTTTCAAAAATTCAGATTCAATGTCTGAATATAGATACACCCACTACACAAAAAGGGGGATAAGATGAATGTTAATAATTATAGAGGGATCTCGCTACTACCAGTAGGATACAAAATTTTGTCAAGGAAATTACTTCAAATCGTGGAGCCAGTTCTGGATAAAAAAATAGGTGAATATCAAGCAGGTTTTAGACAAGGTAGATCCTGTGTTGAACAAATATTTAACCTGAAAACACTAATTCGTTACAGAATCTCAAGAGGCCAGAGATTTGCAATAGTATTTGTAGATTTCAAAAAAGCATACGACTCGGTAGATAGAGAAACATTACTGAAAGTATTGGAAGAATTTGGGGTCGATAAGAAAACAATTCAAATTATCAAACAGACGCTAACAAACAGTAAGGCCAAAGTTAAATTTATGGGTGAAATTTCAAGGAAGTTCGAAATTAAAACAGGTGTTAGACAAGGTGATGGTTTATCCCCAATCCTCTTCAACTGCGTACTGGAAAAGATATTGAGAATATGGAAAGAAGAACTCAAAGGCACCAAGAATGACATCAGAATTGGAACAAAAAAAGAAAAAATAGAAGTGGACTGTTTAGCTTTTGCAGACGATCTGGCAATAATTACAGAAAACGAAGAAATAGCTCAGAACTACTTGGAGAAACTACAAGAAGTTTCGGCCAGAGCTGGACTGCAGATTTCATTTGAAAAAACCGTGTATATGTCTAATCATAGAAATAACAAGAAAAATCTTATTACTAAATACGGCAATATTAAGAGAGTAGAAAAATTTAAGTATTTAGGTGAAATAATTCAAGTGAATGGTTTAGACAAGAGTGCAAACCAGGCGAGAGCAAGGAAAATGGAATTTGCTTTTCAAAAAACCAAAGACATATATAACAAAAAAAACATTTCGATTCAAGCTAAATTAAGACATTATAAAACTGTCATTAGACCAGAATGCCTGTATGCATCGGAGTGCCTAACTCTTAACAAAAAGGGGGAAATAGAAAACATGGAAAAGAAAGAAAGGAAAATTTTGAGAAAAATATTAGGACCGAGAAAGATTGGGGAAGAGTACAAGCTAAAGAGTAATAAGGAAATATACAAAACTATTGAGAAAGTGAGTGAGGCAATGCGTAAACGCAGACTAACGTTTTATGGTCACCTGTCGAGGATGGATGGAAACAGACTAACAAGAAAAGTGTTTGAACATAGTAACAGGAACGAAAAAACCAACAATAAATGGATACAGATGGTGAAAAAGGATTTGGCCTATTTTAATGTCACCCGTGAGTCAATCAGGGACAGGGAAAAGTTTAGACAAATAGTGAACGAAATTAAGTGTTTTCCAGAAGAAACGAAACTAAAGAATAATAACAGGAAATGGTCGGAAGAGCGGAGGAGGAACCACTCGAAAATGATGAGGAAATATTGGGAAGAGAGAAAAAAAGATCAAAAAGCCGGGCAAGTGAATTGTTGAACGTGGTCCAAAGATGGCCGAAATCGAAAGAAGAAGAAGAAAATACAGTATTTGGGCTTTATTTAAACAGTGTTGTAAAAACCAATACTGTCTACCATGAAGTTGTTTATAGAGGGTTCCATATTCTCACAAGAGATAGTAATGGTCAAAACAAGTAAAAATAGTCTAACAACTATGTCTACAGAAACAAACATTTTCTGACATTTGGGACCTTTTACTTGGGTTGAGAACAGTCAGTACTACAAGCTGTTAAGTGTATTCCCCAAGAAGAAGTGTAAGCTGCTCAGCTGTTGCTCAATTTCTTATTAGTTTTGTTTGCCTCTTTACTTAATCCTCTGACTGTGATGCTGCTCCCTCATACAGTATTTACAAGTGTCTCCTGCATCAGCCATTTTGCGTATGTCATTTTAAAGTTATACTGGCATCAAAACAAGATTAGTGATATTGTGAAGTGTGAACACCATAATGACTGAAATGAAGTTCTATTATTGAATGTGTGAAATGGCAGAGGTTATATCCCATTATGGTTTAGCCAAAGTAATTTATTGACAGATATAGGGAAGATATCCTCGTCGTGAAATTCTGTCTGTGGGTAGGGGGGAATATATGTTTACCAGGATTTTCCAGTGGATTATGCAGGACAATTCACAACAAGGGTAATGGATTGCAGTTGAGCTCACACACAGTCCACAAGCCATATTTGTAGAGGTGAGTGTTAATAAGAGTAGGGAATGATAATGAAATAAATACGTGAAGAAGGCATAAATAACTGTCTTATATGGTCATTACTGCACAAGTAGCTACTTTATCCCTAGCTCTTACAGTGTGTGCAAGTTCTTAGACCACAGACCACCATGCCCAATTACAGTTCTGCCAACAGATTCTAAGAGGGAGCTCTGAAGACCACAGTTCACACCTAGCACTTTATTTAAGCATTCACACTTAGTGGAATAATAAATTACCACAATAATCATGTGTGGACAGATACAATTCCTTGAGGATGATCAAACAGAATCATCAAGTCACTTTAGCATCAATGTGTGGGCAGGAATTTTTGGTGACAGACGTGGAGCAGCATATATTTTATAATTAACAGATACTTTTCCTCACCAGTTCTGCTCAAAAATTTATCAGACAATTGGAGAACATTATTCTTCCTGAAAAAAAATTTAACTGCTTCATGCATGGTGGTGCAACAACTCATTTTCTATGCCTTTTACTGCAATATTTTACACAAATATTTAATGAGTGACAGATTGGTTGAGTAGGTACAGAAACTTGGTCTCTCCATTCACCTGACTTTAACTCATTAGATCTCTGGTTATGGGGACATTTAAAGCCACTGGTGTATTCCACACTCATTGACAACATGCATACATCACGGGACATTTGTTCTCCAGGTGTAAACAGATCCAAGGACAGTCAAGTGTCTACATGAGTTCATCGTTCTTTGTGAAGGAGAATGTGTAAAGATAATTGGTAATCAGATTCAGCACCTTGTGTAGAATCGATAGACAGGTGGCTATCGAAGGACAGAATATCCTATACAAGTATTTGTTTCTGGACCTCACTTTATACTACTTTTTCTATTTTTATCAGACTATCTTCTGTAAGAATATAGGATACTTTCCTTTAAACATCCCGTATATGACACTTTAAGATAAAAGAAATGATGCACCTTGAAGGTATTATCCAAATTGGATGGAAATTGGTAGGTGTGATGTATATGCAGAGACAAAGGTCTATAATTTCAGAAAAAATGGATGATTTATTGAAGAGAAAGATTCACAAATTGAACGAGTCAATAATGTGTTGTTCCTTCTCTGGCCCTTATGCAAGCGGTTATTCGACTTGGCACTAATCAATAGAGTTATTGAATGCTCTCCTGAGGGATTTGATGCCAAATTCTGTCCAACTGGCATGGTAAATCATCAAAATCTCCAGCTGGTTGTAGGGATCTGCCCAGCTCAACAGCCAGAAATGATGGTCTGGGATGCCATTTCTTTCAATAACAGGATTCCTTTGGTTGTCAAGGCAAGCCATTCTAGGCCTAAATTTTAGCAAGATAATGCCCTCCTGCACACAGTAATAGTTTCTACTATTTGTCTTTGTGGTTGCCAAACGCTAACTTTGCCAGCAAGGTCGCCAGATCTCTCCCAAATTGAGAAAGTTTGGATCATTATTGATAGGGCCCTGTCATTATGTCAGGATTATGATGATGTAATGTGCCAATTGGACAAAATCTGGCATGATGTATCTCAGACAACATCCAAAAATACTATCAGTCAATTACAAGTCAAGTAACTGCTTACGTTAGGCCCAGAGGTGGACCAACACATTATTGACTTGCTCAATTTGTGAAACTCTTTCTCTTGAATAAATCATTCAACTTTTCTGAAACTGTAATCATTTGTTTGTCTGTACACTGACATCATGGCTATTGATTTCCATCCCATTTGGATAATTCATTAATGGTGCACAGATTTTTTGCCCTTAGGGTGTATTTGAATTTTTTGTTGTGTTTTATTTTAATATCTTTGCTAGTTGTGTGTTTTTAATTTTCTATGAGAGCAGCAGCTACAATCATAGTTTGTAGAAAGAAGGCTTACTTCTGCCTCACAGATGTAGAATGATATGACCAACAATACACTACAAAATGTCATACAATTTTCAAGTTTACACATACTATGCCTCTTAATCCTCCTTGTAATTACAATAAAATACAAATAGGAAAAAATCATGTATTTAAAGCAGCAGCAGACCAGTGTGAATATTAAATCGACATGTTGTAATTTTCAGAACCAAAAGTTTATATTCAGGTAATTAATGAATGATATATGGATGGGCTATGGAGATGAGAACTCTTCTTCCAGCACCTCTCTGTTAGGTCTCATAAAATTCTTAGCCTTAATCTCTGGCAGCCTGCTTACTTCACTTGTTTCTACTCTCATTTCAGTACCATTGTCTAATCTAGCTCGTCTCACCTGATTCATACTTCTCTTTCAATTTAATCATATTTTTAATCTCTGTATATACATCTCACTATCCTTTTGTGGCCCTTTCTTGTACTCGAGATCTTGTTCCATCCTTCATAATATATTTTTAGCTCTCCCTCTTTATCCATCTCATCCCCTCCCATCTGCGTGCTTTTGTACAACATGTGGCTGTGGATGTTGCCCCTTACATCACTTTCTTATCCACTCTTCTGCTTGTCATTTCCTTACATTGAGCTTCATATCTCTCTACCTCACGACTGACTGATCTGTCCCAGGCAATGTGACACTGAACTTTGGAGGTATTCTAGCAGTATTATCTGATTATAAGCTGAAGTTTCATAGTCAGTATTCAAATTTTGTAGGCAGCTAAAAATTATTATTTTTAGCTTATCTGAATGGAGCAAGCCAATGTAAATCAGTGAGAGTTAATAGCATCATATGGTAATGCAGAATTCAAATTGATCTGTAGTAAAGGTTACTAAACTTTGGGTGATGGATCAGTTGTTCCCAGGTATAATCTTTGTCAGTAACTGAAGTCCAGTTTGTTTTTAATTTTCTGTTTATTGCTTGAAAAGAGTACCAAACTTTGAAGACACTGTTCAGTTACACTTGCCATAATTATCGTAAATTATACATTACATGATCTAAATACTCGTGTACCCTTGATGACCATATGACACAGTGGTTTACACCTCACCTGGGCCTCAACACTGACATTGGACCACTGACGACTGAAAACATGTTGCCTGGTCGGACGAGTCTCATTTCAAATTGTACAGAGTGGGTGGACGTGTGTATGTATGGAGACAATCTCATGACTCAATGGGTCCTGCATGTCAGCAAGGGACTGTTCAAGCTGGTGGTGGCTCTGTAATGCTGTGGGGATCCATTCATGTTCATTGTGCATTCTGACAGACTTGGGAAATTCCAGCAGGACATTGCGATGTGCCACACATTCAGAATTGCTACAGAGTGGCTCCAGCAGCACTCTTCTGAGTTTAAACACTTCTGCTGGCCACCAAACTCCTGAGACATGAACATTATTGAGCATATCTGGGATGCTTGCAATGTGCTACTCAGAAGAGAGCTCCACACCCTCATACTCTTATGGATTTATGAACAGCCTTCAGAACTCATGATGTCAGTTGCCTCCAGCTCTACTTCAGGCATTAGTCAAGTCCATACCACACCATGTTGTGGCACTTCTGGATGCTCCCAAGGGCTCTACACAATATTAGGCAGCTCTACCAGTTTCTTTGGCTCTTAAGTGTAGTACCATTTATACAGGATCAATTTATGCTGTAGAATATTATCCATGTAACATTTTTGAGATAAAAAATAATAAAACTCATTTTCAGGAGCTGATGATAAGGCAATCTTTCTAAAAGTGTTCTGTGGGAATAAATTTGCATCGAAAATAATGAATCAAGAGCCAAAATTATGCCTACAGGATTGCAAACTAATTGTAAATTTCATACCCAAGTGAAAACAGAAGTGAACATATTAGCTGTTTTCTATAGCATACATGTTCAGTAAGTGTCTAATGGATCAGTTAATCATCAATTCTGGTACTGTTAATTGCATAATTCAGTCTCTTGGTGTGCCACATGGCAGACTGGATTTCAAATCCCTATCTAACACTCTGGCTTTAGCTTTTACATGGTTTCCCTAAATCATTTAAAGGGAATTCTTGAATGTTTCCTTAATGAAGACCACAATTAGTTTCCTTTCTCATCCTTCTCTAGTATGACCTCATGCTCTATCTATAATGCCAATAATATATAATAAATAGTACACTAAACTAACATTTCTTCCTTTCTTTTCCTTCGCATACCTCTTCTGTGTTTACACCACATTTCAGGCAGTTACTCACTCCTTCATCGTAAAAAGGGTCAAGGGAGGGGATAAGTATACTGTTGCAGAACACAAGTTTAATATATGAGCCAGTCTTACATGTGGTGTTACATGGTTATTGACTAAACTGCTATTTTACGCAACACCATATTGTAACAAGTATTTTCTGTCATGGTATTAAATGCTTGTAGTCTGTGAACAGAAAAGATGACACTTACCAAAAACTGCTCCCTCATTCTAATGATGTTGGTCAGTTGGTATTTATGGACTGGAGTAACTTACTACATAGACTTAAAACCACCTGCGTTACACAACATGAGAAAGAAAATTATATGTCATTGGAGAGTCTTCATCTTGTCTTCTGTCTTCTTCTTCTTCTTCTTCTTCTTCTTCTTCTCATTCTCTTTTCCACGCCAATCCAGTATAGTAAATTATTGTGCACTTCCACAATTGTGTTATAACAACAGAGGGTGCCATTAACTTATTTGTCTACGTTAGTTTCAATGTAACCATTGTGCAATAGCTGGTAGCTTCTTAAAACATTTTCTGCCTGTAAGCTCCAGTTTTTCTTGAACATTGCAGTCACTTTATGATTTGCTTTTTGAAATGATTGGCATGTTCTGGAAAACCTCCACCTTTCTGACAGAAAATTTTTAAGAAGCTACCAGCTATTCAAAAGCTCTGAAACTCTAATTGAATGGGACTTTAAAGGCCCAAACTTTGTCAGAATGTTAACAAATTTTGGAAATATTATTAACAAAACCAGCAATCTGTACAAAATTTTGGTATTTCTCTTTTTAAAAAAGGCCTTCATTACATTAAATATTTATTAAAATCATAACCAGTTTCAATTGATTACGGTCATATGTAGACCAGTCTCTGAAATACAGGTAATATTACAACTTAGAAGGACACACAAACAACAAAAGTTAAAAACTTAGATAATTAAAACAAGATTAATGAGAGGATGTGTACTCTAATGTGGTGAGCACAGGTGTCAGGCAGAGCACAAATGGTATGTGCAAAAACTCAAATGTCGACTGTTAAATAGCATGAATACTTCTGGGTTAGATAGGAAAAGCTCCACCCAATGCAACTATTTTAGCTACATACTATCATTTTTTGACATAGTCACTGTATTCCTACAAATTCCTGTCAACAATGAACAAGAGCCTGTATGTCACACTCATAAAAACCTGAACCTACTGAGGCTAGCCACTATCTTACAGCTTTGATGACACTAAATTATGTCTGTATAGTGGATATGGTAGGACAGTACAGCCAAACTTGGCAACAAGTTACATGGTTGAAAAACTATTTTGGGGCCTGGCATAATATGTTGCAAATGGAAGTTTGTCTTCTCGTGACTGACTATGGATATTTGGACTTTGAGGCTACTAAGTGTCTTCTTGTAGTGTTCTGAATTGACAGTTCCTTTTGGCTCCTCCACAATTGCCTGTCCCAGAACACTGTGCACATCATGTTACTTCAGATGGCTGTATTTTGAACTACTTATTTTTTGGAGGATTTGCATGTCACTGCTCCAGAAAGATTATCTGAATTTTGGCTCCTCTCCAGTATTGGTATACAAAAAATTGTCACCTCAGACTGGTCCATCAGATCCCAATAATTTACCTTTCAATAATATTTTGGTCTTGTGCAAGAATCTGTAGCACCAATCTTGCACACACTTTTTCATAACCAAGGTTGCATAACATGTTATGCAACCTTGATTGTGGTGTGACAGCTGACATTCAGCTTTACACAGTTCCTTGATAATAATCTACTGATCATCATGAATGAGTTGATCATGATGATGTTCAATGTGAAGAATATCAGGTGAGAAGATTGACCAGGCATGGCTTGTTGTACTCATCCTTTTTAAATGCCTTATCCACTGCCTCACATTACTCCTGTCTTCTATATTGTCCAAATAAACATTTATCAAGGATCAATGGATTTCATTTGGCACAATTTGTTTAGCAGTGAGGAATACAATGACACATCATCATTTTGTATGCATCTCGGTGCCAAACACCAGTTTTGAAGACTATCATGCTGCTGCTCTTTGTCACAGGACTACAAAACTGACAGGACTTTAGTACTGCAGCACCAATATAATCTGGCTAAGACAACCAAAGAAAAAAATTAAATGGCAGTAGTTTCTGAATGCCCCTCATATTTGAGTTTGTTGTTAAGCACTTTTCTGGATAAAATGTGGACCTGCCAGTACTGCCAATGTTGTTGTTGTGGTCTTCAGTCCAGAGACTGGTTTGATGCAGCTCTCCATGCTACTCTATCCTGCACAAGCTGCTTCATCTCTGAGTGACTACTGCAACCTACTTCCTTCTGAATCTGCTTAGTGTATTCATTTCATGGTCTCCCTCTATGATTTTTACCCTTCACGCTTCCCTCCAGTACTAAATTGGTGATCCCTTGATGCCTTCAAACACATCCTACCAACCAATATCTTCTTCTAGTCAAGCTGTGCCACAAATTCCTCTACTTCCCAATTCTGTTCAGTATCTTGTTTGTTATGTGATCTACCCACCTAATCTTCAGCATTCTCCTGTACCACCACATTTCAAAAGCTCCCATTCTCTTCTTGTCTAAACCATTTATCGTCCATGTTTCACTTCCATACATATCTACACTCCATAAAAAATACTTTCAGAAAAGACTTCCTGACACTTAAATCTATACTTGATATTAACAAATTCTCTTCTCCAGAAATGATTTCCTTGCCATAGCCAGTCTAAATACTGATACTGCCTCAATCAGTTTTATGACTTGCCACTTTTTAATTTTCATCAGTTTCTTCATGGTTAATAGGATGAACCACTTTTTTGTAGTAGTGATGCTGTGGATTGTTTAAATAACACTTTGAAAGCTACTAGCACCATTTTAAACATGGGAGAAAACGTAACTACCATTTTTCATTTTTCTGTCTCCAGACATGTTGGTAATTTACATAGCATGTCATTAACTTGCACTATTAATAAGGTATTTTATGTGTTTCATGTTGGTTGGAAATAATATTAATTTTTTCTATGTTACAGGTGTACAGAGGCATCATGCATGCTTTCTCAGTTATTTACTCAAAACATGGAACATTAACGTTTTTCAGGGGTCTAAGTCCAACTTTAATCCAGATAGCACCTCAGACTGGTGCACAATTTGGATTTTATCAGGCTTTCACAAATTTGTGGGTGGACATTGGTAAATACTGAAAATTATTTATACACTTGATACCTATTCTCTTCTTTCACTATTGTGTGCTTAGTTTACACTAGCAATCAATAAGCACAGGCTTCCAAGTTCCATTCTGAAATACCATACATTATTATTTTGTTGCAACATTTTCTGTTTAGGAGAAACATTTATTGTACATCAACTTTCCTGGATGGACTCCTGAAGGCAGTTGCATCAGTACATTACAAATGTCCATCAAGCACATCTGCGTGACAGTGTTTGCTTATGTGTTCCATAAAGGGGCAGACACCTTCTGTACTGCCAAGCATTATAAAGGGTTGCTGCATATAACAATGAATAAGTTGTACTGCCCTGAATTATAGTTGCTGCAGTCTGGAGAAGAGGAGTTCTCAAGGTCTGCTGCTTCTCACAGCAAAGCATCCGGGAAGAAAACAAAGCCTTATTTGCTTCTGATGATAGTGTGGGTGTTTGGGTCCTTATTATTATAAATAACAACCTGTTGATCCACTTGTTAAAACAATGAGCACATTTATTGTCACACTTCAGATATACATCATTACACATCGAAAGTATCACATAGACAGAACATAATGGCCACATTGGCCCAAAGAGTTTTTGTGCACCAGAGATGTTATGGCACGTCAGTGTTACCACAGAGCCCCCCCCCCCCCCTCCCCCCCATGCAGTGTGGAGCTCAAGGCTCTGGCTGTTGTTGAGGGGGTTGGGGGAGGTGCAGGTGTTACGCCGTCTTCGTCCGGAGGTGGAACTGGGCGGGGCAGGGCCGGAGTTCGAGCCCTTTTGGATGGAAAAATGTAATTATGGTGCCACACTGGTGGGAGTATGGGGCGACCAGTTCGTGAGGTGACAGAGGAGGTGGGGGGAATAGACGGAGACACGGGGTACAACACGTACAGTGTCCCCGTGGTATCAATGAAAGATTGAATGAGGGAAGGATCTAAGGAATTGGGGATTGGGGATCATTGAGGAGTGGAGAACAGAAAGTTGGAAGGTGTCATCGTCGGGGGGGCGGGGGGGCGGGGGGGGGGGGGGGGGAAGCATGGATTACTATTACTAAGAGAGAAACATTTGTGGTAGTTATACAGATGTCAGACGGTGAAAAGTGTGAGACGTTGATGGAGACGGTAGTGGGTTGTTGAATGTCGGGTGAGAAGTGTGTGACAGGCATAGCAGGAGAGGGTGGGGTGAAGGGCGTGGACCCCGGACTCTGCCCAGTGAGGGTTCCCGGCTTTGGGAAAGGGGGTGTGGCCGGCATGTCATCCCTTGAGAAGGCAGCGGTGTGGAGGTCATCGTCCGTCGTGGTCAGTGGCGTCGGGTCACTGGAGGTGTTGTCGTCTGCAGTGACCCACGCCGGCTTGAGTCAAGTCACTGACACTGTCGAGGGTTTGCCTTTGATACAGATGACGAATGTATTCGATGAGCGCCTAAGTACCCTGTAAGGGCCTGTGTATAGGGGTTACAGGGCAGCACGCACTGTGTCGTCCCTAAGCATCACAGCTTCATACGTGGCTAACCGCTGGTGCATGAATGTTTTAGGCGGAGTGTATGCTTTCAGAGCAGGTGCTCTCTGCGCTCGTATTGTCTGTCATATGTTCTCAATTAGCACGGGGTATTCGATGGTATCTTGGAGTGGTGAAGGCTCGACAAACTCGGCTGATAGGGTCAACGGCTCGCCATAGAGCAGTTCGGCCCCCGAGCACTGCAGGTCATCTGTATATACAGAATGGAGGCCTAGCAGTACCCACGGGGAGGCATGTAACCACTGTTCCTCGTGGCACATTAGTGCTGTCTTTAATGTGCGGTGCCATCGTTCCACTAAGCCATTTGATTGGGGGTGGTAGACTGTTGTGCGAATGCGGCCATCTAGTTGTTCAGTCGATAAAAGTAAGCAAGTATCAGTAACCATCCACCGGGGAACTGGGCCGACAATGTCGATGTGGATGTGGTGGAGTCTGCCAGAAGGAGAGCGGAAGACACCTGAGGGGTGGCATGCAGTGGTGTCTGACTTTGGACCGCTGTCACAAAATACAAGTGTGACACCAGTCGCGACAGTCTTTGCGAAGTGAAGGCCATACGAAACGTTCGGCGATGATGCACTTAGTTGCACAAATGCTCGGGTGGGCGAGACTGTGCAGTGTGTCAAACATTGAGCGACCCAAAGAGGAGGGGCCGAGGGGGCGTGGCACGCCAGTGGAAGTGTCACACCGTAGTTCTGAGCGTGTGCCGGGGATCATCTTGTGTGCCAGGCACAGAGAGTGATTATTGTGAGATAAAAGGCTCACCAGGGAGTCATCATTTGTTTGTGCTCGAGCTAGAGCGTCGAAATCGATGAGGAAGATATGCCCGATATCCAGGAGAAATAATCATCGGCTATGTTGTCAGATCCTCGAACATATTGTGCATTAGTAGTGTTTTGTGAAATGAGGTCGAAATAACGGAACCTCCTAGGAGGTGGGTCGGCTGGAGGGTTTGTGAGTGCTTAGGCGAGAGGTTTGTGGTCTGTAAAGACCGTGAGAGGGCATCCCTCGAAATCTTTGCAGAAATATCTAATGGCTTCGTAGACAGCTAAGAGCTCTCTGTCAAAAGCGGACCATTTGCACTGAGAGGGAGAAAGCTTTTTTTTGGAAAGAACTTAAGAGGTTGCACCGCCTCTCCTCTGTGTTGTTGAAGTACTACGTCGATAGATATTTCGATAGCATCTGTGGTGAGTGAAAGTGTTGTATCCAGGTGTGGATGGGCAAGTGTAATGGCTTCCACGAGTGCGGTTTTGAGTTTTTTGAAAGACGGATGCGTGACCTCTGTCCACGGCACGCGCCTGTCGCCTGACATTTGTGGCCCGCGCAGTGTGTCTGTGAGGGGGACCTGTAGTTCAGCGGTTCTTGGAATGTGGCGGCAGAAAAAATTGATCATTCCTAAGAACCAGCGGAGTTCATGGTAAGTTTCTGGTATTGGCAGCTGTTTGATAATGTCTAATTTCTCTTGTGTGGGCCGGATACCATCGGCTGAAACTGTCCCAGAAAAACAACAGAATCCTGTCTCAGTTTGCATTTGTCTTTGTTGACGATCACACCGTGGGATTGTAAAGTGTCAAACAGCTCCCGGATGTGAAGCTCGTGTTCCTCCCGAGAGGAAGAAAAGATAAAAATGTTGTCCAGGTACATGTAGCAGAAAGGCAGGGGTCGTAACACTGTATCTAAGAACCTCTGCCAGGTTTGGGTGGCGTTTTTCAATCCGTAAGGCATGTAAACGTATTCGAAGAGGCTGAAGGATGTGGTGATGGCTGTTTTAGGGATATCTTGTTCGTACATTGGTATTTGGTGATATGCTTTCTCACAGTCTACCACACTGAAAATTTTAGCGCCTGCTAACTGAGAAGCAAAGCCCTGAATGTTCGGTACTGGATAATTGTCCATGATTGTGCGGTCATTGAAATGTCTATAGTCGCCACAGAGTCTGTAGGAACCATCCTTCTTCAGTGTGAGATGAATCGGTGACGACCAGTCACTGGAGGATGGGTGTACAATGCCTGCTTTTAATAGGTCCAAGATGATTGCTTTCACCACTTTGAGTTTGTGTGGATTCAGGCGTCGTGGTTGGTGTCTGACCAGAGGGCCCTCAGTAGTATTGAGTTTGTGACATGCGCCGCTCATGATTGATAACATGCTACGCATGTGGGGTGTGTCGTTGGCATTCAAACACTTGTGCAATGGGTCAATGATTTGAGCACAGGCCGGTTTGTGTGAAGAGCGAATACCTCAAAGTGAGGTGAGTTCGGATTTCGTGCTCTGTAATGTCTGTTCGGTACGCTCGATAAGGGAGGTGAGCTTGGCCTGCGTTTGCTTGAGTTCACCGATTTCTTGTCATTGTAGTAGCAAGTCGCAACTTTTACTAGTTAACTTGGCCACAAGAAGAACACATTCGGTCTGCAATAGTGAAATGTCAATGTTTGTTGACCGAATGAGTGATACAGATGCAGTGGCCGTAAGGGCGATAGTCTTTTGTGAAGGTTGGTGGACTAATGTACTTCGAGGAATGTCTAGTGAAAATTTGTGCTGTTGCAGAAAGTCAATGCTTAAGACTGGACAAGTCACCTGTGCCACATGAAAAGTCCACGAAAACTTCAAGTCTTTTGAAAGTTTGAGTGTTAAAGGTGCCGTACCTAACACTTTTATATGAGAGTCATTAGCCGCGCATAACAGTCTGGGCGAGGAAGTTAACACGGTAGGTGCAAGAGCTGGGGGTATTACATTCGTATCAGCACCACTGTCAATGAGGAATTTAGTTCCTGAGACGAGGTCAAGAGTGAATAGACAACCGTCGGCACTTACCATGTTAGATGCTGTTGCTGCTGTAAGGCGTCTTTTTTCCTGTGCACGAGACACTGCACATATGGCGCCTCGCGAACTGTGTTTCCCACCGCGCAAAGGCTGCGACATTTTCTGGCTGTGTTGCCGAAGTTGTTGTGGAACCAACACAGCGGCCATGCTGCGTTAGGCGGGGGTGATCTAGAGCTCCTGGTGTCAGCTGTGTCCGTTGTGGAGTGCTGCAGTGTGGTGTCGGTTGTCATGGTGGATGTCGTGGAGGCTGTATCTGGTTCTCCACGATGGCGGACAGATGTCACCAATGTCGTAGAGTGAGCGCTGAGGAAGCTAGTTCGCCCGAATCCTGGAGGGGGAAGGGGGGGGTGGCGTGCTGTTGAGATCGCTACCCCCCCTCTTCGTGCTGTGCGCTCGCCTGTTAATAATCCTGAAAGCTCGATCCACGACCAAAAGCTTCTCGTCCAAGGAGCTGTTGGTGAGAGGCAGGAGCTGTAGTTGTAATGCTTCCAGCATTTTGACAAGCCACATTGACCTTAACGCTGTATCAGGTAGCAAATCAACAGGTGCAAGAGCGCGGAGTCGTTGCCATAGTCCCGAAGGAGTGAGGTCGTGCAGGTGTTCCTCGTGAATGATATGATGAATAATCTCGTCTGGAGCTCGAGAAAGTCTTCACAAATGAGTCTTTTCGCGTTCATATATTTCAGTGAAGGCGGTGGGCTGATCACAATGTCGCTAATCAAATCCAAATGGTCGTGAAAATGTCCCCCCAAACACACGAAGCATGATTCTTCTTAGTCAATGCCTGTAGCGGCAAAAATAGAGTCGACTAATGTGAACCATGTGTTGGGCTGCGTTTTTGCAAAAGTCGGCAGTTTATGTAACTTAGTTGGTTTGGAATCCACGACCACTGGGTGTGTAAGAGTCACAGGTGTGGGAGCAGTCAATATGACTTCTGCCAGGAGGGGGGGGGGGGGGGGGGAGGAGGCCCGTAAACTGTTACAACCCTCGGATCGGTCGTTATTGCTGTCTGAGGTCTAGCAAAAGTGGGCGAGGTACTAGGAGAGGTCACATTCACTATACACTGTTCAGTTCGATCAGGAAATTGAGGCAGTGCGTAGCCAGGTGTGGAACCGATTCGCTGCGCGGATGATGTAGCAGCTGTGTAGTGGCACTGCTCCGAAAGTTGGTGCAAAGTTCTGAGGGGGGGGGGGGGGGGGGGGGGTTGCACACCCCTGGGCATGCGGCGTTAGCGGTGGAATGTCCAGATCTCTTTTCACACTTCATCCTGTATGTTCAAAAGAACGATCTTGAGGCAAGATGGCGGGCAGTACGTACGCGTTGTCTGTGAGTGTTGTGTTACTGCAATCCACTCGCAGGTCGGAGGGCCTCAAAATGTTCAATGTATAGAGTCCATGTGTAGTGCAGGTGGGTGGCATGGGCGGATTCTGACCATAGAAATCGTACGGCGTTACACCTCATTGCGTAGGCCACAAGACGATACAGGCGGTTCACTCGTACACACATGATTGTTATTGTTATCGAACTGAGGTAGAACATGGGAAGAGCGTCACAAACTGTCGTCGGGGTCACCAATGTGGGTGTTTGGGTCCTTATTGTTATAAATAACAACCCATTGATCCACTTGTTAAAACAATGAACACACTTATTGTCACACGTCAGATATACATCATTACACATCGAAAGTATCACATAGACAGAACATAATGGCCGCCTTGGCCCAAAGAGTTTTAGCACACCACAGATGTTATGGCATGTCAGTGTTGCCACGATAGTATTGGTGAATGCACTGAATGATTCAAAACTGTATGGCATTCGAACATGATGTGTTCTGTAAATTCAATGAGTATCAAATTATATCACCTGCAAATCGTATTTATCAAACTAAAGTACAGCTCTCAGTAAATATGAACCTGTATAGTTTCTTTTCTTTCCCTTATTTAATCAAAGTGAAATTTTATCAGTTAAAATAGTTGTCTTGGTTTTGTCTGTGGTTCCTTCACAATGGCCACTTATTGGTCATGTATTAAAATGTACAAAATTTACATCCAGCTCCCTTTTCATCAGCTTTGCCCAAATGAAGAAATATTTCATTTGAATGTATAATATGATGCTGAAAGTCAGGGTTATGTGTCATTTCCACTTGCAAGGGAAAATTCCCATGTGTAAATAAATGATCTTGACAAAATTTGGTAGGTATATAGAGGGTTCAGAATAATGCAATAAATACTTTTTGATTTTTTCCCAATTTCACTTTTAAGGAACAAAACACAACCCAAAAGGTAATTTGGTTTATTAGGTTTAGAAGGAAAATCTTCAAAACCATGATATATTAAAAATGTGTTTTTGATAACTATACGATCAACTTCGTAATAATTTGAATTTTTGCAAAGTACCCCATCACCATTAATAATTTTGAGAAATTAAAACTTTTATTACAATAGAAATTACAGAAATTTTCAGGTCACATACGTCCGAGTGTCAAAAAACTGATTTCTGAAATACCTTTTCTGAAAAATAAGCTGTATGCAGTGTGCTGTCAAAGTATTTCCAACATATCTAATTAAAATTTCTAAATTTTAATTATTTTAATTATTTAATTTAGTTAGTTTTGTTTTATGAGTGGCCAAGACTGAAACCAAAATTCTTCATCATTTTGAAACATACTAAACATCCAGTGAAATCATTTCATTTGCCACTTTTTGATGATGGCATTCAGATTGACCGGAAAAACTATAAAATAATTGAACCAAAAATTCTGGAAGGAAATGAAATGCTATTAAGGGAAACTGCCCAGCTTTTGCAGACTGCTTTGCAATAGTTTCAGGAGATCTGGGAGAACCAGTTGCTCAAATAAAGCTTTTGGAAAAGTAGTGAGTAGAACAGGACTTAGCTAGCTAGTTAGATAGATAGATAATCAGAAGTGATGTATTGCAGCAGATAAAACTAGAATGAGCATCAGTAGCGAGAGGCAGGTCATTTGAATAGAAAAGGAACAATTAGAGACCCAATATCAAACCGTGCAGGATTCCTTGCCCAATTGTTTTCCAGCTTGAGGAGTAATTTCTTGAATTTAAGGTTATAATTACTCTTTGTTTCCTATCTATTAAGTAAGAGGTGAACCACTGTAAATCATTGTCTCTAATTCCGTATATATGTAATCTGCATAGAAGTAAGGAGTAGTTCACTGAACTGAAAGCTACTGTCAGATCAGAGAATCTTCCTGTGACCTTGCAACCATTACCTAATGAGGAGTAAACTTATTGATTATATTTACAGTGCTTTTTCCTTGTTGGAATCTGAACTAATTTTTAAAAATTTTGTCATATACAGTAAGAAATTTTTTAATTTGTTTTGCTGCAATGTTTCCAAAAATTTTAGAAAGTATCAGTAAAGAGAGATAGAGCAGTAATTCCCCATATCTTCTGTTGATCCCTTTGTGAATAGTGATTTTATCTCTGGACATTTTAATACATTTTTGAAGTATCCCTACTCAAAAGATTGGTTTATGATAACTGACAGTAGTTATGAAATGATATTATACACTCCCTTTATTACAGTGTGGATATGTCATCCCTCCCCCCCCCCCCCCCCCCCCGACAAGATTATGCTTTTTAAATACAAAATTTCATTTTCCGCATCTTTTTGGATGAATTTTTTTTTTTTTTTTCAAACTATTTAAAAGATGTGTTTGGGTTGTTTTCCAAGATTGTGAAATATACCATGTCTTGGTAGGCTGCTGTATCTACATCCAGTCTCAATGCATTTAAGAAGAATTCATTAAAACTATTTGACATCTGAATAGGGTTTATTACAGTATCATTTTTTAATCTAATTTTCAAAATCTCAGACTTAACTTTGACTCCCTATTATGACTGAACTATGCCCACACTGCTTTAAAATTTCAACTGAAAGAAAGAAAAAAATGATAAATATAAAAATGCACCAAAATACATAGAAACACAAATAGGTAAAATCGAATAAATTAGTAAATTTATGTATCTTGGAGAACCCATATACCAGACTGTTCTAGAAAAATTTGCAATAGTTATAAGAATCAATAAAATGGAAAGAGCATATGACAATATTATGAAAAGGATAGATTACTACTCACCATGTAGTGGAGATGCCAAGTCACAGATAGGCACACCAAAAAGAATGCTAAACATGTAAGCTTGTGGCCAAAAGGCCTTCTTCTGTATTAGACAACACACACACGCACACACACACACACACACACACACACACACACACACATATTTACGTAAATGCAGCTCGCACACACTGGCCTCAACCTTTGTTAGTCATTGTCCTTCACCCACCTATCTTCCTTGTTGTTCCCACTCCAGCACTACACAGCCTCCTGTTCCACCAATGCACTCAGAGTCTTTTTACTTTTCTCCTCTTTCACCCCCTCCCCCTACTGCTCTCCATCTATCATACCAACTGCACCCTTTTTGTTGTGCCTGCCTGTACCTGTCTGTGACTCAACACCTCCAACAATATATGGTGAGTAACGATCTATCCTTTCCATCCTGGATTTTCCATTGGAAAGAGCATATAGTTTGACAAAAAATATCTACAACAAGAAACATATATCTAGCAAAAAAACTGTAACACTATATCACAATACTAAGACCAGAATGTTTTTATGCATGTAAAAGTGTAGTGATGAGCTATAAGCTAGACAAAATAGAGATCCTCAAAAGTGTGACTATTAGAAAAATAATGAGAGAAGATTAATTTTCTTTGGACCACCTATAATGAATGAATGAGAACAGATTAATGTAACAAATTTTCTTGTATTTCTGAGAAAAAGAAATCAGAACTAGCATGGATTACAGAAATGAAGAAAGAGTTAGAAAGAAAACATCAAAGTTTACTGGTACTGCAACTGTCATACATAAAACAGCATCATCTACAGACAGCCTCATGGAGCGTTCACTGTTCTCTAATGGATTAGGCCCTCTCACATACACTTGGGACACTCACAAAATTACTTTTACATCTAATAAGTTTACCCATTTAGAACTATATGTTCATTTCTGTGTGCAAGGAAATTCACAAGCCACTTACAGAGTCAGTCCAATATTTTGTAACCTTGTATTCCATTCTTTTAGTAATAGTATGAAACTGTATCTAATGCTGCTGGAAGTAAAGAAATATAGCATCCCTGCAGAATCTATATTCATTCATATAGAGGAGATATCCAGTGTCCAAAATAACTTAAAATGTGTTTTAATAATAGAGAAGGAAAGTTGCTGCTCACCATATAGCGGAGATGCTGAGTCACAGATAGGCACAACAGAAAGATTCTCACAATTATAGCTTTCAGACATTAAGGTCTTTTTCACAACAACACACACACACACACACACACACACACACACACACACACAGAATCACGCATACACATCTCGCACACATGACTGCAGTCTCAGGCAACTGACAATGCTTACAATGTTTTTTTTATAATCCTAAAACAGATTACAGATTAACATATGGTGATCTGTTTTGAATACAGGAATGACCTACATCTTTTACAGTTGCTAGCAATCCTTTGTTGCTTCAGTGATCTGTGATAAATTACTATTACTAGGTGAAGAAGTTCGTGCTCATGATATATAAACATTGTTCAGGATTTCATTAAGTCCTGTTACCTTCTCTGTGTTGAGCAGTTTTAATTAATTTTCTATTCTAATGTTGTTTGTGGGTTATTCTTCAGTCTGGTGTTGCAGGTGATGATTGAAAGAAGGAACCACAATGAAACAATTTCAAAAGAGCAGATACTGTAAATTGGCCTTCTCCCTGTCATTATCCCATTCAGTACCAGTATGATACTTTGAGTGACAGAATAGATCATTTTGATCTGTTTACTGACTTCATGTGAGACAAAATCTTATTTGGATTTTTCATTACACGTCATTAAAATTTTGTGCCTGAATTAATTGACACATTTTTCACTAAACATGGAAAATGCAGGATGGCTAGATCAGTACCTCTGTCCATATCAAACCTACCAACTGCCAGCAATACCTCCACTTTGACAGCTGACACCCACTCCATATTAAGAAATCCCTTCCATACAGCCTAGGTATCTGTGACCCTTGCATCTGTAGTGAAAACTGATCCCTCTCCAAATATACTGAAGGTCCCACTGAGGCCTTCACATAGCGTAATTACTCTCACAATCTTGTACAAAAGCAGATCTCCCACGATTTTCTTTCCAGTCACCCACTGCCTACCAAAGTCCCACTGTCTGGCCATAGAGGAGCATTCCCCTCATGACTCAGTTCCACCCAGGACTGAAGCAACTGAATTACATCCTCCACCAGACATTTGCTTACCTCTCATTGTGCCCTGAAATGAGCAATGTCCTACCCACTGTCCTTCCCACCTCTCACACAGTGGTATTCCACCTCCCACTGAAACTACACAATTTCCTCATACATTTTACACAACCCCTGCCCCAACCCCTTGCCTCATGGCTCACATCCTGTTATAGAGCTAAATGCAGGACCTGTCCCATATAGCCTCCCATACCCCCTCCTCCAATCCGCTCACAAACTTCACCTATACCTTCAAAGGCAGGGCTACCTGTGAAACTAGTCATGTGATCTACAAGCTAAGCTGCAATCACTGTGCCGTCTTCTATATGGGTGTGACAGTCAACAAACTGTCTCTCCGCATGAATGGCGACTGACAAACTGTGGCCAAGCAAAAGCTGGACCACCCTGTTGCTGAGTATGCCACCCAATATGACATTCTTCATTTCAGTGACTGCTTCACAGCCTGTGTCATTTGGATCCTTCTCACAAACAGCAGCTTTTCTGAACTGCGCAGGTGGGAACTCTCCCTACAGTATATGCTACATTCATGTAAGCCTCCTGGCCTCAACCTCATCCCCCTCCCCCGGTCACCCTCTGGTGAACCTCCTGACTGCAACTAGCTGCCCTACCCTCTCTCTGCCTCATCCCTGAATGCTTCAGCAAGCAGCACTTTACTGTACCCCACCCCTAACCTGCTATCCCTTCCGCTCCCCCAGGCCCCACCCTTCTTACCTTTAGCCACATCACTCCCGCTGACTGTCACATCATGCGCTGCTGCTCGTAGTCTGGCTTCAGCTGCCAGAGACTGTGGTCATGAGTGCATGAGTTGTGTTTGCTTGAGTGTGTGTGTGTGTATGTTGTCTATTTTCAATGAAGACTTTGTTGGCTGAAAGCTCACTTTCTGACAGTCTTTTTGGTGTGGCTATCTGCAACTCAAGCATCTCTCATCTCTGCTATGTGGTGAGGAGCAGCTGTCCTTTTCATAATATAGGTACACTTTTTTCGTTGTTTGTTTTATATTTATTTTGGCTTCATTCAGCACTTGTTTGCTTAAATATTTGATGAAGCACTCTTTGTTTGCACAACAGCTATTTTAATGTAGTGTTGATCCACAGCAAATCTTTTCCACATCTCATAATGTTGATTGGCATATATGTACCAAAAGTATGATGTACAATACTTATCCAAAGGTATGTTACATCTTTAGCCTCCAGAAATGTAATTCATCATGAAGTCTGTGGGGGGTTTCCCCTGCCTCAAATGCTACCCAAGTAATCTTTTCCTGCTGTGTAGTTCATACCTGACCAAATGAAGGGGGACATTCAGTGTTCTGCCTGATAGCAGAGGTAAGGAAATCTTCATTGGAATTCATCACAAAATTGTTTGAGCCTTTGATTTATGCCCCCTACTTAGCTCCTAACTAGAGGACTAAACCCATATCTGGGCATGTTGTTGCAAATGAGTCATGCTTTCACTCTGCCTGTGAGGCAAGCTATTTTGATCGATTCAGCTATCCATATAAAGGGATCAAATACGGCTCACAAACTTAGGCAGTAGACATGATCCATGTTGACACTAGATATGATTTGCAGTTGGTTATACTCAGTGCATTGAGAAATCATCAGCAGCGTCAGTTCAATATCTTGGAAAGATCTCCTACCACACGTACTGAGCACACATTAATCTTCTTATCAAACTTGCCATCCATTTCCCAGAGGGATCTCTGTTACTGTTAACATGGTTGAGAACCTATTCTATATGTTTGTTCATACTGCAGGAAAATCAGCCATAGGCCCAACTGATGAAGTAAAATAAAAGAGAATATGTTACGTAGAGAGATGTACATATAGTCATTTTTCCCTCATTCTGTGTAAGTATGGAGAAAGACAGTGATATAATACAAGGACCAGAAGTTTTGTGATCATAGATGGAAATAAAAGAAATTGATACATAATGTATGCTTTGTCAGGCACTGTATAGTGGCTTGGTGAGTATAACTGTGGGTTTAGAATGCATCTTTGGCATAAAATTTAAACAACAGTGATGATAATTTAAAGCTCTACCTTCATAACATGAGCTTATTCTTCTTGATTTTCCATATTTATTTCTACAGCTGGTTTTTATTGATGTTATACATTGTTCATCTGTGTGTGCACAGTACCCCTTCTCTTCATAATTTTTAACTGGGAATTAATATAATTTCACAGGTGCAGGACGAGACACTAACAGGAATACACAGATTTCCTTGTATGAGTCTTTGATCTGTGGTTCCCTGGCTGGAATTTGTGCAAAGACATTAGTCTACCCCTTAGATCTTGCAAAAAAAAGGTTACAGATTCAGGGATTTGAAACAGCAAGAAGCAGTTTTGGAAAGGTAACTGAAAATATGTACTGTATCCCATTAAACTTGACATTACAAAATTTGTATGGTTGGATGTTATTTATTTGGTCCCATTTATGAATGGCACATGAAAGTTTAATTATGAGTTTTCACATATCTTGTAACTATCATACAATCACTGATTTCTCACTAAATCTGAATTTTGAACCATATTAATTACCTTTTGTGAGGTTACTATTGTCTCTCTTCCTTCTTGTGTAGTAATTTGGAACAATGTCTTTTTATAAATTAATCACATTGGTTATTAGGGGAAAAGTGCAGGTGATATACAACAACCAACATATATTGATTTTATTTTATTAGTTTCCTATTGGAGTTTTTCCTGGCATAATAAATTAAATGTCAAGTTGAAGAAGACTAGTAAAAAGTCATTGTTCCCTCTGTGTTCATGTTATGTTAAGACATAATGCCTTATAGCAGTTATGCGACAGAAGAGGAACTTACCATCCAATTAAGTTTAATTATAATAATTAATTTGTAGACGTGATGTCTCACAGAGCACACCTTTTGTAATAGGGAAGATTTTTCAGTTTTACAAGGCATCAACTTTTTCACTTGTATTTAAATTAATACTGCTCTTTCTGGTTATAGCTAGGACATTTTGCTCCATTCTGACATAGAAATAACAATTATTTCTCAACCGTTAAAGTAAATGAGGAATTCTTACAGCTTGTAATCATGCAGTTACGATAAAACATACTGATACTTTATAACTGTTAGAGAATTTTGGTGCCTATTACCTCAGACTCTTAGTAGGTCAATATAACAAAATTTACATACCCTACCTACATATTCACAAGATTTCAGCACTGAAAATAAAAAAAATTAAAAAAAATTATAGTAAAATTGTGAAAAATGAAGTTCTAAAAGAATTCTAATGTAATTATATGCTGTGCTGAACAATAATCCTCCTAGTCTCAATCTCTGTTAGTCCCCAGCCCCAAACCTGCCTCTGCCTCTGCCTGTGCCTGTGCCCCAAAACCATAACAACATAACAATGAACAAGTGTGGAAAACACCTCGGGGTAGTGAGAAATAGTTAACACATTGAAGACTGCCTACACATTTTTCATTTTCAGGTTGGATGCTGTGAAGCAACCAGATTGAATGTAGATGTGGCTAGCTTTTGGCTATGTAGTTGTTATGTGTCTTTCTTTTGAAGAAGGAGCATTAACCTTAAACCTGAAAGCTTATCTGGTACTAGCACAGTCAGAATTAGAACAGCTGAGAGCAGCAGTTGGCATCAGTAAGGTTAAGAATAGGGTAGCTGATGGGATTGTGAAGATCTTGTAGTGTGAATTAGGTGGCAGGGGACAGTTTAGACTGTAACCTCAACTATGCAATTGAGCATGCCATCACATGCAGTAATGTGATGCACCTGTCACTCTTCGAGTGAAATGACAAACTATGGCTGAAACATTCTGAAACAGGGATTCAGGAATTACTCAACAGTCTGGGGCAATCACACATGGGAGTGACTGATGCATACACCTTCACATGGTTGCAACTCACACAATGTGGTCTACATATGAATGCTGATAATAAGAGATTATCTGCACAAATATTTTCCAGAATCAAACAGAATGCTGCTAGAAAAACACTGGGAGAAGGCAAGGACTTAACACATATGTTTTTAGATTTTAGATTGTGAGAAAGTGTTTGATAGTGTCCCAAGAAAGACCAAAAGAAAAAAAAAAATTGCCCATAAGACTAAGTCCGGTAGTTAAAATGTCTTATGAAGGTTGCTACAGTTGCATACAGATAGGAAATAGTAATTACAATTGGTTCCAAATAACTGAAGGAGTTCAACAAGGCTATGCCCTTTTCAAATTACATTTTATCACTCCTTGGAAAAAGTTATGAATGAAATGAAGCAAGGCAGCAATAAAGACATTAAATCATTTGCATTTGCAGATGATGTAGTAATAGGGAGTAACAGAGAAATATAGAGAAAGAAGTCTGGGAGAGGGTGCCCCTTGAATGACTATACAACAACACATGGATTAACAATAAATAAATAAAAAATGGTTGCAGTGTCAGTCAACAGGCAGAACTATAAAGGAAAAGTAAGGCTGGAATGAATGCACCTGGAAACAGTAGACCTGTAAAATTATCTTGGGTGCATCATTTCAAGCAGTAACAGGATAAAGCATGACATCCATAAACAAACTCCAAAATCAGCTCAGTTCTGCCATCACTTTTGGAATCTACACTGGAACGAAAAAGTCCTCTTAACAACAACATCTACCTCTCCTTCAGTCATACTTTATCCCCACAATAATATATGCCCTAGAAACATGTACAACAGTCAGTCAACAACACACTGTTCATCACAGAAATGAAGTTTCTTACAGGCTATAATCCAGAAAACTAGGAATTAAAAGGTAAGAAATGAAAAAAAAAAGGAAAAAAGTGCGGGTGTACAGATCCTTGAAAGTAAATGTGACAGGAGCCCATTTGAGATTGTTCAGTCATGCCAAATGACTGGACAAGGGAAGGAGAGCAATACAATGGATGGCTACACAAAGATGCGATTCATAGAAGACCGGTAGGAAGTCTGCAGAAGGAGGATACAGTCCTGAGGGAAGAATGGTAAATGTTCAGACACAAGTAGAGAGTGCACATAAACCACATGTGGGCACCTGTTGTGGAAAACCCATGATGTTGTTGTTGTTGTCGTTGTTGTTGATGATGATGAGAATGATAATTCAGTGTAGCTGATTACGAAGGTACTGGGCACTACGCACTGTAGTTGAATAATTTGGCTCAAGCCCCCATCTATATATTTGTTATACTCAACACTCAGCTTAATTGAATGGCGCAGAGATGTGGCTAGTCTCAATGTTTTTCGTCATAGGGTGCCAGCTTACACCTGTCGTAAACTCAATTTTCAGGCTGAAATATATAAAAACAATGCAGGCAGGCATTGCAGTGTAATTTAAAAATATTTAGTCACTCACATTGATTTATAATTTTAACAAGTGGTTTATTTCTATTTTTCCACTAAAGTCTTCAATATAATCACTAAACATTTGAAATGCAGTCTGAGGGGCTTTTACGTAAGGGCAGCTGTTAATAACTGAGGCTACAACAATTCGCTATAAAATTCATATGTCACGATCATGACACTTGACAATCTGTTCACAGTTCACAAAATACACTGTTGTCTGCTGTCTTAATCCACTATTGCGCTCAACATGATCATTTTCGAACGTCACTACATGTACACTTGTCCCCGAACGTGGCTACCAAACCAATACTACCCCCAGATGGGTGGCATATCCAGCTCTTAGCACTGCTCAAACTCAAATGTCTCAATAATGGCCACCCTATCCATCCTCGAAACAACTGCATAACTCAAAACAATTTTGACAAAAAGATTTATGAATATTCTAAAACTAAACACAAAAACACTAATGATACATTGAAAAATACAGAAATTTTCCAGGTAATAACAATCTAAAGTACAATTTTTTGTATCTGCTGCCGTTTTTTCACAAATAATGTTCTTGTGGCATGATATTGCTTTTCCCGGATTTTTGATACTTAATATAAATAAAAAAAAAAAAACATATTTAATTAATCATCTATCTCTTTAAACTTTAGAATGCTGCCGCTAGTTTTGTCTCTTTAAATTTGTTTATTAACAAAAACACAGTTTCTCTCAGTCAAATCAGATATTCCAATCTATCATTCAAAAATTGTACAGATTATGCTAAATCAGCTATGATTGCTTGATGCAGCTCTACTATCCACATCCATAGAAACTTTGTTTATGTTTATCGGCCAAAGCATTGCTGAGATATTAGCCTTTGAACTTCCATAAATTTAAAATTTTTAAGACAACAATAACCTTTAAAATATTATATATTTTTGTGGCGCATCCTGATGATTTAGCTTTACATATTTTTCTGTCCATGAGTGCCAACTCCCACCTCTGTGTCACGCTTAGTTTTGTTTTTAATCAATTTTTCTTTGGCATATAAATTTCTCCAAGTGTGCAAACGCAGCCATATGTGCCCCTGCCAAACGTCTGCTCAGGTTTTTCCAAGGCTAGCTGCTCGTCACAGCCCTGTAGCAACCACCAGCCACATGCTCTGCAGTGGGAAACTGCCGCTCTGAGAGCCACAGCTTGTGCGTTCACAAGATCACTGTATGTTCAGCCCTTGTTATTTTCAATGTTTTCACCAGGCCTTTTTAAAAGTAAGTTTTTCAAAAAGATGGAGCCACTGAATTATTATAGACACGATAGTGGGAAAGGAGAGGAAGAAAGAAGGGGGTGCATCGGTAGAGAGAGTTGCACAATAAGTGTGAGGGGATGGAAACTGGATGGAGGTGATAGGACAGAGGGGGGAGACACTGCTGGGTGTAGGGTGTGGGAACAGCAGATTACAATAGGTTCTGGCCATGAGAGCTCCCATCTGCACAGTTCAGAAAAGCTGGTGGTGGAAGGGAGGTTCCAGATGGCCTGGTTTGTGAAGCAGCCATTGAAATCAAGCATGTTATGTTCAACTGCATGATGTGCCATAGGAAGGTCCACTTTGCTCTTGACCACAAGTTGGTGGTGGCTATTAATTCTGGTGGATGGCTGATTGAGTCATACCAATATAAAAAGCTGTGCAATGATTTCCGCAGAGATGGTATATGATGTGTCTGCATTCACATGTTGCCTAGCATCTAATTGGGTCGGCTAAGCTTGTGACAGGACTGGAATTGGAAGTGCTGGGTGGGTGGGTTGGGCAGATCTTGCACCTGGGTCTTCCACAAGGATATCCCTGTGGCAAGGAGTTGAGACTTTGAGTGGCTTAGTGATAGACTAGGATCTTGGAGCGGTTGGGTGGGTGATTGAGCACCACTGTAGGGGGATGGGAATGGTCTTAGTTGGAAAGTGCCTCATTTCAGGATATCATGATAGATGATAATGTACATCTATGTCTACATCTACATATATACTCCACAAACCACTTGAAATTCATGGCAGAGGGTGCATCCCACTGTATCAGTTATTAGGATTTCTTCTCCAAGAGCCTACCAGTTCAGTTTCTTCAGCATTTCTGTGACACTCTCCTTTGGGTCAACCAAATCTGTGACCATATGTACTGATCTTTTCTGTATACATTCAATATCCCTGTTACTCCAAGTTGGTATGGGTTCCACACACTTGAGCAATATTTTGGAATGGGCCACTTGAGCGATTTGTAAGCAGTCGCCTTTGTAGACTGATTGCACTTCCCAAGTATTTTACCAATAAACCTGCCATCTGTTTTATCCCTGTCTGAGACTATGTGATCATTTAATTTCATATCCCTACAAACCATTACACCCAGGTATTTGTTTGAGTTGGCCTATTCCAATTGTGACCCATTGATATTACAGCCGTAGGACACTACATTTCTTTCATTTGTGAGGTGAACAGTTTTACATTTCTGAACATTTAAAGTAAGTTGTCAATCTTTGCACAACTTAGAAATCTTATGAAGATATGTGCTGAATATTTATGCAGCTTCTTTCAGACAGTACTTTGTTGTAGATAACTGAATTATCTGCAAAAAGTCTGACCACAAGATCATTAGTGTCATGAAGAGTAAGGGTCCCAACACGTTTCCCTGGGCCACACCCAGATTACTTCTACATCTGATGATGAGTCTCCATCCAAGATAAAATGCTGCATCTTCTCTATAAAAAAATCCGCAGTCTAGGCACAAATTCGACTCGGTGCTCCATATGGTCATACTTTTTTTAATAACTGCAGATATGGCAGTGATTCAAATGCTTTTTGGGAATCAAGACGTACTGCATCTACCTGAACATCTTGATCTAAAGTTTTCAGTGTGCCATATGAAAAAAGTGTGAGTTGGGTTCCACATGATCGATATTATTGGAATACATGCTAGGAGGAGGTCATTCTGTTCAAGATACCTCATTATGTTTGAGCTTAGAATATATCTTAAGATTCTGCAACAAATCTACATCAGGGATATTCTAAGATAGTTTTGTAGATAACTTCTACTGCCCTTCTTGTAAGTGGGTGTGACCTGTGCTTTCTTTCAACTACTGGGAATGGGTATTTGTTTGAGGGATCTACGAGAGGTTATAGTTAACAGAGGGCCTAATCAGCCACAATTCAGCTGTTTTGCAACACCATGGACACTAACACTTATTTCACTCTCCTTTTCAGTGGTTAAGGATTGAATTGAGGCAATTATCCTGTGTTTTCCTTTGTAAGGGAACATTTGAAAACAGAGTTAAATATTTCAGATTTGCTTTGTTACCCTCAATTTCATTCCTGTTTGATTTGCTAGTGACTGGACACTAACGTTGTTGCCACAACAGCCTTTACATATGACTAGAACTTCTTTACATTTTGTGAAAGATCACCAGTTTCAACATTGACTTCCTCAGAGAGGTCAGGTCTGTTTGTTACCTTTAGATCTAATATACTTGCATCATGAGTGGGGTTCAGAACTACCTGTTCTATGTACTTTTCAGAGATAGCATTTACTAATGTTGTCATGTCCACCAATAACAAAACTGTAATTTTCCCAATTGATTGTTGGATAATTGAAGTTTCCATCGAAGATTATGATATGATTGGGGACCTTATGTACAACTGAACTGCGATTTTCTCAAAAGTCTTTCCTTACAATAGGAGATGAGTCTGGTGGGCAATAGTAGGATCCAATTACTATTTTATGCTCACCACGATACTGAGTCTTGCCCAAATAATCTCACATGCTGCTTCAGTTTTTATCTCAACAGATTTGTTTCTTGTATACTGTGACAAATACATCACCTCCATTTCCCATTAGCCTATCCTTTCATTATACACTTAATTTTCCCCTAAAATCTCTCTGCTTTCAATCTCAGGTTTAAAACAACTTTCTGTACCTAGTATTATGTGAGATGCTGTGCTTTTCAGGAGCAGCTAAAATTCTGGCACTTTTGGCTAATTCTTCGGCAGTTATGTACAAGAATTTTAATACTTGCCATTCTCTTGAGTCTAATGCCTACATTCTTGGGTCTCCTAAAGCTGTCATTATCTGGATTGGATGGAAAGTCACTTAATCCACACACTGTCAGCGAACTGGGTTACTGCCTGTCGTGTGTTGTGCACACCTTACCAATTTAGGGGTCTCTTAGTTCTCCAGCCCATGATGCAAGTCCAGGAAGTCACAGCCTAGCTTGTCACACAACTTTGGAAGTCTCTACTTCAGTCCTTCCAGTCGACTCAGAACCAGGGGGCCACAGTTGGATCCGGGGAAAATGCTGCAACTCATTAATTTTGTTGAAACTTCATGCACAAGGCTGGTCTTCTCAACCTTCTCTGCCAGTCTCTGGAGTGATCCAGATATGACCTCTGAACCCAGATGACAGACAATATGCACCGCAATCTGCAGTTGGATGTGTCCTGTTTCCTCAGTGACTGCCAGAATAGTCTCTTCAACATATTGAATGAGGCACCCATGTGTACCACTGGCGCACCTAGTGTTCTTTCGCACCCCTTGATGCCATTTCCATATGGGGTACCATTATTCACTGTAATTTGAACTGTCAATGATTAATAGCCCTACCCTTTTGTGTTTGCTTCCTTTGGACACAGGAGAAAGCAGGTTTCCCCAAAACAGGTGTAGTGAGTCCCATTGGTTCAGTTTCAGTGAAAGATAGCACCTCAAACTTTTTTGTCAGAGGTATCTGTATAACAACCTGAGTCTCCCTGGTCCCCATCTACTTTGTACAGGATGCCTATGTCATATCATTGAGCCCTACCATTGGTTTTATTGTGCTTACGCACTACCTGTAAGCTAGACATTGGCAAGTCCCAGGTGAGTTCATCAAAGTATGTGTTGTATGTTTTTGGAGCATTTTTTCACAATATATTTAGTGATCTACAGGTGTGTTTGCTTCTATATAGTCAGTTGCCATCTGACTAAAACTATTTCAGTGCTGCAATGGAGGAACCTACAAGTAGTGAGACAGTTGGATTTATTACTTTTTGAAGTAGTTTTCAAGTAACAGTATCATCCATCTGATCTCCCCCTTCAGACCGGGATGGAAAGTTTTTACGATGATGGAACCACATGTATCTCCATAGTTCATGAGATGGTGGTGTCTGCTATTGGACAAAGTGTCATTATTTTCTAATGTACTTTCAAAATTGTTTCAATTTTAATGACCAGCAGTATATTTAGCATCCATATACAGAGCATTCGGAATATAATTGTGTGTCACTGTTATTCCTCCCAATGCATTATCACTGACACCATCATTTATCTATGAGGAATTATTAGAAGAATATTGTAGTCTATATTTAATTTAATACTGGTGTTATAAAACAGCCACAAGTTTCACACAATTTGATTACAGTCATCATCAGATAATGCTTGTGTCTGATAATTGAACCTGATGATTTATAGAACAAATTATGTGTGACATGTGGCTGTTTCATGTATATATCATTAACAGTTATCGCTGTGCCCAGCTGACCACACCTGCATTTGCTGTGGTTAATACTGATGTTTCATAATTCATTAATGCCATAGAAGCTGTTGACTGTCACACAAGTTCTTAATTCTTTTATGAACTTGCATAGTTGTAAAATCTGCTTGAGCTTCTAAGACAAAGCACTGAATAAAAGTCATGTTTGAAATATCACACTTTTTTATGCATAAAGCTGTTCTGTGTATTTCCCTATAAAATTTGTGTTTGTTTCTTGTTTCATATTTGTGGAAAAAAAAGAAACAGTATAACACACTGAGGCCTCGTATGTCTTCAATATGCTCTTGTATTCATATACATTAATGACTAAGTATTGTTAGATTCCTTTTACAAGCCCTTTTAATAATTCTTACACCTCTATTCTAAGGGTTAAAGGTTTGTTGTGCCATGCTTTTGTTACTACACACAGAACCCCATACCTCAGTAAACTCTTGAAGTTACTATTTATCTACTGCAATTAATGCACATGAAAAAAAACTTACAAAATAGTAAATTGCCTCAGTAATTATTAATGTTCTTAACATAGCTGAGAAACTCAAATATTTCACATTTAAATTTTATTAAGAAAAATGAAAACTATGAGTAAACAATCGAAGATGTAATTCGCTGCTTTGGAACCTCCCTGCTTTCAGCGCTACCACATCGATTCAACATCGTCCACCACACAGCATCCACATCTAAAGTGCAGAGCACCTGGAAGGTGTGAATATGTAAAACACACTTGACATCCTGCTCAGGTCTATATTTGTGGTGTTTGCTCTTATGTAATTGTTTGTTGAGATGGTTGCAAGCTTGATGTTGGTTCTTCTGAAGTAGTTGGTTTTTGTGTTATCACTTGGTTGAGAGTTTGGGGCTCATCAGAAGGCATATATGCTGGCTGGCTTCATTTCTTTCTCTCCCTCCCCCCCCCCTCTCACTCTCTCTCCCTCTCTCTCTCTCTCTCTCTCTCTCTCTCTGGGTTGCCAATTGTAGCATTTCCATTGTTTGTCTCTACATAATACCTTGTAAGATCCCAAATATGGTGGCTCCAGTGGTGGAATGATAACATCTGATCAGAGCATAATGTGAGTGCACTATTTTAAATCCTTGTGGACAAATGGTGGCTGAGTTCAATGTTTGGTTCCAGGAAGTGTGCCCAATTGAGACATCTGTTGTCATAACTGAGTGATAAACATTGACAATGTGTCAGTCAGTACTTTGATGAACTCACCTGGGACTTGCCAATGTCTGGCTTACAGGTAGTGTGTAAGCACAATAAAACCAATAGTAGGGCTCATATCAGTTTTTCCTCATGACACATTATAGCAGCTTTCAAGGTCCTGTACCATCTTCCCACCATTTTATTGCTTTGTGGCTGATAGGTGGTAGTTTTATCATGGTTCACCCCATACAAGTTGCCTAAATTCTGGAATAGAATTGACTCAAACTGTCTCCTCTGTTAGTTGCTGCACATATCAGGCAACCAAAACATATGCTACCAAGTACCAAGTCACAAAAATGCCTTTGCCATTGTCTTGAATGGAATATCAGTGATAGGAACAGCTCTGCCCAATGTGTAAACTGATCAATAACTGTAAACAAGCAATGCAATGCCTCTGATGGCAATAATGGTCCCACCAAGTCAATATGTACATGTCAAATCTTTCACAACATTTGTACAATGCCCCCAAAGAGGAGTAGATGTGATGTCCCACTTTACCCCTTTGGCAGGCCAAACATTCCTGTGCCCACATTTTACAATCTACTAGGTCATACAAAATGCTCCACCATTTTATGCACTATGTATTTTATTCCCAAATTTGCCAGATCATGAACACTACAAAATGCTTGCCTGAGGTAGGTCAAATGTACAAAATGGCATTATCTTCCTGTGGACATGTCACATCAGATTTTCCAACTTGAACTATGCAACCACACTTGCCCCAGTTGGAAGCCAATCTTCTATCTGACATAAAAATTTGCAACTGTGTGTGACATTGCTTTACACAATTGCTAACTCACTAAAATTAATGCTTTGTGATTCACTGTTTATAGGTGAAAGGTAAGCTGTAGCAAAGTTCTCTACTTTGACTTATATTAGTCATGAATTTCACTATAAATTCTACTTGTTTGTACTGTCTCAGAGAATTGCACTGCTTAAAAACAAAGATTAAGGACTTAAGGTGAGTGAATATAGTGAAATACTTAGCCTCAAGTGTTGTCTGAAAGTACTTGATGGCTTCAAAAATTGCAAGGAACTCTTTGTCATATGTAGTCTATTTATTTATTTAATATTTACTTCTGAATTATCAGTGCTCTGCATGTTTGCTTGCTGTTTTGGAAAGATCACTATATCTGTATGTAATCAAAACAGAGATATAGCCCATGCAAACTTCCTCAATAAATAGTTTCCACATTTGGGCTGTGTTTTATGTCCAGAAGGCATGTAAACATTTTCAAAAAGACCAAAAGAGGTCATTATGACTCTGTTGCTACTTAAACCTACGTATGAGGTCTTGCACAATCCTCTGTGCTAAAAAAATGTGATCCTCCTAACTAGCTGCTAAATTCTTGCATATCTGGCACAGGGTACATATCTGGTGTTGCCCTTATAGTTAATACTTGAAAGTCACTGTACAGTCTCCATGTTTTATGTTTCTTTGCAGCCAAATGCAATGGGGACACCCAGGGACTATCAGAATTTTGAATTATGCTGTCTTGCAATAGCTTGTCAAACTCTAGTTTGGCTAACGCCATGTGACTTGGCAGTAGTTTCTGTGGGTGTGCAGATGCTGGTGAGCCTGTAGTAGCATTGATAAAATGTTTCATGTTGTGTTTCAGTGCTATCTTCTCACTGTGTGGTGTAGTGATTGATGGAAATTGGTGACGCAGCTGATTAAAAATGTTATTAGCTGATGACTCCTCTACCACTCTTGTTAGTTCAGATACCTGTGTACCCGTAGATGCTGCATGAAGTGTTGCTGATCAAGCAAGTGTTGTTGGTATTACGTAGGAAACTGAAATGAACCAGGAAATGTGCTCCTATTATTGGTTCTGATACATCTGCTGCAATAAATTTCCATCGATAATCTTGCTGAAGCTGAAGTCTAGTTGTACAGTTTTCTCATTAAATGTCTTAACTACTGAGTTGTTCATAGCAGGGAACTGTAGTGGTGTTCATTGTCTCTGAGCTCATAGCATCTTGAGTGGATACAAGGAAACATCTGACTCCTCATCAGGAATTTGCCACTTGAAAATTTGTCTGATAAAAAAAGTCTGTAAGAGAAAATATTGTACTGCCTTGTTTATCTGTCACCTCATTCAAGATCTGTTTCTCCCAAATGTGGATCTCAATGGGTGTTCACTAAGTTACTGGCAACTAAACCAGCTATTACCAAACAGTTTGTTGAGTTGGCACTGTTTATAACTTCCGTGAATTGTCTTCAGCTGCTCATGTAGTTTGGGTACTCACACAGTGGTGAACATTGTGTTGCCTGTTGACCAAAATGCTTGTGATACCAGCAAAACTGATGCCATTCTGGGTGAGGGCTGATGTTCCATGTAGTGGAGCAGAAGTATGCACTGTGTCTTCTTGTGACCTTTCATAATCTATTATTGTGAAGGGATTTTGTCCCCCATCTCTTCACAACATAATATAACTGGAGAATTTGTTGTTCAATTGATATGGAATGCATGGTATGAAACCTGATTTCGAGCATTCATAACACTTAGAAACTGATGGAGTGACAATGGTCTCTTCCATCATAGATCTGGCTTCTTGGTCAGATTGGCTGATGACATAGGCAAACTTTGTCTTATTGTTTGTTATTCCATTATAAAAAATATGAATCTACTTGCATGATCCAAGTTTTTGGATTCTTTGGCCAAAACTGTGGTAAACGGAGGACCATCTGTGAGATCAGAACTGTGTCTAATGTGCCACTAATATGGACCAGAAAACAAGAAATTTCAACTGGTCAGCTTGTATCTCCCTGTTTCCTCCTTTCTGCTGTCTTGTAACTGCCTGTAAATCCTCATCCTCCACTGTAACATGAGTTATACATGTACACTTTATGTCATACAACAGGTACTGTGTTCATATAATCAGGGTCACCACTGAAGTTGATGTTCATCTGTTGAAGTTAATGCACTTGGGGGGGGGGGGGACACTTGCAGAATGCTTATTTGTTTTATTAATTATTAATGTACTTAATTTAGCTCAGAAACACAAATATTGCATTTTTAAATTTCAAAATAAAAATGAAAACTGTTTGTGTACAATCAGAGATGTCAGAAACACAACTGTACTTCACTGCATTGGAATCTCCCTGCTTTCAGTGTTACCACATTAATGGACTGTCATCCACCACGCACAGTAGTGTTTCTATATTGCAGTACTTCCTAAGTACTTTTAACATATCAACATTTACATAGTTTTCTGCTTATTATTTCTACATTGCTTTCCCATCTTAAGTGGCTGTCTATCCATACACTTAAGGTTTCCTGAACCCTACAGTTCCCAATATTTGAAAATGCTTTGCTTCTTGAGTGGTTGACAGCCCATTTGCACTGTCTTTTGTCATTCACTACCAAACAGATTTCCTGCCTCTTTTGTCACTGCTTTCAAATTTTCAGCAGATTTTATTTATGTAACCCTTTAATAAAAATACTGATATCATCTGCAAAAAGCACTGCATCTCCTGCAGATATTGGTAGAAGTAAAGTGTTTGTAAATACCAAGAACAACAAAGGACCTAATAGAGCACCTTGGTGTACCCATAATTAAGATTTCTGAATTTCGAGGCAGAAGTTCCACCATTGCGACATACTTCTATCATATGATACCTTTCTAATGGATAGGAGGCCACTTCGCAAACACCACACCAATATAATTGACTGAGTAGTCACTATGATGGGTGACATCAAAGGAGTTTGAAAGATCTAGAAAAAGTCTACAGTATGGTTCATCATAATCTGTATCTCTGAAACCAGTTTCAGAAGGTCATATAATGCAGTTTCAGTGGACTTGCTTTTTCTAAAGGCATTCTATGCAAGGACAGTAATTTCATTTTTATTCAGGAAATCTGATTTCTTTCATCCATTACTCTTTCAATAAATTTTGAGAATCTGGATAAGAATGACACGGGTCTGTAACTTGCTTTTTCTAAAGGCATTCTATGCAAGGACAGTAATTTTATTTTTATTCAGGAAATCTGATTTCTTTCATCCATTACTCTTTCAATAAATTTTGAGAATCTGGATAAGAATGACAACGGGTCTGTAACTTGTTATATCATGCCTGTCATCTTTTTCAAAAAGAGGATTCACTGTCAATTTTTGAGACATCTAGGGAATATTTTTGTGGAAAATGAGGTATTGATAATACCCGCAATGCAAAAATGATGTTTTGTACTATGTTAATTACGTTATTTGGTGTGTCATCAATGTCATGTAAATTTTAGTTTTTCAGCTTGCAAATAGAATCTCTTACTTCTGACAGTGTTATCACACACAGAAACACAGCTTTTATATGCATAGTTACTTTTGTGTTAGAGTTTTAATGAAGTTTTTGGCTACTCTTGTATGGAATTAATTAAATATTGCAGCAGTCTGCACAAGATCCTCGACAATTTTCCACATATTCTGTATGGTAAGGTTATCTCCAAGTATGCATATCACTCTCCAGCATTTTTTCTGTTGTTATAACTTTCCTGTATACATTTTTGTGTTATTTAGCAATTTGTTTTTATTGGACATTTCATTTTCCAAGCTGATTAATAATTCAGAGTGTCTTGAATGATTTTGTTATATCTTACGTAATCCATGTATTCAACCTGCAGTGTATTTTTGAAGGTCTGGCCCAGAAACATTTGTAATAGACATAGTCAAGAGAATAATGGAACAGGCTTACAATTAGTTCATCTAACAGCTTAATCCTTAATCTTGCCAGAATTGATATTATGCAATTCCAGACAAATTAAAAGGCTTACAGATACCAGAAATAGAGACCAGTTGGCACACACTGTATAAAGAAAGTTTGTTATGCACAGTTAGTGGCCATCCAGATGGATAATAAACTGAAGTGGCCCTAGGACAGGTACACAATTGATAAATGATTAATTACTTGTGACTGAGAGGCTCTTTGATTCTTGCATCAAACCATTATTTTGACTGAAGACAACATGTTATTGGCACTTTGATCTCTGTGTCAATCCAATTCTGTCATCATATTATAAACATGATTTTCATGTCTACAGAACTGGCACTCTATGTGGGACTCTTCTTTCTATAATGATCTGTTGAGCCACATAGAAAATGAGCCTTCAACTTAATTAATTTAATGTACCATATAAATTGAATCTCCAACATGTCTTCATTGTGATGTATAGTTTGATTGATGCTGTAACAGTGTCACAAGCCACCATGTCAAAAGAAGTTGTGTCAGTGGAAGAGGGGTAGTGTGTGGCAGTCAGTATTGAGGAGAGGCTGATAAACAATTTATTATGGTGGCAACTCTGATACCAGGCATCTAGGAATTTTTTGAGCCAATATGTGTGTCACTTGTATGTTGTTTTGAGTAAACTGAAAATAAATGAGTGTTATGTGAAGTTTATTTCATAATACTTCAGGAATGCAATATCAAAGTAACATTAGATATCTTTTTTTAGGAGTGTGTACATGCACCTTTGGACTAAGTGACAATGTCAAAAATATAGGTATATCCAAAGAAGTTGTATATTTGAGAATGTAGAAATGTATTTTCATGGGCACTCATTTACTAGTTACAGATAAACACATGAATGTCTCTGATTTTCTTGACCTGCAAATGAGATTATTAGTGTACTTTTACTCATTACTGCCCTTGACTGTAATCTTATGGGGCAATGCTGGTAAGTTGAAGCATGCACTGAGAATATTGTGTAAAGCTGATAACTGGACACCTTGCAGAACACTATTCACAGACCTTGAGATTCTTACACATATATGCCCAAAAAATACATGACATTAAATTTAGGATGAACTGTGCAGTTCATAACCACAATACCAGAAATAAAAATGATTTCCATTTAGGTTGTGCAGCCTTGTATAGGGTTAAGAATGAAGTTTAGTAAATCAAAATCAAATCACTCTGAGCACTATGGGACTTAACTACTGAGGTCATCAGTTCCCTAGAACATAGAACTAGTTAAACCTAACTAGCCTAAGGACATCACACACATCCATGCCCGAGGCAGGATTCGAACCTGCGACCGTAGTGGTCGCGCGGTTCCAGACTGTAGCGCCTAAAACCGCTTGGCCACTCCGGCCGGCGAAGTTTAATATTCCAGTGCAAAAATCTATAACAAATCACCAGTTAGCATCAGGCAGAAACTTAGTAAGTCCCAGATATTCAAAACCAAAGTAGAAAAATACATTGTCAACTATTTCTAAAATTATATCACAATACCTGGACCCAGAAATGTAAATTTAATTTACCTAATATTTGTATTAGATAGATCCTGACTTTTCCAATATATAGAGATCTAACAGGGTTCCATATAAAGTTACACAAATGCATTGTTTCAAGTAATAGATTAAAAAAAGAAGGTGAGTGGTAGGAGAGGAGGAGCAACACATTTTTTCAAAGTAGCCTCCTCCTAATACACATATATAATGTAATCCATGTATAATGAAAGCTGTTAGGGTTTTATGGTTGAATTGGAACCCAAAAGATGAAGAGGGCCTTTGCCAGAGTAGAAAAAGAAGGTACTGAGTGATGGAGCAAAGAGATGCTGGATGGATGTCAGAGCCGGCCAACAAACAAGGTTGAGATACGAAAAATGAAATTGGTTCTCAACACACATTTCATAGAGGTGCAAACTAGAAAAAAATAATAATTTTATGTGTCTAACAGCAGTGCTATACATTTGCTTCCTGAAGATAAGTGATGGACAGCAGTTCTGTCTCATAATTTATTTAGTTATCTCTAGTGAATTTTCCATTGATACAATGCATAATCATTTCATATTCCTGAAGGCTCTGCTTAGTGATGGAAGTTATAGAACACAATGAATAATATAAAATAGCAATGCAAGGTCATTTAGAAGGATTTTAATATAACAGAAGGAATAAGACTAAAGAATTATTCTTCAGTGGGAAAATTTGGAAATGACAGATGTCATGTATTAGTCAGATTTGCCAAGAATGTTGACATAATTTTCATTAACATATTCTTCCAGAAGAAACTGAACGAAAAATTGGACTTAAAAAGGACCAGACTGAAGTAAAAATTAAATTATAATATGAGTAAAGTACACAACATAACCAGGCACTGAACTTTTCAGTTTTTATTTATGACTCATTTAGGCTTTGTTCCATCATCAGGTGCCAGTTCCAGTGTTTACGTCAGATGCATTGCTCCTAGGAAAACCAACCATCTCGAATTATCTAGAGTGCATTAAGTTTATCACTTTGCTTGCAGAACACTTTTGGTGGGTTGTTACTTAGTTAGTGGTTACATAGTGAGTGGTTACTTAGTTAGTAACAGAGGGACAAAAGTGTAGTTCAGGTAGTTTAGGAGAAGGTGGGATAGCTTTTTGAGTGAAGTCTGTTATGTTGTTGCAGTTTTAAATTGGCTTGGAAGATGATACCATTTAAGGAAACATGAGGGGCAGATAACTGCAGGATTTTGCAGAAGGAGAAAAATCTGGCACAGTGGAAATTTGTTGATGAGGCGTATAGGTCACAGATTAGCTGGGTAAGAGCAAGAGATTGCTGTATTTGAAACTGAAAAAGAGCCTGGTGTGGGGTAGGATTGCATCTAGAAATGGGGGACTTTCAATGGTTCTTGCCATCCACCTGGTCTTAATTTACGTAAATTTCTTCTGTCTTGGCTTTTCTTCACATTAACTACTCTTTGCTTCACTCTATTTTAATTTTCTACATCTTTCATTGTATTTTTATATCTATTTTTCACCATCCCCCTCCCGACTCTGTTACATACAACACACTTAGCTTTTCACTCTTATCAACTCGTGCACGATGTTTTAGTAGTAATCTCTGTCTTGCATATTACTTTAAACTCTCAGGTTTTCAAATCTCATCCAGTGCAGTTCCCATCAATCAGTCTTTCCTTCTCATCCCACATGGTAAGTATCCCCTGATCCGCAGTTCTGGGTGACTTTCCCAAAATTCACCCCTTTTCCTAGATCTCTCCAATCCTTTTCCTTCACCCTTCTTCCTTCCCCTTCAACCCTTCTGCCTGAAGAAGGAGCCACTGGCTCTGAAAGCTTGCCAATCATAACAGTCTTTTATGTGTGTGTTCTGCTGCCACTTGGTAAGTAGATTTTTTATCTATCCAAATAAATATTTTTTCAATAATTTATTGTTTTCATTGTTATAAGTATATAAAGTGTTTTAACAATCAGTATTTCTAGTTTTTTTTTTTTTTTTTTTTTTTTTTTAGCAAAGTTTTCAGGATTTGTTGTTTCTCATACCAGAGATGTGCAAAGCATCTGACTGTCTTTTTCACATACAATAATACTTTTTGCTCCTGAAGAATTGCCCCATAGCAGACCGATAAGGTGGCTATGAAAGTACACACGATATGATTTAACTAATTCCTTGTGTTTACACAATCCCTAAATTTTTAGTGGTAAATAGTTGATTTTGGCTAATTTAGAACATATGTAGCTTCCGTCACTTTCTGATGTTAGTTTTGATTTGAGGTGAATGCCAAGAAGTTTAGCTGAGCTATCATCATAAATTTGCATTTTTATAGTGATGAATTTGCACTTATTTGGCCCCAAACCACTTTTTTTGTTAAAATGCTTCTGAGTCTCTTCCAGTTGTAACAAAGGTAGTGTCATCTGCACCGTGTATGGACTTACAACACATAATTTTGTGAATATCATTTATAAATGTGATGAGGGGCAAAGGCTTATGCATGAAATCTTGTGGAATCTCTTGTGTGACACTTACAACATTTGAATTGTCCTTATAAATATAAACTATTTGTTTTGTCACTTCTGTAAGATTTAATAAGTAACACTTCTGTTCCTTTATAACCATAACAAGAGAGATTCTTTTAGTAGAATTCTATGACTGGAAAGTGCAAAGTTTTACATATGCCCACAAGTGTTGCACTTACGCTTAGTTTGGATACAAATAAAGATTATGTGAAGGAAACAATGTTTTCAAGTGCTATCACAATTTAAAAAATCCAGGTCTCAGTCTGGGTGACTTTCCCAAAATTTACCCCTTTTCCTAGATCTCTCCAATCCTTTTCTTTCACCCTTCTTCCTTCTTCTTCAACCCTTCTGCCTGAAGAAGGAGCCACTGGCTCTGAAAGCTTTGCCAATCATAATAGTCTTTTATGTGTGTGTTCTGCTGCCACTTGGCGAGTAGATGTTTAGTCTATCCAAATAGTAAAAATGTCTAATGAAAATCAGAAAAATATAGTATCCAGTTTTCTTAAATGTTGTTAATTTATTTTTTAGGTATTTCACTGCAGTGGGTTACTCCACTGTACAGCAACAATAGTAGAAACAGAAGGTTCTTCAAGTCTGATAGATGATTATTTATTTGGAGGTGCATGCAGTGCCCTTCTATTTTTGATAGGATCAATATTACAAAAATCCTTTCTGTACGTAGACTGTAATGTGATGTTACCAGGAGGTTGTAAATACCAAATAGTAAAAAATGTCTCATCAAAATCAGAAAAATATAGTATTCAGTTTTCTTAAATGCTGTTAATTTATTTTTTAGGTATTTCAGTGCAACGGGTTACTCCACTGTATAGCAACAATAGTAAAAACAGAAGGTTCTGCAAGTCTCTTAAAAGGATTGTGGCCAAGTCTGTTAAAAGCTGCTGCCACAACTGCTATTCATTTTGCTGCTTATGAGCAGATATGTGCCTTCTTGCTCTCATTTCATCACTAGTGTGGGATGAGGTTGATATATCTCTTCTGTGATACATCTTCCCATATTTATATATTGGATCATCAAAACTGTTTATTATAAACATTAATATTTTACACAAATAATTCTACTGTATTTGGTATAAAATATTATTTATTCTATTGCTTTTACAATGAGACTAAAAAACTGCAACTGATTTTTGTATATTTTCTGTGACATATTTACTTCAGTTGTACCCTAAAGAATTAAAACTATTAAGCACAGTCAGAAATATTGTACAAATAATGCCACTATTTTAGCATACACTACATTATCTTTGCTGTGATATCAAAACTGTATTCATTGTATAATAATTGACGTACTTTGAAAAAAAAAAAAAAAAAGGTTGATTCTGAGTAAGCTGTTACAGATTTTTATGTGCCTCTGGTACTCGCTTTTTAAGCTCATTTATTAATAAGAAGTGTGAAAGCATTGAGTTACTGTTTCAGGCACAGGCACATTGGTTATGATTTCAAATTGCCTTCCTGTAACTGCTAAAATTTGTGCCTGTCCCAGGAACAGAATGCACATTTATGTGATGTGAAGAATTAATACAACTGAACTTTCTGGAGCACATAGTGTGTAGTGCCTTAGAAAAGTAACAGGCAGTACAGTTTTTCAAGCAAAACATTCCATGAAGAACCTAAGCACCAAATGTATGTTGCATGTTTCTTTCATTCTTTGTGTTGATGCTGTTGAAGTACACAAGGTTTCCAAATTAACAAGTCTCATAAAGAGATTTAAAAACTGACTCTCAGTAGCAAGGAACTGAAAAGCAATTACCTGAGGCAAAGGATTAGGGTAATGCAGAAATGAAGAAATGATTTGGATGTGAGGATGAGGGGAGGTTGCCAGTGATAAACAAACTCAGAGATACGACATTTTTATTTTAAAAATATGTGTGGTGCAAAATATATGCTTATGTCTCTTATATGTAAGTGAAGGTTTCATAAAGAGTTTTCTTTTTTTTATAGTCATTTCAAAGCAAATTACATTTGAGTCAGAATATAAATATTTAAGTTATATTTTCTTATCAAAATATTTTTGTAAGTACCCATAATGACCACTTTATTAACAAGTTTTGAGACTTTTTTAGAAAAGTAGTGCTTATGTAGGACTTGTTAGCTATAATATGTGAAACTAAAAATAGTCTCTGAAAAAGCAATCCCTTAAAAACAAAAAAACAAAAAATATTCCTTAGGACAGATAATATCAGACCAGAAAAATATATATGAAATGTATTTACAGAATTACTATGAAGCTGCAAAATTTCCTGTTTTTCTATGTTTCATGACTACTGTATGCTCTGTGTCTTTCATCTGTTTAAAAGTGAAGTTATATTTGGCTGTTTTGCAAAGAAGTAGTAAGGGAGTCTTATATCACGTAATATTCTTCTTCTTCTTTTTTCTATAAAAAATGTCTTAAAATTGCAGTATTTTCTTGTGTTAATTTTATTGCATTTAATTTAACATTTGTAGAAACAGAAAAATACACATTTTTAACAATGAATAACTATTAACAGTAGGGAAAAGAACCTACATCTACATGTGAAACTTATTTGTACAGATATCAGCACTGGTAATATTGTTTGAACATAAGCTCAAAACATTGATTAAGCCAGTTATAACACCACTTTTGACTATTTCAAATCTAGGATGTGTACTGCTTTCTCCTGGACTACTGAACTAATTCTGTGAGAGCAATGTTAATGTGAAGTCCAATGATTATAACTTTACAGTTAAGATCAATTAAAATTTCTTTAATAGCAGCTGCCTTTTTCCATTTGCAAGCATTTCCACATTAGGCACTTGAGATACATCAGTGTTTTCTGATAAACATATTGTCATAGAATAACAGTCAGTGACATCATTAATTTTCACTCCTACAGTTCAAATTGCCCCATAGAGATTATCATGCCCAGTATAATCCCAAAATTCAATAAATACCAGCTAAAGCTTCAGGCTAAAAAATAATTTCACACATTGGCTTTTAATGTCACAGTCTGAAATGCGTTAACAGAAATTCTCATCAAAGCTACACTTTTTCTGAATAAGACATAATCTCCTCATATATCTTGCAAGTCTTCATTTATAACCTGCAACAGATTTGCTGTAACTGCTGTGCTGGGGATAAATGTTTTCAACAGAAAATAATTCAAAAGTGAACATAATGACAAAATATTAATTTTGAAATTTTTTAGCGGAAATAATGTTCTTTAAATTTGGTGGGTTTGTTGAAAATAACAAATGTTGACCAGAACTCATCTTCATTTAATTACTTCCTGTTTCCTAAGGGAAAACAGGCCAGAGAACATCATAGTACTAAAATGATGTGAAACGTCAGTTATACTTTCAGGTGTATAATTTATTATGTCTCAAAATATTACATCATACTGGGGTTCCCACACAATTTCTTGCATATCTTACATGCTCTTGTTAACAATTGATTTATTGTTGTATTTAGTAAATATGCTAATTGCAAGTACAAAAGTTGTTGATAATTACAAAAAAATGTTATCAGCTGGTGGTTACAACTGAAATGCATGAAATGTGATACAAAGACAGTTACATATATTTTGTGTTCACTGAAAAATGAGTGAAATGATATGAGTACACAATTCCCAATGTGCCTCCTGTTTCAAGTATGAGTATGTTATTTTTTAGTATGAATAGAATTTCAATATATAATATAGCAGCCCAAATAAACACTTTGTTTACATTGTTAATCTGGCTTTGGTTTATGAATTTCAGTAATCATGTGGTGATCAGATGTTATGTCAGCCAATAGCATAGGAAGCTGGCAGTATGATATGGTTGTTACTAATTCCAGACATTTTAATTATAGTATATTCGATATCCCTTTTGTTATTCAATTGTTTGTAAATGAAAAGCCTTAATTGCAACTAAAAAAATGACAATACACATTCCTATCAATGGATGGAAGTAATATTAGTGAGTACTTTAAAATGAAGCAGTTTAAAATTATGTTATAGAATGCAAAAGATGAAATTATTTATTTGGGTCCTCCCTAATGACATAACAGTTAATCATATAGTCCAAAGCATATGAAAAATGAACTGTTAAAATATATTTATTATAGTTTTACAATGACCTACAGCAACCACATTTAGAAACATGAATATATGCTTGTGGAAAATAAGACTAACTTCTTCTTTCTCTACACGAAGTACAGGACCTTCACCACTCATCTACTCGATTGTGAGTAGTATGTCAGTGGAAGGACTTAAAGCCATGTGCAGAGGAAGCAGGGACCGGAGAGATTGCCCATCCCTCTAAAAAAATAAAAAATAAAATAAATAAAATCTGGTTTCAGGTAATGTCTCTCATTGAAACCACTGTGACACATTACGCCTTAAGGAAATAAAAAGTTTAGAGGTCTGTAATCATTGGGAGATTTAATTTACAGTGATTAATGGTACTCATAGGGAAATGACAGCAAGAGAAAGGAAAGATCAGCTTACGCTCATAGTGGACAACTCATTCAACATGCTGAAGAGGCTGTTTTGGTAGTGACTGAGAGAACAGAGTGCAAACAATTGCAGATTGCAGCCATGTTGGGATCAATGGTGAATATTATCTGGGTACAGATGCCATACTTGGACCATTCCAATAATTGGCAGAGAAGACTGGACTTGCTTGCGGAATTTCAAAGAAGCATTCAATCTGTAGCATTTTCCAAAGGGCTAATTCTGACTCCCCTGATTCTGAGTTAAATGAGAGATTGAACCAGAGACTTCAAAGGTTCTAAAGCTCTGCTGTGACTTCCTATACTTGTGACCTTGTGTTAAGAACTGTAGGGTCTCCCTAAATTGATTAGGGGTGCATAGCCCATCAGAGGCTGCTATCCTGGCAGCTGAGTCTGTGGTTTCACACAAGGGAATTTAGATTAGGTAATTCTCCATTCAATCCAGATAATTGTAATTGTGTTGGAGGTCTGCACACCACTATTAGCCAGGTCTGCTCCAGAATGGCATGTGCAGGAGCTGTGAGTTGCATTCTGCCAGTATCATGCAAGTATGGAATCATGAGAGCTCAATCAGTAATAAAATTCATTATTCTACAACTCTTCCTTACAGAGGTGGTGATGATGCCTCAGTGGCATGTGTGGTTACCCAGGCAGCAGTTGCCATCTTAGCATAACTCCCAGCTGTGTGATGGATGTGCATGGATATGAAAGGCGGTGGTGCTTGCCTCAACAGACGCCCCTTGACCAGCGTGACAGCTGTGCTGATGTAGGGTAGGCACCTACAGTGGCCTGTGGGCTTATGCCACAGTGATCATGAACAAAAGGCCTGGTGCGCAGATGCCCAGTGCTGAACCCAGGATTGGCCAATGCAGAACCATCAGGTCTAGCAACAGATTGTAGACCAGCAGCTAGCTGATGATGCTGTTAGACAAAGTTGAAGCTGCTTTTCCCCACAACAGACCATCAGCTTGTGTGGGGACAGTGTTGACCTGAGTCAGGAGTTCTCAACCAGTCATAGTGTATGGATACTAGTCCTGCTAGGGGCTGGATGGCGAGTGTTTATAGTTGTTGTTGCCAGCTCTGTTGTGAAAGTTACTTTGCTGACCATGGAAGTGCAACATTATGGTGATTTATGTGGAAATTTGGCCCACCACTGAGGCAGACTCTGACCATGCTGCATGCTAACAGTATTCTAGCACCCAGCAGTAGAATTCCAGAATGCAGCTTGCCTGCCTGCCTATCAACAGGTTGTGAAGTCTGGACTGTGGTTGTTGCCACAAAATTCCTCTCTCTTTAGGAAGATTTGGTCCTCCAAATCACAGACCATTGCTAAACCTGTGAATCATGTAGTATAACACAGTGTTATTGTGTTTACATCACCTTAGACTCTAATTTACAATTTCTACATTGACTGTCTTTTTTCTTTGCTTACACAATCTCATGATGTATGGAGACTGATATACCCGCAATTGTTCATACCTTGAGGTTGACTCACTTAGCCACTATGTAATGGACTAGAAGTTCAAGTAGGCAGATGCTTTGCCAATGATAAACTTAGGCTGTACAAGCAAGGACCAGGATTTAGATGTTATGTGCAGATGAAATTCGTATTACCATGTAGTGGAGCATGTTGTTTCTTAATATAGCAACAAGTCTCACTTCTTTCTACTGTACTGATGAAAGATGTTTATGGAGAAAGATGATTTTTAAATAGTAGCATAGAAAGGACTGCCCATTGTGCACACATTTTTCAGATTTGTGTGCAGATATGAAGCAAGAAATGTGAGTACACTGTATCAACAAGGCACAACAATGATCAAGTGTCTTTAATTGTGATCAAGAAGTCATTTACAATTTGCTGTCATGTTTTGGGGTTCATCTGGGCTCCACAGAATAAGGGGTCTTATGACAATACTCTAGCCTCAGAACAAAAGAAGCTTTATTATGTAATCTCTTACTTGCTATCTGTCATTCGATGCGGTATCATGTCCAAACTGCCAATGAGGATGTTGTAAATGAGCGACCTGTACTCTCAGTATTGTAATGGTTTGTGCAAAATGTTAAAAATATAGAAGAGTTCATTAAAGAGTGGTTACATGATTTTGTAGCTAGTTGCTAGAGAATATTAGCTCTTTTACAGCTCTTGACCCTCTTCAGACAGAGGCAGAATTCCACAGTACAATTAGTGGCACTAAATACTAGGACCACTGCACAAATAATTGATGAAAAGGTGACCATAAGAAGATATTCAGGGCAAATGGTATTATGAACAGCACCAGGGTCACAGATTACTACATGAACTATGTACACTCAGCAGTGCAAAAGCAAACTTGAGCCATTATACCACTTCAGCTTGTGATATCTGGTAAATATAATGAAACACCTGTTCCTCTTAATGCACACTTTCTTTCCAGCGCCGGCCGTTGAGACATCACACCTCATGCTGGTGAATTGTACCCTACTGTTCTTTAGTTCTAAGTGTTCTGTTCCCTTGAGATCCCCTGCTGATAGCCAATGGAATAACTGCAAGTGGATTATATATAGAATATACCCAATGAGGTTCTGTCTTCTGGAAATATGGTTGTCTTGAAAGGATGTCCTGCAGGAATCCTCCTGCGGATTCTGCCCTTCCCCTCCCCACCCACACTCCTCCAATAAACAGTTTTACCTTGCATGTTTCTGTGACAGTTTGGACACTCACAGAAGGGCACTCCGTAATCTGCTTTCTTTGAGGTTGCTACAGCTTGTCCTGACACTGAAGACTGGCCCTTCTTATCTGGTGTAACCAACAAAATTTCATTCATCCTTATAGTTACAAAATTCTGTAAGATCCCCCATCTTATAGGATACTGGTGTATTGAATAGCACTCATATCTGGCATTGGTACCCACTATTGGTAAACATATTAACTCATGGAGGCAGGTGCAGTTGGCCCTGACCTCCACTGTTGCAAGATGGTAGCACAGTAAGAAGGTACTCTCCTCTGGAGGTACAATGAATTCCAGTGTAGTTGGTGATTCAATACAATACATTCTTGGTGTAGACTAGTCAGAAACTTACTTATCAGTAGCAGGGCAGGAGTTAGCTGTCCATGGACTGCATGGTGTATGGATTGCCATAATGTGGCTTTGTCTATGTGAGTATCCTGTGCACTGTAAGAAAGAGTGCACCGGAAACTTGTCATTGCTAACTACATATCTAACATATATAGTTAGGCTTTCAGCATCTTCAGATCTCAATTCCCGCTCCCTCTCCTCCTTTTCTAAACTGCTCTCTACCCTTTTTTGCACCCCCTATCCCTTACTCTGTCCCCTATCTGTCTCTGCAAGTCACTTGCAGAAGCTACATACACAATTTATTTGACGTGGAACAACCCTCAGCAAGTTGACTTCCACAACTTTCAACTTCTTGCAGAAATAGCTTCCACAAGTGGAAACAGTTTCTTGTAGCTCACTACAAGTGGTTGCCTGACTTGCCAGATGTTGAAAGTTTTTCTAAACTTTTTGTGTGTTCAGAACTTGTACCACAATGTCAGTATTGAAAATGAGAATGGCACAATAACAGATCAACTGAACAAATGTACCATGGGAAACCATAAACATATATACATGGCCACTGTAACCCAAGAAAATGTGAAAAAATCAAACAATTAGTTTGTTTCACCAGAAGGGAAAATAGAATGACAGTAGAGGCATCTTTAAATTTTAGCTGATCTTTAATCTTAGTGTAAACATAAATCTATTACATTTGTAATAAATAATGTTTGTAAAAACTGAAGAGGAATTAAAAGGTGATCTCTTGGTTATCAATCTTAGCATTTTTGTATCCTGATTACAACTGAATTACATTTTTAGTAACTGTAATAAATACTATTGGTGAAAGTTGAAGAAAATTAAAAGGTTACTCTTTGTGATAGAACTTACATAATTATTGTATCGTGGTTTCAAATATTTTATTGTACCATATACAGATTTTCAAAAGTTGCATAAACATTCTCATAAATTATTTGGTTAAAGTCCTCTTATTGTAATTCATTTAATAGTGTTTCTTCATAAATATGTATGCCTCTCTATCCATTTCTTCGCCCAAAGATTTATTTTCATTTTAACTTTTGTCACAATTTATCGTCAATAATAATAATAATAATAATAATAATAATAATGCAACTATGATGGCAGGTGTTATGGTTTATAGCATGACAACATAAACATCTATTTGCTGCTCTCATGGCATGCCTCTAGTGGAAACACTTCTGTAAGTACTTGCAGCTGGTTGCTGAAATTAACTTGCCCAGACTACTTGCAGAAGCAAACTTGTGCAAGTCATTGTTCTTATGTAAACACCTCAGCAAGAGCCTGCAGAAGTCACTTGCAGAAGTTACTTGTTAGTGGACATGTGCCTTATGATCTCCTTTCATCTAGTTGTACAGCTGCTGGGTCATATGATAAAATACCTGTCTCACACTATCCTGCTACCCCTTTCTTGCTTTGTGCATCCTTCCCTACCTCCTCTCCACATCTATCTACCCAGACAACAGCTTTGGTAATCAGTTTTTAATAATCAGTCCCCCTGCTACCATGAGTGTGTATGCTTGGGAGTCTGTATGGTTGTGTGTCACTAGAAAAAAAGCAAGTGCCAGAAAGTTAATGTTAACTGATTTTATTATGTGTTTCTGTGCACCACGCATCAATCCTCTATAGATAAGTGTTTGCATTTTTCTTATCTTACATATTGTTCCATCCAGAAATTTTCTTATTGTTAATGTAAAATCACTTAAATGCAAAATGTAAAAATTCCTTAACTGCAGAATGTAAGCAAAGTTTCTAAAGTGTCGCATTCTGGAACATTCGATCATTAATTCATAATTATTTAGTATAACTATTATCACTGTTTTAACTCTTCTATTTTTCTGTGTACAAAAAACATATAATTTTTGTTGTGTACAACTTTGTACACAATGATAAGGAGAGGCAGGTTTCAGAGTGGAGTGGCAGCTGTTGTAATAGGAAGACAAGAGCAGAGATGGTCAGTGAAAAAGTTAACACAGTAAACAGAAGATTTACTTAACTTGTATTTCTCAAAGCAAACAAGGAATCATTACAAACAATGCAGCAAGAAATAGAGTCCAACTCTCAGTGTCAACAAGATGAGACTCTCTGTACTAAAGCATGAACAAAGGAGCCAGGTTTGTGACTAGTCAGTGTCTGCCTAGCTACACATAGCGAAGTGGCTCCAACTGCGAGTGGGGTATCTGGCTTCCACCCGCTGTCCTATGCTTCAGTGGCAACGGGGGCCCGTGGTACAGAGCACCTGAAGGTGTGGCTCAGTGGGCGTGTACCATTGTTGGGTCCATTGGATCATGCATCACCGCTGCTGGCATCTGACAGAAACTTGAAATTCCATTGCCAAATGTATTATGCCCGTGGGGTTGTATCGATATGTGATACCACATTCACCTCCCCCAAACCTCCTCACCATCATCATTTAAAGTGGATGACTGAATGATAATGATGGGGGGGGGGGGGATGGATGGATGCATGTGGCAATGAGGAGACAGGTGCCGAAACTGAGAACAGTGCCAAGCTCCCGCCTGCACTCAGGCATATGCCCTGAGCCCATCTGGGAACACTTGCTCAAAAATGGGGCAGAGGACACACACCCACATCCAGGGGGAGAGCAGAAAATGAAGACAGAGCCTCTTGAGGATATGTCTCTTGTCATAGGAGACTATCAAGAAAAATGGCTCTGAGCACTATGGGACTTAACATCTATAGTCGTTAGTCCCCTAGAACTTAGAACTACTTAAACCTAACTAACCTAAGAACAGCACACAACACCCAGTCATCACAAGGCAGAGAAAATCCCTGACCCCGACCTGGGAACCCGGGCGTGGGAATCGAGAACGCTACCGCACGACCACGAGCTGCAGACGACTATCAAGAATCTTATCATTTATTAAGCAGTCCCCCTTGATGGATATTCTGTTGTATCTGAATATAAGTTATATTAAATGCTTAAACATAATTTGACTGTAAAGTAGTCACTGATTTACATATGCAGACTGGTTTTGCACAGTTGATGACTGCAGAGGGCTCAATAGCAAATGGGACATTTGCTGCAAAGAAAAGCCCATCCCCAGATGATGGTGGCTATTGAGAGAGTGACAACTGTGAAATGGTGTTGACTTCCATCATCTCCAGGACCAGCACCAATGGCAGGCATCTGTGGGAGCCAGATGCAGTGAGAACTGCTTCATACAGGCAGGCATGGAATCTGAAAGCCTGTGGCAGGATCATGCAATTCACATGGACGAATTTGATTCTGATGATGTTGCAGCAATAATACTTTCAGTCCCTACAGGAGAAACATAGAAAGTGCAAGAAAATGTACATTGGTGCCTTGCCCCCAGTGCCCCCATTCACCATGCAATCTATAAAAGACCAAATTGTTAGTGTGACATTTTGCCTGTCTGGGCAGAGTGGGCACCACCCGCCATGGCAAGGCAGCAATTAAAAAAAGGTGCCATCCATGTAACAACTCCACCACCAATAGTCCATCATGTGTTTGAGAGTGGTAGGAAGACAAGAATAACAACAGAGCTTCATCCCATGTGTGGGAGACATGAAGTTTGTCCATCCATTGCCTAAATGTTCATAAATGCATCTATCTTCACCGTTGGATTGCAGGTGGAATGGTGCACTAAAGATGTGTTGAAAAACTGTTTAGACTCAGTCGCAACAAATTGAGGTCTGTTGTCTGTCACAATCACTTCATGTAATTCTTGAGGCAAAAGATTGACAACAAGGTCTGGATTGTGGAATGAGCCATAGCAGAGAGACACAAAGGTAAATTTCCTGGAAGTGTCAATGACAATGAACCAGTACGTATTCCAGTGAGGACTCACAAAATCGAATTGCAAACATTGTTACGGTGCCTGAGGTTTTGGCCCATTCATAGAACTGCTGAGGTGGGGCGGACTGATGTTCAGTACAGATTTGGCACTGAAAAGTCAACTGTTCAATTTGACCACCTCACTCATGCCAAGTGCAATGATGTCATGATAACTGCTTGGTGTGAATGAATCCCCAATGACCTTGGGACCTTAGTGACCTGCAATGGCATGCCAGTGGACAAAATATCAGCGAACTATCTCTCTATGGATCTGTCTGGCTGAACGCGGCCAACCAGTGTGGATACAGTGCAACAGAATCTGCAAATCAGGATTCATTACTGTGGCTTGGGCAATTTTCTGGTATTAAGCAGCAAAGCATGTATGTCTTGTGCATCATTGTAGCAACAAGAATCAGAGGACTCATCAAATACAGAATCTGGGCCAACAGGGAAATGAATAAGACCATCTGCATTAGCATGCCTAGAAATCGGCTGATACACAATCTCATATTGATAATTTGACAAAAGAAGATACTAACATTGCAGGTTCCGTGCTGTTCGAGTAGGGACTGACTGAGAAGGGCTAAATAAAGATTGTAGAGATTTATGGTCAGTCACCAAGTAAAACTTTCTGCCAAAACGATGCTCACGAAACTTAGCGACACAACAGACAGTGACAAGAGCCTCCTTTTCAGTTTGCAAATAATTTCACTGAACCTTGTTCAAGAATTTTGAAGCAAAGGCAGTTGGCTTGTCAACAGAGCTAACTTCATGTGATAAAACTGACCTGATGCAAGGAGAGCAAACCTCCACAACCAAGACAACAGATTTGGCTGGATCTAAATGAACAAGGCATCAATCACTAAGCAAAGCATCTTTCGACTTCTGGAAAGTAAACTGCCACTCTTGTGACCAAACAAAAGGAACATTCTTCTGCACAAGCAATGTAAAGGAACCATAATTTCAGCAGTGTTAGGAATAAATCAGATCTAATATGTGTTTTCCCCTAACAGACTGCAATTCTCACTCACTGCATATGGGTGGAAGGTCATAGATAGCAAGCAAATGAGATTTCAATAGGTGAACACTCTGACTGTTAATGACATATCCTAACTACTCAAGTTCAGTCTAACAATACACACATTTTTCTCTATTACATCTGAAACCAGTTGCAGACAACACTCAAAAAGAGAGTGCAAGGATTACTGTTATGTTCTTCAGGAGTATGACCTGAGGTGACAATATCATCTAAATAATTCAAGAAAAAAGAAATTTTTGTAGTCAGCTGCTGCAGAAAGTGCTGAAATGTGGTGGGTACAGAAGAACGGCCAAAGGACAATCTCAAAATTTTTTGAGGAGACCCAAATGACTATTAGTGAAAAAGACCTCTTGCAGCTGATTGTCTTGAGGGACATGCAAACATGCATCGTGCAAATCAATTTTGGAAAAGTAATGAATGGTGCATAATATATCCATTAGTTCTTTTAGGTGTGGCAAGGGATAACTGGCAATGACTGACTGAGAATTCATAGTTTTCTTAAAGTTGGTGCCCAATCAGAATCCGCTGGATGGCTTCTTTAGAATAACGAGAGGGGACACCCACTGATGTCTTGCAGAGCAGTAAGTTCCTAAGCCACTTGTTCTTGAAGAGCCTGAGAGAGAGGATGAGCTCTAACAAAACATGGCTGTGCATTGTCCTTCATTGTGATATGGGCAAGAAAATTATTATTTTTGCCTAAACTGACACAAAACAAAGCCTGGGATTTGGCACATAAAATAGCAACACTGTGCCGATGATCAAAGGAAGAAACAGAAAGTATGTTTCCTGAATGCTTATCTCAAACAAATAAAAATAGTCTAGACCAAAAATATTAGCACTATCTCAGAAGGAAATCACTGTAAATGTCACTGTCTTTGTCAACTCTCAGAAAGTTGCAAGAAAGCTGCAAGTGCTGAAGACAAGTATGTCTTGGCTGTTATATGCCATCAGTGTATGGCATGATGTGCACAACTTAGGTTTGCCAAGTAATTTGTAAGTGCTATAATTGAGCAAAGTCATTGAAGCTCAGTGTCAAGCTACAATCAGATTGATTTTCCAGCAATAGTAAGAGAGACAAAAAGTTTCTTGTCTTCAAGAGGCACTGCAGACGAGTTGGAACCATTTTATGAGCAGCTATTACACTGTTGTTTTGCACTAATTACAATGTGAGGCTTTAAAAGCACATTACAGACTGTTTGTGACTTAGACTTGCAGGAAGCAGTAGCATAAGGAGGTGTGTTATGTTTCTGTAAGCACACAGACTGTACATGTCCCCATTTACTGCAAAAGAAGCAAGTCACTTCACAGGCAGGGAAAGATCAGTGAGCATTTGTGATATTACAGCAAGAGGATGCCTCCATACCTTGTGCCACATGTGACTCATGTTTATGTGAGTGCTGTGACTGGCCGGCAGGGCCACTGTCTGCAAGCTGGCTACAAGGTCTGTTTACTGTGTCTGTCCATTGAACAAACAGGTGCTACCTCAAAACTGTCTGCTGTGCTTCTGTAGGAATCTTTATAGTCTAGAATCTGAAGAACCTATTGCAAGGAGGGACCCACTCGTGGAGATAACATCTTGGACCTACTGATAACAAACAGACCCGAACTTTTCGACTCTGTAAGTGCAGAACAGGGAATCAGTGATCATAAGGCCGTTGCAGCATCCCTGAATATGGAAGTTAATAGGAATATAAAAAAAGGGAGGAAGGTTTATCTGTTTAGCAAGAGTAATAGAAGGCAGATTTCAGACTACCTAACAGATCAAAACGAAAATTTCTGTTCCGACACTGACAATGTTGAGTGTTTATGGAAAAAGTTCAAGGCAATCGTTAAATGCGTTTTAGACAGGTACGTGCCGAGCAAAACTGTGAGGGACGGGAAAAACCCACCGTGGTACAACAACAAAGTTAGGAAACTACTGCGAAAGCAAAGAGAGCTTCACTCCAAGTTTAAACGCAGCCAAAACCTCTCAGACAAACAGAAGCTAAACGATGTCAAAGTTAGCGTAAGGAGGGCTATGCGTGAAGCGTTCAGTGAATTCGAAAGTAAAATACTAGGTACCGACTTGACAGAAAATCCTAGGAAGTTCTGGTCTTACGTTAAATCAGTAAGTGGCTCGAAACATCATGTCCAGACACTCTGGGATGATGATGGCATTGAAACAGAGGATGACAAGCGTAAAGCTGAAATACTAAACACCTTTTTCCAAAGCTGTTTCACAGAGGAAGACCGCACTGCAGTTCCTTCTCTAAATCCTCGCACCAACGAAAAAATGGCTGACATTGAAATAAGTGTCCAAGGAATAGAAAAGCAACTGGAATCACTCAACAGAGGAAAGTCCACTGGACCTGACGGGATACCAATTCGATTCTACACAGAGTACGCGAAAGAACTTGCCCCCCTTCTAACAGCCGTGTACCGCAAGTCTCTAGAGGAACAGAAGGTTCCAAATGATTGGAAAAGAGCACAGGTAGTCCCAGTCTTCAAGAAGGGTCGTCGAGCAGATGCGCAAAACTATAGACCTATCTCTCTGACGTCGATCTGTTGTAGAATTTTAGAACATGTCTTTTGCTCGAGTATCATGTCGTTTTTGGAAACTCAGAATCTACTATGTAGGAATCAACATGGATTCCGGAAACAGCGATCGTGTGAAACCCAACTCGCATTATTTGTTCATGAAACCCAGAAAATATTAGATACAGGCTCCCAGGTAGATGCCATTTTCCTTGACTTCCGGAAGGCGTTCGATACAGTTCCGCACTGTCGTCTGATAAACAAAGTAAGAGCCTACGGAATATCAGACCAGCTGTGTGGCTGGATTGAAGAGTTTTTAGCAAACAGAACACAGCATGTTGTTCTCAATGGAGAGACATCTACAGACGTTAAAGTAACCTCTGGCGTGCCACAGGGGAGTGTTATGGGACCATTGCTTTTCACAATATATATAAATGACCTAGTAGATAGTGTCGGAAGTTCCATGCGGCTTTTCGCGGATGATGCTGTAGTATACAGAGAAGTTGCAGCATTAGAAAATTGTAGCGAAATGCAGGAAGATCTGCAGCGGATAGGCACTTGGTGCAGGGAGTGGCAACTGACCCTTAACATAGACAAATGTAATGTATTGCGAATACATAGAAAGAAGGATCCTTTATTGTATGATTATATGATAGCGGAACAAACACTGGTAGCAGTTACTTCTGTAAAATATCTGGGAGTGTGCGTGCGGAGCGATTTGAAGTGGAATGATCATATAAAGTTGATTGTTGGTAAGGCGGGTACCAGGTTGAGATTCATTGGGAGAGTCCTTAGAAGGTGTGGTCCATCAACAAAGGAGGTGGCTTACAAAACACTCGTTCGACCTATACTTGAGTATTGCTCATCAGTGTGGGATCCGTACCAGATCGGGTTGACGGAGGAGATGGAGAAGATCCAAAGAAGAGCGGCGCGTTTCGTCACAGGGTTATTTGGTAACCGTGATAGCGTTACGGAGATGTTTAGCAAACTCAAGTGGCAGACTCTGCAAGAGAGGCGCTCTGCATCGCGGTGTAGCTTGCTCGCCAGGTTTCGAGAGGGTGCGTTTCTGGATGAGGTATCGAATATATTGCTTCCCCCTACTTATACCTCCCGAGGAGATCACGAATGTAAAATTAGAGAGATTAGAGCGCGCACAGAGGCTTTCAGACAGTCGTTCTTCCCGCGAACCATACGCGACTGGAACAGGAAAGGGAGATAATGACAGTGGCACGTAAAGTGCCCTCCGCCACACACCGTTGGGTGGCTTGCGGAGTATAAATGTAGATGTAGATGTAGATGTAGGTATTTAAGAATCTGTTTCCAAATTTGTAAGTCATCTACACTGAGCATGATAACACCAGAAACTATTGCATCCCTGTAATATTTGTTTGAAACTTCACTGTCTAGTAAGGCCTTGCAATTCAGTCACCCTCGAACCGTATGTCTGTCCTTGTTGCCAATGCAACCTGAAGAATTTGTAATGGACAGCTGCCACTTGACTTGCCCCTTGCCCTCTTAATACTTTGTAAGGTCCTGCAGTCGGTCCTCGCATGGTACTAGTTCAGCGTGGAATGTGGGAAACAATTTTGCACACGAGTGATAAACAGTCACTCCTGCCATGGGCAAGAAACAAGAATGTTTATCAGTATGTCGTATGCCATGATGTGCGTGCATTGAACTGTGCTGGGAGCTCTGTGCATTCTTCCCTCATCTCATCATGAAATGGTGGCACATATGCAGGTGGTGCAGGCAGTGGTGCTGCCATTGGGTCCAGCACCTTGTTTGGAGCTGTCTGCACCATCCTGAAGCAAGTCATCACATGTGTCATTTGTTGACTGTGAAATTGAATGAATTGAGTTAGGTCAACTGCAGAGAGCACAAGCAAGCAAACACTGAGGACACAGAGGAGAAGTAACTGAAAAAAAAGAACCAAAAAGTGTTTTGCAAATAATGTAATATGCTATCCATTTGGTTTTCTTGCTGTGTGTAGAGATAGTTTAGTGAGAGGACTCTCAGAAGAAGGCAGAAATTAAATTAGTTACAAGACATCTTGATGGCATGCGCAATCATGGGAAAATTTAATGAGTGCTTCATTTACTTCCTAAGAAGTTTCTCAAATTTTTTGGTTCTTGAGTGAAGTAAAACAAATGTGACTTCAGAATGAGTTCTTAAGTGGACCAAATCTCAAACATGGAAATGGGTCTTTGCGAATTTTGTGTGCATGAACTGCCTAACAGATTACAATGCTTAAGAGACACTTACTGGAATTTGTGCAGTAGGATCTCGTACAAAATCCAACAAATTCCATTGATGAGTTTTTACATTTCATTGCAAAACTTGAACAGATTTTTAAATTCAAGCCACATAATGGGAACAGCAGACAGGGAAATGTGTATCAGAATTGGAATTACAATAAACACCAAAATAATTATCATTGTAACAATAATTTTCACAGGGGGAATGGAAACAGAAACTTTCACAATGAAAATCAAAATTGGGAATGAAGATTTGAGGGGCAGGAGCCTCACAAAATGTAACGCCAGAATACGGGGGCAGGTAATTAGAGATCTCCACAGGTCAGGTGCAGAGGTGGCAAAATAAACTAGTGTTGAAAAGGACATGTTATTTTAAAAATTCTATGTGTCAGAAATTCAGCAAAAAAGCCTCAACTGTTGGAGATAGAAGTTACAACAAGTAAGAAAAAGTAGGGAATAATTTTAAGCAGTGCAAGTCAAAGAAGGCACAAGAAAGACTGTAAAATGTGTGGATAAATCTGATGAGGATATGGGGCTGAAAAATGTACTTTTTGAAAGGGAAGTTAGTGATGGTGTGAATATGTGTTTGTAGAAAGATCCTGTGATCAGAAGAGAGGCTGAAATGGATCTGAATTTGGTAGAGGTGGAATGTATGACAATCACAACAATTATAGTAATGTAGGTGAAAGTAGATGAAGCTATCTGTGAAAGTGGCAAAGCCGTAGTCTCATCAGCTGGAAATGAATTTTGTGTCATATTGACAGAAATATGTGAAGGTATTTTTGAAGGTGGCATAGCAACAGTCTTGTCAGCTGGTGATGAATTTCATTATGTATCAGCAGATGTGGGTAATATATTGTTAAAGGGAGATGAAGATGATATTTTAGGTGCTGATGTTCTAAAGGTTGAAGCTACTGATTGAGATACTCAGAGGAAGGCATTTGTGCATTTATTTTGATTGATGGAAGTCACCCAGTGGCTCCTGATGAAAGCATGAATTATTGTTGGATGTGGAATATGAATGCGAAGGTATTGTGTCAGGTAATGGATCAGAACACAAAGTGTCAGAGAAATCTGAGAGTAGAAAAAATGAAGGGAGAAAGTGTTAGATCCGAGTTTGGCAAAATTCATGTACTCGTATACTGTGAGTCTAATGTGGGACACTGCATTAGCAACAATTTATATGGAGTATCAGTAGAAGTTGGTTTCCATAATGTATAGATGGATATAATGGATGTTGTAAGTAAAGAAGGGTCGAAATAAATGAGGATTTGATTAATTGAGAGGAAGTTTTAATTTGTGTGGTTAGTTATGAGAATGTTGCAGCTTCTGATACGGTTAATTCTGAGGAAGCAAGCAGTGTATTGAGGCTTACAAAGATGATGAAATGACAGTTTTTGAGGATGATTTAAATCCTTCAGATGAGTTGGAGGTAGATCAGGAGACTCTAGGAATGGATGATAAGACTGAAGGTTATTCTGAAATTATATTGTGTATCATAAGTATGGAGGAAAAAGGAAGGGACTTCCAAACTGATCACTCAAGGGAGCAGTGTTTAGAGAAGGGTGAAATTAAAAATGTGCAACCAGTAAATGAAATAAATGATGTTGATGAAGAAAGAAAGTGTGCATTTCTCGAACAAAAAAGTCAGGAAATTGAGCTGCAAATGTAAGAGTCTCTTGGTGAACGAGGAAAGAGGCTTAAGTTGAGCGGTTAAAAAAATGCAAAAAGCTAAGATTTAACCAGTATTCATTCTGATGAGAAAAATGCTATAAGAGGTAATGGTAGCAGAGTTGCACCTTACACATGAAAAATGTGATGATTATAGTGTAAGTGAGTAAATAAGTGTAATTTCATCTGTAGTTTTCTTAAGAATTTTTGGGGATACTTCTGTTTTGAGCAAGTGGTAATTGGGTAAATTTAAGATGTGAATGGTAAATTGTGCAGTGAGGTCAGCAGAACAAAAATTAATTTCATTATTTATGTGAGAGGGGAATGAGTTGTACTGTACATAAGATTTGGGGATCAAATTTCGATTTTGGATGGGTTTTTCATGTAATATGTGCAGTTTATTTGTAATTAATGTTTGCACGAAATTTGGTGTGTGGAGGTCATCAGACCTCAGTAAAATTTTAATTGCTTGTGAGAGTAAAACATGTAGTTACGTGCAAAGTATAAGTTAAGTTTTTCAGGGTATACCATGTGAATTAATTCTGTGATGTACATTATTTTGGAAGGATTCTCAATAGATATGCATTTAAAAGTAGTAGAACAAAATGGGAGTAAAGCGGACACTGGAACTTTTTGAGTGGAGAACTCAAGGGAGCAATTCAGAACACTTTGTGGCAATTTCTGGAGGAAGACAGACCTGTCTAGAGTAACATTTGCATTTCAGTTGTATAGGTGATTGTTTCTGGGCAATGAATGACCACTGCAATACTCTAACTTTTGAAGGGGCTTTATATTTCAAAAGGTTTGAATGTGCTCCAGACTGGGGCTCTAATTTTTGCTGCTTGATTTATGGAACTGAGAATAGACAGGGTATGAGTTACTATTCTTTTTATAAAGTTTTTTAATTTGTGAATCATCATGTTGAACTTGGAACTGTTTTAAGCTGGAGAATCTTTTGGATATTGTGATCATGGAATGGACTTAGTTTTCATGAGTCTTTGGTAACAATTTAGTTTCAGGAGTTTGCTACCGTTCTCGTATTGCTCTCAACATAACATTACTGCATTTGATAAGGATATTTTCTGTCTGCATTTTAACTGAATATTATAGGACCACATCCCTTTTATGTGAGATGTCCTTTCTTGAATAAACATTATTCAACATAATTCTCTGATGTCTTCATCAATTACAGATATTAGAAAACAACTCTTTTATTAAATTATTTGCATATACTTAATGTTATATTTCTGTGCATTTTATTAACTTGCAATTCTAGCCAATGCATAGACTATTTGACTGCAGGACCACAACTACAAGTTATTATTGCAGTGACTTATCTGCAGGGCATGAAAGCAGATGTGCATAGATCATCCCTATGACTACATCATGTATTCTTTTTAAACAGAGCTGTGCATGCCCCCAGTACCTAAAGTACAAGTAACCAAAGATGAAGATACATCTGGATTGCTTGCATGGGATGCTGTTTAGGAAGAGCTATTACACTAGCAGTAACTGTTAGGTACCATCACAGTAGCCACCAGAGAGGTGAAGGTTAATGGTCAGGAAGCTGGCACATTGGATTGGGGAGGACCAGGTGAAGTGAGTTAGAGAGAAGGTGTTGAGGTTGTGGAAGAGTGAGGATAGGGTGTCTTTGCTTCAGGTGTCATGAAGCTATCATCAGTGAACCTGTACTAGACAGGGGGTTTGGGGTTCTGGAAGACTTGATAGGTTTCAATTATATGAATGTGTGGTGTCTGTTCTTTTGGACATGTTCAAGACGAACAGGCACCATGTGGTTAATTTCCTCTAGATGGCCCATAAAAAGGTCAGTGTAGGTGACTGTCATGTGGATGCCCATGGTTTTGCTGTGGACTGTTAAAGAAGGAGTAATTGTGTGTCAGGATATATAGGACATAATTTTTATGTTGCATGGGGAATGAGGCAGTGTGTTTGTAATCTGAAGGACAATGGGAGAAGTAGTGTTTGATAGTAGCAAGGTTGTGGGCATAAGGGATGTTGGTGTATAGAGAGGTGGCATCAACAGTGATGATTAGAGATCCAGGAGGCAAAGGGGTGGGGATGGTACAGAGTCAGTGATGAAAGTGGTTAATATCTTTGATGTGAGATGCAAGGGCAATTGGTTGGAGGTGTCAGTCAATAAAAGTGGAAATTCTTTCAGCAAGAGCACAATATCCAGCTACAAAGGGGCGACCAAGATTGTTGGGTTTGTGGATTTTGGGAGGCATGTAGAAGGTGGGTGTGCAGGGTGTCACTGGGGTGATGAGGAAGATGTAGTCATGGAAGAGGATCTAGGATGGGCCTACAGATTTCAGTAGGAATTGAAGTTTATGTTGGATTTCTGGAATAGGATAACCATGGCAGAGTTTGTATGTGTAGGAGTCAGATTGTCGGCAGAAGCCTTCTGTTGGGTAATCACTACAATTAGTTATGACAGTAGTGGAGCCTTTGTCTGTATGGAGGATGATTAGTTCTGGATCTGTTTTGAGGTCATGTACAGCTCTCCTTTCTTCTTAGGAAGTGCTCTTTGGAAATATGGAGAGGCTAAGTTGGAGAGAAGGAATTGCAGGAATGTGACCAAGGGGTGATTAGATGGGAGAGTAGGTGTGTCATCGGTGGATGGTGGTATGAACTGGGAGAGGCAAGCCTCAGTGTTGGGATTAGGTTGACTTTGGTTCTGCTCTTGGGATTCAGGTTTCTTCTCAGCTACTGATCTCTTTTCTACCCCATCAACTTTAATAATAATTCTCACTACAATTTTTACATTATTTTCAATTTCTGTGAGACTATCCTCTAGCCTCTCTCACCTCGCCAAATTCAGATCTCATAGGGTTCTCTCTCAGAATTTTAGGGCTGCCTGCAACACTACCAATACCATCTGACCCACATCACTCTAGGATATCTTGATTTCAGCGGCCATAGCCGATGGTTATAAACACAAATTTACTACGTACCTGCTGACTGTAATTAACTTAAATGTGTTATATGCCCTCTCTGCTGCTCTGGATCCACTGATTGGGATGTGGACTACTGACTGCTGTCTGGAGATGCTGCCTACTCCATGTGGACTTTTGCTTGCTGCTTGGAGGCACTGTTTGGTGCTGTGTGAATTGACACCTGCTGCTTAGAGTTGCTGCACACTGCCACACTAGGAGGAGATGCCACCTCTGTAGACAGCTCACCAGCCGTGGAGCAAAGCCAAGTGTGCCTGGCACCATATGAGTTGACACTCACACACTGCTACCTTTGCAGAAATGCTGCTGCTTCCGGTTGAACTGGCGATGCATTGAGAAGTCACCATGGAGCAAAGCCAAGTGTGCCTGGCACCATATGAGTTGACACTCGCACACTGCTACCTCTGCAATATGCTGCTGCTTTTGGTTGCAATGGTGATGAATTGAGAAGCCGCTGTCTGCTGCTGCCTCATGATCAGGTGCCAAGTGCTGGCAATGCTACTAACATGTGCAACTGCACTTAACTACTGCACTGCATTTGCAGCTGTTGCTGCTGCACTACACAAATCTCTTGAGCCCAAAAGCTAACTGACTTCTTCTGAGATTTGGAAAAAAAAAAAAAAAAAAAATACTGTGATGCACAATCCCAAAAAAATCTCATATGGTCCAATTCTGGACAAGCTGTTACAGTTACAATGATAAAAAAATTATCATGGATTAATCAATCTAATTGAGACTTTACCAGAAACAAGCATTCCAATAATGACTTGAGCTGACTGTTTGCTGTGGGCAGTGTATGACCCAGAACCTTAGCATTGCTTGCTGAAGTCAGTACTGGACAGTTGTGCAATTACTTTGCAAGACCACATCCTAAAACAATTAAATATTCCTTGACCTTTTATTAGCAAAGACAAATTTTTTAAACGAACATATGCAATTGAAATAATGAACTTTTTTTTTTTTACGCAAACAGTCCTTCTGAGGAACCCCTGCAACTGAGCATTATAGTACCTGCTACATGCCCGTCATCAGGTGTGATAATTATTTTGTACTGTAATCCTGAGTAACGCGGCTGAAAATATAGGACACAGTGTACCACCACCTAGCGTGCTCTCCATCATGGTACTTGGGGTCGCAGCACAAAATTATCAAACCTGATGGTGGGAATTTAATAGTCTGAAGAAGAGTTTTGTTAACATCAAATACACATTTTAAGTGTTAGGAAGTCTTTTCTGAAAATGTTTGTATGGATTATAGGCATGCATAGAAGTGAAATGTGGATGATAAACAGTTTAGACAAGAAGGGAATACAAGTTTTAGAAATGTGGTGTTTTGGTGCTAAAGAAGAATGCTGAAGATTAGGTGGGGAGGTCACAAAGCTGATGAGGAGCTACTGAATAGAATTGGGGAGAAAAGAAATTTATGGCACAGTGTGACTAGAAGATGGACTCAGTTGATAGGACACATTCTGAGACCTCAAGGGATCACCAATTTTGTACTGGAGGGAAGTGTGGATGGTAAAAATTAAAGAGGTAGACCAAGAGTTGATACATTAAGCAGATTGAGAAGGATGCAGGTTGCAGTACTTATTTGGCAATGAACAGGCTGGCACAGGATAGAGTAGCATGGAGAGCTGCATCAAGCCAGTCTTCAGACTGAAGACCACAACAACAACAACAACAGCAGTGTCCATTTGGTTACAGAAAAAACAATTATTGAAAGTCACAAGAAGCTCTCTAAGACCAACAGAATTTAAGTTCAAAACTCACTCCCACAGAAGTATTCTAACTATCAAAATTCTTCTAATTGCTCAACTCCCGATAACCTGAAATTTACTGAGCCCAATGAACACTGTCATAAGCCAACTCTTTATCAGCCTCTCATCCTGAATGCTCACCAGTGCAAGACTGTCACTGAAGACCCCGATCAAAAGACCACAAGCACTGCTCCTCATGCACTTTTAAGCTTTTAGTCACATGGCTACTACTGAATTCAGTACATGTAGTTACAAATAACTACCACTTAATTATGAACAATAATATCAGATTAAATTGTTAGTCATTTTTGACCTCATATTGAAATATTTGTACATTATTTCAATAGATATGAATAATTGTATGACTACCTCTTGACATACTGTGCTGTAATGTGTTTAAATTTAAATTAAACTAGCTGCAAATACATCTTAAAATGTCAAACTACAGTAGGTTAAACACAAGGATTTGTTGCATAATTGACTGGGGTACTCATGCTATTTTTGTACTATGTTCATATGTAGAGAAATTATAGCACAATTTCCATATAAATTTACTAAATGGTTTATTAGTCTGTGTGAATGTAAAATTAACATATTAGCATAATTGCTACATTGTCAGCTTTCATATGACAAATCTTCAGCGTATGTTGCATGTTTAGATCACTTGCTATAGTTTTCATAAACTATAATAATTAAAAAACCAATAACTCAGAACATGCTATTTTTTAGAAACAAGGTTAAATTTGTAAAGAGCTTGACTCAATACTGCAATTTGTTTGGTGTATCTGCTTTTGTCATAGGATGCTTGTGAAGCATTTTTTATAGAATATTATAGTTTGTTGTCTTTACACCACTTGCAGCCACTGGCTGCCTACCTCCTCGTGCTTTATGCTGCCTCATCTGCCTCTGCCCACACGCTTAGCCTTGGCCCTCTGGCTACACCTCAACAAGTACTTATCGTATGGTGAAGGTAAAACAGACAAAAGAATAAAAGAACTGTTCCTGTTGCTTCCTTGCTTTATGTGGAAGGCCTCAGCAACTGTCTAGGCAAGATGCTGTGCTACGGAGGCATTAAACCAATATTCAAGAGTGTCCACAAGATCCAAGATGTGTTGGGGCTCATGTAGGTGCTCCCCACACTGCAGCCATCTATCAGCTTTGATGTTAATGTGATGAAGTCTACCTAGATTAAATTGGGAGACTAATTATCACTTACTAGCCAGAGCACAAATGCTATGTACAGCTGAGGCAACACTAAAATTACTTACAGCTGAGCACCACAAGGACTGTGGCCAAACTATTATTTTTCAAGAACCTCATGTGCCTGCTTAGCAGCTGTTGATACAGCAGTGAAAAATAAGAGAGAGACTATTAAAATAATTAAACACTCTAACAGCATGAACAGGAAGTATGGCTACAAGTTCCTGGTGTCTCGGCTACCGGCAATTCCAATCCATCAAGCCCCATGTGTTCACCAGCCAGCTGTTCCACATGACCTAGCTTCAGTTGTATAAACAAGTGGCCACAAGAGAAAAGTCATGTAGCATCAGCATCTCACTGCAGGTAAATCACTACCTCTGGATACGAGATACTGATTCACTATTACCTACCAATCACCTACCAGAATAGCTACCTGATACATAAAAAGAGACAGTGTACAGGGGAGGACACCATAATCTAGAAGTCAGTTTCCCTGGAAAGGACCCCTGAAAAGTCGGTCGAAACATTGGCATTTTGTTTGTTTTAGTGTTTCATAATGACATAGTTTAATAATAAAATGATTTTATTAAAATTGACGCTAGTTATGGAAGTCTATGAACTTTTTTGTTGGTGACCTGTATGGGCAAGAAATTTATAGCCATACCCACAAGTTGTAACAGCTGAAATGACAAAGAAGAAACTGCTGAATGGTCTTGCATTACTGAAGAGATACTGGACCACTAAAATTCCTTTGTTTGCTACCACATTTTTGGACTAGAAAGACAAGTAATATCTTCAAATGTGTTTGCCTTTTATTTCTGAGCGAAATACCACTACCTCCTTTCCATCTTGGATTTTAACAACAAGATGCTACTCAAATTCTTAGCAATCAACTGAGAAAATGTTCAAAAATAATGCACAAGCCAGGCCAAGCATAAAAAAAAGCAGTAAGAAGCCATCGGCAGAGGAAATTTATAGAGCTCACAGAGTTGAAAAGAAATGCTAAGCTGAAAATAAATACTAAGCTGAAATTGGATCCTTCTCACACTGTGTGAATCTTTCAATGCATACCATCAGCAAGGCCGCTGTAGATGTGCTGTCTAAGGGTTTAAACTATTCAGACACCCCAGTGCATCAGCAAGGCAGCTGTAGATGTGCTGTCTAAGGGTTTAAACTATTCAGTGACACTCCAGTGCATGCCATCAGAGGACTTTGTAAAAACAATTAAAGTGTTGTTCCAGAAATTGCCTCAAGCAGAAGCAGAGGAGATCTGATAGGGAACACATACAGCAGCATGTAAAGCCTTGGATGCAGAATATATCTGTGGAAGTACAGTCACCCAAAGTGAACTCAGGAATAAAAATATCATAATTTTACATATGGACATTGGAAATGGCACAGTAATAGCGGACACTATGTTGCATGAAGCCAAAATGATTGAGTTATTGAGTGATCCCATGCACAAAGAATTGAAAAGTGACATCACAGCAAAGATAGCAAGCTCTAATTAAGTGTTCTAGAATTAATGCTGATACAGCAAATGGGCTCATGTTGAAAGTTCCAAAGTCACCAATAACATGTTTGGGTAAAAGGTGCATATGGAAGGCCATCCTGTAAGACTGATCATCTGTGTGACCAGTTCGCCCATATGATGATGATGATGATGATGAAGTCCCACACTCCTTGACAGAGCGTAGGGAAACGATATGGGAGACCCGCACCGCCATACTAGGCAAGGTCTATATTGTCTGACAAAACATCTGGCCCACAAGTTATGCCACCTGGTTGGCTACACAAAGTCTTATGTTAATGATTCCACACATTTCACCAGATTAATATGAAAACAGCAAACACTGGGTAGCCGGCCGGTGTGGCCATGCGGTTAAAGGCGCTTCAGTCTGGAACCGCGTGACCTCTACGGTCGCAGGTTCGAATCCTGCCTCGGGCATGGATGTGTGTGATGTCCTTAGGTTAGTTAGGTTTAATTAGTTCTAAGTTCTAGGCGACTGATGACCTCAGCAGTTGAGTTGCATAGTGCTCAGAGCCAAACACTGGGTAAGGATCTAATTGTCAGCTTTGACATAAGTGCCTATTTTTGAAACCATTAACATCTTACAGGAGAAAATACAACTAGATGCATGAGATTTGGTGCAGCTGTGCTTGTCATCAACATATTTTAGTTGGTAGGGCAAGTTGTATGAGCAGATAAACAGGGTGGCTAGGGGCTCACCCCTTTCACCTGTAGCAGCTGATGTATTCATGGAAATGTCTGAATGGACAACAGGATGTTCCATGCTGCTGGGCCCACATTGTTGACTGAGGTATGTGGAGGACACATGGCTGCACAGGAAAACATAACTATGCAAATTTCATCAGCACCTCAACAACTTACATAAAAACATACTATTCACACCAGAAAAATAAAATAATGGAGTGATTCCTTTTCTGGCTATGAAAGTGTACAGAACATCTAGCAACACATGAAATGTTCAGGAAACTGACACACATCAACAGATATCTGAGTGCAGAGTTGCACCACCTTCTAGTGCAAAAAAAGTCACACTATATATGCTGACAGCCCATATTCACCAGATTAATGATGCTGACAACCTTCAACATGAAATAAATGACCTCCAGACAATATTCTGCAAAAATGGATATACCAACCAGAACATACAATGAGCTAGGAGGTACAGCAAAATAAAACAGACAAAGGAACAGAATCAGTTGTAGCTGTTGCTCGCTTACCATATGTAAGAGGCCTCAACAACCGTGTAGAGAAGATGCTCTGCTGTGGAGGAATTAAGCCAATATTCCAGAGCACCACAAGATCTGAGGATTGTTGAGGTCCATGATTTATTCTGTTGAAGTACTATTTTTGGATAACTTTGTATGCTTTCTTGGCAGCTGTGTACATAGCAACAAAACATAAAAGAGGCTATCAAATTAATTAAACACTCTAATAGCATGAACAGGGAGGATGGCTCCAAGTTCATGATGGTCTGGCTGCCAATGAGAATAGTCCACTGAGCTGCATGTGTTGTCCAGCCAGCAGTTTCACATGAACCAGTTTCAATAATATAAATGAGCAGGTACAAAAGCACTGCCATGCAGCATCAATGTCTCGTTACAGGAAAATCACTACCTCTGGTTTCAAGATTATGATTCATTACGATCTACCAGTCACATGCCAGCACAGCTCTATAGAGTTACTATACAGCCACTCCCCACCCTGTAGCAACCCCTATGAATTTCCCCATGGCATCCCAGAATGTAACTCCAGTAGCTACCTGACAACCAAAACAAATCAGTATACAGTGGAAAACCATAATCAGAATCCAGCCTTTCATTGCCCCTGAAAAGGCCACACTGAAGTCCATTAAAATGTTAGCTTTTTACTTGTTTCAGGGTTTCATAATGACACAGCCTAATTCACAAAAGATTTAACTCAAACTGAATGCCTAGTCTGTGTAAGCCTTCATGTTCACCTTTGAAGAATAAAAGTGTATTTCTTTTAGCACATTGCCCTGGAAGATAACTCAACACTCAAACAGAGAGTGAAAGTACAAATTCTCTCATGATAAAACAGACTCAGCAGATAATAGGGACTTTTCTTCAGATTAAAATATTGGCTTAGAAAGGAAAACTTTTACAAATAAGAATGAGCTGATACTACTGAGTTTTGGATTTATGACACAAATGATACTGTAAAAGTGAAACAACATTCTTAAAAATAAACTAATACTGCTTGCTATCAAAAAACACCAACAGCTACTTCATCTAAACTGGTCTTTATTATGCTTGAGACAAAGTCATTAGCTGTGATACATGTGGAAAATCTGAAACTACTGTTCACATGTTTCAATACATTGTTTTTTCACTTTAGCAGAAAGCACTGACTGGTTATGACCAAGTTCTTAGAGACATAGTGGTATGACTTAAGTAGATACTGTAATTTTCAAAGATCTAAACATATAATCAAAATTAAATCTGAAAATTTATCAAACTGCTTATGTATGCAAGTCATTCCCACAGCACACATTAAAAAAAGTAAATCACTGATACTGGATGTATTTATAGTTAAAATATGTAGGTATGATAACATTTAATAACTGTGAACCTACATCACTACCTTCCATATGAAACAGTGTAGCCCATATTTCTCATAACAATGTTCTTCAAAGTCTGCTGAAGCTGCTTTCCAAGATAAGTCTTGAGAAGTGACTGAATGCCTTTTAGAAACACTTGTTCCATTTCCTGTGTTGTATCTTCAGTAGCACGGTTTTTTGCTGAATTTTGCTTTTCTCCTATAACTGTCTCCTCACGGTGCTCTCGGCCTGGAGGATGACAGCCATAAACATATACACTCACAAATTCAGGTTGCAAAAACTGACTGTCCATAGCTATATCTGCAATACCTCTGTTGCTACTGGACAATACACGTGGCTGAGCAGAAATCTGCAGTCCAGCTCGTTTCATGCGCATCGTTACATTACAGACATCAGTTGGCAATGGATGTGGTGTGTTTTTTATGAAATCTCCCTCATATAATTTCACTGCACCTGTAACACTGAGCTCTGAAAAACCTAAACGAGTTTCTAGTGTACGTTTATGAGGCTCCCAGTGGCAATGTTCAACCTCAAACCAAACTGCTTGAGCTGGCATTTTTATGCGCATTTCAGTCACATACATATCAAATGGTGCTGAACGGAGTGGCTGATGAAGAGCATAACCAGCAAGATCTAGAAAGCTTCCATTAAAATTAGGTTGTTGTATGTTCCGCTTGCTAATCAAATCCATTGCTGATTCAATTGCTGACCTACAATTCTCTCTTGGTTTTCGTGCTGTTCTTCCATCTAAATAGAAAGGAAAAAAAATGTATCTTAAAAACAGTTTTTACAGTATTTGAAACTGTAAATAAAACAATTTTCACAGTGACTTTATAGTTAATGTAAGAATATTTACTGTAATGGGATGATAGTGTGAAAGGAGTATCTAGGAAGAATAAAATTGAGATATAACCTTGTGCATAAAAATGGGAGAGCAATCAATAGCTGTACTGATTTGAAGAACAACATTCAACCAGTTCTAGTAGAAATTATTTTATTATGCAGGGCCATTTCAATATGAGACTATTTTCATATAAAACAGCGAACACTGTACTGGTGCTATTAACTATGAGGACTGGTTATTCTTGTCTTCTTATGGCCTTCAATTGTATAGATTATGAAATAATATAGAATTCAATGAAATCATCACCAGACTTTGATTAAAGTAACTATGTGTAATTGACTTACATCTGGGTTTGGTGAGCAGAGTGCTCATGCGATCATCAATGGTGTGTATGAGAAACAGAGAGTGAGAGAGAGAGAGATTGGCTAATGCCCAGCCCCATCACTCAAGTTGCTAAAAAATCAAGCATAAAGTTATTTTAATTGAAGTAGCTTATATTGCTGATACCATTATCACTCATCAGTCAACAGAATGAGCTAAACACTTTGTACTTTAATCTTTGCAAAATAACTTTTCATATAGAGTTAACAACTGGACACCAGTCTTGATGCAGCTGACAGTGTTAACATTCATTCCATGTTTCTGCTTTGATATTTTACAATTATAGATACTGAAGGATTTACATACTGCTTATTTGCCACCTTTAACCATTCCTAAAAGATACAGTTTTTGCAATGACTGAAGAACTATTCACTTGAATGTTCCATGCCACAGCCAAATGCTTCTGCCTCTTGACTGAATAGTAACATGGGTATCTCCTGTTTTCAGTTCACTAATTTCTCACCTTTTGTACTTCTTATGGCAGTTATCCATATCTATGGTATAATATTTTATACAGTTGGCTCATAATCCATTCCTAAATATCCACAAACTTTTCAGATCTGGTGCTTTTTTCCCCAAGAATTCTAATATATCTGCATCATAGGTTACTTGTGGTAATTTTTGGACAAGCCTCTCACAGCAGTTTCACAAGAAGTTTTAGTCCTATTTTTTACTCCTGTTACTTTTCCAGTCTATAAAGACTGGCTAAAACTGCTAACCCCCCTGCTATAACAGAACATGAGGTGTCATTTAACTTCATCTGACCATCTCATCCTCTGTCTTTGTTTTCCTTCTAGAGTTGTTGCAGGAAGCATATCCTGCAAAACACCTCCATTTTGATTTAAATAATTTTCCGTGTGGCTAGCAGTGCCGTCACCAGTGTGGACGGGCATAGGGTCCAAGCGTCGTCCCCGACCATGACAGCGCTTGTCCGAGGCTTCATTAGTTCTGTCCTGAACCATCTAATCACACTAAAAGGGGGGTTAGCCCTATTAGTGGTTTGTTCTTTTCATCACCTTTTACGACTGGCAGAACATACCGGAGGCCTATTCTTTTCCTGGGCCTCCATGGGGTCAATTATTATTATTATTATTATTTTAATGCTGGTGATGTGAGAAGAATGTCCTTACACGAGCATGTCATAAGAAATATGTTACTGGAAGAGTCCAAAGTACGACGTGCATTCAAGCTCTAAGGCCTCCGATTCTTTTTCTCCGGACTGGAAAGAGATAGAAACATGCGCATTGTTTTAAAATGAGGCCGCGTTCATTGTCAATATGTCCCAGAGATGGCAGCACTGTACAGCAGATGGAATTTTACCGCCAGCAGCGAGAATGAGAACTGTTTTAAATACTTAAAATGGCGACGTTTTCCTTACTTGAACAGCGTGCAATCATTCGTTTTCTGAATTTGCGTGGTATAAAACCAATTGAAATTCATCGACAGTTGAAGGAGACATGTGGTGATGGAGTTATGGATGTGCTGAAAGTGTGTTCATGGGTGCGACAGTTTAATGAAGGCAGAACATTGTGTGACAACAAACCGAAACAACCTTTGGCTCGCACAAGCCGGTCTGACGACATGATCGAGAAAGTGGAGAGAATTGTTTTGGGGGATCGCCGAATGACTGTTGAACAGATTGCCTCCAGAGTTGGCATTTCTGTGAGTTCTGTGCACACAATCCTGCATGACGACCTGAAAATGCGAAAAGTGTCATCCAGGTGGGTGCCACAAATGCTGACGGATGACCACATGGCTGCCCGTGTGGCATGTTGCCAAGCAATGTTGACGCGCAACAACAGCATGAATGGGACTTTCTTTTTGTCGGTTGTGACAATGGATGAGACGTGGATGCCATTTTTCAATCCAGAAACAAAGTGCCAGTCAGTTCAATGGAAGCACACAGATTCACCGCCACCAAAAAAATTTTAGGTAACCGCCAGTGCTGAAAAAATGATGGTGTCCATGTTCTGGGACAGCGAGGGCGTAATCCTTACCCATTGCATTCCAAAGAGCACTACGGTCACAGGTGCATCCTACGAAAATGTTTTGAAGAACAAATTCCTTCCTGCACTGCAACAAAAACGTCCGGGAAGGGCTGCGTGTGTGCTGTTTCACCAAGACAACACACCCGCACATCGAGCTAATGTTACGCAACAGTTTCTTCGTGATAACAACTTTGAAGTGATTCTTCATGCTCCCTACTCACCTGACCTGGCTCCTAGTGACTTTTGGCTTTTTCCAACAATGAAAGACACTCTCCGTGGCCGCACATTCACCAGCTATGCTGCTATTGTCTCAGCGATTTTCTAGTGGTCAAAACAGACTCCTAAAGAAGCCTTTGCCGCTGCCATGGAATCATGGCGTCAGCATTGTGAAAAATGTGTACGTCTGCAAGGCGATTAGGTCGAGAAGTAACGCCAGTTTCATTGATTTCGAGTGAGTAGTTAATTAGGAAAAAAATCGGAGGCCTTAGAACTTGAATGCACCTCGTAAATCACATGAAAATATATAGTATTCACCATGATGATTAAAATTCTTCAGGGTGTTCTACCATGCCACTGTACAAAATACTTGAAATACAAACTATAAAACCAACATTTTGGCTATATTACAATGGCCTTCCTTAGGACGCAACTGTTTTTACTGGATACAACATTGCAGTGGGTTCAGAAGTATGATGCAAAACTCCTTCAGACATGCATGTGTGTCTGAAAGAACAGGCACTGTGAGACTACAATCATTATAAAGTATATGAAATGTATTCATATTTGTAAATGTGGACAACCATTAGCTACATAACAGAGTGATGGCAATGAAAACTTGTGATGGACTGGGATTCGAACTCAGATTTCCCGCTTATTGCAAGCAGCCACCTTACCATTAGGTTATATGCTATACGGGCATGACTCACGCCAGACCCAAACTCCTGTATGTTGTCAACCATGTGTCAACAACCTGTACTAGTACATTCATGAACAGGTGAGACATTTTAATTGAAAGTTGCTTGTCTGGTGCTGGCAGATAAGTACAATATTGCAGTGCCTGTTTTGTTCAGAAATATGACGCAAAATTCCTTGCCATGCATGCATGGCACTGCAACATTGTATTTGTCCACTAACACCAGGCAAGTGACTTTCAGTTACAATGTCTCCCCTGTGTGGGAATATTCGTATGAATGTAGAAGTACAGGTTGTTAACACCTGGTTGATGACATATGGAAGTTTGGGTCTGTCCATGAGTCATGCTTGGATAGCCTAATCATAAAGTGATTGCTCACAATAAGAGCAAAACCTGGGTTCAAGTCCCAGTCTGGCACAAATTTTCCTGTTGTAATTACATTATACAGCTGATAGTTGTCCATATTCACGACTGTGAATACATTTCATGTATATTTTTACTGTAGGAAAGGTGCCCTGCTTATTACAAACCATCAGAGTCAATATGTCATTTTTCCTGAACTTTGTTGGACCTGGAATATAATAGGTCATTCATGATTAGAAGGAGAGGGTAGCCTGGATGCTACTCATGGACTATCTGGTTTATAGATGACTGATTCCAGCCTGCAAAGCAGCACCCCACTTCTGATGGGCATGTTTTCTTCCTGGTGTGCACAGATATACACTGACAGTTCCTCTATATCTGTTTGTTTAGGCTTTTCACATCCAGACTCAGTGACACTTCTGCCCCATGACTGCTTGTGGCCCATTAGATGGGGGTAGCAGGAGCCCTGAAAGTTTGTAGCCTCTCTTATAATGTTGTCAGACTGCTTAATAATTTCAGTCCCCTCTTGTATTTTCTGTTGCCACATCCTTGATTATTTTGCCAGTACACAGGCTTCCTGGAACATGACAGGCTATCTAAAATCATGGTGGTGTTCTGCTGTCACTGATTTATGGTGTTTTTCTAATTGCAAGTAGCATTCGTGTCCCACTACTCATGTGCTGACTAGTCTCACCTATGTAGGCAGCTTCACACTCACAATGTAGCTCACATACTTCTGCAGTATCAAGATAGTTCATTGTATCCTTGGTGGAAACTATCGTGGATCCTGTGGTTGCTGTGGAAAGTCAGTTTGGAACCTCTTTGGGGGTGGATGTTACCTTACTGTTCTAATGCCCTTCACATATGGTAAGCGCACTATCAAGCTTTTCTTCATGGCCTTCTTCTCTTATTTGATTCTGCATGGCATTGGCTGCCTTCTTATAATGTTGTTATCATACCTACTGGCATGAAAGGTATAGTGTAACTCCCACAATTCTTCTTTGATATTATTAGAATCACGTATCCAACAGACACAGGCCATCAGCACATGCAAAACAGAATGCTTCTGGGCTGGGTGATGGTGGCTCTCCACATGCTGGTACCCATTTCTGTGGATTGGGTTCTGGTACACTTTGTGTCCCAGTCTTCTATCAGTGGTTCTACCTACCTCCACATCAAAAAATGGTAACATGCCAGTGTTTTCAGTTTTGTGTGTGAACTGTATATTCTTATGTTGGCAGTTTAAATGCTGAAGGAAGCTTCCCACCTCCAATTCTCTGTGTAGTCAGATAATGAATGTGTTGTCTACATACTGTAGCCAATAAGGGGGGAGTAATGGTGCAGAAGCTAGGATGTTATGCTCAAAAGCTTCCCTGAAAATGTTGGCAGCAACTGAGTAGACCAAGGAGCCCATTGCCACTACATCTACGTGAAAGAATACGAGGGCTGTTCAATAAAGAATGATACTAACTTTGATGGTCCTTCTCAAAGGAGTCTCCCATGAATGCAATACTCTTGTCCCAGCATTTCTGTCAGTCTTCAAGTACATCCTGGAAACCGTTTTTTGAGATGTCCTTTCAAATCGCCTCAGCAGTCTTCACCACTGCTTCTGATGATTGATAATGCCTCCCACAAACGTGTTTCTTTATAGGAATAGAAAAAAGTCACATGGGGCTAAAACCGGACTATAGGGAGGGTGAGGGATGCATTTCATGTTGATTTTTGCAAGATATTCAGCAATAACATTGGCAATATGTGGCCACGTATTATCATGGTGCAGCATCCAGCCTGCTTCATGGAACTGGGTCTTTTGCACCTGATATGGATTTGCATTGTTTTCAGGACATCCCTGTAGAATTGTCCAGTTACCAATGTGTGTGTAAGTACAACATGCTGATAAACCATTCCATGATGACCATAAATTTCCCAACAGAAGCAACCACTTTTGCTTTTTTGGGGGTTGGTGATGAAGGAGATTTCCACACTGAGCTTTACTGTCTGGTCTCAGGATTAAAATGATGTAGCCAAGTTTCATCAGCAGTGACTACATTTGAGAGAAACTCCGGATCTTCCTCTAACATCAACTTTAACTGCCTGCAGTCCTGCACATGAATGTCCTTTTGTTCAGGGATCAACAGTCTTGGAACCCATCGCACACAAACACGTGTCATTTGTAATTTTTCTGTCACCAACAATTGGGTGGCACCCAATGAAATGTTCAGTATTTCAGAAAGTGATCCTAAAGTAATCCATCAATCCTCTCACAATGACAGCAGCAGTGTTGATGTTTCCTTCCGTGACAGCAGTAACTGAAGCACCAGGTCTACCTGCCTTTGAAATTGATTGTCTCCCCTCTTTAAATATTTTAAACCCCTTCAAGCTGTGCTGTAGGGAAGAACAGACTCTCCACAGTCCTCCTGTAACACTGTATAGGCCTCAGCTGAAGATTTTTTGAGATGAAAGCAGAATTTTAAAGTTGCATATTGTTCCTCACATGTTACCTCCATTGCAGTGGTAGGCAATACTGAACATGTGTGACCTTGCCTGCCTATCACAGGTGGCAGCCAGGAGTCCCAACAATGAAACTACTATGGCATGTGTGTTGCACATTAAGCTAACACAGTATTATAAGATTAAATTTTAGCATGAGAAATTATGACTGTAAAAAACTATGATTATTCTTTATTGAACAGCACTTGTATCAAAGATGAAGTCTGGGAGCTACACCATACATTTGACACCAAGGGGATGATAATGACATTATAAGAAAGACAGCCAAGGCCAACTGGAATCAAGTAAGAGAAGAAGGCAAGGATGAGAAGCTTCCATTAGAGCATTTACCATGTTTGAAGGGCATTAGAGAACAGTTAGGCAATGCCTATCCCATGAGGTTTCAAACAAATTTTCCGCAACATCCACAGGATCCTCAACATGATAGGTTCCTCCAATGATGCAGTAATCAACCTTAATACAGCAGGAGCATGGGAGCTATATTGTGAGTGAGGAGCTGCCTACATAGCAGAGAATGAGAGACCTGTCAGCACACAAAGAGTGAAACATGAACTCTACATGCAATTAGAAAAGCACCATAAATCAGCAGTAGAGAACACCGCCATGATTGTGGACAACTTAACATATTTGAGGAAGCCCATGTACTGGCAAAAGAATCGTGATTATAGCAACACAAAATATGAGAGGAAACTGAAAGTATTAAGCAGCGTGACAACATTAACAGAGAAGATGGCTAAAAACTTTTAGGGTCCTAGCTGCCTGTTATCCTAATCTGATGAGCCACAACTGGTTACAGGACACAACCCTTGCCTCGCACAGATGTTAAAGCCTAAGTAAACAGCTATAGAGGAACTGTCAGTACATATGTGTGCACACCCAAGAAGAAAACATACCACAAGAAGCCAAGCATTGCTTTGCAGATCAGTATCAATCATCGATAAATTGAATAGATCTTTTTGCTAATTTCTCCCTCTCATCATGACTGGACTGTTATATTCCAGGTTCAATAAAGTCTTGTCAAAATAATGTAGTGACACCAATAGTTTGCAGTAAATTAAGGGCACCTTTCTTCCAGTAAAACCAGTCTTGCCCTGAGGAAGGCTGTTGTAATATGGCTGAAACATTAGTTTTATAGTTTGTATTCTAAATATTTTGTACAGTGACTTGGTACAAATCCAGAAGAATTTTAATCATCTTGACACTGACTATGGTAGTCTATATAGTTATGACTGTTCACCATATTTCTTTATTTGCACAGGAGGTAAGTTACCTGGGGTACCTTTTACAAGTGTCATTGATATGATCCTCTCAATGGAATTTTGGATCAATGTGGACACCTAAGCTAAGAGTTTTAACATTTTTAGTTTCAGAATTCTTTGATAACCTCAAAAGGAGGTGTTGAGTTTTATCTCACTCTAGAGGAGTTTTTTAGCAGTAAACCATTTCAGTGTGGAATCTAATGATTCCCTTGTTATCTGATTCAGAGTTTCAATGTCCCAGTGTGTGGTAAGAAACATCATGTCATCAGCATAGCATATAACACACTGAGCTACATTATGGGGCACATCATTAATTGCAGTACTGAGGAAGAATGATTCAAGGATAGAACACTGTGAAACTCCAGTGTTACTATAAAATGATGGGGAACATCTATTTCTGATTGAGACAAACTGTTTTCTGTTATCAAAACAGGGAGCAAATACTACCATTGTGAGATTACTTACACTGCAGAACTCCAGTTGTGTTAACACAATATCAGATGGAGTGCAATCAGTGCTTTGTTTACTTTACACTAATCAAGTGACATCAAGTTCTTACTTTTGAGCAATTTAGTACTTGACTGACAATTTCTATAGCAGCTGTTGTAGTATTTCTACCCTTTCAGAAGTCAAACTGATTCTCACACAAAATGATGTAGTGCTCAAAACTGTTACTTAATTGGCTATAAATTAATGACTCAAACATCTTTGAAAACACTGGCACAATTGAGAGTGGACAGGGGCCTTGTGGCAGTTGTTTATCACCATTTTTTTAATATTACGATAACTTTTGAGATTTTTAGCTGATTAGGAAAGACCCCAGTCACTATTGTTTTTCTTTTAAATAAAAGCCACTCATCCAGAAATTAGGTTTATTGTTTTTTATACCATAACTGGACAACCACTAACAGTCCATAACTTGGGATTTTGGACACCATTTTTAAAATTTCAGGGGCAGTAACTGTAATCCAGTAGAAGAGATTATATAACTGTTAGTGGAGCACTAAGCAAGTCCTCTGTAGATGGGCCTGATCCTTGTGTGCTATATCTTTGACTGACTTTACAAAGTACTCATTTAATGCCCTAGGGTCAAACAATTTTTCTCTAGTGTCACTAGCAGATTTCATGCATTCTGTGACTTCCCATGCTGCCTTGTACTTGTTGGAAGCTGCTTCTATGAATTTTTTCAGACAGGTTTTTCTTTTTTTTTATCTAGAGAAGCATAGATTTATCAGATTTTTTACATTTCTGATATGAATTATAATAAGTCTCCCACTGTTTAGTGTCTTGTATGCTTGAATTTTTATGTATGCTATATAGTAGGAGCATGGTTTTTTCCTAACTTCACCCATGCATTTTACTTTTTGGCATAACTGAAGAGCTAATTTTAATTAACAGTGAACAGCCATTCACACTATTAAAAAAACTGTCAAAGACACTTTCATCTACTGGCTTTCCAACTGAATTTTTTAAAATTAATTTTGAATCATCAATGAGAGTTCCTTCCTTTTGTCCTCTTACCGACAGCACAGTAAGTCCAGTGAAACCAAATAGTAACTTATTAACACAAAGTGTGAGGAGCAACAGATCATGATCTGCAAACTCTCCTTTTGCTAGTATGATTATATAATCATCTCCATGACAATAATATGATTGATACATGCATCACTGCATGTCACAGCATTGTTTGTGCAGTAGAAGTTTGGGGGTCTTAAACTGTTCCTGGAATGTCTCATGCGTATTTTAAGGCCTCCTTTAAATAGTTTGTACTGACTGGTGTTCTTATAGTCAATTTAATTTTTATTTATTTATTTAACCTGATCTCATTAGGGCCATCAGGCACTGATTTACATTGGAACAGGGTTTCACACATAAACAGTGCCTTTTTTGCATCATAGTTACCTAAAAATGACAAATTCTGTATGACAAATAGTAGTAAAATGATTTGAGTGTCTAGAGTGACAATGTGAGTAAATAATACTAACTATGAACTAATGAAATTAATACTGGCAGTACTTGTACTACTACTACTACTACTATTACTACTACTCCTACTACTGCAACTACTGATACTGTCACTAATAGTGATAATAGTAATAATAATAATGACAATAACAATAATGATAGTGGCAGATATAAAAAGAGCTTATAGGTGTACAAAATATACATTTTCTGATTCAGTGAGTTCTGGAGAAATGGAATTTAAGGAGCCTCCACCAGTTAAGAACACTGGGAAATGAGAAAGGTCTGGTTCAGAAGAAGGATGTACAAGGGTAATGGCTGTGTGCAGGGACAATGGTAATCATTATAGTTGGTTTATATATCTAAAAACAAAGATTCTGTAACTTACCAAACGAAAGTGTTGGTACATTGATAGAGACAATAACAAACACAAACACACACACAAATTTCAAACTTTCGCAACCCATGGTTGCTTCATCAAGAAAGAGGAAGGAGAGGGAAAGACGAAAGGATGTAGGGTTTTTAGGGAGAGGGTAAGGAGTCATTCCAATCCCGGCAGTGGAAAGACTTACCTTGGGGGGAAAAAGGGACAGGTATACACTTGCACAGACACACATATCCATCCGCCAGATTAAAACTGTGTGCTGGACCGAGACTCGAACTCAGGATCTTTGCCTTTCGCGGGCAAGTGCTCTACCGACTGAGCTACCCAAGCACAACTCATGCCCTGCCCTCACAGTGGAATTAAAGCTGTGAGGACAGGGTGTGAGTTGTGCTTGGGTAGCTCAGTCGGTAGAGCACTTCCCTGCAAAAGGCAAAGGTCCCTAGTTCGAGTCTCGGTCCAGCACACAGTTTTAATCTGCCAGGGAGTTTCAGGACTTTAATTTGTTGGCACTGAATATTTTATAACAATTCCAGAAGGACAGTTCTTATGATAATGTTAGAATAATGCATATTTTGCTAACAATGAAACAGTTTCTTGTTTATGCGAAGTGCCTATTGGATGATGAAAACAAACATTTTCCTTACACCAGGCACACCAGGTGAAAGCAAAATTAATGCATTCAGGCACTTCACAGTAATTACTAATTTTATTTACACAGAACTGGAATGGAATAAGACATGGAGAAATCGTCATGGCTACTGTTCTGCATATTGTGCTGTATACCAATCATCTGACAGCATGGAAATGACTGAAGTTTAACAATACTGTTCCACAGACAAACCTAAAATGACAAAGAGCTAATGGAAATTATATTGCCTGACAATTTTCTGACAAATGCTTTAGACTATCGAAAATTTGTTGTCTTGAGAGGTTGAATCACACTATTAGTTCTGGCTGGAATCTGAATTATATTAACGGTCTCTTTATCATGCTCCTCCTAAAGACAGAGCTGTCAGTATGTCCATGCCAAGAGTCCCATGAAAGCAGTGAATTATTTTTTGCAAATGGTAAGAAGACATTTTCGGTGTAACATTGAAAATCATTGTCTCCCATTTTTCAAGATTTTTCTATGCCAATTACAAGAAATTTGTGTGTAAAGAGTCCTCTTTTTTACCTTTGGTCCTGATTTGCCTTGATATTCCTGAGGACAGATATAAAGGAATGTGTCATAGCATTCATCGACTCCACAACCTACTCCGTCTTTTTTTGCTCGAAACGACAAAGTACAGTTTGCACAAAACCTGACTGATTGGCTTTATATGCAGCATTTATAGGTTAACAAGAAGCGTTGTCTTTACATCAACTCTGAATTTCATTGCAGTAATACCTATTCAGGAGAAGCATGTGGTTTCATTTATGTACCATGTTCTTCATATTTCATTTTGCCAGGTTGAAAACACTAATTGCATTCCACATTACTGAGAGACTCTGGGACTTACACAAAGACAGATGCTATTAGCAAGCATATATGAAGAAATCACAAAGAAAATTAATTCATTTTATGTCTATTGTTAACATTTACTAATACTGCAAAAGCAACTGCTATTATTACTGAGGTGATATGTGGTAGATGGCAGCAATAACTTCCTTACGTGCAAGATGTGCCTCACTGAGAGGGGCATGTGGTGCCACAGAGGTTTGAAGAGCACTCATATATTGTCTTAACACAGTGTATGTACCCAGACCACCAACTGAGCACGAAGGTGGTTTTTCTGGCAGAGAACTTTTGTGTGGCGATACATGCTGTGCTGGCCGGGGTGGCCGAGCGGTTCTGGGCGCTACAGTCTGGGACCACGCAACTGCTATGGTCGCAGGTTCAAATCCTGCCTTGGGTGCAGATGTGTGTGATGTCCTTAGGTTAGCTAGGTTTAAGTAGTTCTAAGTTCTAGGGGACTGATGACCTCAGAAGTTAAGCCCCATAGTGCTCAGAGCCTTTTGAATCATTTTTGATACATGCTGTGGACATGCTATGTGGAATGGGATATATGATTAGCAGTGCTAGTGAAGTTACTTGAACCTGTTGCAGATTACCTTTTGTAATGACAAGTGACCACGGCCATTGGTTCAGCTCTGTCTGGTGTCCGTGCATTTGTACAGAAGCAAACATCAGAGTCTGCCTAATTGGGGATGGCCTTGCTGCTTTGCTGTAGAAAAGGTGCTGTTCTGTGGAGGTTATAGCACTGTATATTTCACCTTGGCTTCAAAATGGGTGTAGAGAGAGATTGGTGGAGTCATTTGAGTTGGATTTCACGACATGATTGATCACGGTGACCACCTGTCCTTACATACTGACAGAGTGCAAGTATCAGGCTTATTGGCACCGGGAATGTTTTGGTGGCCCCTGTCTGAATAGTCATATTAAGTGATTGCTAATGGTGTTAATTTGGATGTTTTAAGGTTTTCAATTGTTTTTAAATTTTAAGCTCTAAATGTTTAAATATGGTGGGCCTTTGTAGTTGTTAAGTGTATACCTGCTATCTAAATCTAATCTTTAGTTTGTGCTACTGTGTAAATTTGATTTCTGTTGTACAATTATAAATACGAAACATGAATTGATTTAACTGTTTCCAGTGTTTAAGCTTAGTGGGCCTTTGCAGTTCTCAAGTGAATTACTGTTACCTAAATGTAATCTGCAGTATGTGGTACTGTGTAAATTTGATTTCTGTTGCATAGTCATAAACATGAAACATTCATTGATTTAACTGATCTTCCAGGTGTCTTCTGGTGTTATTGAAAATGTATTATGATTTGAAATTTCTTTCTTTTTTAAATAAGTTAACTCACAATGGTATGGATGGTGTAAGTGTTTTATAATTGTCTGGGTGCTAATGTTCTGTTTATTCTGTTGTAGATAGCCAGATGGGTAGTGTTTTCAATGTTATTTGCCTGGGGGTGATCGCTGTTGGCGTCATCTTTGCACTGGGGTTGTTGCACCCATTTGTAAGAAAAGAGATACTTGGATTTGAAAATTAATTCTTACATACATGTGAATGTGGACTGTTTATTAATTGTATTACAGCTTTGTCATAAAGGGTGTAATTTGTTAAACTTGTGGCCTCCGGGTTGTGGTCCTGGCACCACTTGATTTGAACAATTTGTCCTGTATTTTTTAAAATTGTCTACTCAAATGCCTTTAAAATGTTCAACAGCTGCTATATAACTATATGGTTTAAGTTTCAAGGGTTGTTTTACTCTATTTATCAGGAAATATAGTGGGGTTGGATATCAATTACTGGTATGTATATTAAATGAGTTGCAAATTTAAGCAAATAGTAACTGTATAAGCTGACCTTGAGGAAGATCATTTTTGACTCTGGAGAAATGTAGGAACACGGGAGGCAATACTGACTCTACGACTTCTCATAGACAGTAGGTTAAGGAAAGGCAAACCTGCATTTATAGCATTTGTAGAATTAGAGAAAGCTTTTGACAATGTTGACTGGAATACTCTCTTTCAAATTCTAAAGGTGGCAGGGGTAAAATACAGGGAGAGAAAGGCTATTTACAATTTGTACAGAAACCAGATGGCAATTATAAGAGTTGAGGGGCATGAAAGGGAAGCATGGTTGGAAAGGGAGTGAGACAGGATTGTAGCCTATCCACGATGTTATTCAATCTGTATATTAAGCAAGCAGTAAAGGAAACAAAGGAAAAATTTGGAGTAGGAATTAAAATCCAGGGAGAAGAAATAAAAACCTTGATGTTTGCCAATGACATTGTAATTCTGTCAGAGACAGCAAAGGACTTGGAAGAGCAGTTGAACGGAATGGACAGTGTCTTAAAAGGAGGATATAAGATGAACATCAACAAAAGCAAAACGAGGATAATGGAATGTAGTTGAATTAAGTCGGGTGATGCTGAGGGAATTAGATTAGGAAATGAGACACTTAAAGTAGTAAAGGAGTTTTTCTATCCGGGGAGCAAAATAACTTATGATGGTCAAAGTAGATAGGATATAAAATGTAGACTGATAATGGGAAGGAAAGCGTTTCTGAAGAAGAGAAATTTGTCAACATGGAATATAGATTTAAGTGTCAGGAAGTCTTTTCTGAAAGTATTTGTATGGAGTGTAGCCATGTATGGAAGTGTAACATGGACAATAAATAGTTTAGACAACATGAGAATAGAAACTTTTGAAATGTGGTGCTACAGAAGAATGCTGAAGATTAGATGGGTAGATCACATAACTAATGAGGAGATATTGAATAGAATTGGCAAGAAGAGAAATTTCTGGCATAACTTGACTAGAAGAAGGGAACAGTTAGTAGGACATAATCTGAGGCATCAAGGGATCACCAATTTAGTATTTGAGGGCAGCGTGGAGGGTAAAAATCACAGAGGGAGACCAAGAGGAATACACTAAGCAGCTTCAGAAGGATGTAGGTTGCAGTAGGTACTGGGATATGAAGAGGCTTGCACAGGATAGAGTAGCACAGAGAGCTGCAGCAAACCAGTCTTTGGACTCAAGACAACAACAACAACAACAATAGTAACTGTGAACAGCTGTGTCAGAGAAAATTCACTTAACGAATTACAGTCACATTGTGCTATTTAATCAGTTTAAAGATGTGCCATCACCAAAGGATATGTGCCTGCCATGTTGCACATGCACTATCTGCTACAGGTACAGCAGAGGTATACGTTTCTCCAGCTGCCTGGTGCAAATTTCAACATTTTTCTAAAAGTAATTGCAATGGGTCTCAGCAGTAAAATTTTTGCCATTATGTTTCTTTTTGTGTACTCTTCTTATATAAAATATTTCAGGGTAAGTTTTGACATGTCAGACAGGGCAGTTCCCTTGGGAGAAGGATTTCAAGAAAGTGGCTGAATGATGGAGTAAGACAGGAAGGATTATGCTCTGGTGGCAATGGGTGCTTCTGCTAAGTTGTTCAGACAAGAACATTAAGGTGAGGAGAGATATGAAGGACAGTATATTTTGATAAGACAGTGGAATACAGTGCTTATGGGAATCTGTGCACTTTTTTTGCATGCAGCCAAAGCATCTATGCATGTGATGGTCAAAGGGTCAAACATCACAGGTATAATGAACAAAGGCATTCAGAACCAGTTCCAGGTGCTGTACACTGTCTTGAGAAAGGCCTTGCGGGACAACATTGCAGTAGCCTGTGATTGGATGTGTAAGTTATTGAGTGCAGTTGCCCATGATACAAATTTCAAGAGATCTTGATATTACAGTGAGAGTTATTGGAATCTATTGCATTTGTGCATAAGTTGTTACATTTTTCTGTAAGTTTTATAAATGCAACAGAGACACATAAAAGAGATTTTAATCATCAGTAATATATTTCCTTCACCTTTTACAAAAGACTGCCAATGCTGGGGTAACTTTTTGATTCTTCAGTTGTAGATATCAAGTAGTGTTGAGGAAAAGAACTTGTTGAGCCATGTTCAGAATGAATTTTCATCTTGAAAGGAAGTTTCTTGAAGGTTGTTTGACAGATAGCAGTAAAGGGTGCAAGATCAGGTAAATAATGTGGGTGTGTAATGAATTCCAAACCCAATTACAGTGTTTTTTGTCAATCTAACAGAATTGGGTAGATGTTATCAAGGAGCAGCATCACTTCATCCAGTTTTCGTTGTCATAGTTCTTGGATTGCAGCTGCAAGATGTCTTAGTTGTTGACAATAAATGTCAACAGTGATGGTTACTCCTCGGGGAAGCAATTTGTAGTACACTACATTGTCGCTATTCCATCAGATGCATAACAGTATCTTTTGTGAATGTGTGCAGGTCTTTGTACAAGGAGTTGGTGCTTTGTTTGTGCTCAGCCATTCCTTTCTTTTTCTTATGTTAGCATAAAGACACCGTTTCCTGTCACTGGTAACAATATGATGTAGGAATGATCATGTTGTTCATGAGGCAACTGATGTTGAGCAAGCAATGATGCACATATGGCCAAGCCACCTCCTGATTTTTGTGACTTTGCCTTAGACCCATACACTCAATTTTTGAACATTCCTCCTTGCTTGCTAATGTTGCATGATGGTGGAATGATCATGGTTCATCACATTTTCCAGTTGTCAAGTGGATCATTGTGGACTGATGCATTTAAATGACCTCCTTCAAACCACAAAGGTGTTCCTGGACATGGAGAGCCACTAATGTCAAAACGATCCTCCTCAAAATGAGAAAACCATTTTCTTGCCGTGCTTTCTCCAATGGCGTTATACCCATACATGGCACAAATGTTTCTTGCTCCCACTGCTGCTATAATCCCTCTGTTGATCTCAAACAGAAGAATATATTGGAGATTTTCCAATTTCTCTACTTGGCACTCCATTTTCTAGCATCCACAGCTCCCACTCACTATCACGAAAAGCACAAAATGATAATGTGTAAACTCAAACAGCAACAGTGAACTACAAATAGACAATCAATAAATAAAACCATAGCAGCTGAAATATCAACATGAAAAACAAAAACACTCCAAACTTATGCTACAAGCTAATAGTTAAAGGTACATAATAACTTCTGCACAGAATTGATTGTAGGATAAAGTGAACAGCAGACATTTATTATTAATACTTGGTACATGTGACAACAGTTGGGTGTAGCGACAATGGCGCAATGGTGTTGGCTGCCCCCACCAAGTCTGTGGAATGAACAAAACTTCACCCTATTCTTTGGGTCAGAGGACATTTGAGGTTGGTAGGGATGTAGCCTCTCAGTGCTTGGATGAGTCAGCACTGAGACTTTGGTATTTGGTCTGTGGCTGCCTCTTCTGCTCTTCTGTGTGTGTCAGTTTGATTTGTTCAATTGACACAGGCTCTTTTCCACCATTTTACTCTATTTTGAAGGTATTTACACCACTCTGGAGAACCTTGTAGAACCCCATGTGTGGTGGATAGAGTTCACAGTCTATCACCTCTCAGCCAGACTCATGGTGTTGACTGTAGCTCTTTGTGTACAAGGACTTTTTTTGTCCCCATGATTCTGCAGCTCAGTGGGATGTAATTGTGCCATCCTTTTTACAGCAGTTGATTGAATTATGTCATGGGCTCCAGAGTGAGGCTGCTGTGACTTAGTGGAGACAATCTTGGCAGGAAGTTGTAATTGTTGCCTGTACACTACCTGTGGTGTGCAGCAGTACAGTTTCTCTTTTACTGCTGTCCTTAGTCCTAACAGTGCTAGTGGTAGTGATCCGTCCACTGGCTGTTGTTGCACACTAGGACCACTTTGATGTTTCTGTGGAACCTGTCGAACATCTCACTATTTGCAGAATGACAGCTGATGGTTTTGAGTTGGCTGCAGTCACTTTGATGTATGAGTTTGTGGAACAACCAAGACTCAAATTATCTCCCACAATTGGTTGTTATGATTTGAGGCACTACAAATCTCGAAACCCAGATCATGATAAGGGCTCTGGCGAATGTTTTGGCTGAGACGTCCATGATGGGAATGGCCTCTGGTTGATGCTAAGACAGTCAATATGTCCCTGTGTTTGCCTGAGATTGGTATCAGCCATACCAGGCCCACATACAAGTGCATGAAACAAGCCATGGGTGTTTCAGTGGTACCTTATGTTGCTGAGATGTGCCTGCCAATTTTACTCTGGTGACAGCTCTTGCAGGATTGTGCCCATTGACAGATTTTTTTAAGAATACATTATTGGGCAGCAAGGCCCACTGACTGTCTGAAGGTGCCACATACTAGTCCATCTTTGATGATTTATGTCATCTTTAGTTGCTAAAACATTTTGGTGCAAGTTGGCAAGATTTTGCTGCCACTGGTGATTTGGATGACTCCCTGTTGTGCTTGCATGTCCTCTTGAACACTGATGGCTATGTTAGTTCTGGGAAGTCTTATAAAATGCCATGGAAACAAAGGTACCCATGCAGTGAAGCCACCTCCACTAGTGGCAGCAGCCACCTTTTGTTGCCTTAAAACTATTTTGAGGCAATGCAATGAGGTCTGACTCCATGTCCCCCAAGAATGTGGTTCCTGATGAGTTGTCGTTCATATTGGTGTAAGTCACCCTCTTCTGCTTGCATGAAACTAACTCCATGAGTTGTTTAGTATCTGCAGTAGCTGTGTCATCAACCGTAATGGCTTGGGCATTGGTGAGTGGTCATTACAGACCTCTTCATGCATGGTGCAACCGGTTACTTTCCGGAGGTGTGTACATGAGCAAATGTCTCCATTCAAACTGACACAATAGCCACGAGAGGAGAGATGCTTACTTTGGTGCTGATGATGGTCATTGGTGTCCATTAGTGGCTGTATGTAGCATTTGGGTGCTAGCATTGTATCACACATATTTTTTCCTTCACTCTGAATTGATAATGATACCAGCACCACTGTCATTCAGTTTCTGTGGTGAAGGTTTTCCATGCCACCTGCAGCATGCTCCTGATGCTGCTTCTTGAGAGTGTTTTAGAGCTGCTAATTGTAAGCTCATTTCATATGTGCTGGTATCCAGCTGAACCTGTGCTGCTGTGTCTACTTCTGTAGCTTAGTCCATTCTGGGTCCAGTATGCTGGTGCATCTTGGTCATGAGGGCTCCGGGTCTGCTGGCTATGTCATCATTTACTGCTGCACTGGAAACATTGTTTAGCAGTTTATTTGCAATGCCATCAGCTTTATCTGTTAAAATGCTTGAAGACATCTCTGTGTTTGCTGACAAAGCTGTCTGAATGTTAGTTGGTAGCCATTTAAGCCACAACATGCGAATAGGATTTTCAGATAGCAATTCTGTTCCGGCCAGGATCTTAACGTCAGTCAAAAACTGTTTGGGAGACCTGACCCCTAACTGCTCTTCCCACAGTAAATTTTGAAGATGTACTGTAGCTCAGGTAACACTATCAAATTCTGGATTTGACATTCTTTCAATCTTACGTAGTGCTGAGTTTTCAACACCTCTTCAGCCTGGACAATTTGAATTTTGTTTAAGTGAGCTGATGTGCAATGAGACCTTTCCACATTGTTTCTGATTCTGTGCTGTTCAAAAATGCTTTTGCCTTGCATAAACCATAGCTGTTGCCTTGTTCACTAGAATGGGAGCACTTTTATATGTTGAGAATCCTACCTTGTATTGCTTCTGGGGGTTACCTGAGGTGCTTTGATTGTTCTCCTGATGGATTTCCTCCATTTGTCGTGGGCAGCAATGTTTGCTGCTGCTTGCAGCCATTGTTTACAGTGAGAGTAGTTGGAGTCATTGTTGAGAGAATGCTCCAAATTCATGTTGTATTCTCTTCATTAGATCACCACTATTAGAATTTAGTTATAGGTACATAACAACTTCCATGCAGAATTGATTGGAGTATAAACCAAACACCAGACATTTATTAACAACTTTCTAGATACATTCCTTTTTTCCCCACCTCCCTGCTGAACAACATCCTGACATTGTGTCTGTTGGCAGTCCAGCCCCCACACACTCCACCAGACAGTATTTGTCTCCCTCCCCACCTTCCCCTTGCCCACCCCCTCCAGATTGCTGCTTGCATCCCACATGATGTTGCATTCTGGCCCAAGATGCTGGAGTTAGTGTCATGTGTACATGAGTTGTGCTTGCTTGTGTGTATGTGTGTGTATTTTAATAATATTAAAGAGGAGAAACTTCCTAACGTTCTGAAAAATTATTATTGTGGTTACAAATTTTTATTGCCTCTCTATACAAGCATGGATGACAGTGGCTAAACGTCAAACTGATCAAATTTTATTTCTTGGCCTCTACACAGTAAAGCATGTTCCACTGTGGCTGATTTATCAGTTTGCCCGCATCAAGAGTTTCTCTTGTGTTTATCTAAATGGGTGTGAGTCTTTCTTCCTTGTTTCCAGTATACGCTTAGTGACAATTACATGGGATGTTATACACATCAGTTATAACAAATGAATGATATACATCTTTTACATATCTATCAAATTCATCTATTTTCCTAATGATTTCAGTTTCAGTCCCTGCTTTGCCATGTTCCAAATGGATCAGTAATTTTGTTTGTAAAGAGGAGGAAAACTTTCCCATAGGCATCTGTTGTTCTTCATCAGTCCTGTAAATCATTTTGGTCACAGTGTTCTTACATTTAGATTAACATTTTCCTTGAAAGTCATCTGTAAGTACTGAATCTCTGGTTGATGGGTTAATTTCTTACGTAAGTGCTAATCTGTTGTTGTTGACATTTTGTTCACGTTATAGAGCAAAGTTCCTTCACACATTTGATTATTGATACATCCAGGAAAAGCAGCTGCATGTTACTCTCTTTCTTCATTGTAGTACTTGGGTCGATACTATTGAAATGTAGGAGTAACGCATGCAACTCCTCTTTGCCATAGGTCCATGGTCATTCCCTTCAGAGAACACACTTGCCATCTTGACCTGTTGTAAATGGTGTAGCACTTGTACCAGGTGGCCCACAAATCATTGTAGTCAAATGTTGTGAAATTTATTCAGTTGTGGAGAATCAGCACAGTAAGGTGGGTTGATATGGAGATGTGACAGGATGGCAGCGAGGAGCTATCATGTCCATGACCACACTATGAATAAAGTTTCTCAATCAACACGCTCCTTCGAACATAGTTCTCCAGTCAAAACACTCACTCCAACATGACAAGCTGGAGATGGTTCTCTGATGTTTCTTGGATGTTTTTCACACCATAACTTGACCCCACTCATTCAGATTATCAAGGAAATAAACCAGGATGTTTAGTTTAACATTCTTATTGAGCAAATGTTAACCCTTCTACCATGTCTTTATGATGAGTATGCTGTGAAAATTTCTTGTTTCTCTTAATACCACCATAATTTTCTCTTGATTTATTTGCAATTCTCATCTCTCGTTTACAAGTTGCAGTTTTATCCAGGAGCATACTGTAACCATTGAACCATGCAGCAGACATACTTGAGAAATGTAATCCCTGAAGTTTCCTCTTGCTTTCAACTGTGCCACATTACTAAGAATGTGTGGCCATGTTGGATAATGTTACAAGGCCATACCAGTAATTATCTAAATTGTTGTTCCTGCAGCTAATAAAAAGGCTGCTACCCCACAACAAGAACCATATGTTATGCTGGACTTCCTGCAGATACATTCTGATGTAGTTGCATCTAAGATAGGACCATCTGTATTGTAAAAACACTCAAGTCATCCCATTACAGCATAGTCTATGGTTCATAAATGGTGGAGAGGGAGGGGAGGGGAGATTTGGAGCAGCTGTGAATTACATAATTAACTAGATCTGTAGATCTATCTTTCACACAACTCAGAGGAATGCTAACTCACAAGCAGCATCTAAAGATTTTGTTTGTGGCCAATGAGTGAATCATATGTTAGATTACCCTAAATAATATAATGAATGGAAGCTTCTGAGTGACAGTGCCATGGAAGTGTATCATTTACACCAATACTACATTTCATGAAAAGCCTCTTTGAAGGTTTTGTATGCACCTCTTAATTTCATTAAGTTCATGTGTGTTTCCAAGGTGATTACTTTTGTGCCTCTATTTCTTCATGTGACATACTTTTCACATTCACTAATGTAATTGAGATACAGGAATTCCAAATAAATAAATAAATGACGGAAGTGTGGAAAAGCATTGTTGTATAGGTGCCCATCATTGTAAGATAGTTTCTTTGTTGGCGAATTTTCAAAATTGGTACCTAATCCTTGACCGTGAAATTGTTCACTTGCTTTCCCTAAATATCTGCTAATTTTAAGAACTTACTACAAAATGTACAGTTTTCATCATCTTCTTTTATAGTTCACATTCTGTCAGATTCTATCAGAGTATTTGAACAAAGCTGCACAATTATCTGATCATCAAATTACCTTCCATTAGGAATGTGGGTGTACTCAACAACTGTGATATGACTCTCAATTGGTAGAGCACAGTAATCAGTCATCTTTTTCTTTCAGGTTTTAATAGGCAAATCTAGATTTCGGCTAGCCATTATCAATGTCCTATTTTATGGTATCAATGCATGTCCTAATACATCAGTCTTGTACTAGGACATGCATTGATACCGTGAAATAGTGCATTAATAATGACTAGGCACTAGCCTAAATCTAGATTTGTCTAATAAAACCTGAAAGAAAAGGATGACTGACTGCTGTGCTCTGTCATTTGAAAATGAAATCTGATCAGTTCTTGATAAGATTTTAATGTGATGCAAAGCTTTATTAGCTGTTTTAAATGTTCAAAAATGTAAAGTTTTGCGCTTCACAGAAAGCAAAAATGGAGTGGCTATACTGCAACTGTAATATCAATGAATCAAAACTGCAATCTGTTCTCTCATACAAATACTTGGGATAAGCAATATGTTGGGATGTGAAATAGGAAGATCACAAAGGCTCAGTCTTAGGTGAAGCAGATGGCAGACTTGAGTTCATTACTAGGATTCTGGGAAAATGCAATGATTCTAAAAAGAAATGGCTCACAAAACACTCACACAACCCATCCTAGAATTTTGTTTAAGTGCATTTATACAAGACAGGGTTAAAAGAGACATTGATCATATACAAAGAATGGTAGCTTGAATTGTCACAGGAGAGCATCAAAGAAATGCTGAAAAGCCTAAAATGACATATGTTTGAGACTGATGACAACTACCTATGGACGCCTGATTACACAATTTCAAGAGCTAATATTAAGCAAGGGATCTGGGAATATAAGTCCAGAAATTATCATGAAGGTATTTAAGCAGTCATTTTTCCTGCACTCCATATGGAAATGGAACAGGAAGAAAAGCTTATATTTGGTGCAATGGGAGGTAATCTCTGTCATGCACTTCACAATTGTTTCCCTAGTATGGGTGAAAACGAAGATGTAGATGTAGGCCTATGGAGATGACAAACTTATTTTTAAAGGATGTAATATTTTGTATATTATACATTTAAATGTACCATAACAAACAATTGACAGTCCAAGATGGAAAGGATAGATTGCTTCTCACCATACAGAGGAGTTGTTGAGTTACAGAGAGGTGAAACTACAAAGACTGCTACAATATTAAAGCTTTCACACAAAGCCCATCTTCTGTGGTAGAAAACACACAAACATTCACACAAGCACAACTCACACACACATGGCCAATGTCTCAGGGCCCTGAGACGGTAACCATGTGTGTCTGATATGTGCTTGTGTATGTGTTTTCTACTGCAGAAGAATGACTTTGTCCAAGAGATATAATACTGTAGCAGTGTTTTTCACTGTACCTCTCTGTGACACATTGGCCCATTTATATGGTGACTAGCAATCTATCCTATCCATATTGTTGTTAAACATACCATACTTTATAAACATATTGTACGCAACTAAATGTACCATTTCTGAAATCCATAACTAGTTTACAACCACTGAAATATTTTACCTTTTGATGAAGCACTTACTGCTGATAAACTCTGCTGAGATGTCGTGATTCCCAGGATGGCATCAGGAAGTGTCATAGCAAGTAGGAAAAGTATCCATGCTTCAAAAAGCATTTTCTACCCCTGCAAATGATCATTGCAATTTGCTTAGACAGAACTCTTGGCATATGGGAATATTAAAGTGTAAAATTAAAGTGTTGAAATTGGTTAGTATCTGAGTCAAATTCAGGATTATGGCCAGAGTGTGGGGACCGAGCTCATAGAAACTTGGTATAATTTTTGAATAACTATTCCCTAAAATAAACAAAAGTGTTTTTCTACGCTATTAAATTACCAACTATAATAGTGAGAAAATTTTGAGCCTGTTAAGTCTGAAAGCTATTTTGTAGGTATTTTTTATTAAGAAGAAATATGTGTAGTTCCGAGGGATGGGAGTGGCTGCAGATCCATAGCCCCACCCCCAACCCCCTGTAACCACCTCTGGATAGTGTAAAAAGTTTTAAGTTCAGTGGTGGATAATTTAGTTATATTTTGAATCCAAAATATCACCAAATATGTATAAACTACAGATAGTGAATTTTGTGTTGAAAAACAATACTATGAAAAGGATAGATTGCAACACACCATACAGAGGAGATGCTGAGAAGCAGACAGGCACAACAAAATGACTGATATACAACTGAGCTTTCAGCCAAAAGGCTTTCTTCAAAAATAGGAAACATTCACAAACATATATTCACACAAGCACGACTCATGCCCACATCACCGCTGTCACTGGCCACTGAGGCCAGACCAGAACAAATGTTTGTACATCAGAGTTTTAGATAATTGTCATAATTGTAGGTCTCATAGTTTCATAGTTATGAAGGCATGAAGGCTGTCAATGGATATTTTTTATTTAATCAAAAGCTGCAGAGAGCACAAATTAAATATTTCAGATTTATCTGGAGAGTCTTCATCCATAGACCCTGTAATGTGTAATGTTGTTTTTCTGTCAGAGAGTATTAATCAAGGAAACTCAGTTCTGATCTCTAATGTCTGATTATTTTCTGATCTCTAATGTTTGATTATTTTCCACAGTAATGTCCCTGTTTATGAAATTGAAATGTTTCACCATTAATAACATCTCTCTTGCATTAGACTTTCCTTCACACTGCAAAACAGAGGATCACTTTGCACTACAGGAGTGAAAGTAATTCTGAATAGGGAAACACATAATATGAAATTCCAAAAAGACCATTACTGCATTTGCTTCTGTTCCAAACATGCAGCAATGTCCAACAAAACCACACCATAACCCAAGTGATAGATAGGCAGTCCTAGAGTGATTCAAAGCAAACAGTATTTTAATCTTAGAAAGACTTTTACTAAACAATTTCAGAAAAGCATAAATAATGTTCTGGTATCACAAATCACCATTGTTGATCACGCACTAAATGAAACACGATGTTTAATATAACTTGTATTCTAAGTGGATAGCAAGCTAAAATGTAGTCACCATGTTGATAAACTAATCAAGTTTGACATATTTTGCACTTACATATCTTCTGTAAACCAGAGTGTTAGTAGCTTATTTTGCATACTTTAATTCCCTATTCATTTGTGGGATTATCTAACAGATTAATAGGTTGTTTGGCTTTAGGGCACTCTAGATTGAAATTATTAGTGACTATATTAATTTTTTGTTGGCTAAATGAGGCTAAAATTTATAAAATCCTTCCTTTCAGTACCGGTATGCTAAAAGATTAGTGAAAGTATTGGAAAAAAATTCTTCTCAGTTAGTTAACCTGTCATGAAATAAAAGTGTTTAAAATTGCATTTCAGACACATGTGGCTGATTCATAACTAACAATATAAAAACAGGCAAAACATCCACTCTGACAGCCTAAAAACTTAGCAAGAAGTACTGAAACTACACAAAAACACAAGCAACAGGCATCAATTCAACATCTATGTTGATTATTGAATCGTTTTCTCATGGTTGCCTCCCCCTTGGCAGTCCCCTCCTGGATATCTGAATGAGGGACTATTCCAGAATGTTTTTCCAATGCAGTGATCATCTTGACACTTGGTCAATTACAGGCTATGTGTCCTGTGGGTAGACACTGTGTGTCTTTAATGCAATGGTTTTCATTACTGTCTGCAGTCTCCCCAAGGCAATAGGTTGCCCTGAAACTCTGTCCGATCCGCTGTCTTCTTTGACAAGACCATTGGCTGTTGGCAATGTGGGGGTGACGTCTTACACTGTGAGGTTGTATAGAAAGCTTTCTAACAGACAAACTAAGGCAAGATGGTGGCATATATACAAACTGTCGTAAATTGCTCCATAAATTTTGAGTTATTATCATCAGTAAATTGTTGTTCATGTGATATTATAGTGGAAAAAGGTATTAGAGTATGTTCACTAACGCATTAATGTTACAACTCAAATTGTTTTGTGAAATTAAACTCTGATAAAATCTCGTGTGATTGTGGTCAACTGTGTAACTGTCTCCAAGTAGCAACGGAAATGTGCAGTGCTGGAATTGAACTAAATGTGTTACATGAGATTTATTGTGATATAAATGCACCTAGAAAATACGTAGAATTTCTGGAAAATCTAAAGCAGGTATTTAGGAATCCTCTTGAAAACAAAAACTGTGAATCAGAAAATGCTTACAGCAGGCCTAGGTATAAAAAACTACAGAACAATTTTGCCATTCTAGATGGTGTAAAAGCAAACAAGGAAGACTTTAATGATATTGATTGCCATCTAACAGTTGCTGCTAATACACAAAAATATAGAAATAGCATCGCCCCAAAAAGCAGTAATGGCAGAAATACATATCTTAGGAAATCCAAGTTAGTTGTTTACTCAGACAGTCATGTTCGCAATCTCACAAAAATCTTGCAAAATGAACACAATCGTAGAGCTACCAGCTATGTAAAACCTGGAACCCCTATGAACGAAGTTATAAGGAACATACAGTGTGATAACACTACACAAGAAAATTGAGTTTATTTATAATTGGTGGTGCAAACGATGTTTATTGCAATGAACTAAAAAGTGCGTCCATGACCTCCGGAAAACACCAGATACAGTGAAAAATGAAAGTGTAATAGTGACTGGAGTACCACACAGATATGACCTAATAGAAACGTCATGTGTCAACCAGGAAATTATTAAGGCCAACAGGCAATTTTGCAAAATATGCAAAGCATACAGAAACACAAACTTCTTAGATGTGAAATTCTTGGAAAGGAAACACTTCACCAGGCATGGTACGCATTTAAATATTCATGGGAAAAAGTTCATACGTTCTAGAATAAATGAGATGGCTGAGATGATGTAGGGCCTACATAAAAAATTACATCATGCCTATTATTGTATCAACTCAAAACGGAGAAGCCATATCATCACAGATGATACCAGCAACAAAAAAAGCAGCAGAACAAACACAACCAATACCAGTTACACAAAGTGCACCAGTACAAACAATAATCCAGAAATGCCAACAACAGCATCACCATCAACAGCAGCATCACAGACAGCAGTAACAACAGAAATCCCAGCAATAGCAGGAGCAGCAGTACAAACAATAATCAGAACAGAAATGCCAACAACAGCATCACCATCAACAGCAGCATCACAGACAGCAGAAATCCCAGCAATAGCAGGAGCAGCAGCAGACATGGAAAAAACCATTCATGGGGCAGCAAGTAGACGGAAAAGGACACCTTCTTCCCATCTGAAGGATTTTTTAATTGCAGATATGACGAAAAAGAAGCCACCAAGGTAAGTAGCATTAAATGTCTAACAGTACTCCACCAAAATATTGAGTGTGTAAAAAACAAAGTGCAACAGTTGGAATTCGAGTTAACAAATCTTAGACAGCACTGTTATCTATATTACAGAGCACTGGTGTAAAGAAAGTGAAATCTTATATATTAATTACCCTCATATGTCCAAGCATGTTCTTATTGCAGAAACACAATGAAAGATGGAGGATCATGTATTTATGTTAAGAACAGCATTGAATTTAGAGGTCAGAAATGATATCATCATGCTAAGTGTAGACAAAGACTTTGAAGTGTCAGCAATAGAGATAGTTGCTACAAATATGTCCAAGAAACTAACTATATTGTGTGTATATCATTCACCCAGTGGTAATTTAGAGATATTCTTTTCGAAACTTATACAAAACCTAGAACTAGTGTTGACTCTGAAACATAATATCCTTTTGTGTGGGGACTTAAACATAAATACAACTAAAACAGATGACACCAGTAACACATTTATGAATATCCTACATAGTTTTGGTCTATCATCACTAGTCAACTGTGCAACAAGAACAACCACACATTCATCATCTGCCATTGGCCATGTAACTAAAGATGTAGGCATGGAAAGCTGTGATGAGAATCAAAACTGCATGTATATAAAAGAGTCTACTCTCCATCAGCTTTACAAGAGTTTTCCTAAAAGTTAGCACATGAAAGTTGGGAAGGAGTATACATAGAAACTAAAGTGAATAGCAAGTTCTCCAATTTTATGTCTGAGTTTAAATTTAAATTTGAAGAAACATTCCGCAAAGCATTAATCCCCATTGGAACACCCACCAACAATACAATCCATTTAGGGTTACTAAAGGAATCAGAAAAAGTAGGTTCATAAATTTAGCCAATAATAAAAGTAAAGCTACATGGGCTGTAGTGAAACAAGAAACAGGAACTGTGAAGCAGAGAGGTACAAACACACAAATCAGGAACAAGGAACACTTGGAAAGTAGCCCAAAAGAATTAGCAAATTATGTGAATACGTACTTTAGCAGCATTGCAACAAACTTACAGAAAAACTTTCCAAAAGGTGCTAATCAATCAATACAGAAGCATATAGTAAACTCAGTGGTATTGCTTCCAACTACTGAGGGGGACGTATGCAATGTTGTAAGGCAATTAAAGAATAAAAATTCGGCAGGTTTAGATGAAATCCCAATGTGTGTGCTGAAAAAAAATGCATAAACGCTATCAAAGCTCCACTAACCAACAGAAGTTGTATAAATTAGAGGCACTAGTAGTAAGGGGAGTGGTTCTCAAATGGTTTCGTTCATATCTAGGAAACAGAGTACAGTCGGTAGAGATCACACATGTCTGCAGTGGATCAAAGTACATTGAGAAACATATATCAGATCCACAATATATTATTATTGGGGTCCCTCAAGGAAGTGTACTAGGCCCTGTATTATTTCTGGTGTATATAAGGGATCTCCCGCAATATATCAGCCATGAAGAGAAGAATTGTTTGCGGATGACAGCAACATAGTAATCACCAGTAAGACACCAGCACAAATGTTGGAAAATTCTACTGAAGTGCTGAGGGATGTTCGCAGATGGTCTCAGGAAAACAAAGTAACACTCAATGTAAAGAAAACAAATTCAATATTCTTTAGAATGAGCAGAAAACAGAGTCCCCTAAATTTAAAACTAGATAACATTTCCATAGATGATGTACCTATGACAAAATTCTTAGGGTTGCACATTGACAGCCAAATGAAATGGAATGAACATGCTATGAGACTCTCAAAAAATATATCCAGAACATCTTACACACTTAGAGCCCTTGTATCCGCATGCAGTAGTGAATGTTTGGGAACTGAATATACATCAGTTATGTTCACTCAGTAATCAGTTATGGTATTATTTTCTGGGGAAACAGTGCTCAGAATTTACAAACAGTATTTAAAATGCAAAAGAGAGCAGTAAGAATTATAACAAAAAGCAGTAAGCAGGCCAACTGCAGAGAACTTTTCAAAATGTTAGAAATTCTAATTGTTCCTTGTAAATTTATATTCCAAACCACAGTGTACATCAAGAAAAATATAGAAAATTATAGTACAAATAGCAGTTTTCATAACTATAGTACAAAAACAAGTCACTGTCTTCACCTAGACAGGAAGAATAAACATAAGACTCAAAATAGCTTCTTGTATGAAAGTGTAAAACTGTATAATAAAATGCCGCAGAAAATAAAAGAAGCAGATAACATCTACCACTTTAGGAAAAATCTTAAATTGTATTTGCAAGAACACTGCTTTTACACTATAAGTGAATTCCATAGTACAAAATGATGGTAAATAGCTTTTGTTTCACAATTTTTTGATAAGGAGAAAAAATGATTCTAAATAACTTATATGTCACAATGTTTAACTACATGTAACAACAAACTGTATAAATATATGAATGTATGCAACTGACAACATCCATACATTTTAAAATGTCCACAGATGGCTAAATAAAAAGTAAATAAATAAAAGAGAGCAGTATGTCATCCTGAATGGGGTGACTTCAGCAGAAGCAAGCGTAACTTCAAGTGTGCCCCAGGCCAGCGTAGTGGGTCTGCTGCTTTTTGCGATTTACATAAATGATCTGGTTGATGGTATTGACAGAGGCATTAGACTGTTTACCGATGATGCAGGAAAGTAGTATCACGTGAAAGTTGTGAACAAGTCAATGAGGATTTGCAGAAAATAAATGCTTAGTGTAATGACTGGCAGTAATCTCTCAATATTAGCAACTGTAACCTACTGCATATAACAAGGTGAAAATCCCCATTAATCTACGAGTACAAAATAAATGCCCAGTCTTTTGAAGCAGTAACATCCGTCAGGTATCTGGGTGTGACTATTCGAAATGATCTCAAATGGAATGATCAGATTACACAATTAACAGGCAAAGTGAACTCTAGAATGCAGTTTATTGGTGGAATCCTGAAGCGATGCAGTCCTTCAGCAAAGGAAATTGCTTACAATATGTTAGTTCATCCATTCTTAAGAGTATTGTTCATCTGTATGGGACCCTTACCAGTTGGGTCTGATTCAAAAGATTGAGAAGGTCCAAAGAAGAGTGGCAAGATTTGTGATTGGTACATTTAGCCATCGCAAGAGCATTACAAATCTCATAGAAAGTTTGAAGTGGGACACACTTGCAGATAGACGATGCGCTAAATGGAAGGGGCTGCTCACTAAATTCTGAAATTTGATCTTCGCTGAGGACGTAGAGCATATATTATTAACACCAACTTTTACTTCATGCAATGATCACCATTCAAAGATAAGGGAAATTAGAGCTCATACTGAGGCATTCAGACAGTTGTTTTTCTCTCGCGTGATCTGCGAGTGGAACAGAGGGGGCGAAATATGAGTTTGGCACGAATTGTGCCCTTTGCCACACACTGCTTGGTGGCTAGCAGAGTATATATGTAGATGTAGAGAGTCTTCAGCCATCATTGTTTCTAATTTTTATTCAAAACAGAAGCAGTGCCCTAGTTTCATACTCAAGAACCAGACCATCAGCAGTTCTCTCAATGGATGCAGTGAAGCATGTTGAGTGAAGCCCCAAGGCATAAACACTGAGTATACCTGACACTCCTGCCCTTCCCCTGAAGCAAATTTAATAAGGGGTACCATTATTCACTCATGTTTAAACTGATGATTGGTAGAACACCCCCCCCCCCCCCCCCCTTCCCTTCTGCATTTGCCTCCTCTTGACATGGAACACAAAATGTTTCCAAATGAGAGGAGAGAGCCTTACAGGCTCAGTTTCAATTTCACTGCATGATATCTGGTCCCTGTCTCCCTTGTACTAGTTGCCTAGTCCTACCACCAAAACGTCATTCCATCAGCTGTCAAACAGATGAATAATGAGAGATCCTGTACCCTGTAGAGGAGACAGCACCCACAGGAGATAATAGTACTAGAGGTACCTTTTGTACCTCTGGTATACAAATATCAGTAGCTTTCCCATCACAATCATTCACCGTAGCTTCTAATTGTTTTACAATGATCATGGATATTTCCTGCTGCTTGTGAACAACAGCTATCTCATCCCACACCAGGGAACACCATATAGAGCGGGGACGTGTAGTGCCTGACACAGAACAGTACACAAGTAACTTTAAACTAAGCTTCCTGATTTATATACACACAATCCCCTGCCTAATACCATGTAGGACCCCCGAGAGCTCACAGAAGTGCCACAACATGATGTGGCATGAACTCAACTAATGTCTGAAGTAGTGCTGGAGGGAACTGACACCACGAATCCTGCGTGGATATCCATAAATCCATAAGAGTATGAGGGGGTGGACACCTCTTCTGAACAGCATGTTGCAAGGCATCCCAGATATTCTCAATAATGTTCATGTCTGGGGAGTTTGGTAGCCAACGGAGGTATTTGAACTGAGAAGAGTGTTCCTGGAGCCACTCTGTAGCAATTCTGGACATATGGGGTGTCACATTGTCCTGCTGTAATTGCCCAAGTCTGTCGGAATACACAATGGACATGACTGGATGTAGGTGATCAGATGGGATGCTTGCATATGTGTCACCTGTCAGAGTCTTATCTAGACACGTCAGGGGTCCCATATCACTCCAACTGCACACGCCCCACAGCACTAAAGAGCCTCCACCACCTTGAAAAGTCACCTGCTGACATGCAGGATCCATGGAGTCACGAGGTTGTCTCCATCCACTCAGTAGAATTTGAAATGAGACTTATTTGGCCAGGCAACATATTTCCAGTCATCAACAGTCCAATGTCACTGTTGATGGGCCCAGGTGAGGCTTTGAATGCTTCACACGCTGACACTTGTTATGGCCCAGCATTGAAATCTGCAGCAATTTGTGGAGGGTTGCACTTATGTCATGTTGAATGATTCTGCTGTTGGATATTTGATGTTTTACAGGATTACTGATATTCACGGTACACTCATGAAATGTTCGTATGTGAAAACCCCACTTCATCACTAACTCGGAGACGCTCTGTCCCATTGTTCATGCACCAACTATAACACAATGTTCAGCTCACATAAATCTTGAAAACCTACCATTGTAGCAGCATTAATTGATCTGACAACTGTACTAGACACTTGTTATCTTATTTAGGTGTTGCCAACCGCAGCACAATATTCTGCCTGTTTACATATTTCTGTATTTGAATATGCATGCCTATACCACTTTCTTTGGTGCTGTAGTGTATATATGGTGAACATTAATAAACTGACATTCTGTAGGGATGGATTCTTAGCTGGAAATGGAGGAAAAAAGGTCCTATGAACATGAGTCCAGAAATGTATCATTGCCACAGTAGATGGTGCTGATGAATGAAAATTCCTCTGGCCACGTACTGTATGTTCCTTGTGTGTTGCAGGCTATGTGATTGCTGCAGCACACTGTAAGCAGCAGAATGTTCCAGTACTCATGTCAGGAACAAGCCAAGATGGTGTTTATGTATGCTAAATCAGATGGAAATGAAACTTTCCTGGCAGATTAAAATTGTGTGCCGGACCGAGACTTGAACTTGGGACCTTTGCCTTTCGCGGGCAAGTGCTCTACCAACTGAGCTACCCAAGCATGACTCACGCCCCATCCTCACAGCTTTACTTCCACTAGTACCTCATCTCCTACCTTCCAAACTTTACAGAAGCTCTTATTCTGGAAACATCCCCTAGGCTGTGGCTAAGCCATGTCTCCGCAATATCCTTTCTTTCGGGAGTGCTAGTCCTGCATGGTTCACAGGAGAGCTTCTGTAAAGTTTGGAAGGTAGGAGACGAGGTACTGGTGGAAGTAAAGCTGTGAGGATGGGGTGTGAGTCGTGCTTGGGTAGCTCAGTTGGTAGAGCACTTGCTCGCAAAAGGCAAAGGTCCCGAGTTCGAGTCTCGGTCCAGCACACAGTTTTAATCTAGCAGGAAAGTTTTACATCAGTGCACACTCTGCTGCAGAGTGAAAATCTCATTCCAGATGGAAATGGTCAAGAGGCAGCATCCCTATACCAAAACAAGTAGACTCACAGACACCAACCAGATCACACAACATTTCAAGCCCTATCTGGGCATTTGTGTGATCATGTGTCCTTTCAAACAGATGAACATGCAGGGAGGCAGCGGACAGTGCATACACCATATTTCGAGGACTGGGTTCTACAATATCCTGTAGGATATTGTCCTGTTCTCAGGACCTTTTCTTCCTCCATTTCCAGTTAGGAATCTGTCCCTGCAGTTTCTCAGTTTTATTAATGTTCATCCTCTGTGTGTGTGTTTTCTACATCTCCTCCCAAACCACTGGATCAATTTCAACCAAATTTGGTATACATGCTCATACTGTCTGGAAAGATGTATTGTGGAAGAGATCATACCCGCTAACATCTAGGCAGCCCTGCATGACTGGCACATTTTGACAGCAGTGTCAGAATACATTCCAGGGATTATATGTGCAGATGGACATGGCTGGGCAGAGAGAGTTAGGAGTTGGAGATGGATAGTGAGAGGGGGGGGGGGGGGGGAGTATGAGATGGACACAGTAAGGAGAGAAGAGGAGATGGACAGAGAGAAAGGGGGAAGAGGAGATGGACAGAGAGAAATGGGGAGGAGGAGATGAGTGCAGTATACGTGCTGTATGTCTATGAAGGCAAAGCTGTAGGTAAATGACTAGTTTATGATAAATTCAGACAATACTTCTCTCTCAGAAGAGAAAATTAAAAATAAACATGATATGTTAGTTGTAATATAAGCTAAGTAAATGTAAACCCTATATGCAGATTTACTATGAACTGTACACAACAGTTATAACTTGCAAAAATTTGTTTATCCACACAGATACACAGAGAGTTGGTGAACAACTTTTTCTTTGATGAATTCTTCTCGGGTTATCAGCCGAGTGGTGGCGTCATCTTGTCGCAACGTTTCGATGAGTTTCGCACCCATCATCTTCACCAGAAGGTGAGTTTCGTACCCATCATCTTCGGGCGAAGATGATGGGCATGAAACTCATCAAAATGTTGCGACACGACAACACTACCACTCGGCTGATAACTCAAGAAGAATTCATCATTGGAATACGCTGAGAAAGACTGCAATCACATATAACTCTTTCTTTATTATGATAATAGTGCTAATATTGTATAAAGCATAAACACTTGCAAGCATCCAAAAAATCTCAAAAATATTCCTTTTTCAACTTTTTTCCTTATGTTCTTTCTTTCTTTTTTCTTTTTTTGAATGAGGGTACTGTTACCAAAAGCTGCTAAAATGCAGAAATTAGGTTTACTACTGACAATATAGAAGGGGAGAGAGTTGAACCTTGGAAGACTTTCGAGTCTTTCACCTCTAGCCAGCCATATAACAGATGTTTAAAAATATACTTTCTCATTCCATTTTGAAGTGTGCCACAGTATTTTTCTGAAATTACAAAATTTACTTAAAAAAAAATAAGGTTTTTCCAAATGTGAGAAACTGTTCCAAGATACAACATGGTCATTTATGGGAGGGTGGGACTAGTGTGGACATTTTTTATGTTTCATGTTTTACCTTACAACTATTTGAGGCAGATATTTTGAATTTGGTATCTTTGGATTAACCAGCTTCCACACTATCAGAAGTATTAACGAAATTCTTTATGTATTCAACATTTTGACCATCTACTTGGAAAGAAAGATACCTGCAGTCTGCCCACATTTATCCCATGATGGGGTAAGTGTGCACATTGGCTGACACTGCATGAGGTAAAAGTGGACAGCATGTTTTTGATATAAATAAACCCAAGATTCCCAAAAAAGTGTTATTTATTCCTTAATAAGTGTCACAGATACCAAAATTACCAAAATTAACCTAAAGAAAACTTGGTGTTGTTTTTTTAAACAAATATTGCACATTGCAAAACTAAAATTAAATTGTAGCATCCACCCTTATCTTTCTGTTGCAATTGTTTTTGCAGAAGGCAGGAGGCAAATAATGTCAGACCTTTCTATTGCTGACTTATTTGTGACTATAGGGAACACAAATCTAGATCCTTTTTTCCACAGATAGGGAACAATCACTTCGCCTTTCCCAAATGTATTCACAAATTAGCCTACATAATATTCAAAAGATTTTCTTGGTGGCAAAATGAACCAAAACAAAATCACCAGACCTCACTTCTTCAGCATGTCAACTTATGTAAGGTTTTGGCTTCATCATCTTCTATTTCACAGCATCCCTCATCCTCAGATTCCAGCACAGTGGATGAAAGGCTTTCTGATTCACTGTCCGTATCATCAATGATTTTATTTTTTGTAGATCTCTTCAATTATGTCTTGCTCTGGAACAAGGCCTTTTTTAAAGCTGGTTTCATTTTACACACCACTGCAGCTTCTAAGTCACCTCTGACTGGAGTACTAATGTAAACTGCAGATTTATTTTGCCTTGATATTCCTTCTCAAACCTCAGCTTTTTGGAAAGATCTACAGTCTTCATAAGTTGAAATTTCAGTTAGGTCTCCACTTGAAGTGGAATGTGAAGCATCAGATAAAGTTGTAGGTTTCACATGAGAAGGTGTTTCACAACTTGATATAGAAGCTGCTGGCTGCTCAGTTATTTCTGATGGCCTGAAATCCTTTTCAGTGAATGCCAACCCATTAAGTAGCAACAATCTAGGTACTTTGAAGCCAGAGGTGATATTTTGTAGGTAAAGAAAATTGAACATGCTAGGCCTATCCTTCAAAACAAAGTTATCTCTGAAATAGTGACTGAACAACCAGGATGCATTCTCATCCAGTCAGACGTCGCTATTCTTAAGTATCCCTTAAATGGCCCAACACCGTGATATCTAGTAGATGCATCCTCTGGGAACAATGTGGTGAGAGTGTCAGGAGATTGATTCCAGCATCCCTGGACATACTGATAACCTCAATGCCGATGTGACTTGAATGGTTGACCAGAAGAATGAGTAGATGATTATGTTTTGAAAAATTCATCTGCTTAGTTACAGGCATCAGAACTTTAAGGAAACGTTTGGTTGACATATACCTACATTTGTTGGTGTATCCACTACTTCCATCTGGCACAGCATTCAGAAATTTGTTCTTCATATGGACTGACAGAAAAATCAACTCTGGCGGTATAGCCATCCCTGATGCTGAACAGAAATCATACATAGTGAGATTTCCCCCCCTCTGTTTTGTGCTGCTGCCATTCCCACTTGCTTCTTACCATGTTCTGCATTACAGTAGGAATACCGTATTAATCCAATTCATTATCCCTGTGTGGAGTGACCTTTAATTTGTCAGTATTCTCAAAAAGTTGTCAAAGAAAAGGATAATTTTTACTTTCTCAAATACTGCATCTGTTTCAAAGTTTGTGTTTTTTCAGATCTGCAGAGAGATAGCTTCTGTTGCCTCTGTAAAAATCTATTTGTCCAGGCCTTTCCTGCCAAATGTCTTACATACCAGCTGCTAGGGTAGTTTTTTCTTTGTAGTTTTTTAGCATACATGTACGCCAGTTACCCTGCTTGGGTCTATGTCAGCCCACAATGTGAATACTTATGTGGTGCCGATGAAATCGTCACCAACATCGATATGCTTTCATCTTTGGACTCTAAGTTTTATCTTTTGCTGTTCCACCATGTTCAGTTCAGTTCTTTGTGATCCTTGTATGTGTTAAGGTTAATAAACAAACTATTGCTAAATGGGTGTGATTATTGGTGCAACCAACCCGGTAATCCTCCTCACGGGTGATCCCAAGTTGTAACGTCTTCCGTTTTGGCCATTTTACTGCGTCCGCGACCTCCTTGTCAGTTATTTTCGCGTGTATTACATCGACACAGCATTCGAACAATGACTTCGGCCCAGCGCCTAACGCCAGATTTTGTGATTGACATGCATCGTGTTGTGGGCAATATACACCCACCAGGACTGCAACATGATGCCTCTCACTCGATGATTCCGCCGATTTTGCTGGACGTTTTTGAGCCTGCAACAATAAGTGAGGTTAGGAGTGTGCATGACTCTGGCTATCAAACGCCTTTGTTCCTGCCACATGTGCCTTCCCTCATCGACTGTGCAGTTACCTCTTCCGGATCTCCGTGCAGTGTGGGACCAATGTCGATTTCTGCAAATGCTTCGTCGGACAACCTACTACCACCAGGACAATGATTTGCCACGCCGCAATCCATGCAGTACCATGCGGATACCTGTCACATGGCCGGAACTGCTTTGTTCACACGTCTACCTCCTCAGCATCCAACCACGCCCGCACCTGCCTCAGTTCAGCATCAGCACATTCCTTCCTACTTTGATACCTCGTCCTGCAACAGGAACAAAAACTTGTTATCTGTGCCTGACCTCCACCTCTGACCCACTGCTATGGCTCAGTGTTTCGTGCCACGACATTCACCTTATCCGCACACTGTTTTGAGTGGAGTGACTATGAACAGTGAACATTTACACATTCCATCCCACATTCGACATCATTTCACACACTGTGCTTCTGGACAGCCCGCACCTCTGCAGCCTCCCTGGCTCTGATCATATGTCGAGCTTTCCACGGACTACCACGCATTCTCAAACTTTGAACTTTTTCTCGCCTGTCGCCCCACGCCGGCTCCAGTTGAGCTTCCGCTACCATTCTCAGCACATCTCGGTGCCTCATCCACATTGGTCTTCTGTGACACATCAATCCGAACACACCCGCAACGTGTTGAGCTTCCGCAACCGCAATTGACACATTACGGTGTCTCACCTGTGTTGGCCTTCCGCGTCTCGACGGATCGCACTCAACCACAACATGTCACCTTCACGCTGCCACCCGAACAGCTGTTGTTGCCACATCCCCTGGAGGCACATTCTCCTGGAATACTACAGCAACAACAGCTCGATTCAGGCAGTGCCCCGATGAACTCAACTCAACCTGTTCTTCCAAACATTCTACAATGCTTACCGACGCTGCCGCCATTTAATCCCGACAGAGCAACAATCTGGTTCAAAACTGTGGATGAAGTGTTCGACCATTACAAACTCGATGAGTCAACCAGGTTTCTGTGCCTCATCACCCACCTGCACGACCAGGAGGACTTGATTGCTGACCTGGTCGATGCCCTGGACTCATCTACCCGGTACACTCTAGCCAAAAAGACAGTTCTACGTCGGCTTGCACGCTCAACTGAGGCAGCAATATGGCAGGTGCTCCATGTCGAGCAACTAGGCAATGAGAAACCTTCCCAGCTCTGGAGACGGCTACTTTCCCTGGTCAGCGCCAATCTATTCTCTGACACAGCTCTCCTCACCATCTGGTCAGATAAACTCTCCCCTCACATCCGCTTTGCTCTGGCTCAAAGGTCTCCTGAATCTGTCGAGCAAGGAATGACAATTGCTGTCATGCTACACGATGCATCACTGCTCTATTTCGCCAGCCACTGCCTACCTGACAAGTCTCAGGTTCAGGCTCATCGCACTGCGGGCGGACGCGGCCGGGGCCGTACTGTGTCGACCGTTTCGCTCGCTCTGGGAAGCAGTAAACAAGCAACTGGGACGTCACCAGCTCCGCCCATGGTCACGCCCCCTCCTGCAACTGAACCTGCTGCGGCCACCGAACCTCAGCCACCGCCACTGGCAACGAGCTTTCCGTAGGAAATGCAACCGCACTACGCGTACTGTTACTTCCACACACAGTTTGGTGAGGCAGCACGGAACTGCAGACCATCCTGCTACTTCCCAAACACCAATCGCAGGTAGGTCCTGGTGCCGCCTTCTGTGCACAAAATGACAGGCACCCCCCCCCCCCCCCCCCCCCCCCCCAGTGCTCCATTCTGTCTGGGAGTGACCGGATAATTGCGGACAACTTTACATTAAAGACATTTCGTCGGGATACCTTTTGCTAGTGGACACAGGCATAAGGTGATCTTTAAATATATTGCCATTTAAACTTAGGACAGGTAAGCTCTTGGGTTCCAAACTTTGGGTGTAAGTCGCTTTAACTGTGACGTCAGAGCGGTTGGGAAATTGTTTAAACTTTGGACAACTGGGCTAGTAACATTTTAAAACTAGGGACAGTGAACTGTAACGTCATAGCAGTGGAGGACCACCAATGATTTTTGAATTTCCAACCATTTTAAACTTGGGACTAGGTTCTATACTTAGCACAAGTGATCTGTCAATCATGCATTTTGGTCTTGTATTCCCAGATCGCCATTTCAGGCCACTTTCTTGGTTATAACATTATATACCCACATCGTCATCTTGCATCACTATTTTGTATTCTCATGTCAAAGAGGCTGACCTCGTATTCACGAGTCCATCATCTTGGATCACCATCATGGAGTGTGATATCATATGGCTAGGGAAAGCCAAGAAATCTGACAACAGTGCAGACTGACCCAATGCCCTCAGCTCCAACGTTTTGTATTCTTTACTCAGAACAAGTGATCTGACAACTATGTACGCTGATATGTGCAGGTCCACCATCTCAAATTTCACACCAGTAGAACAATGCACCATGTTGGATTTCCCACGAATTTACACTAGGCTTTGAGCTGTGACGTAATAGGAGGGGGAAAAACAAAATTTTTTTTGTATTACACCACTTTTTCGAATTTACCTCCATTTTTTCCATAGGACAGTTGGCCCTTGTCAGAGGGAGGTGGGAGACCTGCAACAGTGCAAGATGTGATCGATGATGTCATAGTGGGAAGAGCAGGGGAGGGAGGAAATCTGTCAACAATGCAGAGTAGCACTGAGCACTGATAGGTATACCACTCAGCCAAAGGATTTAAATATGCTCAAAACATACAAGGCAACATAGTCGTAACCGTATGAGATTCACTTCTTACGCTACCATTGTTACAAAACAATGTACAAGGGTCACCCCCAAAGAAATGCACACTATTTTTGTAAAAATACAGTTTTCATTCTGCAGGTGTGAAAGTTTTACAGTGTGTAGATACATACTTCCCGCTTGTTTTCAATCTTAGTTCAACCTGTTCCCGTGAGTGGCATGTCTCCAAGATGTCTGCTACACTTGACGTTCGTCAGAAGCAACGTGCTGTCATAGAATTCCTGTACTGTGAAAACGAGACAGTGGGAAACATCCACAAGAGGTTGAAAAAGGTGTATGGAGATGCTGCTGATGATCGCAGTATAGTTAGTCGGTGGGCAAGCAGGTTACGTGATGAAAGCAGGCACGTCAATATTAAGGATTGTCCTCGCAGTGGCAGGCCTCGTACTGCACACACTCCAGACAATGTGCAGAGAGTTGAATTGGTGACTGCTGACAGACGCATCACAGTGAACGAATTGTCACGCTACGTTGGGATAGGGGAAGGAAGTGTTTGCCGAATACTGAAAGTGTTGGCGTTAAAAAAGGTTTGTGCCAGGTGGGTTGCCAGGATGTTGACAGTGGCTTACAAAGAAACAAGAAAAACAGTATGCAGCGAACTTTTGTAACAGTACGAGAATGGTGAAGATGAATTTCTTGGAAGAATTGTGACAGGTGATGAAACATGTCTCCATCACTTTTCACCAGAGATGAAGAGGCAATCAATGGAGTGGCATCATGCAAATTCACCCAAGAAAAATAATTCAAAACCACACCTTCTGCTGGAAAAATTATGGCTATGGTGTTTTTCGATTCCGGAGGACTCTTGTTTGTGGACGTCATGCCAAGTGGAACCACCATAAATTCTGGTGCATATGTGACGACACTGAAGAAATTTCAAGCTCGACTGAGCTTTGTTCGACCACATCGGCAAAAACGGGATGTTTTGCTGTGCACGACAATGCAAGGCCACATGTCAGTCAAAGAACCATGGAAGCGATCACAAAACTCAGATGGACAACACTGAAACACCCGCCTTACAGTCCTGACCTGGCTCCATGTGCAAGACAGCTAAAGATGGCGTCTGGTGTAGTAGGACTAATGAATCGCTCCATGAAAATTAATTACGTAGTGTCTATAAAGTGTGTATTATGTAGTGAAATAGTACGTAAAGGAATAAAAATTTGTTCTACATTGCAAAAATGGTACCACACAGAATGTTTTGGTGTTACTAACTTTAATAATCCAAGTTGTGAGTGCGGGGTAACAACGTGTAACGGCCGACAGACTGCAGCCAAAATGTTTGCCGATGGACAAGACGAAAGTGTATTATGTTCTCTACAGCGTGATGTGGAAATGTGCGAACAGTATACAAATCTACTTAAGAAAATGATGAGAAGCCTTCTTAGCAACTCGGATAGTATTAACGACGATAACAGTGTATATGTTACACCTAATCCAGTGCATCGTAAACAGTGTGAAAACATGCTTCACTCAGCAATAAACGTACGTATCAGTGCACCTGAGGCAGGTGTGAATACAGGTAAAACCACGTACGGGGAAGAATATGTTATGTCTAGTGCAGTGCGTCGTAAACATTGTAAAAATATGTTTCATACAGCTGTAAACACAGCGATAAATACGCAGAGTGAAATAACAACAGGTAGGCCTACCGGTACTGTAAACAACACAAAGGAACATGCGCAAATTAATACAGTGTTACATGCGCAAATTTCTGAATCAAATGTGTGTATATATTCTGACAGCCACGGACGTGGTCTTGCTGAAATCTTACGTGATAATTATCGTGTAAATGCAACCGCCATTGTAAAACCGAGGGCACCCATGTCTGAAATCACAACGAACATAAAAGTCGGAAATCGCCCCAGCTCAACTCAGTGTACAATTATAATAGGTGGAGCTAATGATGTCTACAGGAATGAACTTTACAAATCCACTAACAATTTGAAAGAAATTTTGAGCTTTGCTAGAACACCTGTAATTGTCGTTGGTATTCCCCATAGACACGATCTTATGACTACTTCAATTGTAAATAAAGAAATTATTAAGGCTAACAGACAGTTCAAGAAGATATGCAAAGCATTTCAGAACTCACATTTCATTAGTGTAGATTCACTGGAGAGAGAACATTATACCCAACATGGCCTGCATTTAAACAACAGGGGAAAGATTGTATTAGGACAAAAAATCCGAGACTTCCTTTGTTCACTAGGCAGATGCAAGAAAAGTGAGCACATTATTCTTCCACCTCCAGTAACCCAGTCTACAGCATCGTGTGTAGGACAACAATCACCATCTTCAACAGAAGCAGATCAGCCTACACTGCTGGCAGCTTCAACAACAGTACCTACTAAGGAAAGTGAGCCCACTATTCTTCTGCCTCCAGTAGCCCAGTCTACAGCAACTTCTCCAGTACTACAATCACCATCTTCAGTAGAAGCAGATCAACTTACATCACTAACAGGTTCAACAACAGTACCAACTACCCGAGCAGAAGCAAGGAAAACCACCCGCCCCTTAAGCAAAAGAAAAGTGTCACCACCAGGCCATCTCAAAGATTTTTTATTGGAGGCAGGCACAAATCAGCCAATGCGGTGAGCACTGCAACAGATGCCAATCATAAAAAATTAGTAGTTTTGTATCAAAATGTACAGGGTATAATTAGTAAGATTCCAGAATTAGAAGTACTATTGCTTGATGAACTAAAGGATGTTTCAGTTTTATGTGTATGTGAACATTGGTTAAAAGAAAATCAAGCTTTTGCTGCCAGAATAACAGGATATGAAATGGTTGGTAGCTTCAGTAGAGAAACTTTTAAAGGGGGAGGAACATGCATTTATGTCAGACAAGGAATTGAATATAAAGAAATCAAGTTTAGTAAGATAAAAAACATTGAAAAAGTATTTGAATATTGCGTTTGCAAACTAACAGACCTTAAAATAATTATTGTGTGTGTATACCGTTCCCCATCAGGTAATTTTATGGAATTTTTGGACAGTGTTGAAAGTCTTTTTAGTGAGTTAAGACATTCTACAGAAAGCATTATTGTACTTGGAGATTTCAATGTCAACTTCAAAATCAACTGTTTAAATGTTACAAAATTGACCAATGTCTTTTGTTCGCATAATTTAGCACCAACTATCTTTGAATACACAAGACATGGAAAGAACTCTGAAACAATAATAGACCAAATATTTCTTGACATACATAAACTAGACAATGTTGTAGAAGTGATTGACACTGGATTCTCTGATCATAAAGCACTAAAACTTAGTATAAATAATGTGCTCTGTAAAAACTCTAGACCAAGTGAGAAACACATCCACAGGAGATGTATTACTGAGGACAACATTAGGATTTTTAATTCCTTGTTAAAAAATACAAGTTGGGATCTAGATAAACATGATAGTATAGACATGAAGTTTGAGTCATTTCTAGCTGATTACAAACATAACTTTGAAATTGCTTTTCCCCTTAAGAAAATGAAAGTAAAAGGCAAAATTAACCCATGGATAACACAGGACATAAGAAAATCTGGAGAGCAACTCAGAATGTTAAGTAAATCAGCAAGGCAAAATCCTGCTTTGAAACAACGTGTTAAGTGTTATAGGAAATTATACAAGAAAGTAATCACTGCAGCAAAAAAGTTAAATAATGATTCATGTATCAGTAGAAATAATGGCAACAAAAAAATGAAATCAGTTTGGAAAGTGATCAATAGTAACTTAGGAAGAAGCAAAGTAAGAAACAACATTGTTATTAAAACTGAGGACAAAACTATAAATGATCCATTACAAATTGCCAATATATTCAACTGTCATTTTACAAGTGTAGTTCAAAACCTCATACAAACCCAAAGTAGTACAGACATCAGTCATAACATCACATTGAATTCCAAAACTATGTTTTTGTATCCTGTAACAGTACATGAGGTAGAGAATGCCATCAGCAAACTAAAAAATAAAGTATCCTGTGGCACCGATGGCATTCCAGACAAAATCATTAAACACAGCAGATATATTTCTCCTCTTCTTGTAGATATAATTAATGCATCTTTCAGTACTGGCACTTTCCCTAGAAAGCTGAAACAATCAATTATAAAACCATTATACAAAAATGGGGATCATTACGATGTAAAAAACTACAGGCCTTTATCAATGTTATCTTGTTTTTCAAAAATTATAGAAAGAGTAATGTATGGAAGACTCTCTACTTTCCTAAAAAAAAAGTGGAATATTGGTCGATGAACAAAATGGCTTTCGAAAGAATAGATCAACTGAAACAGCTATATACAACTTTCTAAAACTTGTCCTAAATTCCATTGATAATAATGAAGTAAATTGTGGGGTCTTTTTAGATTTATCAAAGGCTTTTGACGTTATTGATCATAAACTACTGCTCGAAAAACTTAGTTGCTATGGACTCCGTGGTACTGCTCATGCATGGTTTAAGTCATATTTAACTGGCAGATCCCAGAAAGTAGAAATAGTTCATGATGGAAAGTCATACTTTTCTGGTTATAAGGAAGTTAGTTATGGGGTGCCCCAAGGATCGGTGTTGGGACCCCTGTTGTTCTTGATCTTTATAAATGACTTGCCAAACTATTTAACACAAGCTGATTGTGTACTTTTTGCTGATGATACAAGTCTCTTTATTAAAGCTCAGAATGAGACTGACCTTAACAGCAAAATTGAAACAACAGCAGTTGAAGCAAGTAAATGGTTCAGGGACAACAGTTTATTTGTGAATGAGGGGAAAACATTATGGATGAATTACAGACATGTTTCAAATAATATGAAGCCCAATATAACTGTGAAGCTAGGCCAACAGAATATACTACAAACGCCAAATACAAAATTCTTAGGAATTTGGTTAGATGAGCATCTAAAATGGGACAAGCATATAGATGTGCTCAATAAAAAGTTAAGTAAATGTTGCTATTTATTTAGAATGCTCAAAAATTGCTGCAGTGATCAAACAGTATTGTGTACATATTATGCATTTATGCATAGTCTTTTGCGATATGGTGTCATATTTTGGGGCAATTCAAGTCAGGCAAAACGCTCCTTTATTATTCAAAAACGAGCGATAAGAATCATAAAAGGAGCTGCACCTAGAGATCCATGTAGGGAAATTTTCAAGGAATATAAAATCATGACTCTTCCATCCATTTACATCTATGAAAGTATATGCTTTCTGAAGTCTCACCCCCAGTTTTCTTCTTTAAACAGTGAGTTCCATGACTATACAACAAGACAAAGTAATGAATTTCACAGAGAAGTGCATAAGAAAGCCCAATACAACAAGAGTGCAATATACCACCCAAAAATTCTCTATAGTGCTCTTCCCTTAAAAATAAAAAGGATTCAGCAGCTGAGCAGTTTTAAAAGTGAACTCAAAAGAATGTTAATCAGTAATAGTTTTTACAGTTTTAGTGAATATATGAATTCTTCAGAAAGATAGCGTGCCTTCACCTATCTTATAAGTTACTCATATACAAACTTGTGTTGTGGGGTAGACTCTTTTATGTACACACAAAAATTAATTAATCTGTCAATATAGAGTGTTATAATCATTGTTTCTTGTTGCTGTCCATTATACACAGAATATATGTAACTTATTTGTGTCCTATATTGTTACAAATTTATATCATGTAAGCTATAATTGTTTTGCCCATATATTTAATTCAGATTATTCACTGATAGTTTTTACATAATATGTTGTTATTCATATTTTTTCTGTATGTAGCATATGACAAATCCCATATCATTGTACATGATAAAACGGGTGCTCAATAAACTAAACTAAACTAAACTAAACTAAACTAAACTATCATCTCTGTGGGAACTCTCTTCGTGGAACAAGTTTTGTGCACGCTGCCGAACAGTGGCTCCAACAGGTTGGTCCAGAATTTTACTGTGCGGGTATACAGGCGCTGGTTCCAAGATGGCGTAAGGCAGTTGAGAGGGATGGAAACTATGTGGAGAAATGAAAATATTGCTCCTAAAGGATGTATCTACATACTGTAAAACTTTCAAACATGTAGAATAAAAGATGGATTTAAAAAAAATAGTGTGCATTTCTTTTGGAGTGACCCTCGTACAACACGAACAGCTACTTGGTATATCAGATAGTGGAACTAGTGAGAATTATATCGTCACGATTCAGCGACGCTGTAGATTTGCACGTAGATCATTTCAGAGACATGTCACCTTCGTCAAAACGAGCCACTATACTATACTATTTCAGTTTTTTCTTCTAGCTTTAGGAAGTAAATCGGTTGAGGTGAATAGTACCTACAGATTTAGTTCAGTGCAAGATGAAAGAGCCATAATGCTACAGGAAGCCATAATTGAATTAAATGAGGAAGTGGCAAACAAAAGCGGCGATCCTGTTACATATTAAGGGAGGCATAGAGCACAATCCAATATACATGTCATAGTAGTTAATGAGCATGCAGTGAAGAAGAACAGAACCTGAAAAGTTGAAAAAAGCATCATCACGAGCGACCACATCGTTATAGTCTTTACAGCTCTCTCCTGTAAAAATGGATTCAGCGGTAACGTACAGCAAACACGCTAAAGACACGACACAATATAAGCAAAGCTGACTAGAGCCATGTGAGGAGTAATTTAGCTGCCCGAACCCTGTGGATATTGATGACAATTTGGACAATAGCCCTCACCTCTACATAAGAGGCCATGAAAGGTGCAATATCAGTCATAAGACAAACGGGCTGGAGTCGCAAGTACCATGGAGAAAGAATAGAGAATAGAGTAGGTGATTCTGCCAGAAAAGGGGCACTGTAGAAGAAAGTTCGCAGAATGGGCAGACACTAATTAGCAATTTAAAGACCACCTGCAGCAGGGAAGAATGGAGAGCTGGTACCAGTTCGTGGCACAGAAGCTACATCGTGACCCTTGGGCCGTCAAAAGACTAAATATCCACCAATGGTATCCATTCTAAAACGAGCAGGTGGCAGCATGATGGAAAACTGACGGTAGTCCGCACAGTTACCGACGAACTCACATTTTCTGGACGAGAGTGCTAAGAACGAATTTGATGAATGCAGAGAACTGAGAAACGAACATAGGGAAGTATATACGATATTCCAATACCGGTATTATTCCGAATGATGCAATGTTGGACATGTATGCAAGTTCGAAAGAACATTGCATTGTAATTCAAAGTAACATAACCACTGCAATATCGTATTTATCTGCCGACACCGGGCAAGGACTTTCAAGTAAGATGTCTCGCTTTTACGGGAATATACATAATGGATGTACGAGTACAGTTTTTTTTTTTTTTTTTTGTTTGTTAAATCTCATTTTGTTCGTTGCATCTGCTCGGGGCGGACGTCGTAAGGCATACGTTTAAGTTCGTTATTGATCGATTAACTCAGTTTTTTTTATTACAGAGGGCAACTAACCCTCTGACCGAACACGCTGAGCTACCGTGCCGGCAAAAATACAGGTGGACGCGAACAGGCCACTATAAGTTTAGAATGCACGACGATTACCACTAGGCCACGGGCTCACACGGGTTGTAGACACATGATTGACTACATATGGAAGTCTGTGCCTAGCCTTGAGTCGTGTTCGAGTAGGCAGTTGTTAAGGCGACCTCTTGCGATAAGCGGGCGTCCGGATTTGAGTCTCGGTCTGTCACAAATACTCGTGTCGTCATTCCGCTATACAGCTGATGGTGGTCCATATTCGCAGCTGTAAATACATTTCATGCATAGGGACGTATACGTCGGAGACGGAATTGTTTTTCCATTTTCAGAAGAGGGGGTGAAGAAATAAATTCTGAAATAGAATCTTCACTAAGTTCGAACATCATCCATGCTGGAATTCTAGTTTTTAGTTGTGACAGAAGAATACCCGGTATTTTGGCCCACAGCTCGTGGTCTAGTGTTTGCCAGCACTTCAGTTCTGCGTGTTCGGCCTCGGGACTGGCAGCCCTCTGTAATAAAAAAGAAGACCGAGTACAGTTCTTATCGAGGGAACTTGAAAGACGTCAAACAACATCCGCACAGAACCTGTAAATGAAATGATCGTATGGCATTGTTGGCCGGGAGGCCCCAGGGAAGTTCGGCTGCCGTATTGTAAGTCCTTTTTAGTTGGCGCTACTTCGCCGACTTGCGAGTCAATGATAATGATGAACACACAACACCCAGTCATCACGAGGCAGAGAAAATTCCTGACCCCGCCGGGAATCGAACCCGGGACCCCGTGCGCGGGAAGTGAGAACGCTACCGCAAGACCACGAGCTGCGGACACAGTGAACCAGCAATGATAAACGATGAAGAACCAGATCGACATGAGTTCCGCAATAATGCCTTACGATCATTTCATTTTTTACCAGGTATTTAGAAGAAGGCAATCGTGATTATCTTGAAAAAATGTGAAGACAAAGGTCCCCTAGCTTCAGAGTTCTACTGATCCCTTTGCCTTTTCGATATATCAGAGAAAGTGCTGGATAAGCTACTAGGCGATTGACTGCTGGAGAAAAGAACTCCCAATAATACGGGTTCTGAAGAGGGAAGTCAATAGAAGACACCTTAAATGAGGCGATAAAGCTTGCAAAAACGCTCTGCATAAAGATATTGCACCCCTAATGTTAGGTACTGCCGGGAATAACAATAACTTCTGCTGCACAGCACCTTTTGACTTTTAAGAAGTATTACCAAACCTGAGATGCAACTCTCCGCGCAAGAGATACTTCTACAAAAGACATTTCAGAAGACTGCTCACAGGGATCTGCAACTCGGGCCAGTATTAGGAGAGCTTCAGGAAAATGAAGTGGTAGTAGGAGTAATAGCGTATGCCGACGACAAGAAGAGAAACTCCACGAATACCACGAATAAACTGGAAGAAGAATGCAACACATCCCTTCAAGTGTTACATCGGTGGTGCCAAGGAGTTAAATTAGCTGTTGCAATTGAAAGGACCATGTAACTGTTATCAAAAGGGAACCTTTTAACAGATCTGACCATGAAATTACGCACCAGGTCCATAAGGAGAATGTCTATCACCAGATTCCCATGCATCTTTTTGGTGGAGCAACAAAACTGTAATTCGCAAACTGAAGAAAGAAGCAAGAGAAGCAGGAACACAATGAACAAAATTATTATCCATGCCAGTTACGACTGAAAACTACCAATGGAGACACTGAGAAACTATCATAATATTACCATAAATGCGATAATGGGAAGACATCAGCTCATAACACCAACATGGGTTGTTAAGAAGGTGCAATGCGGAATACTTCGGTTGGCACGAGCTTCTGGCACCATGTATGTTGAGTCGATGTAGGTGATACATTGGACGTTTCCACTCGATCTCCAGATACGAAAAAATGCGGCCATGTATTGGCCGAAGGAAGAACAACATCGTGGATTGCATAATTTAATAGAAATACGGACCACAAACACGCAGGAAATTCACATTCCGATCCTCCTCCTGTTGCAGCAACGACGGGATGATACCCGAACAGCGAGATACACATGTGGTTTTTTCCCCAGTCATAAAAAGGGGGCTGGAAATGAAGCATCTGAGTCCTATAACACTTCTTGACTGGTCATGGTCATTATGTCACCCACTGGCACTGTACTGAGCGAAGGTGAACATCCGAATGTGCTTGTGGTGAAGAAGGCACAACAATATGATTTTCCGTATCAGCATATTCAGTTCTTCTAGTGCAGCCGTGAGTTTTGTTAATCCTGTTTAAATACACTCCTGGAAATTGAAATAAGAACACCGTGAATTCATTGTCCCAGGAAGGGGAAACTTTATTGACACATTCCTGGGGTCAGATACATCACATGATCACACTGACAGAACCACAGGCACATAGACACAGGCAACAGAGCAGGCACAATGTCGGCACTAGTACAGTGTATATCCAACTTTCGCAGCAATGCAGGCTGCTATTCTCCCATGGAGACGATCGTAGAGATGCTGGATGTAGTCCTGCGGAACGGCTTGCCATGCCATTTCCACCTGGCGCCTCAGTTGGACCAGCGTTCGTGCTGGACGTGCAGACCGCATGAGACGACGCTTCATCCAGTCCCAAACATGCTCAATGGGGGACACATCCGGAGATCTTGCTGGCCAGGGTAGTTGACTTACACCTTCTAGAGCACGTTGGGTGGCACGGGATACATGCGGACGTGCATTGTCCTGTTGGAACAGCAAGTTCCCTTGCCGGTCTAGGAATGGTAGAACGATGGGTTCGATGACGGTTTGGATGTACCGTGCACTATTCAGTGTCCCCTCGACGATCACCAGTGGTGTACGGCCAGTGTAGGAGATCGCTCCCCACGCCATGATGCCGGGTGTTGGCCCTGTGTGCCTCGGTCGTATGCAGTCCTGATTGTGGCGCTCACCTGCACGGCGCCAAACACGCATACGACCATAATTGGCACCAAGGCAGAAGCGACTCTCATCGCTGAAGACGACACGTCTCCATTCGTCCCTCCATTCACGCCTGTCGCGACACCACTGGAGGCGGGCTGCACGATGTTGGGGCGTGAGCGGAAGACGGCCTAACGGTGTGCGGGACCGTAGCCCAGCTTCATGGAGACGGTTGCGAATGGTCCTCGCCGATACCCCAGGAGCAACAGTGTCCCTAATTTGCTGGGAAGTGGCGGTGCAGTCCCCTACGGCACTGCGTAGGATCCTACGGTCTTGGCGTGCATCCGTGCGTCGCTGCGGTCCGGTCCCAGGTCGACGGGCACGTGCACCTTCCGCCGACCACTGGCGACAACATCGATGTACTGTGGAGACCTCACGCCCCACGTGTTGAGCAATTCGGCGGTACGTCCACCCGGCCTCCCGCATGCCCACTATACGCCCTCGCTCAAAGTCCGTCAACTGCACATACGGTCCACGTCCACGCTGTCGCGGCATGCTACCAGTGTTAAAGACTGCGATGGAGCTCCGTATGCCACGGCAAACTGGCTGACACTGACGGCGGCGGTGCACAAATGCTGCGCAGCTAGCGCCATTCGACGGCCAACACCGCGGTTCCTGGTGTGTCCGCTGTGCCGTGCGTGTGATCATTGCTTGTTCAGCCCTCTCGCAGTGTCCGGAGCAAGTATGGTGGGTCTGACACACCGGTGTCAATGTGTTCTTTTTTCCATTTCCAGGAGTGTAGATCATACACGCAAGGGAATTTTTGCTGCTTGGCCTTACTCGGGCCAGACGCCTGTTGTGAGAACAGTTAAGACTTTAGTTCTGAACGCCAGTGATACAGTAGATGGGATCATTGTCACTAGCGTCCTAAGGTCCGATTTCGCCTGGGCAGCAAACATACAGCAGTGGCTGTCGAGATATGCTGCCGAAGAGTGCGCAGTGAGAGTTGCCTTGACACAACACACTGCTATGCGTGGCACTGTAAACACGCTGGGGCACCAGAGTAAGAGACCGTCTTGCTGGTGTTTCTCTTTATCTCAAAGTATTAACTAACGCCAAGGGAAGTGACCTGATATAATGATTAACATAATGGCACACAATAGGCACATTAGAAAATCTGGAAAGGGATATGCAAAGGCTCAGTGGTAGGGGAGGGTGATCAGTGAAACGAAATGGAAAGAGGACACGAATTTCTAGTCACACGAATATAGGGTAATACCAACAGCAGCAGAAAATGGTATGATGGATGTAGGATTTGTCACGAATAGGAAAGTAGGGTAAAGTGTTAACTACTGTGAACAGTTCACTGACAGGGTTGCCCTCATCAGATTCGACAGCAAACCATCGCCTACAGCAATAATTCAACTATATAAGCCCACATCGCAAGCAGCAGATGAACAGACAGATAAAGTATACGAGTTAGAAGAAAGGATTAGAAGAAGGAGATAAGAAAGGCTTACGAGAGGATATGGGCTTAGCAGTAGGAACGAGAGAGAAGAAAGGCGAAATGAATTTTAAAATAGATTTCAGAAAGTAATAGCGAATACTCTGTTCACGAATCGCAAGAGGAGGAGGGATGCTTGGAGAAGACCCGGAGACACGGGATCAAGTTAATGTGTAGAATCTGCGAGACTGGCGACATATCACCAGACTTTCTGAAAAATATCAAACTCAATATTCCGGACATAGCAAAGGCAGATAGGTGCAAAAACTATCGCACAGTCAGCTTAAGAGCTCATTTATCCAGCTGCTGGCAAGAATAATATACAGAAGAATGGAACAGGTACCTGAGGATCTATTAGACGACGATCAGTTTGGCTTTAGGAAAGGTAAAGGCGCCAGAGAGGCAGTTCTGACGCTGCGCTTCATAATGGAAGCAAGACTGAAGAAAAATTAATACACGCTCATAGGATCGGTAGACCTATAAAAAGTATTAGAAAATGGTGCAAGATCTTCAAAACTGTAAGGAAAGTAGGAGTAAGCTGTAGGGAGAGACGGGTAATCTATACTGCTATAAAAAGACAAGTTGTTATCTAAAGTTATTACCAAAAATATGGAAAAGCTCTTGGCCGATTTACTTCAGATTTTTGCACATTATTCTAATAAGCGTTAGGACGGATATAGACTACATATTTTTAATATGTATGATAAATAAATGTATATATTATGTTCAAAGTGAAAACGTTGTTAAAAATAATCTCGAAAAGTTCTTCACCGATTTACATCAGATTTTCGGACGATACTCTTTTACCAGAATCTAGAAAGTTCCTTGGCAAATTTACTCCAAATTTTTACACGATACTCTAATAAACGTTCAGACGGACATAAACTACTATATATATAGTATGTAAAGGTGAAATGTTATTAGCACAAATCTCGAAATTTTCTTGACCAATTCAATACTCTAATGAACGTTTGGCTGGACATAAGCTACACATTTTTAAATATAAATGGTACATAATTTGGGGAAATTCTTGCCCTCTTTACTTCTAATTTTTACACATTATCTTAACAAACATTTGTTTGGGCTTAGGCTACATAATCTTTAATATACATAATTTATAAATATGTGTGTTATATATAACTGGGAAAAGTTGTTACAAAAAATTTCGAAAAGTCATTGACCAATTTACTTCAGAGTTTTACATGATACTCTAATAAATATTCAGACGGGCATAAGCAATATATTTTTTAAACAGCTGTGTCAGTATTTCTGTTAAAACGAACTCCAAGGAAGAATATATTGTAACATGCCGTGTGGTATCGTTTTCTTTCTCAAAGTCAGTTTCAACTCTAATAACTGGGCATCTAAACCATTAGACAAATAGTTTCTCCCGTATATATATTATTTCTACATACAATTTATTTTAAACAAACATTGTATTCACAACAATGCGCTATTTTATTTTCTTCCACGCAGTTGATTTTAACAGAAAACGGGAAAGTTGTATATATGACCTATTGGGTTATAATGAGATTACTACTACGGAATCTGAATCGCCACGAAACTTCGTATTCCTACCTGTTTGCAGATTAAAACTTTTACTGAAGCTACTATCCTCACAGATCAAGCAGCAGGAGAGGTCTCGCATATCCCATTTAACAATACTCCCAACCGATTTCGCCACTCATTTTAAGCGACTTCATTTCTCAGTAAAGGTTTTGTTGCCAGTAACAATAAACAAAAGCAACAATATGGGAACTGTGCGTCCGCTTTGATGCTAAATACTTTTGTTATTTATTTATTTCCAACTAGGTTCAGCGACAAACATCGCCGTTATCAGTGGATTCTTTAAATCTAAAACATGCAGAAAATATCACATTTACAAAAAAAAAAAAAAAAAACCGCTAAAACATTATTCCATGTGTCTTGTTTGTTTTTTAAATATCATTTTCTGTGAATGCTTTCATAATACTTAACATATTATACGTTACTTTGTAAGTAACAGCCAGTATACACCAAAACTGTATCCACAACACTACTGCAACCCCAACTGTGTAACGCTGACATACGTTCTTGTATTTTTTTACTAACAGCTGCTCACACAGTTGCAGGTGACATGATGTATGCCGAGAAAAATGGCAATAGAAAATGTACTTCAAACAGCGACGACAATCTTAAAAACATGCTGTAGTGTATAATAAATAAGGTATTTTGAAAGTATTCACAGAAAACAAAATTTAAAAAGCAAACAATACACATATAATAGTGTGTTACAGTGTTTAATAACTTTGCTATTTTCTGCATGTTTTAGATTTTAAGAACCCACTGGGGATGGCGATATGCAAACACGGACCAAATGGAAGAGTTCTGAGGTAAAATTATTGTTACAATAAGCAAGGCTCAAGTTCAGAGAGAAGTGAAGAGGAGATGACAGAGAGGGGGGAGGAAGTAGATATAGGCAGGGTGAAGGAGGAGATGGACAGAGAGTGACGGGAGAAGGAGGTGTGGAGAGAGAAGAGGGGGTGAGGAGAAGATGGGCAAAGAGAGGGTGGACAAGGAAGTGCAGAGGGAGAGGGGGGGGGGAGGAGATTAGGAATATATCGAATTCCCGTACCTATTTACAAATTTGCAAAGCATTGCCAGGCGCTGGTATGCAATATGTACAAGAACCCAGAGGGAACAATATAACTGGGAGACCAAGAACAAAGTGCTGGGATTAAAAATAGTGTAAGACAGGTATGCTGTCTTTCGCCCCTACTGTTCAATCTGTACATCAAAGAAGCAATGACAGAAATAAAATAAAGTTTCAAGAGTGGCATTAAAATTCAGGGTGAAAGGATATCAGCGATAAGATTCGCTGGTGACATTGCTATCCTCGGTGAAGTAAACAAGAATTATAAGACCTGTTGAAAGAATCATTATTATCCATATAGCACACACATGCACTTCATTTAGAATATGTAAAGAATATACACTCCTGGAAATGGAAAAAAGAACACATTGACACCGGTGTGTCAGACCCACCATACTTGCTCCGGACACTGCGAGAGGGCTGTACAAGCAATGATCACACGCACGGCACAGCGGACACACCAGGAACCGCGGTGTTGGCCGTCGAATGGCGCTAGCTGCGCAGCATTTGTGCACCGCCGCCGTCAGTGTCAGCCAGTTTGCCGTGGCATACGGAGCTCCATCGCAGTCTTTAACACTGGTAGCATGCCGCGACAGCGTGGACGTGAACCGTATGTGCAGTTGACGGACTTTGAGCGAGGGCGTATAGTGGGCATGCGAGAGGCCGGGTGGACGTACCGCCGAATTGCTCAACACGTGGGGCGTGAGGTCTCCACAGTACATCGATGTTGTCGCCAGTGGTCGGCGGAAGGTGCACGTGCCCGTCGACCTGGGACCGGACCGCAGCGACGCACGGATGCACGCCAAGACCGTAGGATCCTACGCAGTGCCGTAGGGGACCGCACCGCCACTTCCCAGCAAATTAGGGACACTGTTGCTCCTGGGGTATCGGCGAGGACCATTCGCAACCGTCTCCATGAAGCTGGGCTACGGTCCCGCACACCGTTAGGCCGTCTTCCGCTCACGCCCCAACATCGTGCAGCCCGCCTCCAGTGGTGTCGCGACAGGCGTGAATGGAGGGACGAATGGAGACGTGTCGTCTTCAGCGATGAGAGTCGCTTCTGCCTTGGTACCAATGATGGTCGTATGCGTGTTTGGCGCCGTGCAGGTGAGCGCCACAATCAGGACTGCATACGACCGAGGCACACAGGGCCAACACCCGGCATCATGGTGTGGGGAGCGATCTCCTACACTGGCCGTACACCACTGGTGATCGTCGAGGGGACACTGAATAGTGCACGGTACATCCAAACCGTCATCGAACCCATCGTTCTACCATTCCTAGACCGGCAAGGGAACTTGCTGTTCCAACAGGACAATGCACGTCCGCATGTACCCCGTGCCACCCAACGTGCTCTAGAAGGTGTAAGTCAACTACCCTGGCCAGCAAGATCTCCGGATCTGTCCCCCATTGAGCATGTTTGGGATTGGATGAAGCGTCGTCTCACGCGGTCTGCACGTCCAGCACGAACGCTGGTCCAACTGAGGCGCCAGGTGGAAATGGCATGGCAAGCCGTTCCGCAGGACTACATCCAGCATCTCTACGATCGTCTCCATGGGAGAATAGCAGCCTGCATTGCTGCGAAAGGTGGATATACACTGTACTAGTGCCGACATTGTGCATGCTCTGTTGCCTGTGTCTATGTGCCTGTGGTTCTGTCAGTGTGATCATGTGATGTATCTGACCGCAGGAATGTGTCAATAAAGTTGCCCCTTCCTGGGACAATGAATTCACGGTGTTCTTATTTCAATTTCCAGGAGTGTAATTGCATAAAACAAAAATAAACAGACTAAATACTAATATTTAGATTTCTAATCCATTCCACCACCATGGCATTGGCATTCATAAAATCATTCTACGTGCCCTTGTAGCACCGTAGGGGGTACTGCTCTCTTATATGTCTGGTAGATTGTTTCAGAGCACCACTGTCACAACTCGCAGACTCCAAAAGACACCCCATTTATAGAGCACCGACCATATCCAGTAAGGATTCTACTTAAATTGACCCACAGTTTCCTGTCAAGGTCGACATCCACAGTATCACAGTTATATTTCTGGAACCACTCCAGTTCTTGATAATTTCCGATGTGTTGGCAATTCTTGTTCCAGAAATCTCTTACTTTCGTTTTACTTGTATCTAGCTGTTCAGCGTACAGTAGTGGCGGTTGTCTCGAAAGAAGCCTGTTTCTTCATAAAACGATAGTGTCGTGATGAATGGGTAGTTCCTTAATCTCTTGTTTATTGTGGTAATCTCTAAGCAGGGCCTCAGTTTTGCGAATCTGTGGTGGGTAGATATTGCTTAGTAGGGGAAGCCAGTAGACAGAAGTTGGTCACATTATACCAGTAATTGTGTTGTTAAGCTGCGCATCGATGGAGAGGCTATGACAAATATTACACCGCATTGAAGCACGGTACTCTGCGGCCGGAAAAAACAATACAAGAGCCGATGTAGCAAAGCCTCCATTGAAGCAAGCCAGGTTGTGCCACACAGCCTCAGAATAATGTTGTTGCGAGCTTTTATTTTGGCTGATGTGTTTTCCATATGTTTTTTATAAGACAAAGTGCGGTTGGGCATGATGCCAAGGTACTTGGGGTATTTGTTGTGACGGAGAATATTGACATCACATTGCATCTTAGCTCAATGTTAGCTTAGTTGTTGTTGAGGTGAAACGCACAAACCTCGCTCTGACTGTTACTGGGCTTCAGTCTCCATTTCGTTACATATCCTCTTCTAGTGTTCCCTCTGACCGACCAAGCTGTTTTGATTGACAAGCCAGAGCGATATCGTCCACACAGTAGAATTTTCTTGAAGATGTTTTTAGAAGGTCAGAAATACAAAGGCTGAGCATGAGAGGTGCGAGAACTAAAGGCAACAGATGTGTAGTTTCTCCTGGAAACCGGCCTCTATGTACGTTTTCAGAGCTAGTACAAGCTCGCTGCAGCTTCGGTGAGGCCTAAATCTCGCTTGTTCTGTTGGAATGTGTTCTAAAACACAACAACTAATTCTGTTTAAATAAGTCTCTCCAAGAGCTAACACGTGCAACCAGGTAGGGAAATTGGCAGAAAATTCTGGAGGAGATACAGTGATTTTTAGGTTTTAAGATTGCCACAATTTTTGTATTTTTCAATTCCTTTGGAAGTGTTCAGTCATCAAAATAATAGAAAAGAAGCGAGTCGGCCAGCTTGCATTTTCCCCAAGATGGGATAAAAATTCTGGATGGATGTTATCAGACTCTGCAGTCTTACCACTTTTAACCTCTGCTAAAGTTATCTCTATTTCATCTAGAGTAAATGAGGAAGAAAATTTTGAATCGCTTGGAGACTGAGCTTTTAGCTTTGCTAGCTCTTTTTTGATTCTGGAGGTATGCTGTTCATTCCTGAACAATCTGGACGTTTTTACCATGTGGTTAGCAATATGACTGACTGAAATACCAGACTTCAGATTTATTAAAAGAGCCACCCACTATGCTAAGCAAGAACCAGACTTTCCTCCTTGAATGTTTGAAGTTCAAGTTTTCTACGTCTCAGACTAGGACACTTTCCCTGCATCACCAAGGCTGTGAAGAAGTTCATCTGCAATATCAGTGTCTCTGCTCCTGTTAAATTGTTGATATCTCTTATCTTACCCCGGGATATATTCTCTTCTATATCCATGAGGAACAGGGACGGATTTAGAATATTTTCCTTTGGGGTGGGGGAGGGGCACAAGCTTTCATGTCAATAATTATCCATGTCACAGCAGAGCACAGTGTATCCGTCTATGAAAGGACACTTCTGTGTTAAGGTCAGAGTGGTCTTTATAAGGACTTTGTAATAAATTTAAATCAGCTGAACTGTTTTACTCAAATTTTACTTGTTTAATTGCACCAAAGCACGTTCATTTTATATAGTTATAACATAAGATACACTCTGAAAAATACTGCACTCTCAAAAATACTCCAAGTTCAGCCTTCTCTTAAATTTTCGATAGAGGACTTCTAGCACTACTGCTATAAATTGGACGTTCCTGTTGATGTGCATCAAAGCTAAGCCACTCAGTCGGTTTTCCGCCAAGGTGTTACGAAGATAGGTTTTTATGCATCGCTGCGCAGAAAATGATGTTTCTGCTGTGCTAGTAGTGATGGGCAGAATCAATAGGAACTGAAGGGCGGCTGCCATGTTTGGAACACAAGATGAACTCGGAGAGGCTGGCTTGAGGCCTTGTTTTTTCCTCAACTGATTCCAGATCATCAGTTCCGCTTTCAAAACTGTGAAACACGGCAAACCATTTTTGTATATTTCAACGCTCTTCAGCACTTCCCCAGTGGACTCACCAGAAACGTACATCGGTATTAGCTTCTTTAAATGACAAGCGGCTTCAAGGTGTGCTTTGGGGAATCTATAGTTTTGTTCATTACACAGAAAATCTAGAAAAGGGATCCGGTTTGCCACTCTAAAGTATTCCTCGCGTGACTCAGCTGGGGCATTCGTTCGATTCGTCTGTAACGCAGTTGTTCTAGGAGTTTTTATCTCAGGGACAAATTTCTCAACAAGTTCACCTACTGCCTTAAAGACAGGATGGAAGTGTAAAATACTGTCCTGATGAAGTTCTTTCAAGCTCTCGTGTGCTGCTACCATGAGCAGCATTGCTTGGAATAGATCGATTTCCTTGTCTTGCAGTTGTCGAACAAGTGGCAATGCTAACCTAAGCACTTTGGCAAGTATGTATAAAATTGCAATAAATTCTGATGGCTGCACAACACGAACTAAGAAAAATACAATTTTTGCATTACTGCTTCCACTGCGAATGTTACATAATTTCTGCAACGCAATAGTTGGGCTAGAAACGATGTCTCGAAAATGCAGGATAGCGTCGTGCCTCTCTACCCAACGTATTTCACACAGTTTCTTTGTTGTGTGAATCCTTTTTGCTGGTAGAGATGACTGTATTTCTTCTTGTAATAAATATCGTCGCTGAGTAGATTCCCTGATGAAGTTCTCTACTGAACCAATTATATCTATAGGATTTCGTAAGCCGCCTAGAGTAAAGGCTTTGCTTAGTGTAAGAGTGAGCCTGTGACTATCGCAGTTACAGTAAATTGCTAATGGCTGTTCCTGTGACATAACTACTTGAAATAGGATTGTCCTCGGCAATAATCTACACCAAGGTTATTTGCGTGATGGTGTTCGTTAAGTTTTTACCTGTCAGGTCAGTAACAGCAACGAATTTTAGAAAATCTTTTCTTTACAAGTCTACCTTCAGCGTCAAAGAAATATATGCATAGCGATAATTGTCCAGAGATGCTTATATCAGTTGTCTCGTCTGCTATTACGGTGAAAAATTTCGATTCCTTTATGGAATCAATAATTTTTCCAGTAATAACATCAGCGCAGCGCTCTATTAAATCATTTTGTCTTGTGTTACTGATATAAATGGCACTTCTTGAGACCGACTGCATGTGTTGTATTAATATTTCATCGCCTGCGTCCATTCGAAACTTCAGTGCAGCATGAAAGTGTGCTTGTGAAGTGGGATGGATAAGCAAATATTGGGAATAACGGGTCTGTGTTGGCTGTGTGGGAAGTCTGACAAGACTTTTCTTGATGTAGGAATTGGCTGGTCGTTAGATCATGGGAGACAAAACAGAGGTCTGGGTTATAGCCTTTCTGCCATGCAACTAGTCTGAATGTAAAGATTGTTTGAGATGAGATGCTACAGATGAGTGAAAATTAGATGGACTGATAAGGTAAGGAATGAAGAGGTTCACTGCAGAATCGTCGTAGAAAGGAGAATAGGGAAAACACTGACAAGAAGAAGGAACATTATGATAGGAAATGTGTTGAGACATCAGGTAATAACTTGGGTGATACTAGCTGGTCAAAACTGCAGGTAAAGACAGAGATTGGGCTCCATATAACATTATTGTATTTATAATTGCGATAAGTTATTTCAATTTTCGTCCACTCCTCTTCTCTTTCTAACCTCATCCATTCTTGTTAGGATATTCGCTGACTTCCCTTCAATCATATGCACAAATTTCTGCTAGTCACCATGATAGTCTTTCTCTCGGTGATTGTGTATAATTTCAGTTGCTTTCTTACACATTTTCATTGGTTTACTCACTAGTCTTCCTAATGTTACGCCATTATTGCCTCCTTCGTCTCTTCTGAAGAGAACGGAAGCTTTGCAAAATCCGCCACTTAAATTGCTGCTGTAGGCCAGTCAAACATTTTCTTCTAGCCATTTTCTCTGGAACGATAGCACTTTATCAGCTTCTGCAACTTGCGGTAAGCAAAATATGCACTTTAACCATTGAAATACACTCCTGGAAATGGAAAAAAGAACACATTGACACCGGTGTGTCAGACCCACCATACTTGCTCCGGACACTGCGAGAGGGCTGTACAAGCAATGATCACACGCACGGCACAGCGGACACACCAGGAACCGCGGTGTTGGCCGTCGAATGGCGCTAGCTGCGCAGCATTTGTGCACCGCCGCCGTCAGTGTCAGCCAGTTTGCCGTGGCATACGGAGCTCCATCGCAGTCTTTAACACTGGTAGCATGCCGCGACAGCGTGGACGTGAACCATATGTGCAGTTGACGGACTTTGAGCGAGGGCGTATAGTGGGCATGCGGGAGGCCGGGTGGACGTACCGCCGAATTGCTCAACACGTGGGGCGTGAGGTCTCCACAGTACATCGATGTTGTCACCAGTGGTCGGCGGAAGGTGCACGTGCCCGTCGACCTGGGACCGGACCGCAGCGACGCACGGATGCACGCCAAGACCGTAGGATCCTACGCAGTGCCGTAGGGGACCGCACCGCAACTTCCCAGCAAATTAGGGACACTGTTGCTCCTGGGGTATCGGCGAGGACCATTCGCAACCGTCTCCATGAAGCTGGGCTACGGTCCCGCACACCGTTAGGCCGTCTTCCGCTCACGCCCCAACATCGTGCAGCCCGCCTCCAGTGGTGTCGCGACAGGCGTGAATGGAGGGACGAATGGAGACGTGTCGTCTTCAGCGATGAGAGTCGCTTCTGCCTTGGTGCCAATGATGGTCGTATGCGTGTTTGGCACCGTGCAGGTGAGCGCCACAATCAGGACTGCATACGACCGAGGCACACAGGGCCAACACCCGGCATCATGGTGTGGGGAGCGATCTCCTACACTGGCCGTACACCACTGGTGATCGTCGAGGGGACACTGAATAGTGCACGGTACATCCAAACCGTCATCGAACCCATCGTTCTACCATTCCTAGACCGGCAAGGGAACTTGCTGTTCCAACAGGACAATGCACGTCCGCATGTATCCCGTGCCACCCAACGTGCTCTAGAAGGTGTAAGTCAACTACCCTGGCCAGCAAGATCTCCGGATCTGTCCCCCATTGAGCATGTTTGGGACTGGATGAAGCGTCGTCTCACGCGGTCTGCACGTCCAGCACGAACACTGGTCCAACTGAGGCGCCAGGTGGAAATGGCATGGCAAGCCGTTCCACAGGACTACATCCAGCATCTCTACGATCGTCTCCATGGGAGAATAGCAGCCTGCATTGCTGCGAAAGGTGGATATACACTGTACTAGTGCCGACATTGTGCATGCTCTGTTGCCTGTGTCTATGTGCCTGTGGTTCTGTCAGTGTGATCATGTGATGTATCTGACCCCAGGAATGTGTCAATGAAGTTTCCCCTTCCTGGGACAATGAATTCACGGTGTTCTTATTTCAATTTCCAGGAGTGTAATTGCATAAAACAAAAATAAACAGACTAAATACTAATATTTAGATTTCTAATCCATTCCACCACCATGGCATTGGCATTCATAAAATCATTCCACGTGCCCTTGTAGCACCGTAGGGGGTACTGCTCTCTTATATGTCTGGTAGATTGTTTCAGAGCACCACTGTCACAACTCGCAGACTCCAAAAGACACCCCATTTATAGAGCACCGACCATATCCAGTAAGGTTTCTACTTAAATTGACCCACAGTTTCCTGTCAAGGTCGACATCCACAGTATCACAGTTATATTTCTGGAACCACTCCAGTTCTTGATAATTTCCGATGTGTTGGCAATTCTTGTTCCAGAAATCTCTTACTTTCGTTTTACTTGTATCTAGCTGTTCAGCGTACAGTAGTGGCGGTTGTCTCGAAAGAAGCCTGTTTCTTCATAAAATGATAGTGTCGTGATGAATGGGTAGTTCCTTAATCTCTTGTTTATTGTGGTAATCTCTAAGCAGGGCCTCAGTTTTGCGAATCTGTGGTGGGTAGATATTGCTTAGTAGGGGAAGCCAGTAGACAGAAGTTGGTCACATTATACCAGTAATTGTGTTGTTAAGCTGCGCATCGATGGAGAGGCTATGACAAATATTACACCGCATTGAAGCACGGTACTCTGCGGCCGGAAAAAACAATACAAGAGCCGATGTAGCAAAGCCTCCATTGAAGCAAGCCAGGTTGTGCCACACAGCCTCAGAATAATGTTGTTGCGAGCTTTTATTTTGGCTGATGTGTTTTCCATATGTTTTTTATAAGACAAAGTGCGGTTGGGCATGATGCCAAGGTACTTGGGGTATTTGTTGTGACGGAGAATATTGACATCACATTGCATCTTAGCTCAATGTTAGCTTAGTTGTTGTTGAGGTGAAACGCACAAACCTCGCTCTGACTGTTACTGGGCTTCAGTCTCCATTTCGTTACATATCCTCTTCTAGTGTTCCCTCTGACCGACCAAGCTGTTTTGATTGACAAGCCAGAGCGATATCGTCCACACAGTAGAATTTTCTTGAAGATGTTTTTAGAAGGTCAGAAATACAAAGGCTGAGCATGAGAGGTGCGAGAACTAAAGGCAACAGATGTGTAGTTTCTCCTGGAAACCGGCCTCTATGTACGTTTTCAGAGCTAGTACAAGCTCGCTGCAGCTTCGGTGAGGCCTAAATCTCGCTTGTTCTGTTGGAATGTGTTCTAAAACACAACAACTAATTCTGTTTAAATAAGTCTCTCCAAGAGCTAACACGTGCAACCAGGTAGGGAAATTGGCAGAAAATTCTGGAGGAGATACAGTGATTTTTAGGTTTTAAGATTGCCACAATTTTTGTATTTTTCAATTCCTTTGGAAGTGTTCAGTCATCAAAATAATAGAAAAGAAGCGAGTCGGCCAGCTTGCATTTTCCCCAAGATGGGATAAAAATTCTGGATGGATGTTATCAGACTCTGCAGTCTTACCACTTTTAACCTCTGCTAAAGTTATCTCTATTTCATCTAGAGTAAATGAGGAAGAAAATTTTGAATCGCTTGGAGACTGAGCTTTTAGCTTTGCTAGCTCTTTTTTGATTCTGGAGGTATGCTGTTCATTCCTGAACAATCTGGACGTTTTTACCATGTGGTTAGCAATATGACTGACTGAAATACCAGACTTCAGATTTATTAAAAGAGCCACCCACTATGCTAAGCAAGAACCAGACTTTCCTCCTTGAATGTTTGAAGTTCAAGTTTTCTACGTCTCAGACTAGGACACTTTCCCTGCATCACCAAGGCTGTGAAGAAGTTCATCTGCAATATCAGTGTCTCTGCTCCTGTTAAATTGTTGATATCTCTTATCTTACCCCGGGATATATTCTCTTCTATATCCATGAGGAACAGGGACGGATTTAGAATATTTTCCTTTGGGGTGGGGGAGGGGCACAAGCTTTCATGTCAATAATTATCCATGTCACAGCAGAGCACAGTGTATCCGTCTATGAAAGGACACTTCTGTGTTAAGGTCAGAGTGGTCTTTATAAGGACTTTGTAATAAATTTAAATCAGCTGAACTGTTTTACTCAAATTTTACTTGTTTAATTGCACCAAAGCACGTTCATTTTATATAGTTATAACATAAGATACACTCTGAAAAATACTGCACTCTCAAAAATACTCCAAGTTCAGCCTTCTCTTAAATTTTCGATAGAGGACTTCTAGCACTACTGCTATAAATTGGACGTTCCTGTTGATGTGCATCAAAGCTAAGCCACTCAGTCGGTTTTCCGCCAAGGTGTTACGAAGATAGGTTTTTATGCATCGCTGCGCAGAAAATGATGTTTCTGCTGTGCTAGTAGTGATGGGCAGAATCAATAGGAACTGAAGGGCGGCTGCCATGTTTGGAACACAAGATGAACTCGGAGAGGCTGGCTTGAGGCCTTGTTTTTTCCTCAACTGATTCCAGATCATCAGTTCCGCTTTCAAAACTGTGAAACACGGCAAACCATTTTTGTATATTTCAACGCTCTTCAGCACTTCCCCAGTGGACTCACCAGAAACGTACATCGGTATTAGCTTCTTTAAATGACAAGCGGCTTCAAGGTGTGCTTTGGGGAATCTATAGTTTTGTTCATTACACAGAAAATCTAGAAAAGGGATCCGGTTTGCCACTCTAAAGTATTCCTCGCGTGACTCAGCTGGGGCATTCGTTCGATTCGTCTGTAACGCAGTTGTTCTAGGAGTTTTTATCTCAGGGACAAATTTCTCAACAAGTTCACCTACTGCCTTAAAGACAGGATGGAAGTGTAAAATACTGTCCTGATGAAGTTCTTTCAAGCTCTCGTGTGCTGCTACCATGAGCAGCATTGCTTGGAATAGATCGATTTCCTTGTCTTGCAGTTGTCGAACAAGTGGCAATGCTAACCTAAGCACTTTGGCAAGTATGTATAAAATTGCAATAAATTCTGATGGCTGCACAACACGAACTAAGAAAAATACAATTTTTGCATTACTGCTTCCACTGCGAATGTTACATAATTTCTGCAACGCAATAGTTGGGCTAGAAACGATGTCTCGAAAATGCAGGATAGCGTCGTGCCTCTCTACCCAACGTATTTCACACAGTTTCTTTGTTGTGTGAATCCTTTTTGCTGGTAGAGATGACTGTATTTCTTCTTGTAATAAATATCGTCGCTGAGTAGATTCCCTGATGAAGTTCTCTACTGAACCAATTATATCTATAGGATTTCGTAAGCCGCCTAGAGTAAAGGCTTTGCTTAGTGTAAGAGTGAGCCTGTGACTATCGCAGTTACAGTAAATTGCTAATGGCTGTTCCTGTGACATAACTACTTGAAATAGGATTGTCCTCGGCAATAATCTACACCAAGGTTATTTGCGTGATGGTGTTCGTTAAGTTTTTACCTGTCAGGTCAGTAACAGCAACGAATTTTAGAAAATCTTTTCTTTACAAGTCTACCTTCAGCGTCAAAGAAATATATGCATAGCGATAATTGTCCAGAGATGCTTATATCAGTTGTCTCGTCTGCTATTACGGTGAAAAATTTCGATTCCTTTATGGAATCAATAATTTTTCCAGTAATAACATCAGCGCAGCGCTCTATTAAATCATTTTGTCTTGTGTTACTGATATAAATGGCACTTCTTGAGACCGACTGCATGTGTTGTATTAATATTTCATCGCCTGCGTCCATTCGAAACTTCAGTGCAGCATGAAAGTGTGCTTGTGAAGTGGGATGGATAAGCAAATATTGGGAATAACGGGTCTGTGTTGGCTGTGTGGGAAGTCTGACAAGACTTTTCTTGATGTAGGAATTGGCTGGTCGTTAGATCATGGGAGACAAAACAGAGGTCTGGGTTATAGCCTTTCTGCCATGCAACTAGTCTGAATGTAAAGATTGTTTGAGATGAGATGCTACAGATGAGTGAAAATTAGATGGACTGATAAGGTAAGGAATGAAGAGGTTCACTGCAGAATCGTCGTAGAAAGGAGAATAGGGAAAACACTGACAAGAAGAAGGAACATTATGATAGGAAATGTGTTGAGACATCAGGTAATAACTTGGGTGATACTAGCTGGTCAAAACTGCAGGTAAAGACAGAGATTGGGCTCCATATAACATTATTGTATTTATAATTGCGATAAGTTATTTCAATTTTCGTCCACTCCTCTTCTCTTTCTAACCTCATCCATTCTTGTTAGGATATTCGCTGACTTCCCTTCAATCATATGCACAAATTTCTGCTAGTCACCATGATAGTCTTTCTCTCGGTGATTGTGTATAATTTCAGTTGCTTTCTTACACATTTTCATTGGTTTACTCACTAGTCTTCCTAATGTTACGCCATTATTGCCTCCTTCGTCTCTTCTGAAGAGAACGGAAGCTTTGCAAAATCCGCCACTTAAATTGCTGCTGTAGGCCAGTCAAACATTTTCTTCTAGCCATTTTCTCTGGAACGATAGCACTTTATCAGCTTCTGCAACTTGCGGTAAGCAAAATATGCACTTTAACCATTGAAATACACTCCTGGAAATGGAAAAAAGAACACATTGACACCGGTGTGTCAGACCCACCATACTTGCTCCGGACACTGCGAGAGGGCTGTACAAGCAATGATCACACGCACGGCACAGCGGACACACCAGGAACCGCGGTGTTGGCCGTCGAATGGCGCTAGCTGCGCAGCATTTGTGCACCGCCGCCGTCAGTGTCAGCCAGTTTGCCGTGGCATACGGAGCTCCATCGCAGTCTTTAACACTGGTAGCATGCCGCGACAGCGTGGACGTGAACCATATGTGCAGTTGACGGACTTTGAGCGAGGGCGTATAGTGGGCATGCGGGAGGCCGGGTGGACGTACCGCCGAATTGCTCAACACGTGGGGCGTGAGGTCTCCACAGTACATCGATGTTGTCACCAGTGGTCGGCGGAAGGTGCACGTGCCCGTCGACCTGGGACCGGACCGCAGCGACGCACGGATGCACGCCAAGACCGTAGGATCCTACGCAGTGCCGTAGGGGACCGCACCGCAACTTCCCAGCAAATTAGGGACACTGTTGCTCCTGGGGTATCGGCGAGGACCATTCGCAACCGTCTCCATGAAGCTGGGCTACGGTCCCGCACACCGTTAGGCCGTCTTCCGCTCACGCCCCAACATCGTGCAGCCCGCCTCCAGTGGTGTCGCGACAGGCGTGAATGGAGGGACGAATGGAGACGTGTCGTCTTCAGCGATGAGAGTCGCTTCTGCCTTGGTGCCAATGATGGTCGTATGCGTGTTTGGCACCGTGCAGGTGAGCGCCACAATCAGGACTGCATACGACCGAGGCACACAGGGCCAACACCCGGCATCATGGTGTGGGGAGCGATCTCCTACACTGGCCGTACACCACTGGTGATCGTCGAGGGGACACTGAATAGTGCACGGTACATCCAAACCGTCATCGAACCCATCGTTCTACCATTCCTAGACCGGCAAGGGAACTTGCTGTTCCAACAGGACAATGCACGTCCGCATGTATCCCGTGCCACCCAACGTGCTCTAGAAGGTGTAAGTCAACTACCCTGGCCAGCAAGATCTCCGGATCTGTCCCCCATTGAGCATGTTTGGGACTGGATGAAGCGTCGTCTCACGCGGTCTGCACGTCCAGCACGAACACTGGTCCAACTGAGGCGCCAGGTGGAAATGGCATGGCAAGCCGTTCCACAGGACTACATCCAGCATCTCTACGATCGTCTCCATGGGAGAATAGCAGCCTGCATTGCTGCGAAAGGTGGATATACACTGTACTAGTGCCGACATTGTGCATGCTCTGTTGCCTGTGTCTATGTGCCTGTGGTTCTGTCAGTGTGATCATGTGATGTATCTGACCCCAGGAATGTGTCAATGAAGTTTCCCCTTCCTGGGACAATGAATTCACGGTGTTCTTATTTCAATTTCCAGGAGTGTACATTATATTGAAATTGAAGGGGGAGAGGGGAAAATTTGATAGGCGTAGCTGGGCAATGGACCCACCTTCTTCGTTGCGGATGAACAAATACGTCCGAATCTGTGGGAATCTCAGAGAGCGAAGAGAAAATTGACAGGGAGTGCGGACAGGTGGCGCTCAGTGGGAATGTGGCACGGCCGTGAGGCGTGCTGAGGTAGTCTGCGCAGTTGCACTAAGGCTGTGGCGCAGTGGTTAACGCACCTGCCTAGTAAGCAGCAGATTCAGTTTGAATCCCGCTCCAGTGCACATTTCCATTCGTCGCCGCTAAATCCGAGTAATGTGCTGACGCAGCTGATAGCAGTGATTTCCTCCGTTTCCTTTTCTTTTTACCCTTCTCCACTTTCAGTTTACATATACTAAAAATGCATTTTAATTACGTTCCTGCAACTGGGGGATCTAATCTTTTATATGATGCTGACTGCAAATGCTGGATTCTAGAGCAGTTTTTACAGTTAATGAATGTAATCTGATACATCGTGACGTCACATCCGCAAGGTCGACAACACTTCATACGCCGCAGTGTCGCGGTTTGCCGGCTTGACAGGCAACCACTTTTTGCCGGGTAGCAGACTTCCTGGTTTTTTTTCCGCTAGGCGAAAATAAGAACGCCGCCAGAGTCATAGGATCCTACTTGCTTCTGCAATCCACGTGACGGAAAATACACCCTAAGATATCCTACCGTCGGGCGGTATTTAGGCTGGCGCACGCCCGCCCGCCAGCAATTCACTCCGAGCCCTGACAGCAGTTCGGACGTCCACCCCACGGCGGCGCTGTCTTCGCCACCGGCCAGTTGCCACTGCTGCGAACAGTGCTTTGGTTCGCAGCGACACAGCGGACGATTCTTTCTTCGTGGTTGTAGAGGACATACAAATTGACTTAATTATTTTTGTAGTACAGCGACTGTAGACTGTTCCAAGGTAACTTTAACTTCGTACCAGACAGAAGAACTTAAACATTTTGTGGAACTTTAGCTCCGTGCATAGATGAAAGAACTGGACCCTTATTTGAACTTTGCTTCAGGACAGTAGGAACGAGTCCTAGCATTTTCATTTGTGTGACCAACTTGTTTGTTTCTAAACTACGGTCTTTAGCCAGTGACTTTCGACTTGTCAATCTTGTATTATTATTATTACAGTAACATATGATCGTGAGAGTATCACTTACGTATTTTCCTCACTCTGCCAGGAGCAGGACCCGTCGTTCCGAACGCTAACATTTTTTTGTCTAATACGTACTGCACAACTTGCGAAACGTGTCTGAGCACCGAATGTATTGCTGTCTTGGAAATACCATGACTGCTGTTAGAATGAGTCCTGATGATAAAGTTAATTTCTTCAGTCTCTAGTGGTTCCGATGCGCCCTACTGTCCTCACGGGTTACACCTAGTACAGCTTGAAAGTGACCCCCCCCCCCCCCCCACACTCTTATAGTAACACAACGTGACTGTTTTGGTCCAAGTATCGAATTGGCGTGAATGTATTACATGAAAATGTGGATATCAGTATGAAATAAAATCTCTCATCTGTCCTCATCCCCATGATGAGCATATGACTCAGGTATTTACATTGTTTCCTGTCACTGTGTGTGTGTGTGTGTGTGTGTGTGTGTGGCCTCGCGCGCCTGTAGCAGCCCAAGGAAGAAATTACGGATGAACACAAATGAATGTACTCACAAAAGCACATATTTTGAGGCATAATTTGTTGGCGTCGTGGCGTGTCGGGGAAGAGGTGCCATTTATATCCGTGCATTACCCCGCGAACATTAATCTCACCGACGTACAGTTTACACGCTAGGATCGTCATTGTCGCGTCATAACGAGGCGACCCGCGGGCTTAAGTATCTGAATCAGACCCGCGTCTCACCAAAGATTGCCTATGTTTGTGCTGGACAGTGAATGACCAGTATACGCCGCCGTACAACGTTGAGCGACGTTATTCATGCTGCTTACTTACTCGTACTTACGTGTGCGTTTCATAAAGCGTTAACATATGAACTTGTAATGGTAAATACCATGTTTAGATTGCCCGCTAAGATACTGTATATAATATTTAAACCGGAAGACACAGAAAAAGTAATTATGGCTTTATCACAAAATGGCCCTGAGCACTATGGGACTTAACATCTGTGGTCAACAGTCCCCTAGAACTTAGAACTACTTAAACCTAACTAACCTAAGGACATCACACATATCCATGCCCGAGGCAGGATTCGAACCTGCGACCGTAGCAGTCGCGCGGTTCCGGACTGAGCGCCTAGAACCGCAAGACCACCGCGGCCGGCCGCTTTATCACAGTTGCGGTCGTTCTTCCATGTCCGAAGAGCTGTCGGGGATGTGTAATATTACTCTTATTTCTCAGTACGAATCTGTTATTGTATCCTGCACAGGAGACGTAATCAAACTGGAACTATTTAAATGCACGAAAAGAAGCATACCCCGAATTAAAATTGCAACCTGAGATTTTTTTATTATTAAATGACTACCATAATAAGACTCCTAGTTTTAGTGATAGGTACAAGCATGAGGAACATTTTGGCTGCTTTGTGGTTTTGTCCGACTATGTTCTCAAATTCTGCTCACCTTGAGAAGCCATTGTTTTTAACGCCGAGGTACGTATTTTCTCGAGCACAATGGAACCGATAAGACGTGGACTGTCTGATTTGCTTCAACTTCTTGATTTCAGTACAAATAATACAGCGCATGTTTCCAGTTGATAAAGGAATCCGCAAGATCCAGGTCTCCTTCCTCTGCCTCAGAAGCTATGCAAGATGTTCTTCTGTTAATTAGTTAGTATTGTAGGAATATTGGGCAATGAACTGGTGGGTGCCACAGCCTAGGAGGACTGGATTATTCCCGTTACTCAAAGTGCAGTGACTTGGTTGTGATACACATTGTCATGGATCCCTTGTAGTATGAGTGCATGGAAGTGAACAACAACAAGCTAAGACACCAGTGAAACCAACTGCTAGCCAGTGGCTGATCTCCTTTCAGCCTCTGGGGCGAGATGTAATATTAAAATGTCTCCAAGTAGAATATTAATCTCTAATATTCAACATTTTTGGTGCTTTTAGTGTAAAAATAGTGCCACGATAATTTTGGAGACAAACACTTCATTTGGTGATAAGGAGGTAGTCCACAATTTGCCTAACGACTATCCCTCTATTTTTGATGATTACATCAAATGTACCAACAGCTTATAAATTTTCCTTCGTCTGAATTACCTTGTTTTTTGAGGTCAGATTCCTAACTGAGAAGTTCTAGCTTTCTATTCATTCGAGGTTCAGAGTTTCTGCTGATTACGAGACTTTAGATCGGGTCACTGTCTGGTAATGTCTTAATTTAGCAATGATCGGAAGTTTCCAGTAGTTGACTGCTAGATAAACCATCGCGGAATATGCACAGATGGGTGTGACAAGGAGTCGAAATACTCTTGAACATGCTGAGAACCACATCTGACACTAAGGTTAATGGTTAATGAAAACTACCTCCGCTCTATTACTACACATTTATTGTGTTACGACTGGTTTCGTTCGTTGAACATCTTCAAGTTGCCGAGTTATGCTGACGTCGTGACATAAATTGTCTATTTGTCGTTTATAATGTTAAAGACCAAATCCAAAACCACTTATCATAAGCATCAGTATTTCTGGATTAGGACATTAACATTCATATGACAACCAGACCATTTATGTCACGACTTCAACACAACTAGGCAACCTGAAGACGTTCAACGAATAAAACAGATCGTAACACAATAAATGTGTAGTTGCACAACTGACATGGTTTTCATTAATCATTAAAAGAGTCTAAAAGTGACCGGTAGTAGTACCAGCGCATCAGTTATTCACATGTCACGCGCTTTTCCTCTCGAAAGCCAGCGAAAGGAATATGTCAAATAATGTCATTGTTTAAGTAGCAGTGGTTGCATCAACTGACATTTCAACAAAAGTTTTCGTAATTGTCAGACACTTACCGAAAGAGAGCCATAACAGTCTGAACCCAAACGAAACGTTTCTGTCTTGCCAAGAGGGAGCTAGAGTGAATCGTCGTATAAAAACACGGTTGGGAATGCCTGTTCTCTTAGCTGTAACCCACTCTCTGCAACGAACGCTGCCGGGAGACGGAGACAGGTTTCTGTGAGTTGTTGAAATGTTTGTTTGCTGTTGTGTCAGGTAATCAGTTTGCAGCACTTCCCAAGTGGTTCACAGAATTGCACAGTTTCTTCTTCTTCTTCTTCTTCTTCTTCTTCTTCTTTCGTTACACGCCAGCTAAGGCGTACGTTTCTCACAATAAGCTTCACTCTTTCTTCAATTTTAGCACATGTATTCACTTTTTTATCTCCTCTCTTCTGTTGAGCATTTTTCCCCGTATTTATGGAACTGTTTTGTCGCGGAAACCTTTCCATCTCTCAATTTTGTTCTGTCTACAATTTAATTCTTGCTTATTTACGCCAATTTCTTCAGGTTTTCATGCAGTTTCCTAAGCCAGATGTGTTTACCTTTAATTTTTTAAAACGCTGTATTTTACAGTTTTATTAATACCATTATAGCTTTGAAACTTACTGGAAGTTTGAAAGCGTGTGCCGGATCGAGTCTCGAAGGACGTTTACGACTCTATCAGCGGGTATACGCCAAATCACAAGCCATTTGAGTGTTAGACAACACTCAATCAGTACTCATACCATCCAGAATTTACTTATTCCCAATCCCGATTGGCGTGCGGGGGAGGGAGGGGGGGGGGAGGGGGGACCGGTAAGAAGTCTCCGACCAATATGAGGTACCTCAGGTAACTGTGCGCCATAGAGCACCGACATCGGCGTGCACAAACACTATTGTTGGAAGCTCGAAGCATGGAAGTCTATCTTCGGGACTGATAACTTGTGCTAGTGCGTGAGCAGAATATCGCCACACCGGAACAGAAATGCATTCCCGTCGTGAACGCTGGGACGTGGTTCCGAAGCGGAGGCTGCTTGAGTTAGCAGTTACCTGACGAAATGCACACTTGGAGCTATTTCGTTGCCGTCTCCTTACTACTTGACATGGCTCTGCAGTCTTCCTACACCATAAATGAAGGGAAAGTTCTTTACAATCAGGCATGTGTGATTATATACAATGCTATTAAATTTTTGTCCGAAGAGATGAGGAAGAAAAAATCTCACTAAAAACCGTGCTTGACAGAGCTGCAGGATTCAGTAGCCTGCTTCCTGTATGAAATAATTTTGAAGCTGAAATACAGTATCTGACTCCAATCTCTTTGCTGTACCTAAACAAAACTAAATATTTTCTCATATCCTTTACCATTTAAGCAGTATCACTGTAGAACGAATCACAAAAAGACCTGGATCTGATCGGAAACATCGCTGCTTTGGAAAGACTCTTAAGCCTTTCCTGTCATCATTAGCATAGGTTACCTCTCGTTTTATCCCAGGACTGTTGTTTTTGTCCAAAAGCGAAACAAAATATCTGTCGCATTATCAACACTCCTCTCGGCTCTCCTCGTTTCTGTGTCGTGTTTTGTATTTTTCCTCTTCTGCTCGCATTTATTTTTCTCCCCATTTTACACTCCTGGAAATGGAAAAAAGAATACATTGGCACCGGTGTGTCAGACCCACCATACTTGCTCCGGACACTGCGAGAGGGCTGTACAAGCAATGATCACACGCACGGCACAGCGGGCACACCAGGAACCGCGGTGTTGGCCGTCGAATGGCGCTAGCTGCGCAGCATTTGCGCACCGCCGCCGTCAGTGTCAGCCAGTTTGCCGTGGCATACGGAGCTCCATCGCAGTCTTTAACACTGGTAGCATGCCGCGACAGCGTGGACGTGAATCGTATGTGCAGTTGACGGACTTTGAGCGAGGGCGTATAGTGGGCATGCGGGAGGCCGGGTGGACGTACCGCCGAATAGCTCAACACGTGGGGCGTGAGGTCTCCACAGTACATCGATGTTGTCGCCAGTGGTCGGCGGAAGGTGCACGTGCCCGTCGACCTGGGACCGGACCGCAGCGACGCACGGATGCACGCCAAGACCGTAGGATCCTACGCAGTGCCGTAGGGGACCGCACCGCCACTTCCCAGCAAATTAGGGACACTGTTGCTCCTGAGGTATCGGCGGGGACCATTCGCAACCGTCTCCATGAAGCTGGGCTACGGTCCCGCACACCGTTAGGCCGTCTTCCGCTCACGCCCCAACATCGTGCAGCCCGCCTCCAGTGGTGTCGCGACAGGCGTGAATGGAGGGACGAATGGAGACGTGTCGTCTTCAGCGATGAGAGTCGCTTCTGCCTTGGTGCCAATGATGGTCGTATGCGTGTTTGGCGCCGTGCAGGTGAGCGCCACAATCAGGACTGCATACGACCGAGGCACACAGGGCCAACACCCGGCATCATGGTGTGGGGAGCGATCTCCTACACTGGCCGTACACCACTGGTGATCGTCGAGGGGACACTGAATAGTGCACGGTACATCCAAACCGTCATCGAACCCATCGTTCTACCATTCCTAGACCGGCAAGGGAACTTGCTGTTCCAACAGGACAATGCACGTCCGCATGTATCCCGTGCCACCCAACGTGCTCTAGAAGGTGTAAGTCAACTACCCTGGCCAGCAAGATCTCCGGATCTGTCCCCCATTGAGCATGTTTGGGACTGGATGAAGCGTCGTCTCACGCGGTCTGCACGTCCAGCACGAACGCTGGTCCAACTGAGGCGCCAGGTGGAAATGGCATGGCAAGCCGTTCCACAGGACTACATCCAGCATCTCTACGATCGTGTTGCCTGTGTCTATGTGCCTGTGGTTCTGTCAGTGTGATCATGTGATGTATCTGACCCCAGGAATGTGTCAATAAAGTTTCCCCTTCCTGGGACAATGAATTCACGGTGTTCTTATTTCAATTTCCAGGAGTGTAGTTCTGCTGGATTTCACCTGCTCTTTCTCAGTCTTTCCCAGGCCAACTAACTCTTGCTCTTGATAAAATTATTCTCATAACGCTACCATATCTGCTTCCCAATCATATTACTCTTACTTAGCAGAAACGTTATACTACTGGCAAATGTTCTTAAAACTAATAAATGCTACTACGAAAGTGATGCGTAGCACTAAATTATAAATAACATAACCTAGAAGTATTGGAAGAAGGATCACGAGGAAAATTTTAGGTTCAATAAGAAGCAAAGAAAGCTTGGAATTAAGAAGCAATCACGAAATATATGACAATATAGAAAAAGAAAACAAAAGACGCAACAAGAAAAAAAATACTGATATTTTTATCCACATATAGAAGATGAATGACAATAAGCTGAAAAGACAGATTTTCAAGTATCTCTCGCAATAGAAATTAATTATTATCTGGATCCGAGAAGTTAAAAAAGGATTTAGAAATAAAGGAGAACAGAAGCAACGTCAGAAAGAGGTATTTTCAGAAAAAAGTGTTAAAGTTAAAAGGATTCTAAGGCAGAAGCAGTAAGAGAACAGGTGTAAACTTCTCAGAAAGAAAAAAAAGACACGATAAAAAGATGAACGATATTTGGAGGAAAAGAAAAGAGCAAATGAGAGGGAACTGAAATTATCATGTGGTATTTATCTCGCTAGAACGAACACAAAAAATTACGAAATTATGACGAACTTTTTTTTCCACCTCTTTACGCATACACTTACAAAATAGTAGACATGCATTTAGCTTTACAGCATACTGGTATGAGGTACTCTCGCACAATTAATAACGGAAGTTGGAATTCATCATCCCGTCATGTAGAAGTCATAACACATGGAACACCAACTCAGCTGAACAAGGTTGGAAGAGGGAGTCTACAACGACCTTTCTTGCATGATGGTCCGTGGATTGGCCGAACTGAATCAGAGAAATGATCGATGTAATGAATCAGTATGGAAAACATTCTTTATGTTGTGGTTCACAGCTTTTGTAAAGTACATATTCACGTATAATCACCACAAATTCGCTACAAACATTATTGTTTTGCAGCTACGAGGACTATTTAATTTTAACCTCCGATCGGTCGGGAAAATAAAACCACAGTGAAAATGCTATGAAACTTTGCTCCGATGTGTTGGTCAGTGTCTCTAATATGTCCGGCACGCGTCACGTCACGCTTTTCAGTTCGGAGCGCACTACGAGCTTTTAAGATGCGTAGGGCAAAAGCCTTCGATGACGAGGGCATTGGAAAGTTGGTACCACGCTACAACAAATGTCTACGTCGGAGCGGCGACTATGCAGAGAAGTAGCTGGAAGGTGCAGTGAAATAATGGAAATAAAATATTTTTAATTTTCAGGTTAGTTGTCATGATCAACCGGGAGATACACAATACGTCGTAAATTTTTATGTTAGGGACTGAAAACCCATGAAGTCAAGTTCGCAGATGATATCTTCTTTTATTGTATTGTACCTGTAACTGTTAACTAGCGCCAATAAAGGAGATTTGATGTGCAATCTTGACTTCATGGGTTTTCAATCCCTAACGTAAAAAAGAAAAGAACTGAAGAAAATAGCCCTGGTGGTATCGCTTGTATTTCATCGTCTGTCAACTAAAATTTTTAAAAAGGGGTATATCATAGTTTAAATCTTCATACATAAAAACCAGTTGACAAACCGGCATTGCCCGGGTCTGTATTTATTCCAGTCTTCTACTTCTACTAATCCATCTCATCCTTTCCCCTCACTGCCAATCCGCTCGACCCCCCCCCCCCTCTGTCCATCTGTTCCTTACCCCTCTGTCCATGTCCTCCTCCCCCTCTAATTTCATCCCCTCATCTTCCCTCTCTCTGTCCATCTTCTCCACCCCCATCTTCCTGTTCACCTCCTCCGCTTTAATGGGATACCTCCTAATAACGTGTCGGACCTCCTTTTGCCCGCCTAGTGGAACATTTCGATGTGGCATGGGCTCAACAAGTCGTTAGAAGTCCCCTGCAGAAATAGTGACCATTGCTGCCTACTTTACTTTTCAAGGCAAATCATTCAACACTGAGCTCATTTAACTTAAAAATATCATTCATGATAGTAATCAAGGCCAAACTATGTTTCAAATGAGTTTAACTTACTTGTCTTTTTATCACCTGTGAAGCAGCTATTTTAGACAGTAACGTTTACGCATTTTTTTTTTTTTTTTTTTTTTTTTGGACTTGTAGTCCGGGGCCGCTCACAATTGCGGAAGTGTTATCGGTGCACGAACAGACCTCTCGATGATGTCCCATAAATATTCGATGGGATTCATGTTGGGCGATATGCGTGGCCAAATCATTCGCTCGAATTGTCCAGAATGTTCTTCAAACCAATCAGGAACTACTGTGGCTCGGTAAAATGGCATACAGTCATCCGTAAAATTCCATCGTAGTTTGGGAACATGAAGTCCGTGAATGGCTGCAAATGGTATACAAGTGGCTGAACATAACCATTTCCACTCAATGATCGGTTCAGTTGGACCAGAGGGTCCAGTGTATTCCGTGTAAGCACAGCCCACACCTGCTTGCACAGTGCCTTGTTGACAACTTGGGTCCATGGCTTCGTGGGGTCTGCGCCACACTCGAACCCTACCATCAGCTCTTACCAACTGAAATCGGGACTCAGATGACCACACCACGGTTTTCTAGTCGTCTAGTGTCCATCCGATGTGATCACGAGCCGAGGAGAGGTGCTGCAGGCGATGTCGTGCTATTAGCAAAGGCACCCGCATCGCTCGTCTGCTGCCATGTCCCTTTAACATCAAATTTCGCCGCACTGTCCTAACGGATACGTTCATCGTACGTCTCACATTAATTTATGCGGTTAGTTCACACAGTGTTGCTTGTTTGTTGTCCATGGTGAGAGGTAACGCCTGAAATTTGGTATTTCCGCCACACTCTTGTCACTGTAGATCTTGGAATATTGAATTCCCTAACGATTTCCGAAATAGAATGTCCCATGCGCCTAACTCCAACTATCATTCCACATTCGATGTCTGTTAAATTCGTCGTGAGACCATAATTACGTCGAAAATCTTTTCACGCGAATCACCTGAATGCCAGATGACAGCTCCACCAATGCATTGACCTTTTATACATTGTGCACATCCGTATATGAACATTTCGCCGTCACATGAATTTTGTCACCTCAGCGTGTATCTGTTTGGCGTTGAATTCTAGACAAGATGATTTCGTGCCGTACTCGAAACTCACTCAGTTTTACGGCGCCAAAGTCTATAACTTGAATACCGTAATTTATACAGAATGTTTCAAAAATTATTTTAAAGACTTGGTGGATAGGTTCCTTATACCAAAACAAGGAAAAAGTTCAGATGACCATACGTCCAAAAATCCATCGTTTTCGAGTTATTAATGAAAGTTACCGTTCAACGGATTTCCAGCACAGCATAACAGCTTCACTTATCTATTCCTTCGTTTGACACATTGTATCTTAGATGACGTTGTGTTCCCAGGGAGACTTGTTTACATTCATCATTCTTCTGTCTTCAAAGTGTCGATTGTGTACATTTACTACTGGTAGTGAGTTAAGTGAAAGTTCTCCGTTCAAGCATGGCAGGATATTCATTTCATGAGCTGTGAGACACGATTTTTACGTCGCGCGAATGATGTTGATCATGAGGCTGAAAGGCTGCATTATGCGGCGTTTCCAGACCGAAGAGAGCCGTATCATGCAAGTTTGTTGCTGTGTATCATTGCATTGTCGATACAGGATCCATAGCACCACAGATTATTGACCACGTGCTGCTCGTACGACTGACCAGGAAGAACGCGTTCTACTGGCTGTCGAACAAGAGCCAGGTATCTGAGCACGACAAGTGGCTCTGGCGTGTGGTAATCTTCACATTCAGTTTGGAGGACTCTTCACAAGGGAACCATGTGTCCGAATCATGGTCAGCGTGTGCAGGGCCGTACGCCTGCCGGTCACCCACTAGAAGAGCTTCTGCCGAAGGTTTGTTGGACAAACTGCCAGTTCGTTGTTTGTCTCTTTAGTTTTGTTGATAGACGAGGCCACGTTGGGAAGAGATGGAGTAACAGTTTTCCACAGCCAACATATATGGGCCAATCGCAGTCCTCATGCTGTAGTACAGATATACTGTCTCCCTAAATAAAGAGACTTATTTCTGTAATATAATAAAAAATATAATTAAAAAAGTTTTTTAGATATATTGAATTAATGAGATTACTTTTTCGGCACTCGGACAATTAGTTCATACTGGTTCTGCATGCACAATACTTTCTTTCCCCTCTGTATATTTTGCTTACCAATTAATACTGCTATGTCCGATCGCCGTATCCACCTACAAAATCTTGACCGTGTCCATGTTGCGTTAATCGGATCTTTGTGAATTCTCCGAAGTACACAGGTGGTCTTCAGTTCTTTTTATCACAGTACTACTTGGAATAATGATTCAGACAATCTTTCAGTTGGTAAAATAATACTATATTCTTCTCTTCGATGCACATAGAAAACACAGACTTTTCACTTACTCACATAGCCCAAAATGGCTACCTCCGATTACGTCTACCTTCGTTCACTAGCAGAGAGCAAGTCCTTCCTCGTTCTGAGGAACAGATAAAACATCTTATGTTTCTTAACTTCTGAAAAACAAAAATACATGACGGTAGGCACAGGCTCTACGCTGCTCTATCTCTTCACCTTTTCTCTTTGACTTTAAAGAAAACAAAAGCATAAAGCAAGAAATGCTAAAGGTTTATCACACAGTCTAGATATCAGCATCAGTTTAAGATTAATGTGCGAGCTGGAATTGTAGGTGATGGTCTGGTTGGGCCATTTGTTCTCTCAGCAGCTGTTACAGGTGCTGTCTACAGGGACTTTAATCAGAACACCCTCTAAGACCTACTAGAAGACGTGCCCTTGCAAATAAGAAGAAACATATTCCAGTCTCAGTCTTCGAGATGCACTGGTTGGTATCAACCATGACAAATAGATAGAGGAGGCCACTCCCATGACGGACCTCTGTCCCTCGGATTATTATCTCTGCGGCACCTTAAACGATTTACCCATCCGGCAGACCACGTGGATGCAGAAGCTCTTTGTAAAGTGTCATGGAAGTCTGCAAAACCATTCGAAATCGTCAGGGAGTTTTTGAAACGGTCCGACAGTTCACGATTCGACGAGTTATTGCTTCTGTTGATAAGCTCCAATCATCTAAATTTTTAAACTTTCATCAATAACTCGAAAATGAAGGGTTTTCGGAAGCTTGTTTATAAGAAATTTTTTTGTTGTGCTGGTGTAAGGAATCTGTCTCCAAGATTTGTAAAAGTGTATATGCTCGGTGCTGTAAAAGGAAGTCGGTTTGGAGTATGGCAGGCAGTCACCTAGCCCAGAACACAGCGTCTAACCTTTTTAAATTATAGACATGTGGTAAACACCATTTTAAAATTTTGAAGTCTACCAGACGACGTCATACAGCTGCAGAACAGTAAATACCTTAGCAGCTTTGAAATGTTTGCGCATAAAAAGGTCGTAACGAGTATGGCGGGGCAGAGATATGAACTTCCTTCATCCCGAAAGGCGAGTCCAGTGGCTCATTCTCTGCCTCGTGATGGCTGGGTGTTGTGTGCTGTCCTTAGGTTAGTTAGGTTTAAGTAGTTCTAAGTTCTAGGGGACTGATGACCATAGATGTTGAGTCCCATGGTGCTCAGAGCCATTTGAGCCATCCAGTGGCTCAGTCGCTGCAGCGCCACCGCTTCGTTGACAGAGCAACCGAGCAACACACGCGCGCCCGCTGTGAGAAGATGCGTAAACCGCAACAGTGCGTGGGACACTCACCGCTTGTGTAGTCTGCCGTGACAGAGACGGCGCATGCAGAAGACGGGGCGGCGGGCGAGGCTCGCAGGGGCTGGCGTCGCTAGCGGCTGGACTGGCGTCCCGCTGGAGACTGGCGCGTTCCGGGAGGCGCAGTCAGCGATATCACCCGCGCGCCCCACCGTCTCCCTCCTGTGCAGGGGATCGCGTGGCCGCGGCAACTCGTTTTCCGCGATACGGCTCACGCAGCCGCCCGCTGCCCGCGTGCTTCTGCTAGAAAGTGCTGCACGAGCCCAGAAAGTGAGGCGAAGCATCACGCAACGTCTGCCCGCATCCCTCACATCGACACCACCATGATACCCTCACTCTCTTTCAGAGACTGGTGTGTGACAGCTAATTTCTTCAACACTTCTGGTCATATCTCCGTAAGATTATATGTTGGCTATGCTACAAATATAGCACCATTCTCATCCACCATCTATCAGAGATCATGGGGACAGCGGGAAGTTCCACGAGACTGGAACAAGGCCCAGGTCATAGCAATCTATAAAAAGGGGAGAAAATCGGATGCACATAATTACCTGCCAGTTTCACTGACATAGATTTGTTGTAGAATCATGGATCATATTTGTACAGAAAGCAGATGGCAGTTATAAAGGTCGAGGGACATGAAAGGGTAGCAGTGGTTGGGAAGTGAGTGAGACAGGGTTGTAGCCTCTCCCCGATTATATTCAATCTGTATATTGAGCAAGCAGTAAAGGAAACAAAAGAAAAGTTCGGACCAGGCATTAAAATCCATGGAGAAGAAATAAAAACTACGAGGTTCGCCGATGACATTGTAATTCTGTCAGAGACAGCAAAGGACTTGGAAGAGCATTTGAACGGAATGGACAGTGTCTTGAAAGGAGGGTATAAGATAAACATCAACAAAAGCAAAACGAGGATAATGGAATGTAGTCGAATTAATCGGGTGATGCTGAGGGAATTAGATTAGGAAATGAAACACTTAAAGTAGTAAAGGAGTTTTGCTATTTGGGGGGCAAAATAACTGATGATGGTCGAAGTACAGAGGATATAAAATGTAGACTGCCAATAGCAAATTCGAGTATAGATTTAAGTGTAAGGAAGTCGTTACTGAAAGAATTTGTATGGAGTGTGGCCATGTATGGAAGTGAAACGTGAACGATAAATAGTTTAGACAAGAAGAGAATAGAAGCTTTCGAAATGTGGTGCTACAGAAGAATGCTGAAGATTAGATGGGTAGATCACATAACTAATGAGGAGGTATTGAATAGAACTGGGGAGAAGAGGAGTTAGTGGCACAACTTGACTAGAAGCAGGAATCGGTTGGTAGGACATGTTCTGAGGCATCAAGGGATCACCAATTTAGTAATGGAGGGCAGCGTGGAGGGTAAAAATCGTAGAGGGAGACCAAGAGATGAATACACTAAGCAGATTCAGAAGGATATAGGCTGCAATAGGTACTGGGAGATGAAGAAGCTTGCACAGGATAGAGTAGCATGGAGAGCTGCATCAAACCAGTCTCAGGACTGAAGACCACAACAACAACAACATTTTCTGTTCAGACATAACGATCATTCTAGACTCTAAGAAGCTCATCTGCAGACACTAGCTTGGTTTTAGAAAACAGTGGTCATGCGAGACACGGCTGGCCCTCTTTCTGCATGATATACAACAGGCTCTAGATACCGGCTCCCATGTTAATTCCATATTTCTAGACTTTCGAAAGGCGTTAGACTCAGTTCCGCACTGTCGCTTGCTCCAAAAAGTGCGCGCTACGGTCTATCCGATGACATATGCGGTAGGATAGAAAGTTTTCTAACAGACAGAGAGCAGTATGTCGTCCTGAATGGGTGACTACAACAGAAGCAAGCGTAACTTCAGGTGTGCCCCAGGGCAACGTAATGGATTTGCCGCTTTTTACGATTCACATAAACGATCTGGTTGATGGTATTGACAGCGGCATTAGACTGTTTGTCGATGATGCTGTAGTCTACGGGAAAGTAGTATCACACGAAAGTTGTGAGCAAATCAAGGACGATTTGCAGAAAATAAATGAGTGGTGTAATGACTGGCAGCTATCTCTCAATATTAGTAAGTGTAACCTACTGCGTGTAACAAGTCGAAAATCTCCATTAATGTACGAGTACAAAATAAATGCCCAGTCTTTGCAAGCGGTAACTTCCGTCAAGTATCTGGGCGTAACTATTCGAAATGATCTCAAATGGAATGATCAGATTACACAAGTAAAGGGCAAGGTGAACTCTAGATTGCGGTTTATTGGTAGAATCCTAAAGCGATGCAATCCTTCAGCATAGGAAATTGCTTACAATACGTTAGTTCGTCCAGTCTTAGATTACTGTTCGTCTGTATGGGACCCTTACCAGTTGGGTCTGATTCAAGAGATTGAGAAGGTCCAAAGAAGAGCGGCAAGATTCGTGACTAGTACATTTAGATATCGCGAGAGCGTTACAAAACTCATAGAAAGTTTGAAGTGGGACACGCTTGCAGATAGACGGCGCGCTAAACGGAAGGGGCTGCTCACTAAATTCCGAAATCCGATCTTCGCCGAGGATGCAGAGCATATATTACTACCACCAACTTTCAAATCGCGCAATGATCACCATTCAGAGATAAAGGAAATTAGAGCTCGTACTGAGGCGTTCAGATAGTCGTTTTTCAAAATGGTTCAATTGGCTCTGAGCACTATGGGACTTAACATCGGAGGTCATCGGTCCCCTAGAACTTAGAACTACTTAAACCTAACTAACCTAAGGACATCACACACATCCATGCCCGAGGCAGGATTCAAACCTGCGACCGGAGCGGTCGCGCGGTTTCAGACTGAAGCGCCTAGAACCGCTCATCCACACCGAGTCGTTTTTCCCTCGCGCGATCCGCGACTGGAACAGAGCGGGGAGGGGGAAATTGGACTTTGCCGCGAATTGTGCCCTCCGCCACACACCGGTTGGTGGCTAGCGGCGTATATATGTAGATGTAGACATAAGAGTCCTCAAGTAGCGGAGGGATAGACTTTTTCACTCAATACAGAATCCTCAGGCATTTCTAACAATGACTGTCTGCGAATTTACTAAAGTACATATAGAGCATCGCCGAGCGCGACAAGGAATACTGTGTGCGGTTTTCCCCAAGTTAAAGTGGATCATATGGCGACTTCCTTGACGTACGCATGTAATTTTTATTGTTTATTGTCGTCGAATCACAACACCATTTTTGTTTCTTTCTAATGGAACTATACACTGAGGTGACAAAGGTCATTGGAAATCTCCTAATATCGCGTCGAACTTCCTTTCGCCTGACGTAGCGAAGAAACTCGACGAGGCATGAACTCAACAAGTCACTGGAAGCCACCTCCAGAAATATTGAGTCATGCTGCCTCTATAGCCGTCCACAATGCGAAAGTGTTGCCGGTGTAGGATTTTATGCACGAACTGACCTCTCAATTGTCCCCTAGATGGGATCGGCGATGTGGGTGGTCAAATCATTTACTCGATTTGTCCAGAATGTTCTTCGACCTAGTTCCGAACAACTGGGGCCTGGTGACATAGTATACTGCCACCCATAAAAATTCCATCGCAGTTGGAAACATGGCGTACGTGAATGGCTGCAAGTCGTCTCCAAGTAGCCGAAATCCAGCCCACAACATTATGGAGTCACAACCAGCTTGCACAGTGCCTTGTTGCCAACTTGGTTCCATGGCTTCTGGAAGTCTACGCCATGACCGAACCCTATCATCAGCTCTTACCAACTGAAATCAGGGCTCATGTGACCAGGCCACGGTTCTCCAGGCGTCTAGGATCCGACCAATACGGTCACGAGCCCAGGAGAGGCACTGCAGGCGACGTCAAGCTGTTGGCAAACGCACTCACGTCGGTCGCCTGTTGCCATAGCCCATTAACGCCTAATTTCGCCACACTGTCCTAACCTATACGTTCGTTGTGCGCCCCACATAGATTTCTGTTGTTATTTTACGCACTATTGCTTGTCCGTTAGCACTGACCAGTTTACGCAAACGCGCTGCTCTCGGTCGTTAAGTGAAGGCCATCTGCCACTGCTTTGTCTGTAGTGAGAAGTAATGCCTGAAATTTAGTATTCTCGGCACACTCTTGACATTGTGGATCGCGGAATACTGAATTTCCTAACGATTTCCGAAATGGAAAGTCCAATGCGGCTAGCTCCAACTACCATACCGCGTGCAAAGCCTGTTAATTCTCGTCTTGAGGCCATAATTATGCCGGAAGTCTTTTCACATGAATATCCTGAATACAAATGACAGATCCGCCAATGCACTGTCCTTTCATACCTTGTGTACGCGACACTACCGCTCATATGCGCATATTGCTATCGCATGAATCTTTTCACTTCAGTGTATACTTATTTCCGTGGCATTAGAAATAATCTTCTAAGATAACTTCAGTGATATGACATTTATGGGACTAGATCAAATAGTACCAACAGAACAGTGCTGCATACCACTCTCTCGCCGCCAGAAGAAAAGATTCCACAAATGCCTGTCCTATTATGCCAATGTAGGGGCTGGGTTGTTTGGGGGAGGAGACCAGACAGCGAGGTCATTATGCCAATGTAAGTGACCACGTAACTCAGGAGTGATTCTTGATTTTAACTTTGCACATCAAGCCCATTAGTCTGTGTTCATCAATTGTAGCGATCAGATAACTTGCTTGTGAAGCAACTGAGACATTCACCACGTAATCGAGTGAATATCGGTTATGGCGAATGTCGCCAACTATTAGAGGAGCGGGGCTGATGTATGCTGAAGAGTATCCAGATCGTGCAAAGCACTCACGATCCGTCTTTGCAGACATAATAAAAAAGTTCTGAAAACGGGAAGTGTGGAGGATAAAATACACCTAGGAAAAAGAAGAGCAGCTAATGAAGGAAATGAAGCTAACATATTCGCACAATGCAAAAGTCACGAAGATGCATCTCGGAAGTTCGAGAGGGATCAATCAAATGAGTGTTCTACGAAAACTACATTCTATCGATTTCAATCTCATCACATTTCGCTGCAACACATTTCGCTGCAGCTACAGCTTCAGGGCAATGACTTACAAAACTGGTTACCCTTCTCCGAATGTTATCTATTACAAGTGCAAAGAGATGCGGCGAATCTGTGCATGATTTTGCTTACGGAAGAAGCAGCGTTTGCAAATCATGAGGGAGTCAACCGTCTCAGTATGCACCAATAGTCAGTTGAAAAGCCACGCTGAATCATACAAGTGGGTAAAAACAATGCTCTTCGTCTATCAACGTTTGGTGCATGCTTCTCAAGACTCATATAACTGGTCTCTGTTTTATTGATGGGAATCTAAATACAGTCAAGTTTCTCGGGTACCTAAGACAGGCTGCTGCCGAAGTTACTGGAAGACATTCCACTTGACATAAGGCAGCTAGTGTGGTACCAACATGACTGATGGCCACCCCATTCTGCACATGTAATGATAGATTCTCTCAAGGGAACATTTGGAGAGCACTGGAAAGATGGTTTAGGAGACGCATTCAAACGCTCGTACATGAAATGCAACATGGTTTGCACACTCATAAAACTTAACACGTCTACAATTTTATCTGTGGTGAAAATTGAAGGCCGCAAGGGATTAGCCGAGCGGTCTAGGGCGCTGCAGTCATGGACTGTGTGGCAGATCCCGGCGGAGGCTCGAGTCCTCCCTCGGGTATGGGTGTGTGTGTTTGTCCTTAGGATAATTTAGGTTAAGTAGTGTGTAAGCTTAGGGACTGATGACCTTAGCAGGTAAGTCCCATAAGATTTCACACACATTTGAACATTTTTGAAAATTAAAACTAGAGTTCTACCAGGAAACATTGACGACTGCCGAAGGCAGGAAATGCTTCATAAACCAGGCTTGTGCTGCCGTTAATTCCAGGTAACATTCAACTTACAGTATTTTTCCTCCGGAATCACTTTATAGCGGGTATCAATCCCGAATGTCAACTTTTGCTGCGCTATGTATGACAGCTGGAACAATGGACACACGAACCCCTATCTGAGCTGCGTGCCTGTTTACTTTTGATGTAACCGAGCAGTCGTTTATGGAACCCTTCTCGTGACGGCGAGACAGTTTGTGGAGGTGGCTCTGAGCACTATGGGACTTAACATCTATGGTCATCAGTCCCCTAGAACTTAGAACTACTTAAACCTAACTAACCTAAGGACATCACACAACACCCAGCCATCACGAGGCAGAGAAAATCCCTGACCCCGCCGGGAATCGAACCCGGGAACCCGGGCGTGGGAAGCGAGAACGCTACCGCACGACCACGAGATGCGGGCAGTTTGTGGAGGTATTATCTTGACTCTATTTGATCAAGTCCCATACATGTTATATCGATGAAGTTATCTTAGAAATTTGTTCATATGCCACAGAAAAAAAATCGATTGGAAAATAAATAAAGTCTGTACTGAGATTCGGCGAGTGTAAACAATAAAAATTACTCGCAAACTTCAATAAATTTGCCGTATTGTCCGCTACAGCTTGGCGAAAACCGCACCTCGATGTATTTATTCATTCGGGATATATGTGGGGTGATCTGTCTTAGTTGCCTCACCCTGTATAGCTTGTGGTTTTTTGGTTGTCACGCTGTTCACTGGACGTCATACCGCTTCCTTGCGTTTTCGTATGTACTGAGGGCGGATGCGAATCTTTATAGAACAGAGGCAAATCCGCAGTTTTTCTTCTGTCGCTTCTTCGTACAGAGTTGCAGAAAATGACCGGTACATCGCGTAACATATCACTTCCTGGCCGCACATGCCCGTCCATTGTCGTAGTCGCCTCGGCCAATTTCTGGCTGCAGGCGAAAGGGAGTTTTCGTTCGGCAAGAAGATAATGGATCGGTCTTTCCCTGATCCTCCTAAATGGGTGGCGCAGTCTAGAATCATTTTAAAAGAGAACGGTTTCCCCATGATGGCCATTGCTTTGCGACATCTGTTCCATCGAGGAGTCAGTACCTTATAGAAATTATATTGGTGGGAACAGGACATGATCAGTGAAAATGCCTACATTCTGCTCCTGATTCGGACTACCTTTGGGACTAAATGTTAAATAATCTCATGGAGCGTGTTAGAGCTCGAGAAATCGAGTAATCGTGCGACTGGCATCCTGGAATGTACAAGTTGCGTTCCCTCTGGGGAGAGGGTGGTGTTTTAATAGTTAATTCAGAAGTTGTGAGTCGATAGTTCAGCCGAATTATATCTTGTGCTAAGAAAAATTTGAAGATTCCGAAAGTGCATTCCCGTGCGACTTATATTTAGGTTGGAGCTTTCCGGTGCTGTAGGCGAGTGTTGCTTTTAAGTGCTTGGTAAGCAAAGCCCTTACATCAGATCGCAGAGCCAGTAGCTGGCCGAATAATAATGGTTTAGTGAACGAGACGGGTTAGCAGAAACCAGCAAACAAGACTGGTTAGCGTGGAAATTTGCGAGTGATGTTTTTGTGTGACTTCTTCCCTACTGCATTCCTGTATTGTTGCTTGGGAGAGTATCGGCGGAAATTGTTAAGAGCCAGTTGAAGCCGTTGGATGAACTTTTAGTGGTGCACATATTAAGTCCAGTGGTCGGATCAAGGAATCTTTGTGAAAGCCGTTGGGCTGCTACAGGGCTTTTAACTATTGACTTTTGTGTTGTGAGAAGCTAAAGCCTGTGTCGCAGGTCAAAGCGAGGTTGGCCACCCATAAGCCGGGTTCACACACGCAACCGACGTGACGCCACAACTAATGTCTTATTGCAATGGCACGTGTGAACATAGTTTTTAGTGGTGTCACTCAATTGTCGCCACAACGTGGCTGTAATTGGTGACACCATTTACCTTGCGCCACTGCTCCCTGGTGGCTGCATTTCGAAACACGAGCATTCTGGCGCACTTATCGTGAGGTAATTGCTGCTGTATTCCATTCAGTTTTACTGTGGTTTGATTTTGTTACTGAAAAAAGTCAAAACAGTGGTCGGCAGGTACGCTTACGCAGTTTCTGGAACCATAACAACAACAAAAATAACAAAACATGCTATTAAATTTTCTGCTGCAGAGTGTGTGTGTGTGTGTGTGTGTGTGTGTGTGTGTGTGTGTGTGCGCGCGCAATCTTGAACGATTTTATGAATAAATAAATAAATTTAATACGAAACAAAAAAACGCGAGTCGTATAACCTAATTACTTATAAGACTAAGCACGGTGTAAATTGAGAATTATATGCGGGGAAATAGCTTCCCAAGTGTGATGAGGCAGCTGTCGAACTAGAAATTAGTTATTCGGAATGCCTACATCAATGTATAGAATGAGATTCTAAAATCTTGGAAGAGTGTCGTGTCTGCAGATGATATTTACGTGCCAGCGTTTGGTTTGTTTGCCACAACAGACAGTATTTTCTTCTTCGAGTGTTATTTTTGTTATAAACGTGTTTGTGGACCCTGGCTTATCCCAGCGCAAAATCTATTCTTGGATCGAACATTTGAGTATCGTGTTCCTTGTCACAGCTAGTCTTGTTTGTCACAGCTCTAACGCCATAACCTACACTGTAACATTAATGCCGTCACATAAGATCTCAGGTGACGCCATATTGAAAGATGTGCACCTGCGTAGAATACTTGTCAGCGTTGCCAACCATACGATAAATTATCGCGATATACGATAATTACAACGTGAACACGATATACGATAGTACATTGCCGATAATTGCGGAATCTACGATAATTTTTGTGAAGATTTAAAATGAAAATAAATTGATACTTGTAGTAGTTTCATACGTTAATAATCTGTTTTCATATATTTAAGTCCATACTCCATTCAATATAAACAATTTCCTCTTTTTCTCTCGTCCACTCCCCGCAACAGTCCAACGACTCTTAACACTGTATATTCGCTTCCGGGGAATACCCTTACCGCCTAACAAATATTGTTTCACAACAATATGGGGTATTAGGGCTAGGCCATCGTCATCAGTTGCTGGTGAAATTGGGACTTGAATGCACGGGTTGTGCTCTTAAAAGAATATTAATTTTTTGTTCTTAAGGGAAATTAAAGTGTGGTGTTCTTGAAATAAATACTGTAGTAGTGTATTCAAATATAAATAATGGAAAGTGACAACAGTGATGTAGTTTCTCCGCGGACCCCACATAAGAAACTGAGACTGTGTGGTGAGTTGAAATTAAAACGTTTGAAACAAAAGTTCAGAAAGGAATGGTTGACTGATTTATCTTTCAAGGATTGGCTACAAACTGTTAGTGATGATGCATATAAAGCTCGGAGTAAAGTTTGTAGATGTGAATTCAGTGCTGAGTTGACTGTAGTGAAAAATCACGCTAAAGGGAAAAAACACTTAAGTGCCGTAAAATGTGTCGGGCCTCTACAAAAGAAACTTGACTTTTCATCACAATCAAAATCGTCTGATACATTTGATAAGCAGGGCAAGAGAGCTGAAATAATGCTATGTGGATTTTTGCAGAACATAATATCTCTATTAATACAGCCAGTCACTTAACAGATGTAATTAAAAGTGCCTTTCCCGATTCTAAAATAGTTGAGAACTTGCAATTGGGTAGAACAAAAGCCGCAGGGGTGATAAAAAATGTCATAGGTAAATGTCATTTGGATGAATTGAATGAAGTTTTACGGAGATAAAAGTTCAGTTTCATAATTGATGAATCTACCGACATTTCCGCTACGAAATATTTGTATGCGGTATTTCGATGAAGATAGCTCCAAAATACATACTAAATTTTGGCAGTTGTTACAGCTGTTTGACGAGAAAAATGCAGAGGCCGCTCATGAAGGTGCCACTGCTAATCGTTTGTACGATCTCGTACGTAAAGCCTTGTCAGTACATAATATTCCTACTGAAAATTTAGTAGTATTTGCTTCGGATGGGTGCAACACAATGATGGGAAAAGATAATTCTGTTGCTAGTCGAATAATTAGAGATTTTCCTGGTATTTTTATACAGAAATGTATATGTCATTCATTGCACCTATGTGCAAGTGAGGCTTGCAAACAATTACCAAGACTATGTGAAGACACAGCAAGGGATACATATTCATTCTTTAAGCATAGTTCAAAAAGAATAGCACAGTTTGTGGAATTCCAACAGTTTTGTAATGTCGAACCTCACAAGATACTGCATCCGTCTCAAACAAGATGGTTATCTTTGTTAACTGTTGTTTCACGTATTCTAGAACAATGGAATGCATTGCAATTATTTTTCACTTGCAAGTGGGAAGAAGAAAGATTGTGTGCAGCTGAACAGTTAGCAAAGGCATTCTGGGACAACTTTGTACGTGTATTTTTTATATTTCTCGAGTGGATTCTAACGAACTTTGTGTCTCTGAATCAATATTTTCAAAGCAAGAAATTAGTAATTTGCTCTTTGCATGATAGAATGTGCAAAACGTACAAAGAAATCCTTCTCTTCTATATGTCTCCTGATTATATCAATAAAACTGATTTGACAGACATAGATCCAGCAAACCCAGCCCAACTTGTGCCTTATACGCAAATGTATTTAGGTGTAGGTGTGATGGATTTCATGAGCCAATCTGAAAACATCTCACAAAAATCTAAAGTGACTGATTTCTACTACAGAGTGCAACAGTTTCTTATAGTATCTTGTTGTGAGATAAAAAAGCGGTATGATTTCAACAATTCTCTTCCAAAAATGTTGAGTTGGTTAACACCAGAAATAGCATTGTCAAAAAGTGCTGCAAGGCCGTCAACGCTTGTTCCACTTATAAAGTCGGTTCAGAGGATTTCTCCAAAAGACAAAAGGCTTATGCAAATGATTGATGATCAGTGGAGAGCATTGCCACATGCAGAATTTCCCGAAAATCTACGGTCTAAAGAGGTGGACGAATTTTGGGTGTTCATAAAGAACGCTAGGGACCTTCATGGTAACCAAGAGTTCCTCCAAATAGGAATCTTTGTGCTAGATATATTACTTTTACCACTTTCTAGTGCTGATTGTGAGCGGGTCTTTTCAAAAATGAATCTAGTGAAGACACCATTGAGAAATAAGTTACATTCGGGCACAGTCAGCGCAGTAATGCTCACTTCCCAGCGTGTGGAGAATTGTGTACAGTTCGAACCAACCAGTGCAATGATTGCATCAATGAACACGTCGAACATTCATGCTAAGAAAAAAGAATCTCATCGGGATAGTGACGCCGATTTCGCCGATGTGGAGTTCGACAACGATGGTTATCAGGGTGAGTTTAATTATATTATTATTTTTAATTATATTACGTACATAGTGCTACTTTTCGATCGGGGTTAGCGAATTTTCCTTGCATACAATCTGTGATGCTTTGGACACTTCCGAGTTTATCTGGTTCTGAACGCATTTTTAGTAGTTAGTACCGAGCGAGGTGGCGCAGTGGTTAGACACTGGACTCGCATTCGGGAGGACGACGGTTCAATCCCACGTCCGGCCATCCTGATTTAGGTTTTCCGTGATTTCCCTAAATCACTCCAGGGAAATGCCGCGATGGTTCCTCTGAAAGGGCACGGCCGACTTCCTTCCCCATCCTTCCCTAATCCGATGAGACCGATGACCTTGCTGTCTGGTCTCCTTCCCCAAAAACAACCCGACCCAGTACTTAGTATCGCGATTAGAGACTATTTTGGTTCGTAATTAGGAGGTTTTATGGATAAAAATTTTAAAAGATGGGAAGACTTTGCCATTCGCGATTGAAAACGAATATTGTGTACGTCATATTATCAGCATTATTGTTTTTTTTTTTTTAAGATGATCAATATACGATAATTTTAGATAAAAAACGATAATTTTAAATACAAAATGCCATAATTTTATCTTCTGGGGTTGGCAACGCTGATACTTGTGAACGGTAGCTTCCGGTGCCACATCTGCGGCGACACATTAGTTACGCGTGGGAAGCCCGCTTTATTTGCGCCGTTTTTACATGTGTGACAGTGAAGAGAATTAATTCGGGTGTGCCAAAGAAAGTATCCGATTTAGTCTGGGGAACGATACGTGGCGTACGGCACCTCGCGGGCCGCACATCGCTGAAGTGCATGGATTCAGGCCGCGGCCACCAGTGTGGGTGGGTTCACACGAGGCATCAGAAGATGCGAAGCACGGACCAAAGAAACGTTTCAACCACCCTAGGCGGGGGTTACTGAGGCAATTCCCGTCACAACATAACCATGGCAGCAGTATGTCTATCCGAAATCCACAGAGGCAGCTGCCCTTACTGCACAAACTAATCTCGAAAATAGTTTACCATTTGTCTGCATACATAAAAAAACTCGTGACAGCTTCCTAAGTCACTGAGCTTAACACGGCAAAGGTATTGTAGTGTACAGATGCTGAATAAAATGATCCTGCTGTACATCTATCCGTTAATGGACCCAGATGCATGCCTAGAAAAGAGGGTAAAACCGTGTGAAATTTCACGGTAAAAAAAACCACGTACTTTACAGGTATTGAGACATTCTCAAAATGTCGGCTGCAACACACACTCTCTGTATTGCAGTAGTTCGCGTAACGAAGATTTTTGTGAGTTAAGTGCTTAATGAAATGTATAGGTTATTGTTAAGATTTCTTTTTAGTCAGGGCCATTCTTTTGAATTAATTATTTGAAGTCAGGTTTTAATTTTTTTGAGAAGTCAGATTGCGTTGCACTAGAATACTGTGCGTCAGTGTTGACATGATAAGAAAAAGTAAAGAGAAAGTTTTACTCAGCTGTTTCAGAATCAAATAATGTAGAAGTTTCATCTTCTCAGTCATTCTGCAATTTAAGTACAGACACACTCATTTAAATAAAGAAGTTACACACTTTACCCCAATGACTTAAAAATGCAGCTGTAAAAACAAAGGTCCAATTTCAATTAGCTATGTCATTTAACATTAAAGAATAGAAGGCACGAAAATAAGCAACAAATCTATAAACGTGATCAGATGTGAAGGTCTGTAAGAAAATCGAGTGTCTTGTAAATTGATGTTTATGTTTTAGCAAATTAGTTTTTGATTATCTTTTTGAAATTATTAATTATAATTCACGCAAAAGTGTACGGTGTGACAATGTAATCGTTTTTTTCTGTCTGTTTTTGCTACTCTCCAACTACAGTTTTTCAATTATTCTGATTTCATATTTTTAATGTTCAGTGTCAAACCAGCAAACTCGTTGGGTTCCTGAGACTTAATCATAAGAACGATGTAATTTCAGACAAAACGGTGGTCTAGCGTTCATATTCATCTTATTAATATAGCACAAATAAAATTTAATATAACACAAATAATATAACAAAATTTAATGTAGCAAAATATAACACAAATAAAACATTCCTACCATTTAAATATCAAAGTAGTTGACCTTAAAAACATTGAGTGAATACCTAGAACCCGATTGCATTACAGTAAGTGTTATTGTCATATACTGGAATTCGATTGTATGAAAAGGAAGTCCTGGAGAATTGGTAGCAGAATATATACTGGAGGAAAGGAATGAAAGAGGAAGCCACCTAACAAAATTTTTCACAGACCATAATTTAATAACTGCTAATACTTGGTTTATGAATTATGTAAGAGGCTGTATACGTGGAAGAGACCTGGAGACAATGGAAGGTTTCAGACTTATTACATAATGGTAATAGAGAGTATTCAGAACAATATTTTAAACTGTAAGACGCTTCCAGAGGCAGACGTGGACTCTGGTTGTTGGTTATGAACCGTAAATTCAAACTGAAGAAATTGGAAAAAGGTAGGAAGTTATGAATATGAAACCTAGACAAGTTGAAAGAGCCAGAGGTTGTCGAGAGTTTGACTGAAACGGGGTAAAGGAATACAGTGGAAGACAGATGGGTAGCTTTGAGAGACGATACACTGAACTCAGAAACTGATGAAGTAGGTAAGAAGTCAATGCCTAGTAAAAATCCTTGAATATCACTGAATTTAATTAATAAAAGATAAAATATAAAAATGCAGCAAAGAAGCAAGCTAAAGGGAATACAGACATTTAATAATGGGACTGACACAAAATGCAAACTGGCGAATGCTTAACAAGTCTTTGTATCAAACACGAGAGTGTAAGAAAAAATATGTTAGATGAGGTCTGTATTGATAAATAGGAATAGTTAACTGCAGCTTTCCACAAAGGATCTTTGGTAATGGGGATTCTAGTACCTCTATATCTTAGGTACGAATCGCCGCAACATCCACTGCATTCATCACATTTGGCACCTTCCGATGTTCATCTATTCCTACATCTAAAGAAATTTGTATCTGTAAAAAGCATTTTTAACGTAAAAGAAACAGTCAGGCCAAGAAATTTTTTTCCTAGACTCGTAAATATTTGGCAAGATGTCATCTGCTGAAGTGTCAGGGGCATATTGTTCAATGAAGACAGTTTATGCTTTCAGAGGAAACGCGCAGACTTGCGCAGTATTGCTGATTACTCAAATTTATCGTGTTGCTCGCTGCTGTTCATAACACCATCGTCTTCATAGTTGCTTCTTCTCAAGATCTAATGACGCTGGTTTGTGTAAATTAAGCAAAACAAACATGAAAATAAGGATGACTGAAAAAATTACATATCGCACCTGATGAAAATCAACAAATGTACAGCATACATGACATGGTGCAAATAATACACCGAAGGTTAGTTTCAAACAATGAATTTGTAGCTAACCATATTTATATACCAGGAAGAGCTGTTGACAAAACAACTCTTTATTCGTAACCAGTTTCCATCGAAACGTTAATTACCAGGCAACATGATATTACTACAGCAGCCTGTATGGTGTCACGCTTACTGTGGCGGCAGTAAAAATAAAACAGTAAGAAACCATCTTGCGTCATACTATTAAAAGTGAAATGCATTTATACAGTTAAATATTCGAAACATGCTGACTTCAGTGAACAGTATTTCCCCTGACTAACACGCAGGACCTTTAATAGAAGAAAAATTAAAAAACTAAGTGTTACTGACGGATCTGTGGAGAGATTCGTGATGGAAATTATTTGAAGCGACAAGCAAACAGAGAAACGAATCAGAGATCAAACTGGCGTAGGAGGTTATATGTAGTTAGAACTGCAACGGAAATTAAATGATCATCACCATCATCATCATCATCATCATTTAAGACTGATTATGCCTTTCAGCGTTCAGTCTGGAGCATAGTCCCCTTATACAGTTCCTCCATGATCCCCTATTCAGTGCTAACATTGGTGCCTCTTCTGATGTTAAACCTATTACTTCAAAATCATTCTTAACCGAATCCAGGTACCTTCTCCTCGGTCTGCCCCGACTCCTCCTACCCTCTACTGCTGAATCCATGAGTCTCTTGGGTAACCTTGCTTCTCCCATGCGTGTAACATGACCCCACCATCTAAGCCTGTTCGCCCTGACTGCTACATCTATAGAGTTCATTCCCAGTTTTTCTTTGATTTCCTCGTTGTGGACACCCTCCTGCCATTGTTCCCATCTACTAGTAACTGAAATTAAATGAAGATGGATATAATACGCAGCCAGTCGAATTGACGGTATATGGACCAAGAAAGTTTTTTGATGAATACCAAAGATAATAAATGATCGAGACAATGATCCAACTAGTCGAAATTAATTAGAAGGCTGCATTACATTAATCGGAGGTGAGGTATAGAAAGAAGATCATTTGCTATTTTCTCTTTTCGCGCTTCTTTGTTTGGCTCAATTTTCCTCAAGGCCGGCAAGAGGGGGCGATTCCCCTCTTGGAATCTTCTAATACAGACATTAAATTTACCACAAAATTCTCTCACATTTCGGGCAACTATTGTCTATGATTCTAGAAATTGTAAATTCAACATCAGGATGGATAAAACAGTGGTTTTCTGAAATTTGTATCTGTTTGTACACTCTGAGGGGTACTAATTTTGGATTTTTTCTCATTGTTTTCATTACTATCCAACGAGATTTTCGCAGTAATTCTAATTTTTGTTTTTTGTTTCAAATTCTTAATTTTCGATATAAATCTAATGTTATTGGTATTAGAATTAAAATTTTTCTTATGAGTAACTCAATGAATATTCTGAACTTTTTCATAAGAGGGCTCTAATTTCAGATGATTGAATCAAAAGAGTGCCTTCATGTACAGTGTATGTCTAACATCTGCACCTAAACGACCAGGTATGCATACTGCTTGTTATATGAGAACCAGCACTGCGGAGGTTAGAAGCTCCTGGCTCCTATAGAAGTGGAGATACAGGCAGAAAAGAGTTTTTTCTACCTCTGACAGGTTGACTGCCCTGCATGATAGGCATGTAGTGTGAGGATAGTAGCGCTCTGTTTTATCGGCCACCAATACTGAGGTATTTTTGTCGAGACATTCACAACAGATGGATAAATAGAGGGGAGGAGCGATTTGTGTCATTTGTATTGGCTTACATTTCAGGGGCTAAACATGGGGATGGGCACGGCTGAGTAGAGGGCCTCCTCTCTCTGCTCAGCCATACCCATACACATGTTTAACCCTTGAAAGGCAAAGACAGGCTGATACTTCCTACAAAACATGACTCCTTATCTGCTTATCTGTTGTATGGGAGGACTGATGACCTTAGAAGTTAAGTCCCATAGTGCTCAGAGCCATTTGTTGTCTGGGAGGTGGATAGTGAGAGAGTGGGGAAGATCAAGTGGACAAAGAAAGGGGAGAGGAGGAGGGAGGAAACAGACAGGCAGAGAGGGGGAAGAGGTGATGGACAGAGAGTGGGGGAAGATGAAAAGGACAGAGAGGAGTGGGAGGAGGAGGTGGACAGAGAGATTGCAGGGTGGGGCAGGTAGGAAGAGGTGGACAAAGTAAGAGGGAGGAGGGGATGGAGTAGAAGAAGTACTAAAAGAGGAGGAGAAGGAGATGTATGGAATACATGAGTAGGAGAAGGACTAAAAGAGGAGGAGAAGGAGATGTATGGAATATATATGTCGAATGTGTACACAAGTAAAATGAAAGGGAGAAGGTTAGTACAATGGTACTATTTCGATATCAAAGTAATCTACCTAAAAATATTGAGTAAATAACTGTTAATCGTTCTGAGATGTAATAGGTCATCAGTCACTGTGCGTTCTCAAACTGCCCAAATCACTTATTTAAGAAACGGAAATTTTGAAATCTTGTCCTCCCCCTCCAACGCCTTTATTAAATTTCTGCCAACGGCCGTGATTCAGCATGTCGGTGATACTTATGTCATGACTAAATTATCACCATACAACTTTCATTTACTTCTCTTTGAGGCTAATCATGGGAAATTGTGCCATTTCGTGGTGCGGCGGCAGCTTCGGCGATGTCTTCCATTATTGCACAAAAACATGTCCATTTGGCGAGACAAGAGACCCTCTCAGTCCACTCCATGGTCAAACTGAGAGTGGCTTCGTGAGGTTTCCCCGACTCATCTAAGTGGTTACTGGCCCTGAATTATATTTTACGCATAAACTCAAAAATGTAGCTTTCATAAGACTTTTGCTCAGCTTTAATCATGCAAGTCAATTTGATTGAATTTTCTCATTCAAGTATGACAGTCAACATAAAAGAGTAGAAGGCTTCAATGTATTTCATTGAATTCATTAATACGATTAGATTTAAAGTGAAAACAAATTTTTTTACATTGTGTCAAAGCTTTATAGCCGCTATTTTAAAGTTTAATTCATATTTCTCCATTTTGAAGGACACCAATATTAATCAGTGGTATTACTTGTTTATTGTGCCACAGGCATGATACGAGAATTCGAGTGGCATCATTAAAAGAAAGGCGTTTTTCGTTGTGACGGGGGCCTTCTAATGAAATTTCAATCACCAGTATTCGAAAAGTGGGTGGCAACGCTTTGGCAAATGATGTAAGGAGAGAGAATGGCCAGTACTTGGCAACACCTGACCATGATTTACCCGTGTTGCAAAGCAAGATGACAGTGGTGGAGGGCTGCGCTTAACTGCAGTTCTGTGACGCCGGCGCATCCTCGTGCACCACTAATGGCTCCCAGAGGAGGCTGGGTGGCGGAGGCGCGTGCGCGGCTGACCGAGACCCGGAAGCTGGCCCGTGCTTTCCTTCCTGCCTTTGTGTCTGTTCACGTACTTTCGCCGCCAAACGGCCAGTTCTCACGCCACAAGCCACCGAGTTTCTCCGAGTCTTCTATTACTTTACTTTCTTCAAAGCGTCTAGTTTATCTGATGACGTAGACAGAACTGCGGTACTCGTAACCGCCGAGTTGATCCACAATTATATAGTTTTATGCTCTTATGTGCTAAACTCCTCGTATAACTCTCCGCTCAGTGGAAGACTTTCTAGAAGACGCAATTTGGTCGACTTGCTTCTTTAGTATTGTGAGTAGAACTACAATGACGGGAAAAAAATCACAGCGCCAAAAAATAATTAATGTGGAGTAATGAAACTTCGGGAATACGTTTGTCTAAGTAATATATTTAAGTAATTAACATCACCAGATTAGCCATTGCAAATGGGACCTGCTGGAACGTTAATAAACGATGTAACCACCAGAATTAGATTAGATTAGATTAGATTAGATTAGATTAATACTAGTTCCATGGATCATGAATACGATATTTCGTAATGATGTGGAACGAGTCGAATTTTCCAATACATGACATAATTAGGTTAATTTAACAACATACTTAAGTTAATATAACAACTTTATTTTTTGTGTGTTTTTTTTATTTTTCTTTATTTTTTATTTTTATTTTTACTTTTTTTTATTTTTTAATAATTTTTTTTCTTAATTTATATCTTAAAATTCCTCTATGGAGTAGAAGGAGTTGTCATTCAGAAATTCTTTTAATTACTTCTTAAATACTTGTTGGTTATCTGTCAGACTTTTGATACTATTTGGTAAGTGACCAAAGACTTTAGTGCCAGTATAATTCACCCCTTTCTGTGCCAAAGTTAGATTTAATCTTGAATAGTGAAGATCGTCCTTTCTCCTAGTATTGTAGTTATGCACACAGCTATTACTTTTGAATTGGGTTTGGTTGTTAATAACAAATTTCATAAGAGAGTATATATACTGAGAAGCTACTGTGAATATCCCTAGATCCTTAAATAAATGTCTGCAGGATGATCTTGGGTGGACTCCAGCTATTATTCTGATTACACGCTTTTGTGCAATAAATACTTTATTCCTCAGTGATGAATTACCCCAAAATATGATGCCATATGAAAGCAATGAGTGAAAATAGGCGTAGTAAGCTAATTTACTAAGATGTTTATCACCAAAATTTGCAATGACCCTTATTGCATAAGTAGCTGAACTCAAACGTTTCAGCAGATCATCAATGTGTTTCTTCCAATTTAATCTCTCATCAATGGACATACCTAAAAATTTGGAACATTCTACCTTAGCTATATGCTTCTGATTAAGGTCTATATTTATTAATGGCGTCATACCATTCACTGTATGGAACTGTATGTACTGTGTCTTATCAAAATTCAGTGAGAGTCCGTTTACAAGGAACCACTTAGTAATTTTCTGAAAGACAGTATTGACAATTTCATCAGATAATTCTTGTTTCTCAGGTGTGATTACTATACTTGTATCATCAGCAAAGAGAACTAACTTTGCCTCTTCATGAATATAGAATGGCAAGTCATTAATATATAATAAGAACAACAAATGACCCAAGACTGACCCTTGTGGAACCCCATTCTTGATAGTTCCCCAGTTTGAGGAATGTGCTGATCTTTGCATGTTACGAGAACTACTTAGTTCAACTTTTTGCACTCTTCCAGTTAGGTACGAATTAAACCATTTGTGCACTGTCCCACTCATGCACCAATGTTAGATGCAAGCATGCAAAAGTGCATGAATTGTGTTGTACATGTGCCGAAACTCAGTTTCTAGAATGGAATTCAATGCTTTTTGCACTTGGTCGCTCAATACAGGGACGATTCATTCTGGCTGTGAATTACGCTTAGTGTTGTCGTCTAATGATGTCCCATTAGTGTTAAATTGGAGACAGATCTGGTGATCGAGTGGGCCAAGAGAACATGTCGACACTTTGTAGAGCATGTTGGGTTACAACAGCGATATGATGGCGAGTGTGATCTCGTTGGAAAACACACTCTGGAATTCTGTTCATGAATGGCAGCACAACATGTCGAATCACCGCACTCTGCAGTCAGGACAACCATGACTGCTCCTGCTGTCATACCAAATTGCACACCAATCCATAACTCCAGGTGTAAGTCCAGCGTCTCCAGCACACAGGTAGTTTGGTGCAGGCCCTCAACTGGCCTCCTTCCAAACCAATACACGGCCATCGTTGGTACCGATTCAGAACCAGCTTTCATCAGAAAACACAACAGACCTCAACCCTTCCCTCTAATGAGCTCTTGCTTGACTCCACTGAAGTTGCAAATGGCGGTCGTTTGGGATCAGTAGAATTCACGCTAAAGGCATTCTGACTCGGAGCTGTCCTTGAAGTTACCGATATGTAACAATTCGTTGTTTCCCTGTGGTGCCAACTGTGCTCCGCTGCTGCAGATGTAGTACAATGTACCGGAGACATACGCCGAACATGATGAACTTCCCTCTCGGCAGTGCCACGTGACCGTGTAGAATCCGGTCTTCTTGCGACCATACATTCCCATGACCATCGCTGCCAGCAATCATGTACAGAGGTAACATCCAGCTTCTCCTAGTCCTATTACACGACCTCGTTCAAACTCAGTGAGATATTGTTAATGGTGTCTTTGTCGCCTTAAAGGTATTTTTGACTAACGTCAGCTCATAACGGTGAACCTCAGAAGCAAGTAATACTCACGACCGTTACAGCGTGAATTTAAAGCAAATTTCATTTGCATCCCCCGCTCTGCTGCAGTGTGTCCTTGCACAGTGCTGGTGAAAGCTACAAGTATTTGCATTACACTTCATCTGGTCACTAAGCCATTTTGTTTGTATGCGGAAAAGAGTGTTTATGGATTTCATGGATACTCTCTTCTACTGCTTATAACTTTGAAGAGTTGACTAACTGAAAGCAAGTTGATATTAGTTACATGTCTAGATAATTCTCTAAAGAGTTCAATTTCGCTAAAATTTTCTGCAAATTTTACTAAAATTGAAAAGTGAAAAAAGTTATTTCTGTGGACTTGTTGACACATGTCGATGTATAATGAATCGAGTCCTATCGGAACTTAGGCTCAGTTAACGAACTTTTCGATACCACCTAAATTCTGGCACGATATGATTTTATTTTCATACATAAATTATGTAATCCATTTTCGTGAAGGTTTATTAATTTTTCTGTCTGTTTGGCACATTTTTTCTGTAATACGGTATTCTCAAACTTCAGTCTTACACTACCAAAATTTGTTGGCAAATAATTAAGAGTACATGCTCTAAAAACAAATATACATTAATTTTACTATTTGTACCATCCAGTTTTAAATGCAGATAAAACATATGTTCCTATTTATGTTTTTATTTATTTTACTACCGATACGTAACTGATATGACAAAATAAAAGGAACTTTCTGAATCTCATATTTACGAATTTTGTAAGCTTTGCCATTTGATATTATTACTAATAATATTCACATAATTACATATCGTCGAAAAACTTTGTACAAATTAAATCTGATAAATAATGTAAAAAACAAAAGTTACCTGAATCTGCCTGGAAGATTCATATTAGCGCACACTCCGCTGCGGAGTGAAAATCTCATTCTGTGAACAGAAAAGTAATTTACCACGAAAAGTTAGCCGCAGTCCTTTGACTGAGAGAGCGATGAAATCAAATAAGTGTGACAAAAACCGATCGTTTAAGAAGAAAGTGTACAGTTAGTACAAGTTGTTGTGTAGATGCAGCATTAAGAATATCTGATTTTCAGCACGTAAGTAAGTCCAAAAGCTAATACATCTGTTACAGATCTTGTACATTTGTCCGATAAAACTGAAAAGGACAAAAACTTCCACTTGCACAAGAATGCGAAATGGAGAGTTGCGAAATTTTACACATTATTTCGTAATTACTTAATTACGTACAAAACAACAGAATTCCACAGAAAGGTTTCTTACTTTTGTCAGATTATTATTATTATTACTGTCGTTATTATTGTTGGCAGTGGCTCTAGTTGTATGAACTTGTTGATAAGCGTAACTGTTATGCAGCAGATGCTATTTATTTCATGCTCTCAAATTTATCTGAATCTAAATCTCTGCAAAAAATACGTTAGGTTTCGATGCAACCGCGTTTCCTGTTACAAGAGATTCCAGCAAGAAGAAGAAGAATAAGAAGAAGAAAAAGAAGAGGCAGATGACGAAAAGAGTAATAGCGATTATCTATAATTCACGCTGAGTGTTTCACCTGAAATGTGCAAATCGAATCACAATCATAACGCACTGAAACCACACAGAAACAGCCGTTTGACACGAAAGGGAAAGTTGTTGGCAATCATGTAAGTGTCTGTTTTGAGGGTGCATATTAGCCAGGAATCATTACAGAAACCAGCTAAACAGAAGATCCTGTGAAAGCCATGCACTCATCTGGCAGCAAATGAAAATAGCACGGAGAAAAGGAGGATTTAGGATTAGTTGGCAATTGCTCTATTTTCTGTATGTCTATGTCCATGCGAGTGTCGTGGATAGCTACCATGAACCTCATCCAGTCCTCTCGCTGGTAGATCCATCTTCGAATTCTATCCCAGACGTACTGCATTGTGGAATGTCCTATAAACACCGTTCTGGATATAATGCGCGATGGATGCACCACTGAGAGGGTTGGGTCAGGTTTATTGGATCCATCTGAAACACACATATAGACAGACACAGATGTACAAAAGGACTGTCTCCCTCCAGCCAACGGACATCTGGCACACAAAATAACGGATGATCATGTGTTGACATCGTGGATCTTTTTAAGAGTACCGTACAGGAGGTATGATAGCTGCTACATATTTGTATTGTAATGCAACACAAATATGTAGTGCAACCATTTTGGTTACACGTTTGAATTTGTAAATTGTTGTTTATTCTAGGGCAACTAACAGGAAACCAACGTATAATATGTATTGATGAAAGCATGAAAAAAGCGTCTGATGATGAATTGAAAAAAATTCGAAACCAGTAATGGTACTTTTCGAATAACGTAACATGAAACCAATTTGTGGATGGTTGCTGTACACTCTCAACAGTTTATTATATTATATAATATAGCTAGCATCGAATATGATATGCTATTAAGAAGGATGAATTTAAATGTGCTTACATCCCCTAAAGAATCGTTTTGCGAAGAGTTTTTCGCTATTTGCGAGGCTGTAGCACTGTCGAAGTGCTTGTTGTGTATCCAAGGACAACTGGGAAGTGGTTCATATCGAGACTTCGCGATTGGTAACATACAGGGTGTTTCAAAAATGACCGGTATATTTGAAACGGCAATAAAAACTAAACGAGCAGCGATAGAAATACACCGTTTGTTGCAATATGCTTGGGACAACAGTACATTTTCAGGCGGACAAACTTTCGAAATTACAGTAGTTACAATTTTCAATAACAGATGGCGCTGCAAGTGATGTGAGAGATATAGAAGACAACGCAGTCTGTGGGTGCGCCATTCTGTACGTCGTCTTTCTCCTGTAAGCGTGTGCTGTTCACAACGTGCAAGTGTGCTGTGGACAACATGGTTTATTCCTTAGAACAGAGGATTTTTCTGGTGTTGGAATTCCACCGCCTAGAACACAGTGTTGTTGCAACAAGACGAAGTTTTCAATGGAGGTTTAATGTAACCAAAGGACCGAAAAGCGATACAATAAAGGATCTGTTTGAAAAATTTCAACGGACTGGGAACGTGACGGATGAACGTGCTGGAAAGGTAGGGCGACCACGTACAGCAACCACAGAGGGCAACGCGCAGCTAGTGCAGCAGGTGATCCAACAGCGGCCTCGGGTTTCCGTTCGCCATGTTGCAGCTGCGGTCCAAATGACGCCAACGTCCACGTATCGTCTCATGCGCCAGAGTTTACACCTGTATCCATACAAAATTTAAACACGGCAGTCCCTCAGTGCCGCTACCATTGCTGCACGAGAGACATTCGCTAACGATATAGTGCACAGGATTGATGACGGCGATATGCATGTGGGCAGCATTTGGTTTACTGACGAAGCTTATTTTTATCTGCACGGCTTCGTCAATAAACAGAACTGGCGCATATGGGGAACTGAAAAGCCCCATGTTGCAGTCCCATCGTCCCTGCATCCTCAAAAAGTACTGGTCTGGGCCGCCATTTCTTCCAAAGGAATCATTGGCCCATTTTTCAGATCCGAAACGATTACTGCATCACGCTATCTGGACATTCTTCGTGAATTTGTGGCGGTACAAACTGCCTTAGACGGCACTGCGAACACCTCGTGGTTTATGCAAGATGGTGCCCGGCCACATCGCACGGCCGACGTCTTTAATTTCCTGAATGAATATTTCGATGATCGTGTGATTGCTTTGGGCTATCCGAAACATACAGGAGGCGGCGTGGATTGGCCTCCCTATTCGCCAGACATGAACCCCTGTGACTTCTTTTTTTTTTTTTTTTTTTACTTTATTGTCATTTTAATGCCTATACAATAAGCAGGCTGGCAGCAGCACACTACGCTGCTCTTCAGCCAAATGAGACATAAGCACAAAAAAACAGGAGGAAAACAGAAAAGTCACAAAATGGTGGGCGATAAAATAGGAGACACAGAGAGACAAACACGGAGCCGTTCACACTTGACGATAAACCACACTGCAAACTGTTGAGACGACGCACAGACACTGAAGAAGACGATGGCACTGGTGAACAACGGAGCGTGACGGGAAACACTGAACACGGAACACGACGGCACACACAAGACACTGATGGCGGTGATCTCCGGCGCGCGAAAGTCCACGTAGCGTGTGCGAGTCCGGGGACCTGCCAAGAGTGGAACAGGGGGGAGGTGGGGGGAGAGGGGAGAAAGGGATGCCAACGGCGGGGGAGACGGGGGAAAGAGGGAGAGGGACAGGGTAGGGGGGGGCCCGGGGGAGAAGGGGAGAGAAAAGGAGGAGGGAGGGAAAAAGGGAGAGAAGGGAGGGAGGGTGCCCGGAGGAGCAAGCACGGGAGGAGGACGGGAGGATCAAAGTTGGTAGGAGGGGTAGATGGAGGGGAGGAGGGCATCATCAGGGAGGGGGAGCTGGCGGAAGCCACCTTGGGAGAGGGTAAGGAGGGTGGAGAGATGGAGACCGGGTGGGACATGAGAGTACAGGCGCGGCAGCGGGCGGGGGTGGGAGAGGATCGGGGAGACGAGCGGGTGGGGAGGATCGAGTTTGCGGGAGGTGTAGAGGATTCGTATCCTTTCGAGGAAGAGGAGGAGGTGAGGGAAGGGGATAAGATCATACAGGATCCGCGTGGGGGAGGGGAGACGGATGCGATAGGCAAGGCGGAGAGCATGGCGTTCAAGGATTTGGAGGGATTTATAAAAGGAAGGGGGGGCGGAGATCCAGGCGGGATGGGCGTAACAGAGGAGAGGGCGGATGAGGGACTTATAAGTGTGTAGGATGGTGGAGGGGTCCAGACCCCACGTACGGCCGGAAAGGAGCTTGAGGAGACGGAGTCGGGAACGTGCCTTGGCTTGGATTGTCTGGAGATGGGGAGTCCAGGAGAGGCGACGGTCGAGGGTGACGCCAAGGTACTTAAGGGTGGGGGTGAGAGCGATGGGACGGCCATAAACGGTGAGATAGAAATCAAGGAGGCGGAAGGAAGGGGTGGTTTTGCCTACGATGATCGCCTGGGTTTTGGAAGGATTGACCGTGAGCAACCACTGGTTGCACCAAGCGGTGAACCGGTCAAGATGGGATTGGAGAAGGCGTTGGGAGCGTTGCAGGGTGGGGGCAAGGGCAAGGAAGGCGGTGTCATCGGCAAACTGGAGAAGGTGGACGGGGGGTGGCGGCGGTGGCATGTCCGCCGTGTACAACAAGTACAGAAGGGGGGAGAGGACGGAGCCTTGGGGCACACCGGCGGAGGGGAAAAAGGTGTAGGAATCGGAGTTATGGATGGTGACATAGGAAGGACGGCGGGAGAGAAAGGAACCGATCAGACGAACGTAGTTAATGGGAAGGGCGAAGGTTTGGAGCTTGAAGAGGAGACCGGAGTGCCATACGCGGTCATAGGCGCGTTCGAGGTCAAGAGAGAGGAAGATGGCGGAGCGACGGGAATTGAGCTGTTCGGAAAGGAGATGAGTGAGGTGAAGGAGAAGATCGTCGGAAGAGAAGGACGGCCGAAAGCCACACTGGGTAACGGGGAGGAGGCGGCCTGTGACTTCTTTCTGTGGGGACACTTGAAAGACCAGGTGTACCGCCAGAATCCAGAAACAATTGAACAGCTGAAGCAGTACATCTCATCTGCATGTGAAGCCATTCCGCCAGACACGTTGTCAAAGGTTTCGGGTAATTTCATTCAGAGACTACGCCATATTATTGCTACGCATGGTGGATATGTGGAAAATATCGTACTATAGAGTTTCCCAGACCGCAGCGCCATCTGTTGTTGACAATTGTAACTACTGTAATTTCGAAAGTTTGTCTGCCTGAAAATGTACTGTTGTCCCAAGCATATTGCAACAAACGGTGTATTTCTATCGCTGCTCGTTTACTTTGTATTGCCGTTTCAAATATACCGGTCATTTTTGAAACACCCTGTACATGCATAGTCTCTATATATGTATGTGTATAGAGCTGCCAGCGGTGGACGATTGCAGTTCGAATGCATAACTGTTCGTCTATAAATAACATTGCCGGGGGTACGTACTCTGTAGGTACGGAGAAGTGAAACTCTCACGTTCCAGGATGCTAAGTGCAGTCGACACACTGTCAACTAGCGAATAACTTAGACTAAAGTTTCCAATTTGCACCGCTTACTGAGCCTCATCCAGGTACTATACTTTACTATACTTTTCATGCTCTTCCTATGCAAAATGCATGCATGTATATCATTGGAGAGAGGGGAATTCTTAGGATTTGTTAGTAGACTGGTGTATAGGACACGCAAATATCCTCATATAAATTCAAACAACACACAGGTATAACAGCAATATGACCATATACATGCGGAAAAATATCGAAAAATTTAAAAAAAAATGACAAAATCGATAAAAATCTAGGAAAACCTGGTATAATTACGACATATAGATGGGAAATAGGTAAAATTGAGGGAATTACGACGAAATATGTAAAATTACAAAAAAGAAATTTCGAAATTACGTAAATTGACAAAGAATACATAAAATTAGAGAAAAAAGTATCATGAAATTCAGGGAATTGAGTTGGATTGGGGGTACACAAACACTCAAAACCGAGAAAAGCTTAAAATTATGCTCTGGTTGCATTCACTTTCAACCCTCCCACTCCCCCTGTGAACTATGTGGGTTTTCATAACACATTCTTTAACAGAGGCGACACAAGTGTTACACAGAGGGGTTATATTAAAGCAGGTGAAACATTTGCACCCCAATCCATAATTGTGTTCTCACACGTGCAGTCAAATGTAGATATTACTGAATCATGGTTGGTTCTCACAACCAGTGTTATCCCTTAAGCATTAAGAAGAAGAGTCAATGCATTTATCAGAGTTAAACCATTCCCTACAGTTTTCTGTAGGAGAGAGAACCAATACCACATATATCACCTTCAATAGTGTGAGGGGGCTGTACTCGAGAGATGCGGTGTTAGGACGAAATTCCTATATTATCCTACACATGAGTAAAACTACCTAACATCAAACCAGGACTTATTTATGCAAGAGGAATGCTACCAGAGCTGTGGTGATGCTGCTGTAAACAGCAATAAGACTATTACATCTCCTTTGTCTACTGATCATGATGATTCATCCTTGTAGGAAGTTGCTGCTTCTTCAGGTGCATTTTGTGCAGCAGGACATGGGTGGTACCTCAATGCATCAGCTATCGAATCATGTTGGTTTTCATCACTCCATTTCCTAGTGAGACATAGCCACATCCATCAAAACTACTATTACTACTAATAATAAAAGCACAACTGGCACGGGATGTATGACTGAAGGTATGTATGTTTTCAACTTAAAAAGATGTGTAAAATCCATTAATTTCCTAAAAGACAGAAAAGCAGTCTCCTGATTTTATTCTAGTTGGTTTATAAGCAACTCAAGTGGTGGATATACAATTACAATGCTTTGGTAGGGCACCATAACATTGTAGAAAGAAGTAGTTTAATCATTTTAAAGTTTGTCACCATATGATACGGCAGTGTTTGGGGTAGGAAACTTGCAGGGTGGTTCCATGTCTGATGTTGGACAAATGTATCCTATAATTGTTCAAGCTTTCCCAGTGAGGCATTGTCATGTTGATTAATCGGGTCTCTGCCAGTTATTTGTGTCTTCCCTGCACGATATTTCAATTTCGTGATTCACAGTCTTCTTCAGACAGCACCTGAAGAAGACTGTGAGTCACGCAGTTGAAATATCGTGCAGGAAAGACGCGAATAACTGGCAGAAACCAGATTAATCAACATGACAAATATTTCTTGCATTGGAGTATTAAGAGCGTTGTATTCTGCACGGCTAATATTTGAAAATCATATGGCTTTAACAAAATAGCAGTTGTAGGTACAGAAGCGTGTAGCCATAGGAGTCTGTGATTTTGTCCTATGACCATTTTTCTGGTAATGGTACCTTCGTGATACTGACTCTAGACTGTGGAATAACACTTTGGAATTGACAGCACAGTTTACTTACGTGAAACGTTTCACATTCCACCTGACTGGAACTGCATCATCTATAAACCACACGTTTCTTCTTAACCATCTGTTATACCACTGCAACACTCTCATGTTTACTATACACTGATAAGAGGTGCTACCCTCCTCAACACACATGCATCTGGAGAGATCTTGTTCATTTGGATGGTGTGCTGTGGGTAAGACAGGTGTGGAACATTCTTCACTGAACAGCAGTTATGGACACAGCTTGCCCTGCTCCATCACAGGATGCGGAATGTAATGGATGTAGGAGCCTGATACTTCTGGTCAGTTGCAGATTAAACTGACGACCATTTTGCAGGGAGGATTGGTCAGGAGCAATTTGGGAGAGATCTGTCAATCTCCGACTTTATCCTACGAATGTGAGAACACTCTGTGATGCACATCCATACAGGAAAAGAGATGGCCAGTCATAACTGTGAATTTTGCACTATGATCGATGTGCTGGAAATATGTAGATAACCTAATTGCATCAGTATATGATACTGGTTGGTATACTTCGATGTATATGTCATCTATCTGCTTTTGCAACCTAGTATATGGTATTTGCAAAGTAGTGGAGGGATGATTTAGCGGTGATACAGCACTTGAGAAGCAATCTGCTGTGTCATTGTCTGGCATTGAAATTATGGAAAACTAGTAAATGTGTTAAAATTGATTGCACTATCAACTGTTGTGCATATAACAGTACATCAGTCCATATCAGTGGTGTCTTTCCCATCCCACCCTTTCACTGGTATGATGTTGATTATCACATAATAATTAACTGACACCACTTGGTTGAGAGGGAAAGAGCCTTGGCGCAACACTGGATATCTCCTACTTCTAACTGTGGAGCATGTGATTAAATGTAGAAGTAATCATCTGCAAACAGTTGGGGAAGTGTTCCTCAGTGGTGCAGACCCGCTCTATTTCCATACGCTGTGATGCCCTCCACATTTTTTTTTTTCCACTACTAAGGTAACAGTACCTCTTTTCATTTCTACTACCTTGCACATTTTGTGAACAGCACCTTCTGGTGATGGTCAAGACTGCAACAGGAATCATGTACATGACTGCAAAAGGAGGAAAAACAATGCTCTTTGAAACAGAACACCGAGACATCTGCTAACCAGTCACTCTGGTAGATGAGATTAACTTTATAGGCCATCACCTTTGGATTGCTGTTAGAAACACCCTACAATGCCGCAAACTCTCCCATTTTCCATATGTTGTGATGTCTTCCAAATTTTTGCCAGTGGTAAACATCACCTCTGTGTTGTATTTCTACCAATTTCTGTGTTGTGGGAGCTGCATGCTTTACACCATGTGATGTTCAGCTTTCTGTGAGAGCCAATGAATTGAAATGTTTTAAGGTCAGTTTAGCACCTCGCATAGCTCTCAAAGTCATGGTAGAAAAACAAGGTGTATGGCGGTGTACAAAGCTTAGTCAAACACTCCTTAGATGTGCTACAGCTGAAAAACGATGTATTAAACTGCTTTTGAGGGAACAATACAGGAACTGTATCTTGTGATTGTAGTTAGTTTGATATGGTTGTCCTCCAGCACAGTCGACAAGACTTTATGCAGGTCTGTGCAAGCGACTTTGACCACTGGCCACCAGTTCCAATGGAGCGATATGTGTATATGTAATATGCTCGATGTCAACATGCAGACGGTATTTGGTTTTTGATATATGGGAACAGAGAGACACAGTAAAATCTTATAGGAGGTTCTATTACAAGGAGTGGTATAAATGGTTAAATTCTGGATGCATATAGTTCTCTCAAATCTACACCAATTTTGCTCATTAAACTAAGAGAAATCGGTTGTATTTATTCTCGTGGAACCATGACTGTTTTATTATCATTGTCATGATTGTGTGTTTAAAAATAGGTGTTACTACAAATTCTATGTTATTTCATTCTTGGTGACCTCTAAATATGAGGGTTGGAACTTAAATAATGGCAACTATTTATTTACGACCCCTACAAAATAGATATATGTTTCAAAGTTTTACTGGCCTTCAAAGTGTGTATAACCCATTGCCAGTGATGTGGAAGTCATAGGATACTCTTAGCAGTGCAAGTTGTGTTGACAGTTCAAGTGGCACAGTCTATTGCCCGACGAATTTGTAGCAGTTCTGAAATGAATGCTGTGAAGTGTTTCCTTCAGTTTAGAAATCGATTTGAACTTATGAAGGCTTAAGTCAGGAGACTGAAGTAGGTGGTATAGCACTTAGCAGCCCCATCACTCAAGCAAATCAGTAACAGCTTGCACTGTACGTGCTTGAGCATTGTCCTGCAAAATTATGTTCAGGTCCTGCAGAAAGTGTCATCATTTCTGTCTCTAAGCTGGTCGTAGGTTGTGTTCCAAAAATGAACAGCATAGAGACAGAAGTGAGGACACTTTTTGCTGGACCTGACCATCATTTTGCTGGACAATCCCTAAGCATGTACATTGCAAGCTGTTACTGATTTGTTTGAGTGATGGGGCTGCTAAGTGCTATACCACCTACTTCAGTCTCCTGACTTAAGCCTTCATAAGTTCAAATCGATTTCTAAACTGAAGGAAACACTTCACAGCATTCACTTCAGAACTTCTACAAATTTGTGGGGCAATAGACCGAGCAAACTTAAACTGTCAACACAACTGACACTGCTAAGAGTATCCTACGACTTCCACATTGCTGGCAACAGATTGTACACAATGCTGGTGACTACTGTGACAGTCAGTAAAACTTTGAAACATGTAGGCCTATCTATCTTGTATGAGATGCAAATAAATAGTTGCCACCATTAAAGTTCCAACTCTCTTATAAAGTAGACATCACTTGAATTATAGCTCATTGTTAAACCTTGAAACGATAGTGTTTCTCCCCACATGTGAGTAGATTGAGTGAAACAGGCTGTGATGACCAAATTGCTTAAAAAACTAGAACAGAAGAATCTACTGCTGTTGTGAATGATTGTCTGCTGTAAGATAGAAACTTTACAGAAAGGCCAGTAGAGGGGAGTTATGGAGAAAAAATGTCAAATGCAAGTGCTCAGACAGTGTTTGTTTTTGATGAATTGGAAACAGAGAGATGCGGTAAAATCTTGTAGGAGGTTGTTACAGTGTAAAGTCAAGTACTGGCATGTCAGTCGGGAATGACAGAGAAGAGATTGGCTGTGAGAAGACGTCAGCCAATCGCGAGCTGACTGACCTCTCTCCAGGACAACAATGCGACAGCAGCAGCCCCAGTGCGAAGAGGACATAAGCGCCACACCCAACTGGTCGCAGACCAGTTCAGTAGCAGCTTCAAGATTAGGCCCTTGTATTGCAGCAATTTAGGACTGTCTGTACCGAAGAAACTTGCTTAATTTGTGTATCGCTCTTTGCTTGCAAAACATCTGTGTGATTGCATAGTATTGTCTCTTTTCATTTTGTAATAAAACTAATTTTGTAATGAAACTCTGTAGTAACACTCTTTTCAAGTATTCCAGAGAAGATACAGCAAAAATTCCTCCAAATGCCTGTAAATAATGTTGCATTAAATACAATGATGTTACTTCCAACCACAGAGAATGAAGTCAGTAAAACAATTCAAAAACTAAAAAATAAAAAGTCAGTAGGCTTAGATGAAGTACCAATGTGTGTACTGAAGCAATGCATAGGGATTATACAAGGCCCCTTAACAAATATAAGAAATGAATCCTTCACATCAGGGACATTCCCAGAGCAGTTAAAACAGGCAAGAAAGGTAACGCAGAAGACATAGAAAATTACTGGCCCATTTCCCTGCTGTCAGCATTCTAAAAATAATAGAAACAATTATGAAAGAAAGATTAATGAATTACCTGAATAAATACAATCTTTTAAGAGAATCACAGTTTGGTTTCCGAAGTGGCAAAAATATGGAGTCAGCCATAGTAGAATTCACAAAAGTTGTACTTGATGCTCTGGATAAAGATAAGTGTGTTACAGGCATATTTTTGGATCTTTCTGAGATGTTTGATACAGTCAACCACAAGATTCTATTAAATAAATTAGAAGCATTAAGAATAAGAGGGGTAGCTAATGACTGGTTTCAATCATACCTAAAAGATAGGGGACAAAGAGTAGAGATAACACATACTTCAACTATGTTGTTGTTGTTGTGGTCTTCAGTCCTGAGACTGGTTTGATGCAGCTCTCCACGCTACTCTATCCTATGCAAGTTCCTTCATCTCCTAGTACCTACTGCAGCCTACATCCTTCTGAATGTGCTAAGTGTATTCATTTCTTGGTCTCCCTCTACGATTTTTACCCTCCACACTGCCCTACAGTACTAAATTGGTGATCCCTTGATGCCTCAGAACATGTCCTACCAACCGATCCCTTCTTCTAGTCAAGTTGTGCCACAAACTCCTCTTCTCCCCAATTCTATTCAATGCCTCCTCATTAGTTATGTGATCCACTCATCTAATTTTCAGCATTGTTCTGTAGCACCACATTTCGAAAGCTTCTATTCTCTTCTTGTCTAAACTATTTATCATCCATGTTTCACTTCCATACATGGCCACACTCCATACAAATACTTTCAGAAACGACTTCCTTACACTTAAATCAATACTCGATGTTAACAAATTTCTCTTCTTCAGAAACGCTTTCCTTGCCATTGCCAGTCTACATTTTATATCCTCCCTACTTTGACCATCATCAGTCATTTTGCTCCCCAAATATCAAAACTCCGTTACTACTTTATGTGTCTCATTTCCTGATCTAATTACCTCAGCATCACCTGACTTAATTTGACTACATTCCATTATCCTCATTTTGCTTTTGTTGATGTTCATCTTATACCCTCCTTTCAAGACACTGTCCATCCTGTTCAACTGCTCTTGCAAAGTCCTTTGCTGTCTCTGACAGAATTACAATGTCATCGGCGAATCTCCAAGTTTTTATTTCTTCTCCATGGATTTTAATGCCTGCTCCGAACTTTTCTTTTGTTTCCTATACTGCTTGCTCAATATACAGATTGAATAACATCAGGGAGAGGCTACAACCCTGTCTCACTCCATTCCCAATCACTGCTTCCCTTTCATGTCCCTCGACTCTTATAACTGCCATCTGCTTTCTGTACAAATTGTAAATAGCCTTTTGCTCCCTGTATTTTGCCCCTGCCACCTTCAGGATTTGAAAGAGAGTATTCCAGTCAACATTGTCAAAAGCTTTCTCTAAGTCTACAAATGCTAGAAATGCAGGTTTGCCTTTCGTTAATCTTTCTTCTAAGGTAAGTCGTAGGGTCAGTATTGCCTCACGTGTTCCAACATTTCTACGGAATCCAAACTGATCTTCCCTGAGGTCAGATTCTACCAGTGAAACATTTAGTGAAACACTTATCAGAACCAAAATATTTTAATATAGTGGTTCCGCAAGGCAGCATATTACGACCAATACTGTTCCTGATATACATCAGTGCCTTTCCAGTAGTGTTACTCATGGTGAAAAGATCTTCTTTGCTGATGACAACAATATTATAGTCAATATATCCCACATGGAATGTTTCCCTCTATTATATTCACAATATTATAGTCACTTAGAAAACAAGAGAATTCCTTGCCGAGAAAGCATGAAACTGTCAAGGAAGTTTATGATTGGTCAATAAGTAATAAAGTGACGCTGCACATAATGAAAACTAATGCCATGAATTTCAGTTTGAAGAGGAAAAATGACAATGTTAAATTAAATGTAGATGGCACCTCTATAGACTGTGCAACAATTGCAAAATTTTTAGGAATGAACGGTACTTCAACCAGGATGTCATCAGCATGTTATGCCCTTAGAATCCTATCATCAGTGTGTAGCATGCAGTGTCTTTTAGTTACATATTATTCATATGTACGCTCAGTTCTTAGCTATGGCATTCTTTTTTGGGGCACAAATGCGTGAAATATGAACACAATTTTCAAGCTCCAGAAAAGAGCCATAAGAATAATAACCAAAAATACAAGTCGAACTCATTGTGAAGATCTGTTCAGAACACTGGGGATTTTAATTGCTCCATGTGAATACATTTACCAGTCAGTTGTACACATCAAAAATAACATTGGTAATTACTTCACAAACAGCTCTGTCTATGAACATGCAACAAGAGATGGACTCACATTTACCAAGAAAAAAAAATAAACATAAAACTCAAAACAGCAAAAAGAGATTAAAGAATTTGCAAAAATACACTTATTTAAAAGACAGCTAAAAAGTACCTGTTATGCAATACGTTTTATACACTGAAGGATTACTTAGTTAAAACCGAGTAGGGGTTTGATAAAAATGTTATACAAATAAATAATAATGATTATAAAATATCCAACATTCCACATAACAACTTCACTTTATGTTTTTTTCCTTCTTGTTTTCCTTTCTAGAAATACTTACCCCCAAGCTATGCATAGCACAATACTAACACCTCTTCCTCTTTCGGAGCTCAACATCTCACTCATTATGGAGGGATGATGACTCAGCTTATCAGGATAGGAAATGGGAAGTTGCAATACAGAAAATGGTCCGGAGATCAACAGTGTGTGTAGTGAGTGAAGTATTGTGAAGCAATGTGTGTATAGTGTGTGTAGTGACTGATAGTGAGATATGAGTGAACAATGTGGTATTACATTATTTAATAAGTTATTTGTAAAAAAAAAGGTATTGTATACCAGCAGTAAATCTAATGATTGTCTCTAACTAGAAGTCTGTAAATATATGTGTACACGAATTAGCTTATTTTAAATTGATCTAAATTTGTAAATACTTTGACATGTCCTATATCCTTGTAAAAAGAGATCTACAGATGAATAAAGCCACCACTACTACTACTACAACTTGTTTGATTTGATTGTCTAGTGAACTGAGTATGAAGGATTCCTAGACACCCTATATTTGGCGATAAGTCTGGAGACATAAAAGAGGTCCAATTACAAGACAGGCACTCATGATTTGTTTTGTAAATGCCAGTATGATATAACATTGCATTGGTAAAACAGGAGCTGCCAAAGCACACAAAAGAGCAATGTCATCTTGAATTATAGCTTCTTGTTGTTGAACATAAAATGATTGTGTTTTCTTCCGACATGTGAGCAAATCGCATGAAAGGCTGTATTCTGTAATGTTATTTCATATGCCTGAAATATTTATAATACAGATGTGCTTAACAGTTTATTAACAGACACTGATTTAAATTCGAGAGATGTTCTCAGGGCATGGAATTTGTACATCAAGCTGAAAGACATTGCGTAACATAGGTGTTTTTTTTTTCCTCCAGAGTTTAAATTCTCTTTTTTTTAACTCCAATGAAGGGAGTTTTGGAATTATGATAACATTCTGTGGTGATCAGTAGTTTTTGCAGCAAAATAGTGGAAGTTTTTTTTTTTTATTGTACCCAGGGTTGACATGTATAGGTGATGTATAGCCTGACCTTTGCCATCTGGTCACCTATAAATGGTAGCAGTGCTGTAGTTTTTTTTTTTTCACTTCCTTGGATGTTGCAAAATAATGAGATGCAAATTGTATCCTGCAGTTGAAAGTAAAAACTATACAAATTTTCCTCATAAAACTAAAAGAAAATGGACTGCACCTATTTTCGCGGAAAGAGAACATTTATTATCATCACAATTGTATTTTCCGTATTAATAGATGCTCGCTTATAAGAAATGTATTGACATTAAATAAAAGTGTCTTCCTTGCAGAACGCCTGATATGGGTGGCATGCTTTCTGTGTGTGAGGTCGCTAATGCAGGTGCATCCTGACCAGCAGGCAGCAAATAGGGTGGTGCCATGCAGATACATTTTAGATAAACAAACAAGTAGCATTTGGGGTGACCCTCATTTAACTCATATTGTTTAGTAGACTTTACATCCTTTTGTATTGGCAGAGGGCAATATCTGGACCATTGCCTCAAAGCAAACCTGATGCCGCTTTTCTGCTGGCACGACGGTGGTAGGCCACAGATAAATGTGCAGTGACCGCTAGCAGTTGACCATTTGAAAAAAACCTGTGTCCTAGCTGGAGGGAGGAGGGGAGGGATGAAGGGAGGTGGGAGTGCATATAATTTTGCTAGCTCCTAGCCAAATATCGAGAAGAGCATACATACGTTCAACTGTCACCACTCTCTCCTGTTGCAGTGTTTTGGGATGATATTTTTCCAAGCACATGTGTTGCATTATGAACTGTTGATTACAGGTTCTGTTTTTTTTTTTTTTCGTGAGAATTTCAATTTGTAATTAGAACATTGAAGCATTTTCCATCACTTGTGGTAGTGTGTATTGACTTCAATTGCCTGAGCTGTTGGGTAGTTTCCATTCCACCTTTTTTTCCTGTCAGCTTGTAGGTGAAGGGTAGAGTTAGAGCATGTCTGCCACTAGTTTTGAGTGGAATTGTGAAATATTTTCCCAGCAGGATAACACCAGTTTAATGGGATTGTCAATTTTGAGCTCTGTTGTGATTTTAGACACTTCTTTTGTAGCGCTATGCATATAGTTGTGTTATTAGGACCGATCTTTATGGTTAATCACATACTTAGCACTGACCTTTACTTCAGTTTCCCAACCAAAATAAATAAAGTACACTAACCTAATCTTGCTCTCCTGCAACCTGAACAGTTTCCATATTTTGGTGGGTGCACTTGGGCTTTTCATCCAGAAAGAACAGGGTTGGAGTCCCAGAAAGGGCACCACATTTTGAATTCCTGCCAGTTCCCAAGTGGGGGTGGGATGTCATCATAGCCTTGGGACAAAAAAATTCCCAGCATATTTGAAATCCCTGCCAAAATTTGAAATTGCCACCAAGACAGTAGGTTGAAGAGGTGGATGGGTGGGAGAGGCCAGGGTGGGGACCCACATGCCACTGAAGAAAACACATGATGTCATTTGGCGTTGGGGGTGAGAGTAGGTGGGAGTGGGGGTGCTGGTGGGGTGATGGATTGGGGTGGTAATTAATTGATCAATTTAATTAATTTGCATACCAATTTTATATCAAAATAGCACCAGCACCGCCATCTCCCTTCTACTAATGCCTAACAATTTGATACAATTACCTTTCTGTACACACATGTAAATGAGGCTGTAGCAATATGTTTATTTATGTTGCTTAGTGCTGTTTTTTTCCATTCTTATTTTATTTAAAAGAGTATAGGTGTAAGAAAATTTGAAAAGTAAATTTCACCCAATTGACAAAATTTAAGACAAATTTTTTGTGTGCGGATAAAAGTTCACAAAACTGAACAAATTTGTAACAAAATTATAACTGTGTTCATAATGAAAGACAAGTTCAGTTCATCTTTGTGACATGTGAATTTAACTGTACTTTACCTATCTTAGACTTCATGTCACAATGTGGTCCTGAGCTGTGGGATAAATCTGTGATAATTAACAGTCTATATTCCAAATATCACATTGCCCATAAAAGTTTTATTGATATCAAAATTAAAGGATAAAGGATATATAATTCCACATATGTAGAGATTAAATGTAACAGCATATACTTTTATAATATGTTACAAAAATTGCTTAGTTTGATGGTAGTAAAGGAGAGTGGAGCAACATGCAGCGTTATCTTGTAGGAATGTGATATAACACCATTGACACCTCAAAAACGCCCCACAGTTAAGGCCCTGCATATGTCAAATGTAGAGGCTTCTATCCAGATTACCAGTTGTGTGAACCAAACATCATATGCTAAGCCCATTTGATGAAGACGTGCAAGCTGGCAACTTCTAGTCCCCTGAGAGTCTCCATACATCAATCGTGATATGGAAAAAAGTACTGTGACTCAACTAAATGGCGACAGTGTGCCATTCCTCTGTCCAGTACGCCTCTCACTGCTGCCCAGTTAAGAGTGGCCACAACAGTGATGCCTTGCTGACAGTCCATGACGATTTATATGTCGTTGCATTGACTATGGGGCTGCTGAGACCTTGTCTGGCATTGAGTACAACCCTCCTAAACCCATTGATTCCATATTCATAACCATAAAATATTTTTTCCAGATGCTGGACAGTATCTGTGATTGGCCTTGCTTTACTTGGAAGTAGCCAAACAAAATGAGTAAAAGCATTAATCACAACAAATATATACCTTTTAGTATTTTTCTGTAGCTTTGCCCAAGTATGTGTATGTCACATATATTATTCACATCTCCTCCTTTGCCTCTCTCTGTCCATCTCCTCTTCCTCCTTCCCTCCCTATATCTCATTCTATCTTCTTGTCTGGCAGTTGTGCCAGAGTGTTTTCACTGACTCCTATGACATCACTGTGGAAGTACATTACTTGTACTAAGTGTATATTGGCGAGAAATTAAAAAATCAGTAATGGGCAGTTGTCCTACTAGTTGAAAATCCAAGTAGGTAACTCACACTAATCGTAGAATTTAAGGTAGTGAACTTTGCGATACTGGTGCAGTTTTCATGGTTGTCACATTTCTCCATCCTTATCATGTAAGATTTGAAGATGATGAATCCATGGGTCCCCTTTAACACAAGCAACAATAACATGGAATGATATAGTGCAGTCTCAATAGGTCCTTATTATGTTGCTGTGGAATTTTGAAACATGCTAGTAAATGTTTCTATTTCTTATAGTTTCTCTGATGGAATACCAGGTCTCGTGGACCATCTGAGCTCTATAGGTTCTTTCTTTTGACTTATTCAGACAGAAAACGAAGCATTACTATTGACACAATGTTCTTCCAGTTACATACTTCCAAAGACATAGCCTGAGGGCCAGTGGTAGGATTGGAGACTTCTGACAAATAGAACACATATTTATCCTAAAATAATGTTTGTGAAAATTATATAATACCTAGATGGAATGGCAAGAATAAATACAAATTCAGACATGTGTAGAATATTGTGTGAGCACTAAGTGCTTAACATTTCACAGATGTAGCCTTTCCAAAGGCCCTTCTGTTCTCATTCTTGTTTGAATGGAAATGTCAGTGTTATATGAAGATTGTTGTTGTTGTTGTGGCCTTCAGTCCTGAGACTGGTTTGATGCAGCTCTCCACGCTACTCTATCCTGTGCAAGTTTCTTCATCTCCCAGTACCTACTGCAACCTACATCCTTCTGAATGTGCTAAGTGTTTTCATTTCTTGGTCTCCCTCTACGATTTTTACCCTCAACGCTGCCCTCCAATACTAAATTGGTGATCCCTCGATGTCTCATAACATGTCCTACCAACCGATCCCTTCTTCTAGTCAAGTTGTCCCACAAACTCCTCTTCTCCCCAATTCTATACAATACCTCCTCATCAGTTATGTGATCTACCCATCTAATCTTCAGCATTGTTCTGTAGCACCACATTTCGAAAGCTTCTATTCTCTTCTTGTCTAAACTATTTATCATCCATGTTTCACTTCCATACATGGCCACACTCCATACAAATACTTTCAGAAACGACTTCCTTACACTTAAATCAATACTCGATGTTAACAAATTTCTCTTCTTCAGAAACGCTTTCCTTGCCATTGCCAGTCTACATTTTATATCCTCCCTACTTTGACCATCATCAGTCATTTTGCTCCCCAAATATCAAAACTCCGTTACTACTTTATGTGTCTCATTTCCTGATCTAATTACCTCAGCATCACCTGACTTAATTTGACTACATTCCATTATCCTCATTTTGCTTTTGTTGATGTTCATCTTATACCCTCCTTTCAAGACACTGTCCATCCTGTTCAACTGCTCTTGCAAAGTCCTTTGCTGTCTCTGACAGAATTACAATGTCATCGGCGAATCTCCAAGTTTTTATTTCTTCTCCATGGATTTTAATGCCTGCTCCGAACTTTTCTTTTGTTTCCTATACTGCTTGCTCAATATACAGATTGAATAACATCAGGGAGAGGCTACAACCCTGTCTCACTCCATTCCCAATCACTGCTTCCCTTTCATGTCCCTCGACTCTTATAACTGCCATCTGCTTTCTGTACAAATTGTAAATAGCCTTTTGCTCCCTGTATTTTGCCCCTGCCACCTTCAGGATTTGAAAGAGAGTATTCCAGTCAACATTGTCAAAAGCTTTCTCTAAGTCTACAAATGCTAGAAATGCAGGTTTGCCTTTCGTTAATCTTTCTTCTAAGGTAAGTCGTAGGGTCAGTATTGCCTCACGTGTTCCAACATTTCTACGGAATCCAAACTGATCTTCCCTGAGGTCAGATTCTACCAGTGAAACATTTAGTGAAACACTTATCAGAACCAAAATATTTTAATATAGTGGTTCCGCAAGGCAGCATATTACGACCAATACTGTTCCTGATATACATCAGTGCCTTTCCAGTAGTGTTACTCATGGTGAAAAGATCTTCTTTGCTGATGACAACAATATTATAGTCAATATATCCCACATGGAATGTTTCCCTCTATTATATTCACAATATTATAGTCACTTAGAAAACAAGAGAATTCCTTGCCGAGAAAGCATGAAACTGTCAAGGAAGTTTATGATTGGTCAATAAGTAATAAAGTGACGCTGCACATAATGAAAACTAATGCCATGAATTTCAGTTTGAAGAGGAAAAATGACAATGTTAAATTAAATGTAGATGGCACCTCTATAGACTGTGCAACAATTGCAAAATTTTTAGGAATGAACGGTACTTCAACCAGGATGTCATCAGCATGTTATGCCCTTAGAATCCTATCATCAGTGTGTAGCATGCAGTGTCTTTTAGTTACATATTATTCATATGTACGCTCAGTTCTTAGCTATGGCATTCTTTTTTGGGGCACAAATGCGTGAAATATGAACACAATTTTCAAGCTCCAGAAAAGAGCCATAAGAATAATAACCAAAAATACAAGTCGAACTCATTGTGAAGATCTGTTCAGAACACTGGGGATTTTAATTGCTCCATGTGAATACATTTACCAGTCAGTTGTACACATCAAAAATAACATTGGTAATTACTTCACAAACAGCTCTGTCTATGAACATGCAACAAGAGATGGACTCACATTTACCAAGAAAAAAAAATAAACATAAAACTCAAAACAGCAAAAAGAGATTAAAGAATTTGCAAAAATACACTTATTTAAAAGACAGCTAAAAAGTACCTGTTATGCAATACGTTTTATACACTGAAGGATTACTTAGTTAAAACCGAGTAGGGGTTTGATAAAAATGTTATACAAATAAATAATAATGATTATAAAATATCCAACATTCCACATAACAACTTCACTTTATGTTTTTTTCCTTCTTGTTTTCCTTTCTAGAAATACTTACCCCCAAGCTATGCATAGCACAATACTAACACCTCTTCCTCTTTCGGAGCTCAACATCTCACTCATTATGGAGGGATGATGACTCAGCTTATCAGGATAGGAAATGGGAAGTTGCAATACAGAAAATGGTCCGGAGATCAACAGTGTGTGTAGTGAGTGAAGTATTGTGAAGCAATGTGTGTATAGTGTGTGTAGTGACTGATAGTGAGATATGAGTGAACAATGTGGTATTACATTATTTAATAAGTTATTTGTAAAAAAAAAGGTATTGTATACCAGCAGTAAATCTAATGATTGTCTCTAACTAGAAGTCTGTAAATATATGTGTACACGAATTAGCTTATTTTAAATTGATCTAAATTTGTAAATACTTTGACATGTCCTATATCCTTGTAAAAAGAGATCTACAGATGAATAAAGCCACCACTACTACTACTACAACTTGTTTGATTTGATTGTCTAGTGAACTGAGTATGAAGGATTCCTAGACACCCTATATTTGGCGATAAGTCTGGAGACATAAAAGAGGTCCAATTACAAGACAGGCACTCATGATTTGTTTTGTAAATGCCAGTATGATATAACATTGCATTGGTAAAACAGGAGCTGCCAAAGCACACAAAAGAGCAATGTCATCTTGAATTATAGCTTCTTGTTGTTGAACATAAAATGATTGTGTTTTCTTCCGACATGTGAGCAAATCGCATGAAAGGCTGTATTCTGTAATGTTATTTCATATGCCTGAAATATTTATAATACAGATGTGCTTAACAGTTTATTAACAGACACTGATTTAAATTCGAGAGATGTTCTCAGGGCATGGAATTTGTACATCAAGCTGAAAGACATTGCGTAACATAGGTGTTTTTTTTTTCCTCCAGAGTTTAAATTCTCTTTTTTTTAACTCCAATGAAGGGAGTTTTGGAATTATGATAACATTCTGTGGTGATCAGTAGTTTTTGCAGCAAAATAGTGGAAGTTTTTTTTTTTTTTATTGTACCCAGGGTTGACATGTATAGGTGATGTATAGCCTGACCTTTGCCATCTGGTCACCTATAAATGGTAGCAGTGCTGTAGTTTTTTTTTTTTTCACTTCCTTGGATGTTGCAAAATAATGAGATGCAAATTGTATCCTGCAGTTGAAAGTAAAAACTATACAAATTTTCCTCATAAAACTAAAAGAAAATGGACTGCACCTATTTTCGCGGAAAGAGAACATTTATTATCATCACAATTGTATTTTCCGTATTAATAGATGCTCGCTTATAAGAAATGTATTGACATTAAATAAAAGTGTCTTCCTTGCAGAACGCCTGATATGGGTGGCATGCTTTCTGTGTGTGAGGTCGCTAATGCAGGTGCATCCTGACCAGCAGGCAGCAAATAGGGTGGTGCCATGCAGATACATTTTAGATAAACAAACAAGTAGCATTTGGGGTGACCCTCATTTAACTCATATTGTTTAGTAGACTTTACATCCTTTTGTATTGGCAGAGGGCAATATCTGGACCATTGCCTCAAAGCAAACCTGATGCCGCTTTTCTGCTGGCACGACGGTGGTAGGCCACAGATAAATGTGCAGTGACCGCTAGCAGTTGACCATTTGAAAAAAACCTGTGTCCTAGCTGGAGGGAGGAGGGGAGGGATGAAGGGAGGTGGGAGTGCATATAATTTTGCTAGCTCCTAGCCAAATATCGAGAAGAGCATACATACGTTCAACTGTCACCACTCTCTCCTGTTGCAGTGTTTTGGGATGATATTTTTCCAAGCACATGTGTTGCATTATGAACTGTTGATTACAGGTTCTGTTTTTTTTTTTTTTCGTGAGAATTTCAATTTGTAATTAGAACATTGAAGCATTTTCCATCACTTGTGGTAGTGTGTATTGACTTCAATTGCCTGAGCTGTTGGGTAGTTTCCATTCCACCTTTTTTTCCTGTCAGCTTGTAGGTGAAGGGTAGAGTTAGAGCATGTCTGCCACTAGTTTTGAGTGGAATTGTGAAATATTTTCCCAGCAGGATAACACCAGTTTAATGGGATTGTCAATTTTGAGCTCTGTTGTGATTTTAGACACTTCTTTTGTAGCGCTATGCATATAGTTGTGTTATTAGGACCGATCTTTATGGTTAATCACATACTTAGCACTGACCTTTACTTCAGTTTCCCAACCAAAATAAATAAAGTACACTAACCTAATCTTGCTCTCCTGCAACCTGAACAGTTTCCATATTTTGGTGGGTGCACTTGGGCTTTTCATCCAGAAAGAACAGGGTTGGAGTCCCAGAAAGGGCACCACATTTTGAATTCCTGCCAGTTCCCAAGTGGGGGTGGGATGTCATCATAGCCTTGGGACAAAAAAATTCCCAGCATATTTGAAATCCCTGCCAAAATTTGAAATTGCCACCAAGACAGTAGGTTGAAGAGGTGGATGGGTGGGAGAGGCCAGGGTGGGGACCCACATGCCACTGAAGAAAACACATGATGTCATTTGGCGTTGGGGGTGAGAGTAGGTGGGAGTGGGGGTGCTGGTGGGGTGATGGATTGGGGTGGTAATTAATTGATCAATTTAATTAATTTGCATACCAATTTTATATCAAAATAGCACCAGCACCGCCATCTCCCTTCTACTAATGCCTAACAATTTGATACAATTACCTTTCTGTACACACATGTAAATGAGGCTGTAGCAATATGTTTATTTATGTTGCTTAGTGCTGTTTTTTTCCATTCTTATTTTATTTAAAAGAGTATAGGTGTAAGAAAATTTGAAAAGTAAATTTCACCCAATTGACAAAATTTAAGACAAATTTTTTGTGTGCGGATAAAAGTTCACAAAACTGAACAAATTTGTAACAAAATTATAACTGTGTTCATAATGAAAGACAAGTTCAGTTCATCTTTGTGACATGTGAATTTAACTGTACTTTACCTATCTTAGACTTCATGTCACAATGTGGTCCTGAGCTGTGGGATAAATCTGTGATAATTAACAGTCTATATTCCAAATATCACATTGCCCATAAAAGTTTTATTGATATCAAAATTAAAGGATAAAGGATGTATAATTCCACATATGTAGAGATTAAATGTAACAGCATATACTTTTATAATATGTTACAAAAATTGCTTAGTTTGATGGTAGTAAAGGAGAGTGGAGCAACATGCAGCGTTATCTTGTAGGAATGTGATATAACACCATTGACACCTCGAAAACGCCCCACAGTTAAGGCCCTGTATATGTCAAATGTAGAGGCTTCTATCCAGATTACCAGTTGTGTGAACCAAACATCATATGCTAAGCCCATTTGATGAAGACGTGCAAGCTGGCAACTTCTAGTCCCCTGAGAGTCTCCATACATCAATCGTGATATGGAAAAAAGTACTGTGACTCAACTAAATGGCGACAGTGTGCCATTCCTCTGTCCAGTACGCCTCTCACTGCTGCCCAGTTAAGAGTGGCCACAACAGTGATGCCTTGCTGACAGTCCATGACGATTTATATGTCGTTGCATTGACTATGGGGCTGCTGAGACCTTGTCTGGCATTGAGTACAACCCTCCTAAACCCATTGATTCCATATTCATAACCATAAAATATTTTTTCCAGATGCTGGACAGTATCTGTGATTGGCCTTGCTTTACTTGGAAGTAGCCAAACAAAATGAGTAAAAGCATTAATCACAACAAATATATACCTTTTAGTATTTTTCTGTAGCTTTGCCCAAGTATGTGTATGTCACATATATTATTCACATCTCCTCCTTTGCCTCTCTCTGTCCATCTCCTCTTCCTCCTTCCCTCCCTATATCTCATTCTATCTTCTTGTCTGGCAGTTGTGCCAGAGTGTTTTCACTGACTCCTATGACATCACTGTGGAAGTACATTACTTGTACTAAGTGTATATTGGCGAGAAATTAAAAAATCAGTAATGGGCAGTTGTCCTACTAGTTGAAAATCCAAGTAGGTAACTCACACTAATCGTAGAATTTAAGGTAGTGAACTTTGCGATACTGGTGCAGTTTTCATGGTTGTCACATTTCTCCATCCTTATCATGTAAGATTTGAAGATGATGAATCCATGGGTCCCCTTTAACACAAGCAACAATAACATGGAATGATATAGTGCAGTCTCAATAGGTCCTTATTATGTTGCTGTGGAATTTTGAAACATGCTAGTAAATGTTTCTATTTCTTATAGTTTCTCTGATGGAATACCAGGTCTCGTGGACCATCTGAGCTCTATAGGTTCTTTCTTTTGACTTATTCAGACAGAAAACGAAGCATTACTATTGACACAATGTTCTTCCAGTTACATACTTCCAAAGACATAGCCTGAGGGCCAGTGGTAGGATTGGAGACTTCTGACAAATAGAACACATATTTATCCTAAAATAATGTTTGTGAAAATTATATAATACCTAGATGGAATGGCAAGAATAAATACAAATTCAGACATGTGTAGAATATTGTGTGAGCACTAAGTGCTTAACATTTCACAGATGTAGCCTTTCCAAAGGCCCTTCTGTTCTCATTCTTGTTTGAATGGAAATGTCAGTGTTATATGAAGATTGTTGTTGTTGTTGTGGCCTTCAGTCCTGAGACTGGTTTGATGCAGCTCTCCACGCTACTCTATCCTGTGCAAGTTTCTTCATCTCCCAGTACCTACTGCAACCTACATCCTTCTGAATGTGCTAAGTGTTTTCATTTCTTGGTCTCCCTCTACGATTTTTACCCTCAACGCTGCCCTCCAATACTAAATTGGTGATCCCTCGATGTCTCATAACATGTCCTACCAACCGATCCCTTCTTCTAGTCAAGTTGTCCCACAAACTCCTCTTCTCCCCAATTCTATACAATACCTCCTCATCAGTTATGTGATCTACCCATCTAATCTTCAGCATTCTTCTGTAGCACCACATTTCGAAAGCTTCTATTCTCTTCTTGTCTAAACTATTTATTGCCCACGTTTCACTTCCATACATGGCTACACTCCATACAAATACTTTAAGAAACGACTTCCTGACATTTAAATCTATACTCGATGTTAACAAATTTTTCTTCTTCAGAAACATTTTCCTTGCCATTGCCAGTCTACATTTTATATCCTCTCTACTTTGACCATCAACAGTTATTTTGCTCCCCAAATACCAAAACTCCTTTACTACTTTAATTGTCTCATTTCCTAATCTAATTCCCTCAGCATCACCTGACTTAATTCGACTACATTCCATTATCTTCATTTTGCTTTTGTTGATGTTCATCTTATACCCTCCTTTCAAGACACTGTCCATTCAGTTCAACTGCTCTACCAAGTCGTTTGCTGTCTCTGACAGAATTACAATGTCATCAGCGAACCTCAAAGTTTTTATTTCTTCTCCATGGATTTTAATACCTACTCTTAACTTTTCTTTTGTTTCCTTTATTGCCTGCTCAATATACAGATTGAATAACATCGGGGAGAGGCTACTACCCTGTCTCACTCCCTTCCCAACCACTGCTTCCCTTTCATGTCCCTCGACTCTTATAACTGCCATCTGCTTTCTGTACAAATTGTAAATAGCCTTTTTCTCCCTGTACTGTACCCCTGACACCTTCAGAATTTGAAAGAGAGTATTCCAATCAGCATTGTCAAAAGCTTTCTCTAAGTCTACAAATGCTAGAAATGTAGGTTTGCCTTTCCTTAATCTTTCTTCTAAGATAAGTCGTAGGGTCAGTATTGCCTCACGTGTTCCAACATTTCTACGGAATCCAAACTGATCTTCCCCGAGGTCAGCTTCTACCAGTTTTTCCATTCGTCTGTAAAGAATTCGCGTTAGTATTTTGCAGCTGTGACTTATTAAACTGATAGTTCAGTAATTTTCACATCTGTCAACACCTGCTTTCTTTGGGATTGGAATTATTATATTCTTCTTGAAGTCTGAGGGTATTTCTCCTGTCTCATACATCGTGCTCACCAGATGGTAGAGTTTTGTCATGACTGACTCTCCCAAGGCCGTCAGTAGTTCCAATGGAATGTTGTCTACTCTGGGGGCCTTGTTTCGACTCAGGTCTTTCAGTGCTCTGTCAAACTCCTCGCGCAGTATCGTATCTCCCATTTCATCTTCATCTACATCATCTTCCATTTCAATAATATTGTCCTCAAGTACATCGCCCTTGTATAGACCCTCTATATACTCCTTCCACCTTTCTGCTTTCCCTTCTTTGCTTAGAACTGGGTTTCCATCTGAGCTCTTGATATTCATACAAGTGGTTCTCTTTTCTCCAAAGGTCTCTTTAATTTTCCTGTAGGCAGTATCTATCTTACCCCTAGTGAGATAAGCCTCTACATCCTTACATTTGTCCTCTAGCCATCCCTGCTTAGCCATTTTGCACTTCCTGTGTATATCATTTTTGAGACGTTTGTATTCCTTTTTGCCTGCTTCATTTACTGCATTTTTATATTTTCTCCTTTCATCAATTAAATTCAATATTTCTTCTGTTACCCAAGGGTTTCTACTAGCCCTCGTCTTGTTACCTATTTCATCCTCTGCTGCCTTCACTATTTCATCCCTCAAAGCTACCCATTCTTCTTCTACTGTATTTCTTTCCCCCACTGCTGTCAATTGTTCCCTTATGGTCTCCCTGAAACTCTGGACAACCTCTGGTTCTTTCAGTTTATCCTGGTCCCGTTTCCTTAAATTCCCACCTGTTTGCAGTTTCTTCAGTTTTAATCTACAATTCATGACCAATAGATTGTGGTCAGAATCCACATCTGCACCTGGAAATGTCTCACAATTTAAAACCTGGTTCCTAAATCTCTGTCTTACCTTTACATAATCTATCTGATACCTTTTAGTATCTCCAGGGTTCTTCCATGTATACAACATTCTTTCATGATTCTTGAACCAAGTGTTAATTATGATTAAGTTATGCTCTGCACAAAATTCTACCAAGCGGCTTCCTCTTTCATTTCTTAGCCCCAATCCATATTCACCTACTATGTTTCCTACTCTCCTTTTTCCTACTCTCAAATTCCAGTCACCCATGACTATTAAATTTTCGTCTCCCTTCACTATCTGAATAATTTCTTTTATCTCATCATACATTTCATGAATTTCTTCATCGTCTGCAGAGCTAGTTGGCATATAAACTTGTACTACTGTGGTAGGCGTGGGCTTCGTGTCTATCTTGGCCACAATAATGGATTCACTATGCTGTTTGTAGTAGCTTACCCGTACTCCTATTTTTTTTATTCATTATTAAACCTACTCCTGCATTACCCCTATCTGATTTTGTATTTATAACCTTGTATTCACCTAACCAAAAGTCTTGTTCCTCCTGCCACCGAACTTTACCAATTCCCACTATATCTAACTTTAACCTATCCATGTCCCTTTTTAAATTTTCTAACCTACCTGCCCAATTAAGGGATCTGAAATTCCACGCTCCGATCCGTAGAACGCCAGTTTTCTTTCTCCTGATAACGACGTCCTCTTGAGTAGACCCCAACCAGAGATCCGAATGGGGGACTATTTTACCTCCGGAATATTTTACCCAAGAGGACGCCATCATCATTTAGTCATACAGTATAGCTGCATGCCCTCAGGAAAAATTACGGCTGTAGTTCCCCCTTGCTTTCAGCCGTTTGAAGTACCAGAACAGCAAGGCCATTTTGGTTAGTGTTACAAGGCCAGATCAGTCAATCATCCAGACTGTTGCCCCTGCAACTACTGAAAAGGCTGCTGCCCCTCTTCAGGAACCACACATTTGTCTGGCCTCTCAACAGATACCCCTCCGTTGTGGTTGCACCTATGGTACGGCTATCTGTATCGTTGAGGCACGCAAGCCTCCCCACCAATGGCAAGGTCCATGGTTCATGGGGGGGATATGAAGATTAGTCTATGAAAAGTCATCAAATGAAGCAGAAGCAAGAGCCCATATACCTCACTGAAGTCAATGGACAAATATCAAAAGATGAATGCAAATGAGGCAGAATAATCAGCTTTCATTAAATGACATTACCATGTCACGAAATTTCATCTTACACAAGTTATACGATTATGACAATAGTTGTGTGCAATGATTAGTGTGTAGCCCTGCAAACACAACATAGAACAAATGTCATCTTGTCCATATGGTCATTATCAATCATACAACTTAGTCATTTGTAGGGTTTGTGCTGCAACAGGTGGGACTCTGTTAGAACTGATGGTTTGATAGTGTCTGTTGTGAATTGAACTGGTAGTCTGCACATCAGTGCATTGGATTCTGTTGTCAAAAGTCAAGAAGACATACGATTACAATGGCTACAAGTATACTTTCATTGCCATACCGAGAGAGGATGACGCATGTTGAATGTGGATGAGTTTTACTCCACCAGTCATACAGTGATGACTGCATATGTGTGAGAGGTTAAGGTGGTGGCCACTATGTAGAAGACTACATTAATGAGCAATATAATGAGCAAATTTCAAGTGTATGGTTTGTGATGCAGACTTCCCAGTATTGATGGGTACTTATCAAAACAGTAACCGTTATATTAGGAAGGCTTTAGATGCAGACAGACTGTCCCTCCTCTGGGAAGGACATTGCCTGATGTATGTGATGAGGCATCTAAGAGATTACCTCCTGGCCTACCTGACCAGGATATTTGCATCTAACCCATTACACATCTGTGCCATCATGTTTGTCATTATCCACCAACAACTAATATTGACGACTTATGGATTTGCATTCAAACTGTGTGGAGGAAGATTCTCCAGGAACTATTTGGCATTTACCACAAAACTTAAAAGCTGGTTGGACAACACAGGGATTTCATAACAAATTGCTTTTTCAAACTCAGATGACAGATACATTTGTGTCATCATAAGGTAATGGAAAGCCGTTGGAAAAAAATAAATAATGGCAGGAGTAAGGCAACAACTTACTACATTGTTGAGGCAAATTGTCTTTCAGAGCTAATAGGATACACATACTTACATAAAGACCTGCATGACTACACTGTCCCAGCCAGCTGTAACATTTATTCATTGCAGATGTCAGTGTATGTGATTTTTTTTCTTTTCTTAATTGTGAGGTCTTACCTTTACTCCTTCCATTATTTGTGTCATCTAGATCATTTTTGATGTGTAATTCATTTAATATTTGATATACAGTTCATTCAAATCAAAAGTAGTATGTATGCTTGGTGCTGCGAACTTTCACAAATTTTAGCACAGAAGTAACATAATGCTACAGGTATTGGATTATACATAAAGTTCATGAATTGTGTGTACGATATGAAATTCTTAGTGTTTATGCTAACAATCAACTAGTACTGTATTGATTTAAAATGTTAAAACACTGATGAATAGAATTGTGTTCCTGAAACATAGTGCAACTATGCAATAGTCCATTGTTTCAGTAATGCATGAAGGTACAATACATGAGTTATAAAGTGTCAATTATTGCATGAAAATCAGCACAAAACTCCAAACTATAATCAGTAATAGAAAGAAGGTGCAGTGGGCTTAATATACTTGATAATTTGAGATGTTAGGTGCCTGTAATGTGAACTTCAGCACCCTATGTGTCACAATTAATTTAAACAAAGAACTTTTGCTTTAGATGGCATCTTCATAAATAATGTATTAAACAGCTTTTTGAATGCTGTAACAAAAAGTAATATTTATCTTAGTAAAACCTACTGATTTGTATATAAGTACAACATAACTTCTGCACAATTTCAGTGCAGTAATGTGTTCATTGAAAATGTGTGTGTGTGTGTGTGTGTGTGTGTGTGTGTGTGTGTGTGTGTGTGTGTGTAAGTATAATCTAACTTCTGCACCATTTCAGTGCAGTAATGTGTTCATTGTAAATAAGTATTACAGTAGTTGTATTACATGTTTATTACCTTATAAATAAATAAAAAACTTTTTTATTTTAAATTCAGTGCATTAGTATTTGTAAAATGACTTTTAGTGTTCATTAAAAAACGACGATCATTCCACTTGGGACCTGTGGAATGGTACATTAGCTTATTTGTTTAAGCTGTAAATATTTGTCATGTATTGTTGTTTTTCTGACATGTTCCACATCCTGGAGGACCTCCTCACTACAGATCAATTGGAATGAAAGTAAAGCTAATCTAATCTAATCTCTGTTTTTAATGTTATTTCATAACAATAATGGGAATTCCTGGTTGGAAAAATACATAAAACAAGGGAAAGGCTACCTGTTATCTATAGAAGATTGAAACATAACACACAGACACACATAACAGAAAACAGAGTTAACACTATCTTTTGTCTCTTGCACTTTTTCTAGTAAGAGTACACACATTCACACACACAACCATGCAGACACTCAATTGTACCCACTCACATCATGCACCATCCACTACTCATTTATAGGTAAGAGGTTGCATTTTCCTAATTCTATGCATTTTTTTAATATTATTCTGTGATTCAAAAAAGATATCACCTACAAAAATAACAAGATCAATCATAAACAATTGTTTGGCAAATGATAATGCTAAAAGTCATGAAATGTGCTTATTAAACAGCTGGGCAAGAAAATAATTTCATCATGTCTTTTGTTATGAGACATTTCACTTTTGGATATAGAAAGTTGAATAGGTAATCATAGTTCATTTTGTATATGTTGAACAACATTGAGGGAAATATTGTGAAACAAGATAAAAAATTTGTGCTTAAATAATAAACTGTCAGTATGATCTGTGCAGCTGATAACTGATTACCTTTCTCCAGTCCCATCAGTTCATGTAAAATATTCAGACTTGTGCAGTAGTGTGTACATTCAGCTATGTAGTTCTCAGAAAGCAGTAACAATTATTTAGATATATTTCTAAAGAACAGTCAGAATATAAAATGTGTATGTAGTGGACACCCTGGACAAATTAAAGCCAACCCATAGAATGACTCTACATCCTCATCATTCAGAGGCAGTCCTCTTTGCCACCTATAAAATTAGTGCAAGCCTTATTCAATTATTCATTTATGTAATGTTGTTATAAGTAATGTACAAGAGGTTTTATAAAGTTTGATTGACATGTTAAGAAATATAAGTAAGGTATTACACACAGCTAAAGTACACATAGCAAAAGAACATACATAATAAAACAATACAGTTGATAATAAAGATTCATCCACATGGTTAACAATTAATATGAAACTTAAGATTGTTAAGTTACTTACTAAGTTTCACATAAGAAAAAAACAGAGGGCATATTTCAAAAATCTCTCTATGTGGTTGATAGTAAAATATGATCTGAAAATTATTTAGTACTTTTATATTCATTATATATATGTATAACAAAATACCAGAAGAAACAAAAAACATAGGAAGATGTACAAACAAACAGTATTATGTGTTGTTTAGTAAATCGGATCTACTTTTGGAGAGTTTTCAAATTCTTCAAAAGTGTAAAAAGCTTTCTCTTTCAGACATTTTTGAGTGTTACTTTTAAAGATATTAGAAGACCCTGCACTGGTAATGTGTTGAAAAGCCTTACTCCAATGTATTTGTAAGTGTCTTATGTTTTTTAAGTTGAGTTGTAGGTATGTGTATCTTAAATGTTTGATAAGTGTTATTATTATAAACAGACTACGTAAGGTTGTAACCGCTAAAGTTTTATGTACAAAAGGCAGCTGTATATCAAAATAGATGTGACTGTTATTATCTGTAGTTCTTTGAAATAAGGTCTACTGATACATTATTTTTGGTAATCACAGAAATGCTCCTACGGCTTTCTCCTGCCAAATAAAAATTCTTTTGGTAACGAGAATTACCCCATAGAAGAATACTGTAACTTATATGGCAATGTAAAAAGGCATAAAAAGAATTAATCAGTGGTTTTTCAGAAACAGAGATGTGTAACTTTTTTCTGTTGATAGATAATTCATGGAAGCTTTTGAGATATGTAGTCCATGTGACTCACTGAGGTTAATTTTATACCCACGTATATGCCAAGAAGTTTGGTAGATGTGGTCTCAACATCAACATTGAATAAGATGAAAGAAATATATACACTCTTTTCATAGTTAACAGCTAACTCATTGGCTTCAAACCACATATTGGATAATCTGAGGAAATCTTTACTTTGCTCCTTATGTCCCCACCTGAAATGATGAAAGTTGTATCATCCAGTACAGATTTGCATGGCATATTGCTGGGCTGCTCAGTTATAAATATTATAAACAGTAATGGCCCAAGCACTGATCCTTGGGAAACATCTATAGTGATGTAAAATAACTGTGCCTTTTGACCATTGTGGCTTACATTTGTTTTCTGTTACTGAGATGTTACTTAATGAGGGAGAGTTCCAGATCCCTAATGACATACCACCATAGTTTTTCCAGCAATATTGAGTGATTTACTGAAGCAAATGCCTTGCTCCAGTCCACTAGTGTGACTTCAACTGATAATTTGGATTCAAAAGAGGATTGCACAATAGAAAAATTTTCAGCAGCTTTAGTCGTTGATAACTGGGGCCTAAACCATACTGAGACTTAGCCAACATATTGTTTCTTGACAAATACATGCAAATTTGCTTCTATGTACAATATCCAGTTATTTTTGAGAAAATAGGTAGCAGAGAATTTGGATGATAATTATTAGTGCAGCATTTATCACCTTTTTGTGAACTGGAATGATTACTGACAAACTTCCGGCTTATGAATGTACAGAGAGTAAATGATATCAAGTCAATTATTTTTTAATCACAAAATTTGGAAGACCATAAATATCTGGAACCCATTAATTTTGCTGCTAATTTAATGAAATAACATAGTTTCACTTTTTCCCAATTACCAGTTGGCATGGTATGAACACAGTTTTGTAAAACTGATTTATATAAGCAGATCTGAATTAGATTTTGAACTCTTCTTTTGATAAGATGGGAAATATGGTTTGCGGCATTGACAAAAAAAGAGGTGAAATTCACCTGGAGTGACAATAACATCACTTGTAACTTTTACACAATGACTACCTGTACCTAATTCTGCTTTAATGACCCTCCATGCAGCCCTACATTTATTATTGGAGTTTTCAATGAAGTTATCATTTGCTCTAAATTTGGCTAATCTGATTTGTGATATGAAGTGTCTCCTGAGGCTAATGCATGCTGTGTTGTCAACACTACCATTTTTACTTGGTCATGGCATATCAGAACCATTAATCTTAGCTTTTGTGAATGTGGTGTGAACCACTTGTGTAGAGTTGTTTCAGTAACCACTGAACAGGAGGTATTGAAAATTTTAGGTAGAGTACTAACAAACCTACTACAAGCCTCCTCAACATTGTTGGAAGCATATATATTACATTATTCCAGTTTAGTACCTCCAGCTTATCCCTGAAGCTACTTGTACTTTCATCATTTAACATCCTGACATACTGAGTTGGTTCAAAATGTCCCTTTGGTTCATTAATTGCTAGCTTTATCCATATACCTTTGTGATCTGTTAGATAGTTGACATCAAGTGGGAGTGTAATTTCTACAGATGGGATTATGAGATCTTAGCATGTTTAGCAAATTAACATTTTTGGGTGGCTTTTTTTCTTACATCAAAATTTAAATCTCCTAAAATTACTGTATTGTTTGTATATTTTTCTGTACAGAGAATAAGTTGATCTAAACAGTCTACAAATTGCTCTGCATCACTGTCAAGGGATTGGTATATAGGAATAACACTGAGTTTTATTGTTGGTAGTAACATGACAGCTGCTTCAATAATATCTTTAACATGTAAGTCTTTGACATCAAGCACAGTACACCATAACCCTAGATTATCACTTATATACAGGGTGCGTCAAAAAAATGTATGCACACTTTGAACTGTCATAGACAATTTATTTCCAGTTCTACAAGGTTAAATATCTGTGAGAAAGTAATGTTATGTTTCTTCAACAGGTGGCAGCAGTGGCAAGGAAGTAACTGCAACATGGCGGACATGCGTTTGAGCTTTGAAGCGCAGAAGCAGATAATTCAGAGGCCTGGAAGTTTGAGAATGTAGCTGTGGTTTGAAGACAGTGGAGAAGTGAGTATGGTACAGAACCACCTTCAAGGTTAACACTTACACATATACAAGACAAATTCGAAATTCATGGAACAGTGTGTGATGTGCATAATGGTCGATCAGGGTGATCTCGTACAGCTACAAGTGATGATTCCACAACTGTAGTCTTGGAATTGTTTCAGCGTTTGCCTCCAAAATCTGCAAGGCAAGTGGCACATGAGAGTAATGTAAGTGCTAGTAGTGTGCTACACATTCTGAAGAAAAGCAAGTTTCATGTGTACATTCCAAGGCTGGTGTAACAGCTATGTGACGACGATCCAGATCGAAGGTTAGAATTTTGTGAATGGTTTCAGGAGATAGTGACACGTGAACCGGGATTTATGGGTAGCATAATTTGGTCAGATTATGCCCAATTAAAACTCAGTGGAACTGTCAGTGGGCACAATTGTGTGTACTGGGCTGAAGATAATCCTCACATTACAGTTGAAAAGGCTGTGAATTTGCCTGGTATAAATGTGTGGTGTGGTTTGTCTGCAAGGGGACTCATTGGTCCTTTCCACTTTGAAGGTACTGTTACTGAAGAAGCATACCTAACAATGCTTGCTGACTCCATATTCCCTGCCATTTGTGGATTATATGGTAATGATGAGTTTTATTTCCAACAAGACGGCACCCTGCCGCACTATCATAGGGATGAATGAGCATACCTGGATCACAATGTGTCAGACCAGTGGATAGGACGCAGGGGACCAATTGAGTTTCCTGCATGCTCTCCAGACCTCATGCCGCTGGATTTCTTCTTATGGGGCACAGTAAAAGATGAGGTGTACAAACGTAAACCATGTAACCTGGACACACTTTGGAATGAGATTCAAGCGGTGTTCGCAGAAATCTCATTGCACACTTTGGTACAATGTACGGAATCAGTGGTGACTCATACTCAGAAATGTATTGATGCTGAAGGCCACCAGTTTGAACATTAATCACATTTGCAAAGTACATTTATTTCTCCAATTGGATTTTAAGCATTACATTTCCAGAAATTTAACATTGTAGAACAGGAAATAAATTTTCTATGATGCTTCAAAGTGTATATACATTTTTTTGACGCACCCTGTATAGTAAGGAACCCACATCATCTCCACTGGATCAGCAGAAACTTGTAATTAAATTAAAACATGTGGTATGTACATATTTCTCTCTTCTCTTAACCAGTGCTCACTAATACATAAAACTATACTTTTGTTCCAATTCAGTATAACACCAAGCTCATCAGCTTTATATTTCAAAGATCAAATATTTATTTGCACAAATAAAATTGATTTTTCACTGCAAGAGGGAACACGAATATGGTGTCCAGAGCCCAACTGATTACCATGGTTTGCCTTTCACTGGTCCTCATGTTTGGTGCAGTGGCCGTGATATGTTTCAGTAGCAGCTAGAATTTCTTGAGGCAGGTCCTGAAAATCATCATTTCTCTTTGGTATTTTTTGGTCCTGTTTGAGGCTCAGATGGCAGAGTCTTTTATTTCATTTCCTGAGTAGTTTATTTGGCATGGATGATTTGATCTACTTGATAACACACCAATGTGGGATGGCTGATCTGATGCACTAGATAACACCTCACTATGGGATGGAGACGATACAGTGCTTACTGAGGTTGCTGTCTTCTTATCTGCTAACGGAAGTGGTATTTTTGTTGTTTATTTTTCAAGGTTCTTGTTTGTTTCACATGCTACATAATTTATGTGGGCAGGCCCAGTGGAGGCCTTTGATAACACTTTGGCATAGGATGGAGGTGGTGATTCAGTACTGCCTGTGGTTGGAAAACTTGAGGATATTGACAGACAGAATCTCACAGTAAGTGAGCTCTTGAAGACTATCTGACATATTAAAATTATGTTGTGTTGGAAACTATAGTGCAAACAGTCTGAAGATAAATGACTAACTAATATTGTACTTATTTGAAAATGCTCAATATTGTTGAATGTGAAAGAAAATATAATATATGTGAAGAAGCATTGCAGTGTCTTTTTCCAGATGTTTGTAATGCACAAAAACAGTCTTTTCATTTGCCATAAAGATGTGTAGAAACTATATTCTCACCAGTAAAGAGCATTTAAAAAGCATTTTGTGATAGGAGGGTATTACCCTTTTGAGTTGCTGTAGATTATGGTAGGACACAATTTCTGTGATGTACTTATCCTACGTTTTTTTACATTGCTTGCCAATGTGAACTGCCATGTTCAACTTATGATTATTATACATATCCACTTTCAACATCCCCCCTGAATGGGGATTGTTTTGTTTCACTTATTCCATCTTTGTCTTTTGATTCTATATTTTTTACCACCAAAATTCATACTCACTCATTGCTAGTCTTACCTTATTTCATCACTGATTTGCATCTGTGTATTGATGACCACTGTCAGTCAGAAAGGTAAAGCTGTGACTTATGAATAGTCCATATTCAGCAAACTTAATTTTGCTTTTCTGCATATGCAAACCACTGTGAAATAAATGGGAGAGTAACTCTCATTGTACTAGTTATTAGGGTTTTTTCTGTTCCATGAGCATGGGAAGAAGAACTGCTTAAGTGCCTCTGTGTACACTGTAATTAATCTGATCTTATCCTTAGGCTCATGGGAAGCTATAGTATATTGCTAGAGTCACTATTTAAAGCCAGTTCTTGGAACTTGATAAGTAGGCTTTCATAGGATAGTTTACATCTGTCTTGAAGAGTCTGTCAGTTCAGTGTTCTCAGCATCTCTGTGACATTTTCCCATGGGTCAAACAAACCTGTGACCATTCACGCTACTCTTCTCTATAAACCTCCAATATCCCCTGTTAGTCCTATTTGGTATGGGGTTGCACACACTTCAGCATTTTTTTTTAGTATGGGACACGCAATTGATTTGTGAGTAATCTTCTTTGGGGACTGATTGCATTTCCATAGTTTTAACTGACAGAATTATCTCTGAGGCAAGATATGATGAAGAGTAGCATATGGGGAGTTTTTTTAAGTAAACTATTACATGCATTAAAAACAGAAACATTTAAATGTTGCATAAAATGGAATATTCAATATAATATGAATTCTTCTGTTCAGGCAGCTTATGATGTGATAACTGGAGTTTTATGGTGTGTTCAATCCATTCAGAACATTTTCTGTTGATCTCCATGAAAAGTTTTCAGTGTTTTATCATGTTTAGCTGAGGATTAAGACTGTTATGTATTAGGAGCATAGTACACTGAAGAACCAAAGACTTAGGTACACCTGCCCAATATCATGCAGGGCCCCAATTAGCACGCAGAAATGCCACCCCACAATGTGGCATGGACTTAACTGATGTCTGAAGTAGTGCATAGTGTTGGAGGGAATTGAGAGCATGAAACCAGCAGGGCTGTCCATAAAGAGTATGAGCAGCACATTGCAAAGCATCCCAGGTATTCCCAATAATTTTCATGGCTGGGGAGTCTGGTGCCCAGTGGAAGTGTTTAAACACAGAGAAGTGTTTCTGGAGTCACTCTATAGCAATTTTGGACGTATGGGGTATTGCATTGTCCTGCTGGAATTGCCTAAGTCCTTCAGAATGCACTTAGGACATGAATGGATGCAGGTGATCAGACAGGATGCTTTTGTATGTGTCACCTGTCAGAGTTGTATCTAGAAGTGTCAGGGGTCCCATATCACTCAAACTGCACATGCCTCGCACCATTACAGAGCCTCCATTAACTTGAAGAATCCCCTGCTGACATGTACAGTCCATGGGTTCATGAAGTTGTCTCTGTAACCGTACATGTCCATCGGCTTGATAAAATTTGAAATGAGGCTCGTCCAACCAGGCAAAATATATCCAGTCGTCAACAGTCCAATGTTGGTGTTGACGAGCCCAGGCAAGGAGTAAAGCATTGTTTCATGCAGTCATCAAGTGTACACAAGTGGGCCTTCAACTCTGAAAGCCCACATCGATGGTGTTTCATTGAACGGTTCACACACTGATGCTTTTTGATGGCAAACATTGAAGTCTGCAGCAATTTGTGGAAGGGCTGCCCTTGTGTCATGTAGAAGGATTCTCCTCAGTCATCATTGGTACTGTTCTTGCAGGATCTTTTCCCAGCCACAGTGATGTCAAAGATTTGATGTTTTGCCAGATTCCTGATAGACACAGTACACTCATGAAATGGTCGTATGGGAAAATCCCTACTTTGTCACTACCTTGGAGATGCTGTGTCTTGTCGTTCATGTGCTGACTATAACACCAGATTCAAACTCACTTAAATCTTGATAACCTTTCATTTTAGCAGCACTAAGTGATCTAACAACTGTGCCAGAGTCTTGTCTTATATAGGCATTGCCAACCGCAGTGCTGTGTTCTGCCTGTTTACATATCTCTGTATTTAAGCATGCATGCCTATACCAGTTTCTTTGGAACTTCAGTGTATATCCTGAATTTTTAGGGAAGGAGTGATTAACGTGATATGGAGCTTTTTTTTTTTTTGTCAAATTTGTTTGAGCAATTTAACAATTTCTTGCCACTTGATTTCTTACATTCATATGAGATACTTTGCTCATGCCACAGGTAGTTTCAGGCTGAAATTATCTAATGTGATAAAAATCACATATATAATTTTTGGTATGAATCAAGGAGTTTGAAGCTGTTGCAAACAGTAATCAACAGTAAAAAAATGAAATAATAAGGGTGAAAAAGGTAGGTGAAAAAATTTTAATATGCAATAATGCAAGGTGTATTTCGATAGTAAGTCTGATTAAGCACGAAATGGAAACCACTGTGAAAATCCAATGGAACTTTGCACAGATGTGTTGGGCAGTGTCTTTAGTGTGCCTGTTGATTGCTTCACATTGCTCTTTTCAGTTCAGAGTGCAAAGTGATCATGTAGAAATACCTAAAACAACAGTGTCTCCCGCCAATATGTGGATCTGGTGAGAGATTTTTGCCTGAAGTTGTGTATCCCACATAACATAAATGTCATGAGTTTTTTTCTTCAAGACAATTTTCAGCCACATTCTGCAGGGGCAATGAAGATGCTCCTGCAGCATTTTTGATGGGAAATGTTTGATCACTTACAAAACAGCCCTTAATTGGCTCCCTCCAATGTTCATCTCTGCTCACGTGAACCACTGGCTACAAAGACAACATTTTGGCACAAAGAAAGTTTGTACACTGCCATGACAAATGTCGAAGTCAGAATGGTGCCTATTTAGAGAGGCAGCTGGAAGGTGTGGCTAAATGTTGTGTATAAAAAATTTTTGATTTTCACTGTGATTTTCATTTCATGACCAATTGTACATTACTTTCTGAACAGCCCTCCTACATTGCTGATATCTTTATATAAAACTGGAGTGATTGGAAGGTTGTGATTTTTGTCATAATGGAAATGGGCACTAGAAACAAAAATTATTATACATACACTCTTCTCTATTGGTTTTGTGATCAGCTGTGGCCTTGTAAATTTGCCTGAATTACAATGTGCCAGTATACATTTTGTAGGAACTAATCCAGAGAAATTGGTAACATTCAGAACTGTGAACAGAATTGTGAGAGAGTCTTCATATACTTTACCTACAAAAGACAACATTTTTCTGTTTTCATCAGGTTGAAACAGAATAATTGCCTTCAGACTTTGGGCATTGACAAAGTAGATGCAAGATAATTACAGGCAGCACTTAGATAAGATGGTATTCTAAATCATATTGGTAAAGATCTGAATACCAAAACAAGACAGCCAGCATATGAAAGAAATTGCAAATAACTAACAATTATATTAATGGTGCTGAACTATTACCTACACCTAATCGTTTACAGGACAGTCAACTGTTGTCTGTCATTTATTATTTAACAGCACAGGTATTTTGCATCTTTTATCTTTCAACACATTTTAATTTAGAATTTTACAAAATTCTTCTACAGTTCATAAATAATAATCAGAATTCGTTTTATAGAATAATATATTTGAGTATTTTTTTTATTTCTGGACAGAAGACAATCCACATAGAGAGTGTCACATGTTTAGATAAAAGTGTATAACTAACTAGCTGTAGATCTGCTATCATAGATGCAAACCCTAAATTTTTATCAATGACTGAGTTCTCACTTGTCATGCTATCAAGAAATACTCACGCTAGAAGAACCCAGATGTATCTTTTAAACAAGTTTTACCTACTGCTAACTATTAAAAATAATAGAAGGATCACTGACTATACTTTATTTAGCAACTGTTAATCATGTTGTTGAAAAGGCACCATTTACCCTCAGAGTGGGCTCCTGTGTTCTGATATAAAAGTGTTTAACAAACTGCTAGGAAACTGAAAGCATACATATCACCATTGAGAGTAACATAAAATGTCAACTGAATCTCAAATTCAGATGGAACATAAGAGCCAACCATTTCATTTAATGACTCCAGTGTAAGTACAGATGCATGTCAGAGCATAAAACAAGATGGAGCTAAATATGCCAGAAACATTTATTCATTCAGCTTCAGATAAAATACAGTGCAAATGAAAATTTGATTTTGGAGAGTAGTTAACAGTTTGTTAGTGCAACAGTGGTACTGGGCACATCACTGCTAAGAATAAGTGAGACTAAAAATTATAGAATATTTGCCATAGCAAGTGTTCATTTAACAAAAGGGCGATTCTAAAAGTCTATTAGAACAGTAACTTTCAGTCCACACAGCCACTACTGCAATCTTCACACGGACACCCATTAAGACAGTATCTCCTGGCTGAAGTACACTACAGGCCATTAAAATTGCTGCACCACAAAGATGATGCGCTACAGATGTGAACTTTAACTGACAGCAAGAAGATGCTGTGATATGCAAATGATTAGGTTTTCAGAGCATTCACATAAGGTTGGAGCTGGTGGCGACACCTACAACGTGCTGACATGAGGAAAGTTTCCAAATGATTTCTCATACACAAACATCAGTTGACCGGTGTTACCTGGTGAAACATTGTTGTGATGCCTTGTGTAAGGAGGAGAAATGGATACCATCACGTTTCCGACTTAGATAAAGGCCGGATTGTAGCCTATTGCGATTGTGGTTTATTGTATTGCAAGATTGCTGCTCGCGTTGGTCGAGATCCAATGACTGTTAGCAGAATATGGAATCGGGTTCAAGAGGGTAATATGGAACACCGTACTGGACCCCAATGACCTCGTATCACTAGCATTCGAGATGACAGGCATCTTATCCGCATGGCTGTAACAGATCGTGCAGCCACGTCTCGATCCCTGAGTCAACAGATGGGGATGTTTGCTAGACAACAATCATCTGCATGAACAGTTCAATGAGATTTGCAGCAGCATGGACTATCAGCTCGGAGACCATGGCTGCGGTTACCCTTGACGCTGCATCACAGACAGTAGTGCCTGTGATGGTGTGCTCAACGACGAACCTGGGTGCACGTATGGCAAAACGTCATTTTTTTGGGATGAATCCAGGTTCTGTTTACAGCATCATGATGGTCGCATCATGTTTGGTGACATCGTGGTGAATGGACATTGGAAGCGTGTATTCGTCATCGCCATACTGTCATATCACTCGGCATGATGGTATGGGGTGTCATTGGTTACATGTTTCGGACACCTCTTGTTCGCATTGACGGCACTTTGAACAGTGGACGTTACATTTCAGGTGTGTTAGGACCCGTGGTTCTACCCTTCATTCGATCCCTGCTAAACCCTACTTTTCAGCAGGATAATGCATGACCGCATGTTTCAGGTCCTGTACGGGCCTTTCTGGACACAGAAAATGTTCGACTGCTGCCTTGGCCAGCACATTCTCTAGATCTCTTACCAATGGAAAAGTCTGGTCAATGGTGGCCGAGTAACTGGCTTGTCACAATACGCCAGTCACTACTCTTGATGAACTGTGGTATCGTGTTGAAGCTGCATGGGCAGCTGTACCTGTACACGCAATCCAATCTCTGTTTGACTCAATGCCCAGGTGTATCAAGGCTGTTATTATGGCCCGAGGTGGTTGTTCTGGGTACTGATTTCTCAGAATCTATGCACCCAAATTGTGTGAAAATGTAATCACATGTCAGTTCTAGTATAATATATTTGTCCAATGAATACCCGTGTATCATCTGCATTTATTCTTGGTGTAGCAATTTTAATGGCCAGTAATGTATTTAATGCACCCTCCAAGACATCTATCAACAGCAAGTGACTGAATTAGCTTGTAACAGGGTACAAGAAATTTTGATATTGTATTGGGAATGGAATGTAACAATATTATGAAGAGGAAAGTTGCCATATAGGAGAGATGCTGAGTCACAGATAGGCACAACAAAAAGACTGTCACAAATAAGCTTTCAGCCAGCAAGGCCTTCGTCAAAAGTAGACCACACACACACACACACACACACACACACACACACACACATCTCACTCACACATGACTGCAGTCTCTGGTAACTGAAGTGTGTGGCTTCAGTAGCCTGAGACTTCAGCCATGTGTGTGTGTGTGTGTGTGTGTGTGTGTGTGTGTGTGTGTGTGTGTGTGTGTGTGTGTGTCATCTATTTTTGATGAAGGCCTTGCTGGCTGAAAGCTTATTTGTGACAGTATTTCTGCTGTGCATACCTGTGACTCAGCATCTCCACTATATGGTGAGTGGCAACTTTCCTTTTCATAATATTGATATTGTATTTGGTCTGACCACAAGATGTGTAATGACAAAATAGGTGAATTCAAACAGTCATTGATGGAGACGGTAGACAAAATAAGAGGTACCTTTGCCCAGTACTTGTAGGAGTTGTATTGAGAGCACTTGTAAAATGATGGTCATGTTTCTCTTTCAGTCTGGTTTGTATTTACTTCATACAATTTAATATGACTGTCATACTGAAAACACACCATTTAATTTAGTAATTCTCTTTTATAGATGTATAGCCTACTTATAAGCTTGAAATAAAAGTCAATAATGTACATTCAGGCACACAACTCTAGTCACAGTTCCAATGTATATCAGTTCTAGAGGCTCTTCAAGGACTTGATAATTTTTAACTTACATGTCAATATAGCAATATATATATTGTAATCATTATATTAAACACAGTTAGTAGAGCAGCCAGTTCATTGTCTGTCTGTGTGGTTAGCACTTGAGTTCAGTGACCTAGTGGTCATACAGCAGCCTGAGTGTTTCATTTTGTGACAATGATTATTAGTGTCACCTTCAGCAACATTTTCCTGAGAAGTCTGGACAAGAACATAGGGTGGAATTGCTTGCCATTGGGAGCTCCAATGTTAGGTGTGTTATGGAACCCATCGGGGAAATAATGGACATATTGGAAAAGGAGACCAATGTCCTCTCTGTTTGCTCACTAGAAATGGGGCAGAGTCTCATTGGAGACGTGAAGGAGTCCTTGCCGGCAGCAACTGAGCACACTGGGTGCACCTAGCTGCAAATCATGGTTTGTGTTAGTACAAATGACACCTACTACTTGGGTTCAGAAGTTATCTTCCATTCTTATAGGTCGCTGGCTGACTTGATGCTGACAGGTTGATTCAAGTTAAGGAGTAGAAGCAGAGCTATTGTTGTGTAGGATTGTTCTCAGAACCAATCACAGTCCTCTGGTTGAGATGAGTGGAATGCTTAAATCAGAGACTCAGATGATTCTGTGATGACATTGGATGCGGATTTCTCAACCCTTGTTATCGGGAAGAGAAATGTAGAACCTCCTTTAATAGGTCAGATGTGCACTACATACAGAAAGTAGCTACTAGGGCAGCAGAGTACATGTCAGATGCACATGTGGGTATTTAGGACAGCGTATTCCCTCAGTAAGCCTGATTAGATACATTCTGAGTCAAGAAAGAGTAACATTCTCCATAGCAGATTGGAGAAAGAAAATGTTTATAAGTATTAGTTAACTGCCAGGGCAGCTATGGAAAGGTCCCAGATCTTATCTCACATATAAATGGTAAGGGACAGAAAGCTGCTTGAAACTAGAGGTTAATACAACTGGAATTTTTATCACTAAGATAGGATGAATGCCTGTGGTGGAGGAATGTTTATAGAAACAAAAATATGATAATATCTAGTGAGGTTACTACAGATTCAGAATTTGGACTAATTTGGGAGAAGATAAATGTTAAAGGTGGATCAAACATGGCCATCAAATGGATTTGCAGATCCCACTCCCAGCAGCAGTAGTGGCAGAACAGTTGAGGGGTACTTGGAGAATATTTTGTGTAAATCTCCTGCTCGTGTTATAGTTTTAGGTGGAGATCTTAATTTACTAGCAATAGTCTGGGAGATTCAAGTGCTTATGATGGGTAGTATGGACAGAGCATTGTGGAGGGTGGTTGGAAAAATTGTTTGAAATCAGTGCAAGGAATCAGTCGTGAGTTCCAAAATGCTAATTACAATCCAGCTAGCACAATGACCGCACATACAGAGTTCAAAATAATGGGGTACAATTGTAGAGCTGCTCCTTATAATACACTCATTTCTGTAGTCAATGCTAAGTGACACTTGAGGTGGTGTAAGAAGCTATGCCACTGGACAGTGGGTGACTGGAAATGACTGATATGAAATGATGAATCATGCTATGCCCTGTGGCAATCCAGCGGAGGGCTTTGGCTTGGTGAATTCCAGGAGAACATTACTGGCATCATTGCCAACAGTGCAGTACAGAGGAGGTAAGTATTACAGTATTGGGCATTTTTCATGACTAGGACTTGGTCCCCATATTGTGCTTAAAAAATTGCTAAATCCAGAAGAATGTGGGCACATTTTACTGCACTCTGTCCTGCATAAATTAGAGGAGCAGTTTAGAGATGATAATTGTATCTATAGGAGACTGCACCCTGTAGGAGTACCATTCAAGCAAATTGTCTCTTATCCTTTGAGTCAAAATTCTTGTGAATTTCAGTAAATCCACATATACCTAGCAGTTTGGTCAAAAGTGCCTCTCATTCTTTGCATTGTTTCTGACACTGACTGATTCAACTTCTATTTTGTTGTTACACAACTTGAGGTGAGATCATATCCAGTATCAAATATACTTGTACTTTTTTGCAAGTCAGTTAAGTCTGAACTTGGTTGCTGGATATGGGTGGTGGCCACAGAAGGCACATTTAATTCTTTTCACTGGACATACTGTCTTAACTGGTGTATATGTGAAGATTGCAGTAGTGACTGATGAGACTGGAAGCTAATGTTATAACAGACTTTTACATTTAAGTATTTGTGTAATTCTCTATCTCACACTTATGATTGTTAGTATTGGTACACATTTCATGTAAGATATCTCTGACCCTTTAACTTGAAGGTCTTGTAAAACTTTAAACCAATATTGGTTTCTAGCACTGCCATCTGGTGAATAAATGTTATAGAGGGAAACATTCCACGTGGCAAAAATATATCTAAAAATAAAGATGCTGTAACTTACCGAACAAAAGCATTGGTATGTTGATAGGAGACAATAAAAAACACACACACAAATTTCAAGCTTTCGCAATCCATGGTTGCTTCATCAGGAAAGAGGGAAGGAGAGGGAAAGACGAAAGGATGTGGGTTTTAAGGGAGAGGGTAAGGAGTCATTCCAATCCCGGGAGCTGAGAAACTTACCTTAGGCGGAAAAAGGAACAGGTATACACTCGCACACACACACATATCCATCTGCACATATACAGACACAAGCAGACATTGTAAAGGCAAAGAGTTTGGGCAGAGATGTCAGTCGAGGTGGAGGTACAGAGGCAAAGATATTGTTGAGTGACAAGTGAGGTACAAGGGGCGGCAACTTGAAATTAGCGAAGGTTGAGGCCAGGTGGGTAATGGGAAGAGAGGATATATTGAAGGGCAAGTTCCCATCTCCAGAGTACTGATAGGTTGGTGTCAGTGGGAAGTATCCAGATAACCCGGACAGTGTAACACTGTGCCAAGATGTGCTGGCCGTGCACCAAGGCATGTTTAGCCACAGGGTGATCCTCATTATCAACAAACACTGTTTGCCTGTGTCCGTTCATGTGAATGGACAGTTTGTTGCTGGTCATTCCCACATAGAAAGCTTCACAGTGTAGGCAGGTCAGTTGGTAAATCACGTGGGTGCTTTCACACGTGGCTCTGCCTTTGATAGTGTACACCTTCCGGGTTACAGGACTGGAGTAGGTGGTGATGGGAGGGTGCATGGGACAGGTCTTACACCGTGGGCGGTTACAAGGGTAGGAGCCAGAGGGTAGGGAAGGTGGTTTGGGGATTTCATAGGGATGAACCAAGAGGTTACAAAGGTTAGGTGGACGGCGGAAAGACACTCTTGGTGGAGTGGGGAGGATTTCATGAAGGATGGATCTCATTTCGCGGCAGGATTTGAGGAAGTCATATCCCTGCTGGAGAGCCACATTCAGAGTCTGATCCAGTCCCGGGAAGTATCCTGTCACAAATGGGGCACTTCTGGGGTTCTTCTGTGAGAGGTTCTGGGTTTGAGGGGATGAGGAAGTGTCTCTGGTTATTTGCTTCTGTATCAGGTCAGGAGGGTAGTTGCGGGATGCGAAAGCTGGACATAGGCAGACAGTGTTCGTTGGTAATGAGGATCACCCTATAGCTAAACATGCCTTGGGGCATGGCCAGCACATCTTGGCACAGTGTTACACCGTCCGGGTTATCTGGATACTTCCCACTAACACCAACCTATCAGTACTCCGGAGATGGGAACTTGCCCTTCAATATATCCTCTCTTCCCATTACCCACCAGGCCTCAACCTCTGTTAATTTCAAGTTGCCGCCGCTCATACCTCACCTGTCATTCAACAACATTTTTGCCTCTGCACTTCCACCTCGACTGATATCTCTGCCCAATCTCTTTTCCTTTACATATCTCTGCTTGTGTCTGTATATGTGTGTATGGATATGTGTGTGTGTGCGAGTGTATACCTGTCCTTTTTTCCCCCTAAGGTAAGTCTTTCCGCTCCTGGGATTGGAATGACTCCTTACCCTCTCCCTTAAAACCCATAGCCTTTCGTCTTTCCCTCTCCTTCCCTCTTTCCTGATGAAGCAACCATGGGTTGCGGAAGCTTGAAATTGTGTGTGTGTGTGTGTGTGTGTGTGTGTGTGTGTGTGTGTGTCTTTTTTTATACATATATATATAGTATAGAGGGAAACATTCCACGTGGGAAAAAATATATCTAAAAACAAAGATGATGTGACTTACCAAACGAAAGTGCTGGCACATCGAGAGAAACACAAACAAACACACAAAATTCTAGCTTTCGCAACCAACGGTTGCCTCGTCAGGAAGGAGGGAAGGAGAGGGAAAGACGAAAGGATTTGGGTTTTAAGGGAGAGGGTAAGGAGTCATTCCAATCCCGGGAGCAGAAAGACTTACCTTAGGGGGAAAAAAGGATGGGTATACACTAGCACACACACACATATATCCATCTACACATATACAGACACAAGCAGACATATACAGAGGCAAACTCTTTGCCTCTTTGCCTAGATGTAATGAACTACTGATTTTATTGCATAAAAATTTGATATGATTTACCCATCTTAGATTTTCATCTAGGTGAATACCTAGAAATCTGTAGCCTTCTGTGTCCACTACTTCAATTCCACCTATGTTACTGATAGAGGTTTGGTGTGAGTTTGTAAGTTTAAATGGCAATAACTGAGATTTACTGATATTAACTTGCAAACCTTGATCTTGGAAGTAAGTAGTTATTTGACTTAGTCCCTCAGTTGCTACCAACATTAACTCATCATTTTCTTTACCAAGAAATAACAATGAGGTATCGTCTGCATAGGTTACCAATTGGGAGTTGAAAGGTTGCTCTATATCATTTATGTACACTAGGAAAAGTAAAGGGCGCAAAATTGAGCCCTGGGGTACACCTTGTGTGACTGTCTCATATTTGGACAGGAAATTAATGATCTGATTATTGATTTTGTAAATCAGCTTTGTACACTGCTTGCAGTTAAATAAATATGTAGCCAGCAATTGCATGGGTGCAGCATTTACATTGTATGACTCAAGTTTACTTAAAAGTAACTCATGGTTTACTGAGTCAAAGGCTTTAGTAAGGTCTAGAAATATGCCAGCTGTTTGCATTTCTTGATCAAGGGCACCATACGTTTAGTGAAGAAATTCTGTAATTGCTGTGATAGTGCTATGATCTTTTCAGAATCTATGTTGTGTCTTTGTTAGGAACTTAGTTTTCAAGAAATAGTCACTAAGTTGTGTCAGCAGCACAACTTCAAATACTTTGCTGAAGACAGGTATTCATGACATGGGCCTGAAATTTGAAACCTCTTCCTTAGATCCTTTTTTATGCACTAGTTTAACTGTGCTACATTTCAATACATTTGGAAATGTATGTTCTCTGATATTGCAGTTTACCGGGTGGGTGATTATTTTAACTAATTCCTTATTACATTTTTTAATCGCGATACTACTCAAACCATCCCATCCAGATGAGAACTTATTCTTTAGGTTATTTATTATCCTGCATATTTCTTTTTCACTTACTTGTTTGAATTCAAAAGGTGGCTCTTCAAAGGGGCAGAGCTTTACCTCACTACTCACAATTGTGTTATTAACTGGACTAACAGCTGCAGATATAAAGTATTTATTGAAAACATTGTGGACTTTATTAGGATCTTTAATTGTGTTTCCTTCATGTCTTATAATTAAAATTTCAGTTTCTGGCTTCGGTGTGGCTTTGCGAAATTGATTTACAATTCTCCATGAGGTCTTGGCTATATTGTCTGATTGAGCTACTTCACTGCTGTATATCTGTTTTCTTAGATTTGAAAGCTCTTTCTTAAAGATTTTCTTGGCTTCGTTGTACTAGGCCTTAAAAATCTGCAGGTTTGTTGACTTGTGTAACACATCCAGGTCCTGGATGTTTTGCCTGAGTTTTATCATATTTGCTGGAAGTATCAGTCTGTTGGTTTTTGCACTTTGGTTATGGGTAAACACTCTTTGTATTTTCTTAACAGGGCAGCATCTGTCAAAGTGTCTTAGCATAGTATCATTGAATTTGGCCCATTTGTTTTCAGATCCTTCAGCCTGGTAAACCAGATCCCAGTCCTCTATAGGCAATTTATTTCTTAGGGCAAGGATGTTACCCTCTTTTAGGATTCTTTTATTTTTGATAACTTTTGTCATTTTTGGGATGCTTGTGTTTACATACTCTACAAGCTGGCATTTGTGGTCAGAGTAGTGAAAATCCATATTCCAGCACCTAACACTGTCTTTAATATGTTTACATAGTATAACGTAATCAATTCTGCCAGATGTGGACTTTGTTACCCTGGTATCACTATTTACTACATTTATGAGATTATATGGGTTAAGAGTATCTGTTAACCTCGTATTACACAAAGTGTAATATTACACAAATATCCTGCACGTCCAGGGCCTCGCTGCGATGGAGCACTTCCTTTCACGCCGATCACCTGCTACCCTACCTAAAACCTCTTTCCTCATTACCTTAGCCAGCTTCATCCTAACCCACAACTTCTTCACTTTTGTAGGCCAGACATACCAACAATTGAAGGGAACAGCCATGGGTACCAGGATGGCCCCCTCATACGCCAACCTATTTATGGGTCACTTAGAGGAAGTCTTCTTGGTTACCCAAGCCTGCCAACCCAAAGTTTGGTACAGATTTATTGATGACATGTTCATAATCTGGACTCACAGTGAAGAAGAACTCCAGAATTTCCTCTCCAACCTCAACTCCTTTGGTTCCGTCAGATTCACCTGGTCCTACTCCAAATCCCATGCCACTTTCCTTGACGTTGACCTCCATCTGTCCAATGGCCAGCTTCACACGTCCGTCCACATCAAACCCACCAACAAGCAACAGTACCTCCATTTTGACAGCTGCCACCCATTCCATATCAAACGATCACTTCCCTACAGCTTAGGTCTTTGTGGCAAACGAATCTGCTCCAGTCCTGAATCCCTGAACCATTACACCAATAACCTGAAAACAGCTTTCGCATCCCGCAACTACCCTCCCGACCTGGTACAGAAGCAAATAGCTAGAGCCACTTCCTCATCCCCTCAAACCCAGTACCTCCCACAGAAGAACCCCAGAAGTTCATCCCTATGAAATCCCCAAACCACCTTCCCTACCCTCTGGCTCCTACCCTTGTAACCACCCCCGGTGTAAGACCTGTCCCATGCACCCTTCCACCACCACCTACTCCAGTCCTGTAACCCAGAAGGTGTACACGATCAAAGGCAGAGCCACGTGTGAAAGCACCCACGTGATTTACCAACTGACCTACCTACACTGTGAAGCGTTCTATGTGGGAATGACCAGCAACAAACTGTCCATTCACATGAACGGACATGGCAGATAGTGTTTGTTGGTAATGAGGATCACCCTGTGGCTAAACATGCCTTGGTGCACGGCCAGCACATCTTGGCACAGTGTTACACTGTCCGGGTTATCTGGATACTTCCCACTAACACCAACCTATCAGAACTCCGGAGATGGGAACTTGCCCTTCAATATATCCTCTCTTCCCATTACCCACCTGACCTCAACCTCCGCTAATTTCAAGTTGCCGCCCCTTGTACCTCACTTGTCACTCAACAACATCTTTGCCTCTGTACCTCTGCCTCAACTGATATCTCTGCCCAAACTTTTTGCCTTTACAATGTCTGCTTTGTCTGTATATGTGTGGATGGATTTGTGTGTGTGTGCGAGTGTATACCTGTTCCTTTTTCCACCTAAGGTAAGTTTTTCCGCTCCCGGGATTGGAATGACTCCTTACCCTCTCCCTTACACCCACATCCTTTTGTCTTTCCCTCTCCTTCCCTCTTTCCTGATGAAGCAACCGTGGGTTGCGAAAGCTTGAAATTTGTGTGTGTGTGTTTTTTATTGTTTCCTATCAACATACCAGCGCTTTTGTTTGTTATAAAAAATCCCTACTCCCATCAGCTGGGACAGTGAGATACACAGAATCAATATCCATTGAAATGTTAATGAAAGTGAACTGTTTGTTGAAATTAATGTACTGAAATATAAAAGCATGGATGTGTATGCCTTTTTTTGCCATTTCCACATAGGAGTGAGTATTGTGTACACACATGTAGTATATGTGAAGGAGTAAATGTCTGAAAAGTATTCTGACATTATTTCAGTACTTATCTTCTCATGTTGGTTTTTCTTTTGTGTTGACAGAAGGTTACTGGTCAATATCATTCAAATTTTATTTCCTCTCTGGTTTTCAAAACACAATTGTCGCTTCTGATAACACATAGGGAAGTCACTCATTAACTGTGAAATACTCTGAGAAACAATGTCAATGTATTTGAAATTATATAAAATTCAACTGAGACTGGAAATTCTGATAAATGTAAAACACAACTAAAAATCAAATAGACACATAAAACAGTGACAAGTTCCACACAGTTTCATTTTAGCCTATAATTTCATTTTAGCCTATAACTGATTTCACCTGTCAGAAGTGAGCACAACCAGTATAGTAAGGTTTTGACAAGATCTCTATGCAGTGCATCTGATTGAACAATATAAGCTTGCAAGACATAATACGGTATGCTGCTTTATGCCAGGAATGTTAATATCTAGAACTAAAAACTTACACTTAAGTCTCTATATAACGTATGTGTATTCCAACTTACATTTTTACAGAAAAATAGAAATTAACAAACAGCTCAGTGGGTAAAATTCCAACCATTTAGAATCAAACAATTGTGAGAGTCTTTTTGTTGTGCCTATCTGAGACTCAGCATCTCCACTATATGGTGAGTAGCAACTTCCCTTCTTATAATTTTAAACCACATAGAATAAAACTTAACAGAGCAGCTCATAACGTAAAGTCTTTATTTTTGACTACGATACCAAATAGTACTTTTAACTCCCTAATGTACTGCATCAGGGCAAAGATTATTTGATGATGCTTACACCTGATGAATGAAACCAATTATAATATCAAAATGTGTGTGACTTGTGACTGTCTGTATGATTATTATTTACAACGACCACTGTGACCCTGGAAGGGCATGCCTGCATTTGGTAAATTAAAATGTACTTAGAAATCTACTTCCATAATTTAAGTCATTATATAGATTCTAAACTGTGAAATCTCCTGTTGCAGCATGACAAGTATCAACTAATGTCTGAAGTAGTGAATAGACACAACGAATCTTGCAGGGCTGTCCATAAATCCGTAATAGTACGAGGGGATGGAGATCTGTTCGGAACAGTATGTTGCAAGGGAACCCAGATATGCTCATTAATGTTCATGTCTGGGGAGTCTGGTGGTCAGTGGAAGTGTTTGAACTCAGAAGAGTGTTTCTGGAGCCACTCTGTAGCAATTTTGGACATGTGGGGTGTCGTAGTGTCCTGCTGGAATTGCCAACATCTGTCAGAATACACAATGAACATGAATGGATGCATATAATCAAACAGGATGCTTACATACTTGTCACCTGTCAGAGTTGTATTTAGACAAATCAGGGGTCCCATATCACTCAAACTGCACATACCCCACACCATTATAGAGCCTCTACAGCTTGAACAGTCCCTTGCTGACGTACAGGGTCGATGGATTCATGAGGTTGTCTCCATACCCGTACATGGCTGCATGCTTGATAAAATTTGAAATAAGACTCGTCTGACCAGGCAACATGTTTCCAGTCATCAGCAGTCCAATGTCGATCTTGATGTGCCCAGGCAAGGTGTAAAGCTTTGTGTTGTGCAGTCATCGATGGAACATAAGTGGGCCTTTGCCCATATCAGTGATGTTTTGTTGAAAGGTTTGCATGCTGACACTTGTTGATGGCCCAGCATTGAAGTCTGCAGCAATTTGCGGAAGGGTTGCATTTCTGTCACACTGGATTATTCTCTTCAATTGTCATTGGTCCTGTTCTTACAGGATCTTTTTCTGGCTGCAGTGATGTAGGAGATTTGATGTTTTACTGGATTCCTGATATTCACAGTACACTCATGAAAAGGTCATATTGGAAAATCCCCACTTCATCACTACCTCAGAGATGCTGTGTTCCATCGATTGTGCACTGACTACAACACCACCTTCAAACTCACTTAAATCCTGATAAGCTACTGTTGTAGCACCAATAACCGCTCTAACAAATGCAACAGACACTTGTGGTCTTAAATAGACATTGACAACCATAGTACTCTATTCTGCCTGTTTACATATATCTGCATTTGAATACACATGTCTATACCACTTTGTTTGGTGCTTCAGTGTAGCATGAATGTAATTGTTATTCTTAACACATTTGTCATTGTACATTTGGTACTATGAAACAAGCAGTAGTAAATAAGGAATAATTAGCACATTTGGGAAAGCTGCCTTTTTTCTCCTTTTTTCAAAGTTGTAACTGTCAAACTTACTTTACATCTTATGACTTCACAGTTTTATAAGCAGTTTATGATATCCAACATCCCATTCCTTCTAAAATTATTGTTGAAAGCATCTTATTGCTATATTCTGTTTTGTTGTCTCTACTCATCAATTCATGGATCTTCTTACAGGGATTTTGTGCTACAAATTTTATAAAAATATTTCTTCAGGTCTCATGTGACCATACCATCATAGCTTTCATTGGCTACCGAGGACAAACACCACCTTTATGCCCAGGCTATGCATCCACTCATCCACTGTCATTTTTCTTATAGAGCACAGACCTCTCCATGGTCTCCAAAAAGGCTAGCTCCTCCTTGTTTTTTTTCCCCTTTTGACTGAATTTCAGTATGATCTGTAAGTCGCCGCATATCAAGCAAATGACAGATATATGAATTTTAACTGTGTCTCAAATCTTAGTGTTGTACATAATGGGATTAGCTATTTCAGTATGATCTTTCCTATGTCATCTTTTCAAGAATGTTTTTTCATCTGTTTTGTACTTCATATTAGTTACTTCATAGTACATGAACTTATCATTTCATTTTTCTAAATGAAATAATGTTCCACACATTTCTGAGCAATGTGTTTTGCCAACTTAATCATCTATTGGAGTATATTTCCTTTATTGTTGCTCCAGGTCACTTAAATAAGATTTGTTTTGTTCCATTCTCATAATTTTTAATAAATGTTATTCTATGTTTTACACTAATACATAATAGGTATTAATCTAATTTATATTTAATCACCAAAAGAATATTATTAGGAGAGAGAACATAAAGATGTACTGTTACAAATACCACATGGGAAATTTCTGGACTTTCAGTAAAGTGAGCTAACCAGTAGCAGTGGGTGTTCAGATTGTGATATTTGGTTGGTTGATTGAGGGAGGTGACCAAACAGCAAGGTCACTGGTCACATGATCTAAGGTGGCAGAAACCAAGGGAGGAAGAACACAAATAGCACAGTCCAGTCAAGGGGAATGGAAAATGGGGAAACATAGAGGTAAATGTTGGGGCAGCAGGAAGAGTAAAGAATAGACTTGGTGGGGGGGGGGGGGGATGGCAAGAGAAGGGCTGCCTCATGAATGCTACACACACTGTACTGTGGTCATGACACAGTGGGGACAACAGCAGGGGAAGAAGACACTAAAAGAGGGGGGAAACAAAATGGCACATAAAACCAGACAAAAATAGGGACAAAAAAGGGGGAGGAGAACACAGAAATGCTAACTGGGGGTCTCCAAGTCCAGAGGGAAATTCAGTTACTTAAAACTGGAAGGACAAATCAGTTCAACGAAGGAAACCAAGGACTGATGTAACATCTGAGGCTCATCAGCTAACACCTGGAACAAGGAAGGTGGGAGGGCATATTTAGTTCTAAGGGCCAAAATGCAGGGGTATTCTAGCAAAATCACCATAAGGGGCGGGGGGGGGGGGAGAGGGGGAGGGGGCAACATATTAAAGGGGGCAGCTCATTGTGGAGTAAAATACCATTTATCAACCTAGTATGGCCAATATGAAGATGGCAGAGGGTGGTAGATTCCTGCTGAGAAAGGTGGAGGGAAGATCATGACATGGTGGTAGTCACCTTGATTGCACGAACTTTATTAGACAGTGCAGAAGTCTCCAAGAGTTGGTCAATGATTGAGCAAACAGGGATTAGGCATGAATCCACAAATCTCCTCTGGAGTAGTTATGGTGGCTGCCTTCTCAGCCAGGCAATTGGCCTTTGGACTAACCATCGACTGTAAACTAATATGGTAAGTGCACCTACTAACTATACAAGCCCACTGTAACAGAACATTACTAAAACCACTAACCAGCCAAATGCAAAGTTTGCATAGCTGTACTACACTCCACACTGGTCTGCCGAACACTGTTGGCAAGTGGGGGTGCACTCAGCCATTGTGAGGCAAACTGAGGAGCTACTTGATTGAGAAGTAGCAGCTCCTGTCTCGTAAACTTACATATGACTGGGAGAGTGGAGTGCTGACCACATGCCCCTCCACAACAGCATCCAGTAACGCATATGAGCTGAGAATGACATGGCGAACGGTCGGTCCATTGGGCCTTTGTTGGCTGATTTGGCAGAATTTTTTACTATGCTCCATATCTGCAAAACCTTAACGAAATCTATCCCTTCTTATGCCAATGTCATTTGGATTTATGATCCACCAAAATTTTACCACACCCTCCAAATATGCGATGCCATGCATTTCACCTCGACCATGCACTAACTGACACTTGTTAAGGACATACTGGAATAAATTAACAGTTTTTTAAATGTAGATCTGTGAGTAGACAGTACACGCTGCAAAAGAGTCTAATAATACTAAGATAAGGCTCATAATGTTTACTTCTCCAAAACACATTAATATCGTCAGCATAATGTTCCCACATAAGAAGACACACACAGAAACACAGGATGCTTCAGGAAGGAGGTATATCAGCCACAATGGCAACATATTGTAGTACTTGAGATGTATAAGTTGAATCAAGGATTAAAAGCAATACCAGGAACAGAAGTAGGAAGTGATAATCATTTGGTACTCATTAAAGTAAAGAATGTCATGATAAAAGGTGAAAATAGCCAGCACGCTAAGAGGCAAAATAGATATGAGTCTACTGGGAAGTGAGAAATTAAGTACTGTATACCAGCTGAAGCTACAGACTGGATTTCAAATTCTGGAAGAATTGGAAGGCCAAGAAGAAAGAAAAGAGGCACTGGACGAAGAAAGCTGGAAAACATTTGGATCGATTGTGATTGAGACTGCAAAGGAACACTTAAAGATGCAAGAAAGGGAAAGGAGGGACATAATATGGTTCAGTGAGGAGTGCAAAGAGGCGAAGAGGAAGCAGTACAAGTAGAGGATGCTAGATGACGACACCCCTCAGTCTAGAGGTGCATACACATAGGCAGCGAGGGAAACAAGGAAAGCAACTGAAAGAGTAAAGAGGCAATTCACCAACAGCAATTAGAAAAGGCTGAAGATTGAAACAAGAATAACTTAAAAAAATTCTGTACTTATACAAGATATCTCAAGTGATGTACAAACCAAAAATTGCAACAATGGAAAAAAAGCGAAAGTGAGCTGTTGGGCGGTCAAGAAGAGGGCATGAACTTATGGAAGGACTATTTTAAGAATTGTTGAATGTCCCTGTATGAAAATAAGTGACTGAGGAAACTAATACCTACGACGGGCCACAGCAAAAAGTGGAAGACCCTAAAATATGAGAAATGTATGAAGTTCTAAAGCAAATGGGGAACAGTCACTGCGTAGAGCGAATCTGCAGTTTTGGAGAAATGAGAAGGTGCCCAATAGTGACGTAGTGTGGATATCTATGACCCGCCCGAGACCTGAATTTGCCCTCTCACCATCCTGTTTTCGCAACTAAGCAAAAATTAATAGCCACCTTTGTCTGTGCGCACCAATATTTGGTTAACGCTTATCAAAAGACGATAAGGACGTTACAATTTATTTTCGCTACATATTTTTTCCGTGTCTTCTATGATTTTCGTTATGCTGAACAAATCGTTTCGGAAGAGTATTTATACGACATTTTTGTGTGAATTTTCCATAAAAGCAAAGGTATACATCACATATTTAAGACAGTTTCAACACAGAAAATACATACATATGCAGCTGCATTGAGAGTAATGTGTAACGACTGAACCTCTACGGAATGGGCTTTCATAGCAATAAATTACGCTGTTGTGATTTAAGTTTTGGGAGTCCATTTATGAATATTAAATCTATAATAATCTCTTGTCAATAGGACCTCAGTAGGCATTTCCATTGCCCATTACACGAGGTCCATCTAGTAAGCGAATGGACAGCATGCTCCAGTTCGTCAGTTTACCACTGTCTGACGGACTGAATTAATTTAAACAGGCTTAGTTGGGTTCTAAAACGCAAACGGAATATGGGGGATGGGGGTGAAGGGTTGGGGGGGGGGGAGAAAGGAAAGGAGAGGGAAGGGACCATTGATATCAGCTGCATCGGGAGATTATGCAGAACCAGCGGCGACGAGTGATACAGTGTGCCGGGCCAGGATTCTAACCCGTGATCTCTTGCTTAGTAGGCATTTGCGTTAACCACTGCGCCACCCAGACACAGTGGTTATCGCAATTATGCAGACAATCTCAGCACGCCCCCCAGCTGACCCACACTTCCATGGGTTGCCACTTACTTGCAACCCTCGTCCATGTCCTCTATGCTTGCTACTTTGAAATTCCTGGAGGAGGTTGGACGTAATTGTGCAGTTGCAGTGAAAGTAATGGATTCATTGCCCATCGAGACGAATCAATCATATGAATGCATGGTATCTGTTATTTCGGACATGGCCAAAATGACAGACACCATGCGAAATCAGCAGCTGTGATACAAATTATGTAAATTGAAAATGGAAAGGTGAGAAAGGAAAGGGAAGGGACCATTGATGTCGGCTACATCAGGGTTTTCTGCGGAACCAGCAGTGATGAGTGAAAATGTGTACAGTACGAGGACATCCTGCTTACTAAGCAGTAACATCAAGCACAGCGCCACCCGGTCAGAGCGTTAATCACAATCGTTCAAAAAACCTCGCCACACCTCCCACGTGATCCATACTCCCACCAGATACAGCTAACATCAAAGGTTCCTTCCCTTTCCTTTCCTGTCTGCCGCCTCCACCTTCAGTTTATACACTACTGGCCATTAAAATTGCTACACCACGAAGATGACGTGCTACAGACGCGAAATTTAACCGACAGGAAGAAGATGCTGTGATATGCAAATGATTAGCTTCTCAGAGCATTCACACAAGGCTGGCACCGGTGGCGACACCTACAACGTGCTGACATGAGGAAAGTTTCCAACTGATTTCTCATACACAAACAGCAGTTGACCGGCGTTGCCTGGTGGAACATTGTTGTGATGCCTCGTGTAAGGAGGAGAAATGCGTACCATCACGTTTCCGACTTAGATAAAGGTCGGATTGTAGCCTATTGCGATTGTGGCTTATTGTATTGCGACATTGCTGCTCGAGTTGGTCGAGATCCAATGACTGTTAGCAGAATATGGAATCGGTGGGTTCAGGAGGGTAATATGGAACGCCGTGCTGGATCCCAACGGCCTCGTATCAGTAGTAGTCGAGATGACAGGCATCTCAAGGTCGGTTCCCACTAGGGCTGACGCGTGTAAAAACCGCGCGTCAGCGGCGTGGTTGCCATGGAAACGGCGTCAGCGGCACGGCGCGGCGGGCTCTGCGTCGCGGTTTGACCATGTCGAACCGCTTCCGCTGCCGCGTGCCGCGCTCGAGGTGTGCGCCGCCAATCACAGAACGCGCTGAGCGTGACATCAGGTGCGGAACCCCGGGGCCACACGAACTTTCGCCGAACCGCTGGCGCGGACGCGGCGGCAGCCATGAAATACTTATCATCCGATTCCAAGGAAACTATTCGGTAGAAAAATTTGATTCTTGGACATGTTACAGCCTGATATCTTCTCTCGATAAAGGACCGAATTTCGTTTCGTTATTCGTCGTGGTTACTTGCTGTATCGCATTTACGTAAACCTTTACACGAAATTTTAATGAGTGTGCAGAGGTAAATACGCATTGCGTGGACTTTGCGTACAGTTCATTTTAGGTAATACATTATTGCGTATGAAATTTAGTCAACATATCGAAATTGTTTTTAAAGCTGAGAGCAGATCGATAGCTATCACCGTTCTCGAGATACTGAATGATATGTCGGCGGACGGGCTGTGCCGTGACCGAGCGTGGGTCGCTCGCGACGCAACCGATACTTCGTTCTGCTCATCGTAAACCATGTGGTTGTATCAACAGCAAATTTCGTAAATGTTTCAAGAAATTGAAACGTGTTTTTTTGCAAACAATAACTTGTGAAAAGTCATGTATTTCGTCGCATGATAAATATCCTAAATCTGTTTATCTACCAAGATATGAAATTAACTACAGTTTTTCAGAAGGGATATATGAATTTTTTTAAATGGCATTTAGTAGCATGTTGAATGAGAAGTTAAACCGAAACTAATTTGCTGGTATGTCATAAGATGTAATTTACTAAATATGTAGAGCTATTGATTATTTCCTTTCTTTTTTTCTTTATCCAGCGTACTTTACTGATTCAAGACGCGTTTCGCCTTTTACTTTGAGGCATCTTCGATGGAATCTAGAATGATTCAGTTTTGTTTTGATCTGTGATACTTGCAGATTATAAAACAGTTCACATCTTTTTTTACGTGAATGACTGATTACTTACTGTGAATTGAGTTTTTGGCGGACATATACGTTTCCCCTCACCTGGTCACATGCTTGAGGTTGAACTAAAACTTAGATTATGGAACATAAGCACATTTTCATGTTCGCTCTTTTTTCTTCTGTCACTAGCAGTAGACGTTTTACCGAAAACTCTGATTTGAAGTCGTAACTACAGTGTGTTCACCACATGTCCCTTCCTGTCTGGTTTGTTTATGTACATGTTGCCAAACTGCAGAATTATATGCTGAAAACTAATGTTTGTTTATTTTTGTTCTCCTTATATCTGTATATGTGTGTGGCTAGCCAGATATAGAAAGTTGAACGTGAATCCAGTAGTTGTCAGACAGTGGTTGAAAGATTTGGTGTTCAGCTGATTTCAGTTTTGGTTTAAATGTTTTGTGGAGGAGTGCATGGAAGAGTAAATTCACTGCTTACATTAATAGATAAAATAGTAGAATAGTATTTCCACAGATGATTATTATCAGAATAGTATCACCCAACCCCTTGGTCCTCACTCTTTGACGCCCCATAATACGTCATGTCAACTAACCCCTATTGTTGTCAAAGTTGTGCCGCAATTTCCTCTTCCTCCTCTACTTAATTCCGTACCTCTTCTTTAGTCACACGATCCTCGTATCTAATGTTCAGCATTCTTATGAATCACCACGTTTTGAAAGCGTCCATTGTTTTCTTGACAGAACTGTTCATCGTCCACGTTTCACTTAGATACAAGGCTGCACTCCACACAAATACCTTTGTAAAATAGTATCCAACCATTAGAATTTATATTCGGTGTGAACAAATTTTCTTTTTCAGAACGCTTTTCTTGTTATTGACAGTCTTCAGTCAGGTTTGCGTCTGCACTAGGAAGTGCCTTACAATTTAAAATCTGGTTTCGAAAACTGTTGCAAATATATATTATTCTTTCGTGACTCTTAAGCAAGGTGCTGGTGATGATTACATTATGCTCTGTGGGAAATTCTATCAGGTGGCTTCCACTTTCATCCCTTCCACCTAGCCTTTGTGTTCTTACTGTTTTCGTGTACCTGCTACCGTACCACATTTTAAATTTTTATCTCGCTTAACTACCTGAATAATCTCTTTTGTCGTACATTGTTTCAATGTGTTAGGAGATAGTGAACAATCGTGAACGGTAGTCATGAAATCTGTTTATGGTGAAATGAGAAAACATGAATAATGAAATATGTGAAAGAGTACATTGTACAGAAAATGAAAAATTGGTATATCTTCACCCAGCTTCGTCTTTCCTTCATGTAGGTGTAAGATATTGTTAATCAAACGCACCGCGCATTTCAGTGGGTCCTGCCCCGTACCTCAGTGGCTGTCTGTCATTGGCTACCGCTAACGTCTGCTGCTTCCAGATGGGAACGCCAATACCGCGAGCCGCCGCGTCAATGCGGAAAACGCTTGCCGCTGCCATTGCCGCACGCCGCGCTGCCGCGCTCTAGTGGGAACCGGCCTTTACCCGCATGGCTGTAACAGATCGTGTAGTTACGTCTCGATCTCTGAGTCAACAGATGGGGACGTTTGCAAGACAACAACCATCTGCACGAGCAGTTCGACAATGTTTTCAGCAGCATGGACTATCAGCTCGGAGACCATGGCTGCGGTTACCCTTGACGCTGTATCACAGACAGGAGCGCCTGCGATGGTGTACCCAACGACGAACCTGGGTGCACGAATGGCAAAAGTCATGTTTTCGGATGAATCCAGGTTCTGTTTGCAGCATCATGATGGTCGCATCCGTGTTTGGCGACATCGTGGTGAACGCACGTTGGAGGCGTGTATTCGTCATCGACATACTGGCGTATCACCCGGCGTGATGGTATGGGGTGCCATTGGTTACACTTCTCGGTCACCTCTTGTTCGCATTGACTGCACTTTGAACAGTGGACATTGCATTTAAGATGTGTTACGACCTTGGCTCTACCCTTCATTCGATCCCTGCGAAACCCTACATTTCAGCAGGATAATGCATGACCGCATGTTGAAGGTCCTGTACAGCCCTTTCTGGCCAGCACATTCTCCAGATCTCTCACCAATTGAAAACGTCTGGTCAGTGGTGGCCGAGCTACTGGCTCGTCACAGTACGCCCGTCACTGCTCATGATGAACTGTGGTATCGTGTTGAAGCTACCTGTACGCGCCATCCAAGCTCTGTTTGACTCAATGCCCAGGCGTATCAAGGCCGTTATTATGGCCAGAGGTGGTTGTTCTGGGTACTGATTTATCAGGATCTATGCACCCAAACTGCGTGAAAATGTAATCACATGTCAGTTCTGGTATAATATATCTGCCCAATGAATACTGGTTTATCATCTGCATTTCTTCTTAGTGTAGCAACTTTAATGGCCAGTAGTGTACAATATGCTATCACAACTACGGATTGCGCGTGGTGCCTGTTCTTTCAGACATGTCCAAAAGAGCAGGCACCACGCATTCATATAATTAGCTGTGTTCAGAATTCCACCACTCACAAGATCTTATTTTGTCTCAGAAACTTTTCGTGACATTAGGATGAAAATAATAACGAATAGTAACGAGTAGTTATCCAGGAAGCGATAGCAAGTACGAAAGTGCTGCTTAACGGTTGTTTACGGACTGCGCATAGTGCCGAGGATGTCATTACCCTCAAACACACTTCCTTATGTTACTTACCCAGCACTACGTGTGTAGAGTATAGTCCACTGAGTCCAGTTGTCATATCGCAATAAAAGCCATCCAATACTGGTAACTATTTTAATATTCCATGTCCTGTTTTAAAGCGACAGAGATTTTTATGTACAATCTAAATCAATTTTTAGCTACTAAATTTCATCTACTTGAAGCAACAGTTTTGGTTTCTGGAGAAGGAAGACTTATTCCATTACGCCTGATATTGTTGTAATGAAGTTATGTTTTTATAGACTTTTCTGTTATGATGTAGTTTACAACAAGCGTTTTTAAATAAGTTTCTTTGCATCATTTAATATGTAAAATATTTCGTGTACCAGATTGCACTGTTAAAGGTATGCTTACAATTGTTAGTCACATACTAGTTTCGTAAAATTTTAGATGGATGGTACTGGTCACGATTATTCGCGCCCAGTACCGCGCAGTTTTTGTCAGTTCATATTATGCAAGGCTCTCAGCATGCTTATTTGCGCAATGCTTGCGCAGTATACACGTAGTGCCCTCTCTTCAGAGGTTACCTTAACTTACCAGCCTAGTACGTTAGTAAGTTGATAAGTTGTATCCGTGTAGTTCACGCTGTATTTATCTGATGGCTACGACTTGTTATTTTATTGTTTCTGATATGGACTTTTACTTGACAAGAGCCAAACATCTTTATTCTATTGTACCTTTTCAACATTGAATGTAAGAAGTGTGTGCGTACTCTTGCCTTCAAGCAGTTTACCCTGCTTTTGCGATTTATATTTTACTTGAACTTTCTGCAACCAATGTGTAATTTCTAGATTTTTCAGTCTCCTTCTGAAGAAGATAATTTCCATAATTACCGAAACCTTGTCCAAGGGTTCTAACAAGTGTATGTTATACAGCTGGTTGGCTGATTCTTTCACCCTTTCCAAAACGATTGCTTTACAATTGCTGTTGACAGCCATGTTCAAAATTTTAAAAGGGAATGAAATTTTTTAAACTTGTTTCGGAATGCTTTGATAGGAAATTGTAGGCTATCTTACAGAAACAGTAGCGAAAAGTCTCGACGTTCACGGAAACACTAACTTACCTTATACTGGCTGTAAATGCAGTCAAATTTGATATCATAAGAAATCTGTTACTCAATCGCTATTTCTAATGGATCTCAAATAAAACAACTTTTTATATTAAAATTGTATTGTGTATGTTTTTTGCAACACAAACTGCTTAATATATTCGTTAATGTCAATTTCTACCTCTTGTTCGACTGCCAAAATAGCTACATTTGTTAATCTTAGTGAACACTGGAGATCTTAAATAACTCCTACTCGATTTCAGTTTAGAGAAGCTTCTCTCACAACTGTGAGGAATATTCTCAGCATTATAACCATATTAGATAAATTTTCATGTTTGGCCCCACGAATAAACCTTAATAAACCCAATAACTTCCTTCCAATATGTTTTAACTACGAAATCCTATAGATGCACAAACTCAAGCCTAAACTCTTCTCTGTCAGTATCCTAAGGAGCTTGGTCGGGGTTGTATTTCTAAATATCGACGGCCAGCATTGTTGCAGACCATAGGAAGACGTGTTTTTCGGCCAAATTCTGTAGTTGGTGGAACCTTTTTCAAATATCAGCAGTTACTCATCTAATGCAGAAAACATTTTTCGTTTAAAACGTCCTCATGCTAAAAGCCGGCATCTCTACTTCCATCGCCAGAAATGTGCCTCCTCCTCGTTTGTCTTTGAGCCTTAATAGATACGTCAAGCTCTTCGCACAAGCTCCTAGCTTAACTTGAAACCTCAAATACGAATTCCTTTCGTTCCGCTTGCAATACCGCTTATTTTCTGAGCACACTGATGTACGATAAGTCCCTTTGTTTGCAAATAAGTTTGGGCATCATTCACTTCATGCAGCACCGGTTGCCAACAACCCAAGAAACATGAAACGGAAATGACTGGATCGTGACTTAGAAATTCCTGAGTCCGGTTCGTGAGTTCCAGTTTTCGTCTGTTCTCTACTGTTGTCAGAAATTTTTTTAATCAATTTCGTATAATATTTACTGCATCGCCTCCTGCGCTCCAACATGTGTCGAAAATCATCTTCAGACTCTTGCCTGTAGCAACAATCGGAACATCCCATCGGTGTGTGGACATAGAAAAGAAAGCATAACAACATTCCAGCGTGCCGAAATAAGTTATTGAAATCACCTCCACCGAAGCCGCACTAGTTAGACGGGTGGTTTGAGCGGGCCACAAATTCTACGTTACAATTGATATATTTTATTCGTTACTGCACACCTGTCTGTCTTCCAGCCATTGGAGGAGCACTGTGACAGTCTTCCCCTCTACAATTCATAACATCATGTCCTTCAGCGTCTCGCTGAGTTAATGTCATTTCACTAATACCTTCGGCAGGTTTGTTTTTTGCTTCACCAGTTCTAAAAAGTTGTCTCTGTTGGCACTGGTGTCATCTTCCCTGTGGCCAAGTAACGCCAAAATTTTGTTTCGCCAGGAATCTTCTGATTAGAATATTCTGATTAGAAGTACATGCCTTTTTTATTTCTTTTACCACTACTTCTTGCTCTTTTTTATCAATAGTCTGTACTTTTTGAAGACTTGCTTGCATTACCTTCCATTAGCTAAACTTTTGGTTGAGTCTAGAACTTGATTTATGGTTGGCGACTTTGAGCTTCAACATTCTGCGAACAACTCTCTAGTTTGCAAATGAATGTATTTTATGGTCAATTTGAGTCCACAGCAATATTGCTTTTGAAGGTTAGAAATGTGAATCGGGGTCACTTGAACCCAAATCATATGACAAGTTTTTAAATCGACGTGTTTATATGGTTTACTTTATAAAAATATTAAACGTACTATGGATAAAATTGTAAAAGATTTGAAAATGTAAAAAAAAAAACAAAATCAGTTACCAGCAATCTATTCTTTTATGGTGCCTCTATAGGTGAAAGCTGAGGACTAAACGAAACAATTTTTCACTGTAACAAACAAGCCAGAAATGAGCCTCTGGTGATCAGTATATGAACAAACAAATACATCCGCTCTGAAGACACTGCTGCTACCTATCGGAAAATCATACTACTAACACTCTCGTCAGTAACTGTTGCTTCCGATGACAGACCGAAACATTTTTTTTCCGTTTTGGGCTAAAGATAACCCTTAGGTTTCAAGCAATCATAGTTTACAGTAGATCTGCTTAGGTCAAATCTTACAACTCTCCATTTGAACCACTTTCCCTTGTACAGTTGCCTTGAAATTCTGACTAAGTACCTATATAATCCCGATGACAATACAGTGATCTGATCTAATGACCGTGCAGACTATATTATCCAGCTTAGTCAATGGCCTCCGACCTGGGAGTTTGCGTGACCAACATGAACCATTCAGAAGTGTGCGTGAGGTGCTTTACACGTATCGCTACGTATTTTTGAGAACGATTTCCGTTCTGTGCAATTCATCGGTGTTTCTTAACACCAGTAGAAGCAGAAGTTTCGTCTGAAAGGACGGGCATAGAGTAGGCGAGGCACAGATAGGGTGGGTAGCTCAGGGGACGATGAGGAACCAAGTCCTCAACTGCGGGTGGCCAATCCGCACTCCTCTAGGGCAGGCCAGAGAATCAAGCTAGAGCCAGAAAACACGAGCAGGACTACTCAGATACGGCTCAATCACTGAGTCAGTGGTCGTCAAACAGTTTAGCTCAAGAATCAATAATGACATGGTGGGGCGGCACCTCGAGCCGCATATGTACCGATCTTGTTATTAACTGGTAACCCACATAAATTACTACTATATTATGAGCCCCCTCCCCATAGACTATCTGTAATAGATTTGCTGATGACCTCCAAGTACTGATCGTTAAAAGTCGACACCATTCGGAACACTTCGTGTTGCCTGTTGTCTGTTTTAGATTGTTGCCTCCGTCACCGACCGCAAAATTGTGACTCGGTGTTGATGTGTTGTTTTTCTGAGCGGTTGATTAATTGATTAATGACAGTAGTTGTACTTATATTTAAATGCATTATGTAAGATGAGACACGATCGCAAATATAAACCAAATGTTCTGATGTCGTTTTTCTTCTACTCAATGAATTGTATCGCAACAGCTTTACTTTTACTTCATATTTTTTTGCTACAAATATGTACCCCATTTGAACCTGACCGTCTCTATAATACGCATTCATGAACCCATATTACTTCCGTTTGAAATTTATACCGTAGCAGGTGATTGGTACGACTCGCACATGCTCATGATATGTCAGCACCAGAAGACAAACAGGACATTCACTCTATCGCGTCCCCTCACACCACGACGAGAAATCTGTCTGCCTCTGTAGCAAGCTTCGTCTATTGGGGAGATCGCCCAACGTATCGCGCGCCTACTGCAATTCCTCCAGCATATTTTTGATGCGACGAAGGAATCAGGTACAGTCAACAGCTAAAAATGGCAAGTATTTATTCTTTACAGGATTCGGGTATAAATCAGTTATCCTTCTTTTGCAGGTCCTGAGCGTTAACACCCGTAATAAATGGAAATTTATTTTCGAAATCGATAAAGAAAAAATACTTACCGTACACAGGTGTCGGTTGTACAGTCTTAGACATAAAAACTGACCGCCGGCCGACCGCCCCAGAGACTAAGTCCGAGTCGTTCACTTAGGTGACCAGTAAAACTGACCGCCCCCCCAGAGACTAAGTCCGAGTCGTTCACTTAGGTGGCCAGTAAAACTGACCGCCCCTGACAACTCTTAAGTCCGGCCGTCTGCACAATCTGGCAACAATGTAAGATGGGGAAGTGTCAAGAGGAAGTAGTGTCTAATTCCGACGTGTAGTCGGATTATGTGAGTCCGAGGTCTAGTTGCCGGCACGGTAGCTCAGCGTGTTCGGTCAGAGAGTTCAGCTACCCTCTGTAATAAAAAAACTGAGTGAACAGTTCAACGAACAACTTCAACAGGTGTCATGAGACGACCGCCCCGATCATATACAACGAACAAAATAGAACAAAATGAGATCAACAAAGAATTTAAAAAAAATGGAAACCGTCGTGCATTCTAAACTTATATAAACTTATGGTCGCCTATTCGCGTTAACTGTAATTTTTTTTTATTTTTATTTCGGTCCTCGTCTAAAGTTATGAGTCTGATTTAACATCGAACATAATTCGCTTCACATTCTACCCACCAGCAGTAACAAGAACTTCTACAAACAATTCCGCAGGACAGCTCATGGCTGCGACGTGATCAGAACAGCTTACGCTCGAGCGTTTACTCGCGCTGCAGCGGCTACCGGCCACCGGCCAGACGCCACCCACCGCCTGAGATCCGGCGCCGCCCATGTGAACGCGGCGCGACGCTGTCAGTGAATGTGTCAACTGTCATTTTCGAATTTGAAGCTCTAGTTATCATCTTACAGTTAAGCATTGGATTTTTCATACCTGAAAATCATGAACTACGGTTAAGCATTGTAAAATTGAGTCGCAAGTGGAAAAAGGTGTAATATCTGCAACACAATATATACCTTTGGTATAACAGAGGAGTGAATGCAGAGGAGGCAGCTAGAAAGATTTGAACTGTGTGTGGAGCGAGTGCTTTTGGGAAAAATACGCCAGAAAAAGATATTCTTGTTAAAACAAAGGTCGTTCTGGCATGAATAATTTTCCACATTAAGGAAGTCTCGACTACTGATATATGTGATGGATTATCACTTAACCATCATGCGACATTTGCATTCAACAGGGAAAGTTCAGACGTCTGGTGTAGGAGTACTGCTTCCTCTAATTCGAAACAACAACAATCACCAGAGTGACTATTATTGAACGTCATCAGGTCGCTCACTGAGCATTCCTATGCAGTACTGTTACTGGTAACGAGTTATGATGCCTTTATCGTTAACTTTCTAAGAAGAAATGGAAGGCTGAGCCCCACCAAAACACATAAACTCGAGCAAAGGGTAGTGTGAACATAATAGTTTACATCTGATGGCACCAAAAATGTGTTTTGGGCTACGAATCCTGCTCCAAGGGGTGTGTGCATCATAGCAGTAATTTGTTGCCAACAACTGAGACATCTTCCGGTCGCAGTGTAAGAAAATCGACCGACAAAACTACGTCAGCTGTGCTACTGCATGATAACGCACTCTGTTGATTTGAGAAACGAAACTATCCAGGAGATTGATAGGAAAGTCGTCTTTCAGGCACTTGTATTGATAGGGAAGTCATCTCTCAAGCAGTTGTCCCTCTCGTCATATTCTCGTAGAATTTTACGTTTACCGCTCTTGATCGATCAACCGTCATGGCAGTTCATTTTTAGACGAAAATACTCTTCAAACCACACTGGTTTAATGACATCGTTAGAAGCAGTAGGTGGCATTATGAATTTTACAGTACCATAAGGTTTTCTCTCTGACACTACGAGGTACTAAAAGTAGCAAGACGAATTTTGCTCGAGCGTTGTCTTACGATTCCCTTATTGAGTTTGTATCTCCCTGCTTGTAGCTCTGCTACAAAAGAATTAAAAATCTGTCTTCCAGCGAGTCTCGAAAGGCGAACGAAAGCAGAATGCACCTGGTAGCCAAGCATGTTACCTGAGAACTGGTTTTTTCCTAAAGTGGGTAGACATAATTTTGAGGTAGAATTGTTGGCAAATGTCAGTCAGACATGTGCCGCTGGTGTAAGTGTTTCGTTGTGTTCAATTTGTACCAATGATTTTTCTACAGGTTTTTTCTGTCCCAAATAGAGAGTTGAAGGCCCCCTTTAGTATTTTCACGTCTCCTGGTGAATTTTGCTCATAATTTTTTCGAGTGTGTTACTGAATTTTTCGACAATATCGGTGTTTTTCTTATTTTCGATGTTGGAGGTTCAAATGGATCAAATGGCTCTGAGCACTATGGGACTTACCTTCTGAGGTCATCAGTCCCCTAGAACTTAGATTTACTTAAACCTAACTAACCTAAGGACATCACGCACATCCATGCCCGAGGCAGGATTCGAACCTGCGACCGTAGCGGTCGCGCGGTTGATGTTGGTGGGGGCATGTGCATTGATGAGTGTATTTTTGGGGGGGGGGGGCTCAGAATGAGCATAGTCATAAGTCGATTGTTGATGGGTGTGTTTTCTTTGACAGAGTTGATGATAGATCTGTGTTCGAGAAATGCCATGCCGAAGATTGATGCGCATTTCGCTATCTTTTGTTGTGTTTTTGCTCTTCAAGATGGATGGTTCCTGTAATCCAAGGTTTCATTGTCAGTTAGTCGTGGTTCTGGAAGAGCAAGCATGAGAATTATTTGTCGGTCGATTTCTTATGTGTGATTATTTAGTTTTCGTGTTTGGATCAATGTATCGATGTTTAGTTCGTAAATGCATGTTTTCTGCTTGTACGGAAATTTACCAGAGATCTTCGATATTCTCTGCCGTGCTAGCCTGGACTCCCCAGAATCCGAAAATCCAGCTGCCGCCTTTCGACGGGCGGGTTGTGTAACACCTGGGGTAAAGTTGACTTTGCTTGCACAGTTCATGTTTGTTTCTGTTTCATTGGTATGGCCTGGGCGATACCAGGACCAGACAGGACCAGAGGGTGCTGAAGCCTTTGGAAGAAAATATTTCCAGCCGTGCTCATTGAGTTAACAGACGGTGACCAGAGTACTGGTGACTTTCACTCAGACGTGTCTGGATTTCGTGTTCAACGGACTGAATAGCCGTTCAGAATTGTGTTAGTATATGGTTCACCCCAAGTATTTGATTTCCTCGCTTCCATCCATATGTGGGAGGCTTTCCCCTATCCGCCACACTGGATTATTATTATTATTATTATTATTATTATCATTATGCCATCAGCAAGTCCGATATGGTGTATCTTCCCACCACTGAAGTAGATGTGTATTGTTCGATTCAATATTTCCATCACATAAATGCGGCTTATAATATCTGCTAGTGGACATATTTCTCACTTTTTCTTAGACAGTTGCTAAATGTTACTCCATCAAAGGAATTACGTGCCCAGCATTGTTGGAATACAGACGTTCAAATTATCCGATTTGTGTAATTTCATTTCGATACCAGATCGTTCTAATCGGATTCAGCTAGTCAGTCTTAATGTGGATATACGACTACGGCTCTCATCACACGATGGACTGGGTACACGACATTCTTAATCGGACTGTTGAATCTGGATCACTTATCTATGACAGGGCCTGAATTCTTAAACACTATGGAAAATACTAATACAATGTGCTCATTACAAATACGTTATTTGAATATAAATGTATGAAGTAACGAGATAACAATTTATTTAAAGGACAGAGCCCCATCCATCATAGCAGAGCAGTGCAAGGGCCCAGAGAGGATAAATCTGTTGCCGTTTGTTACACGATCACCGAACATCAACCAGACAGAGAATATATGGGCAGAGGTAACAAGGTCATTGCCATGTGGACCTACAAATGCAAGCGACCTTTCGACGAATATAGAAAACGTATGGTGGGAAGTAAACCATGAAGCTACATTATCGATGACTTAATGAAATTAATGCCCCTACGCCTTCGATACATCTTACGTAATGATGGTGGGTGGGTTGGTTACTAAAAGTATACTCGTCCACAAAACGCATGTGGGCAATTATCTGATAATCGGTCGAGCTTTGCTTTGTCGCAGCTCTTTATCATACAAGTCCATTTCCTTTCAGTCTCCTCCTTACAATTCTTGCAATGCAAGGTAATTGAAAAATCTTATCCACTCGACGCCAACTGAGGAACTGATTGGAGCATGTGTTGTTCAACACACGGTAGTCGTCACCCTCACTGGAATCAATGACTGTTTGTGTGTGTGTGTGTGTGTGTTTTCGTGTTCGCGCACAATCGTAATCAATACTATTAACATTAGAGAGACAACCAACATTAAAATTGAATCAAATATGACTGTAAAGTATTTTGATCCGATGATAAGTTGCAAACTGAATTTTTACCCAACCCACGTCCTGCATATGACGTTAAGTAAGTAAGATGTATTAACTCCATAATATCGTTAGGAGAGACAGTGCGCTCTTGATGTCGAAGCTGGTAAGTGCAGCAACTAGCAGTGCCGTATGCCGCCGCGATTTGCTTATGTTGGCTGAGCGTGGATACTGCAGCAGACACTTCGCCATAAACAGAAAGAAATCACCTTGGCTCTGACTGCAGTGAGCGGACATCACTACCTCCATGTTCTTATAGTAACAAACGTGAGACTCCACTCACATGTACCGTGGAGGAATTGCAACAGGTATCATCAGAATATTTACCAGTGATGAAATGTCCATTCTATTTGAATTCCAATAATATGGGAACATTCTCACAAAGTAATGTGAGACGATACCAAAATTTATCTAAGACGCAAAAATTAACTGCAGAGCTTCCATGCACGCAGTAGTAGCACATAAGGAAATATTATGTCTTGGAAGCGTAAATTTCATTTCCTCTTCTCATATCAACGCCCTTGTTTTAGTATGAAGTGAGAAAATAAATACGAAAAACTAAAGTTCCTGAGAAGCATATAAGTCATTTCCTCATCTCATATCATAGCTTTTGTTTTAGTATGAAGTAAAAATAAACAGTTTAGGGTTCTGAAGCATAATATGACACCAGATTCTTATCGTAGGCGCTATCGGAAAAGCAAAAAGCAGGGAGCTGTCCATTCTTTTGTCCAACAGTATGTTTCCTTTCATGCATTACTACCGCTCGGAGATTCTTATTTAATGACTTGTGGGCATCAGATTCTTCAGTAGAATAAGCCTTATGTTAATGTGCTAATTACAGTATGGGAAAAATGCAACAAAGATGAGTTCCCCTAGAGCAGTGAGGATATTTGCACATGTCTATATTCAGCAATGACTGCCAACTGCCACAACACTTCACAGAATCCATGCGGCAGGCAACACAACTGTGCGTGCACTTCAGACTTCATTCAGTAAGACGTCAGGAGATGGACGGAAACGTCAAATTTACGTCACTTTCCGAGTTGTATTCAATCCAGAATGACGTGTTATTAAGGTAATTGAGCGTTCTAGCAGGGGAGGCTTGCGTGCCTCAGCGATACAGATGGTCGTACCGTAGGTGCAACCACAACGGAGGGGTATCTGTTGAGAGGCCAGACAAACGTTTGGTTCCTGAAGAGGGGCAGCAGCCTTTTCAGTAGTTGCAGGGGCAAGAGTCTGGATGATTGACTGATCTAGCCTTGTAACAATAACCAAAACGGCCTTGCTGTGCTGGTACTGCGAACGGCTGAAAGCAAGAGGAAACTACAGCTGTAATTTTTCCCGAGGGCATGCAGCTTTACTGTATGGTTAAATGATGATGGCGTCCTCTTGGGTAAAATATTCAGGAGGTAAAATAATCCCCCATTCGGATCTCCGGGCGGGGACAACTCAAGAGGACGTTGTTATCAGGAGAAAGAAAACTGGCGTTCTACGGATCGGAGCGTGGAATGTCAGATACCTTAATCGAGCAGGTAGGTTAGAAAATTTAAAAATGGAAATGGATAGGTTAAAATTAGATATAGTGGGAATTAATACACTAAGCAGATTCAGAAGGATGTAGGTTGCAGTAGGTACTGGGAGATGAAGAAACTTGCACAGGATAGGGTAGCATGGAGAGCTGCATCAAACCAGTCTCAGGACTGAAGACCAAAAAAAAAAAAAAATTCGATATGTATATTTCGATAGGCAAAAGAACCCGTTATTGTGAAACCATCGGGAACTGCATTAATATCAAACTGCAAGAAGTTGAGACAATACGTCGACTCTTCTCTTCGCTGGATGACCTGTTCCTGTTATTTAGGATTCTCTCCGTCCTAGGCGTAATGCATATGGAACTTCACATTTATGAGGCGCTTGCCGCTATTCTTGACAAACATCAGCAACTTGTATTCACTGCGAGTTACAACTTCGTGTTGATAATGGCACAGGTCGTCAGTAGTTGTGGTGGTGTTGTTGTCAAACTGCTTACGGTGACGTTATTGGTGGCGCACATAATTTAGCGCTGACTACCTATTTAAGTAAAGATAGTGTGGTGGCTTCGTCGCTTCTCTTTATTTGGTATCAGCTTGAGTAATTCGTTTTAACGAACATACTCCATCCGCGAGCTGCTAATAATACAGTATGACTACAGAGATCATCGTGCGGGTATTACATTAATTCTGCAGTGAATTGCTTAACAAATATTACCTTCAGCTATGCAGCTGGAATGACTCATTACACAGGTACTCTACGTTGCACTTGGTTAAGTAATCAGTTCGCTGCAATGTTGCTTCTACTGTTCGTAAATAGTTGTATACTGACCATTCGTTATTTGATTAAATATGCGCTACGATCTGATTCGCATGTATATGACATGGGTTAGCGTCGTCACAAAGCAATGGTTCAAATGGTTCAAATGGCTCTGAGCACTATGGGACTTAACTTCTGAGGTCATCAGTCCCCTAGAACTTAGAACTACGTAAACCTAACTATCCTAAGGACACCACACACATCCATGCCCGAGGCAGGATTCGAACCTGCAACCGTAGTGGTAGCGTGGTTCCAGACTGTAGCGCCTAGAACCGCTCGGCCACCCTGGCCGGCACAAAGCAATGACTAAGGGTTGGATGCCGGTGAAGTCCCTTACATTGATGACAAGACAAATGTTCGCAAATCACCTCTGTTGTCTCAAAAAACAATTGCATCTTAAATATCGAAGGACGAACGTCCACACTGTCACAGCACGTTGAAATGCAGCAACGACGGCAGATGGAAATTTGTGACAGACCGGCCTTCGAACCTGGACCTTCTTACTAGACAGACGCGCTGACCACTGCACTATTTTTTTTAAAAAAAGTTTGAGAAGTCTTTCAGCACCAGGTAGGTGGAGGCAAAGAGGGCAGGAGTCGAAAATCCGAGGCCTAGGCACAATGCCTCCCCCATACCTATCCACTGAGTAGCTGCACTATTCCCATATATATTCCATGTTTGTTGCCATATATGCCTTAAATTGTAGAAAAAATTGAAGTAGTAATTAAGGTAAAATAAATTACAGATTGCCGCCTCCAATGGCGTACGTTCCTTGCAGAACATAACTTATAACAGTCAAAAGGGTGACGGAAAAACACATAACAAACATTCATTCAGAAACATATTCACAATTTGAGTTATGATGCACTGGATGCATATGAGGTCTGTAAAGAAGCCATATATTTTTCAACAAATGAAAGAAATTTTCCGAGCCGGATGGGTTTTGCCAAATTAGAACAGTTCTGACTTTAGAACCAATGTAAAAGAAGATTCCAGGAATAAAAAAAGTGAAAAAATAGTATTCTGCTTCTAATCAATAAAACTGTCCACATCTTTGTTGCCCACGTAAAGCAAAAGACAAAACATTTTGAAACTATTCCTTATATTTGTTATTCTTCTTCAGCTTAAATTGTTCTTTTGCAATATAAAACATGTACTCTTCTAAGTTCGAAGTTTTTTTTGTTAACACGTAAAACACAAACTGTCCCAGGAGCCACGAAAAACTGTTATTCTTTGCGGACGGGTAACATTTCCAGTCGGGTTGTAAAGCTTCAGTTATCGGTATATGACTTTCTGAGGTTCTGTTGATAGTGCTGATTTCTTCCTATTCCAAATTCTGATTCTATTTTCACAAAAGAACATGTGCGCTACAGTTTCTACAAGCCGACATTTGTCGCAGTATGGAGATGGTCTCAATTTGATTTTCCATAACCGTTCCGCTGTGGGTATGGTTTCGTTTACAACGTCGTACCATACTGCACTGACTCTAGTTGGTAGAATTTTATTGTTGATATTTTTCCAGACGTTCATCCAGTTTTTAGTAGGTTAATTTACCTGAATTGGGTTGTGAAGACCATGTCTGGTAATATAATCATAGGCGGTTCTAGTGTTAGTTTGTGCTGGTAGAAGTCTTATACAGCTGCAATCGACATAGTACTTTTGGACGTAATGTAGGCTGTCATCTAAATGTGCTACATTAACAGGAGCGTTCCTATCCCCAGTATCTAACGAGAAGAACAGAAGTTTCGTGATGCCTGTTTTAGTGGCATGTATTACTATAAAAGCACGAGTTAGAAACAGTGCTTCACATCTAGATTTAACGTATTTAATTCCAAGTCCTCCGTTTTGCCTCTGAAAAGTCGCCGTGTGGAAGGATACTTTGAAGATATTTTGTTTCCACGTCTACCAACACGCTGCAGCTAGTATTTTATGTGCGGTGACCTGCGGTATCGGTAAGAATGCTGCGACATCATATTCTTTGCTAAGTATGTATGTATTTATAAACTGAACTTTCTGCAGTCAGTCTAACGATCGCATGTCATGGTCCTTCAACAAGGCTCCGATGACATTGAGTGTCCGCTCCCAATTGTTTGTAACCATGAGCTTGATATTCGCTCTTAACCACAATCCGAGTTGGAGTCTCTCTTCAGTTACATCTAACCAGTGCGCACCTGTTGTACTATTGTAAGAACCGAGATGCAGTATTTTGGATTAAAAATTTTGTAAATTTGTGGTAAGATCTTATGGGATCAAGCTGCTTAGGTCATCGGTCCTTAGCTTACTCACTGCTTAATCTAACTTAAACCAACTTACGCAATGGACAACACACACACCCATGCCAGAGGGAGGACTCGAACCTCCGACGGTGGGCACTGTCGGCACACACCAGCCAACCTCTCTACAGCACCTATCTACAAACGCTCCTCGTCAGACGCGAATTCCCATCTTTGCCGCATACCACATGCGCGGTACCTTCCGCCCTCGCCCCCCCTCCCTCCAGCCCGTCTCTTACATTATTCGACTCGCTCGCGGCCACACTGTATTCTCGCGAGGGTTCGGACGATGACGTGTGTCTAGCACTGAAAACTTTCGATGACCCGTAGAGACCTGAATAATTATTCAGGATGTATCAGGAGGAATAGTAAATATTGTAGGAGGTGGTAGTATAGTAAAATTGCAGAAAAATGCCATATAACATGTGTCCAATTTTTATTGAGTACATATAGCTGGGTTCAATGCATTTTCGTTTCGTTTGTTGGTCCTTACAGAACCCAGTTGTCTACACTTCCTTGAAAATGAGCTTCCACCATTATTGGTAGAGGTTTCTTTGGCTACAAGAATGCGTATATTCCTCCAGAATGACGGGGCTCCTGCACATTCTAGTCGTCAGGTGACAAAATATCCAAGCCTAACATTTCCCAGAAGATGGATCAGTAGATATGGGCACTTTTCTTGGCCACCAAGGTCCCCGGATCTTATCTCTTTGCAGTTTTGCCAGCAGGGGTGGTTAAAGGTGAAGTCTACAAAGAAAAAGTAAACCCAAGAGCCGGTTTGATCGTTCGGATTATGAATAGTGCAGCCCTCATAAAAGAACGCAAAGACGTCCTCATAAGAGCTACACATGGTGTTATCAAGGGAAGTCAAACGTGCATTGAAGTTAGCGGGGGAATTTTTGAAAATCAACTTTGAGTTTGTTAGGCTTACGTACTAACAGCTGTATCTCTGTACTCAATAAAAAGTGGACGCATTTACTTGGAATTTTTTATGCATTTCGTCTGTACTACCACCTGTTAAAATATCTAATATTCCTCCTGAAACACCCTGAATATGGATGTATGTGTGGTGTCTGTTCTTTCGGATATGTCCGACAGAAAAGACACTACGAATCCGGGTTCGAACCTGGTCAGGCACAAATGTTCATATGATGCCGTTGTTCTATTTTAACGCCAGTGACAGCCTGGACATCTGTCCTTCGATATTTAATTGATTAACAAGGCTGTGTATGTCGATTCGTAGTATCTGTTCTTTCAGAAATGTCCGAAAGAACAGACACACACCCACACCCACACACACACACACACACACACACACACACACACATTTTTATCTTAAGTGCTATTCGAAAAATGTTTGACACACACACACACACACACACACACATTTTTATCTTAAGTGCTATTCGAAAAATGTTTGGCAACTCAGTGATAGTGCCGGATTGGAGCTACATCAACCTACTCATTTCATTAGATATAGTTGTAATTATCTGAACAATTCCTCTTTAATAAGTGACAGCGACAGTGACCCTCATCGTTTACTTTGTCAGAAACCTGCTTCTTTCTGCCCTAGTCTATGCTACAGCAATGAGTGATTGCTCACATTCTTGATACCTGACTCGACGTCCTACTGCAACTGTAGCCAACGATTCAAATCCCACTGGAAAAGTATGTTTCAAGTCAGATGGTTTTGTTCCTCCCCTACTGTCATTGAAAAAGATCACAACGAAATTAAATATAGGAGTCCTATGAAACACTTTAGTTCATACTACAGTGCTGTGCATATGAAGAAAGTAGTTTCTCACAATTATCAGATGACAGATGGAGTTTGTCAGATTCCACTAATTATCACTGCATTATTAATTGTTGGTTCACAGGCGCTTTTCTGCCGCTTATTGTAACTGTTTTTTGAATGTTAGAGCTGTAAGAATAGAATCATCAAATTTTCGCCATATGGAATGTTCGAATTCACCTTAAGTCTTCACGTTTCGAGCAAAGGCAGAATATCCGTCAGAAAAGCTGACAACAAAAAGCCAGGCCATGCTTGTCTTCTGGCGGATGTGCCAATGACAGTCATCTCATATTGTGCAGCAAAGATACGTTGCCAACTCAACCAGTGGAGAATCTCGAAAAATTGCGATCGCGTCTGGCGAATACACTTCCAAGGTTTCGGTCCCATTATGACAGTAAAACACAAATAATTGTCACAGTTATTAATTTATGACATTTAGTTTGCACTCATTGCATCGATGTGTTACAAGTAAGTACACTCCAGCGCCTAAAACTAGTTACAGAAATGCGAATAAGACTCATTGACATATAATGAGGATATTGCGGCCCTTGCCACCCGCAACTTTGAGACGGAGCTCTAGTCACTTCCGAGGTCACTCATAGAACACATCAGCTGGTATCCTTCCTGGCAGTATAACTAAAACTTGGTAACAGCGCAGAATATGTTTGGCAACTCTGTGAGCGACGTATTACTTCCTTGATGGTACAGAACTATCCTGCTAATTTCACTTGACATTATCGTGTCATTTCAATTGAATAATGTGATTTTCTCTTAAAATGTGACACAAAGATATCAGTTAATGCTTTTGAGTCAAGGGAAGTCGTTCCACACAGGAAATACAACTACTCTCGTCTCTTATGTTGCGATTTACCTGCCGTAGTGGCTACTGGGGCAATATGTAAGTCACAGGTATCCAATGTGGTCGTTAGCTCCCAGGTAATGTAATAAAAAACTGAGTGAAACGATCAACAAACGAACTTGACCGGATCTCATGTGACGTCCGCAACGAACAAACACAACGATCAACAACGAACAAAATGGAGGAACAAAACAAACAAAAAAAAAGAAAAACAAAAAAGGTAACGTGCTTGCCTGTCAGGTGTACACTGTCCCTTTGTTCGTCTTTCGAGACTCGCTCAAACCCAAATTTTTAATTTTTTGTAGCAGAGCTACAAGCAAGCAGATACAAACTCAATAAGGGAATCGTAAGACAATGCCAGAGCAAAATTATGTGAAGTGTTGTGGCAGTTAGCAATCACTGCTGAATACAGAATTGTGCAAAAATCCTCACTGCTCTAGGGCAACTCGTCTTTGTTGCATTTTTCCCATGCTGTAATTAGCACAATAACATAAGGCTTATTCTGCTGAAGAACTTGATGCCCACAAGCCCTTAAATGAGAATCACCGAGCGGTAGTAATGCATGAAAGGAAACATACTGTTGGACAAATGAGTGGACAGCTCCCTGCTTTTTGCTTTTCCGATAGTGCCTACGATAAGAATCTGGTGTCATATTATGCTTCAGAACCCTAAACTGTTTATTTTTACTTCATACTAAAACAAAAGCTATGATATGAGATGAGGAAATGACTTATATGCTTCTCAGGAACTTTAATTTTTCGTATTTATTTTCTCACTTCATACTAAAACAAGGGCGTTGATATGAGAAGAGGAAATGAAATATACGCTTCCAAGACATAATATTTCCTTATGTGCTACTACTGCGTGCATGGAAGCTCTGCAGTTCATTTTTGCGTCTTAGATAAATTTTGGTATCATCTCACATTACTTTGTGAGAATGTTCCCATATTTATGGGATTCAAATAGAGTGGACATTTCATCACTGGTAAATATTCTGATGATACCTGTTGCAATTCCTCCATGGCACATGTGAGTAGAGTCTCACGTTTGTTGCTATAAGAACATGGAGGTAGTGATGTCCGCTCACTGCAGTCAGAGCCAAGGTGATTTCTTTTTGTTTATGGCGAAGTGTCTGCTGCAGTGTCCACGCTCAGCCAACATAAACAAATCACGGCGGCATTGCGCACTGCTAGTGGCTGCACTTACCAACCGCGTTAATACATCTTACTTACTTAACGTCATATGCAGGACATGGGTTGGGTAAAAATACATCTTACTTACTTAACGTCATATGCAGGACGTGGGTTGGGTAAAAATTCAGTTTGTAACTTACCATCGCATTAAAATACTTTACAGTCATATTTGATGCAATATTTATCGTTAGTCTCTCTAACGTTAGTAGTATTGATTCAGATTGTGCGTAAACACGAAAACACACACACACACACACACACACACACACACACACACACACACACACACACACATAAATTGATTCCAGTGAGGGTGACGACTACTATGTGTTGAACAACACATGCTCCAATCAATTCCTCAGTTGGCGTCGAGTGGATGAGATTTTTCAATTACCTTGCATTGCAAGCATTGTAAGGAGGAGACTGAAAGGAAATGGACTTGTATGATAAAGAGCTGCGACAAAGCAAAGCTTGACCGATTATCAGAAAGCATCCCACATATGGATGGTAGCGAGGAAATAAAATGCTTGGGGTGAACCACATACTAACACAATTCTGAACGGCTATTCAGTCCGTTGAACACGAAATCCAGACACGTCTGAGTGAAAGTCACCAGTACTCTGGTCACCGTCTGTTAACTCAATGAGCTCGGCTGGAAATATTTTCTTGCAAAGGCTTCAGCACCCTCTGGTCCTGTCTGGTCCTGGTATCACCCAGGCCATACCAATGAAACAGAAACAAACATGAACTGTGCAAGCAAAGTCAACTTTACCCCAGGTGTTACACAACCCGCCCGTCGAAAGGCGGCAGCTGGATTTTCGGATTCTGGGGAGTCCAGGCTGGCACGGCAGAGAATATCGGAGATCTCTGGTAAATTTCCCTACAAGCAGAAAACATGCATTTGCAAACTAAACGCCGGCCGAGGTGGCCGAGCGTTTCTAGGCGCTACAGTCTGGAACCGCGAGACCGCTACGGTCGCAGGTTCGAATCCTGCCTCGGGCATGGCTGTGTATGTTGTGCTTAGGTTAGTTAGGTTTAAGTAGTTGTAAGTTCTAGGGGACTGATGACCTTAGACGTTAAGTCCCATAGTGCTCAGAGCCATTTTTTTTTTTTTTTTTTTTTTTTTGCAAACTAAACATCGATACATTGATCCAAACACGAAAACTACATAATCTCACATAAGAAATCGACCGACAAATAATTCTCATGCTTGCTCTTCCAGAACCCCGACTAACTGACAATGAAACCTTGCATTACGGGAACCATCGCTTCTTGAAGAGAAAAAACACAACAAAAGATAGCGAAATGCGCACCAACCTTCGGAATGGCATTTCTCGAACACATATCTATCATCAACTCTGTCAAAGAAATCACACCCATCAACAATCGACTTATGACTATGCTCATTCAGAGCCCCAATAAAAAAATATACACTCATCAATGCACATTCCCATACGAACATCGAAAATAAGAACACCGAAAAATGTCGAAAAATTCTGTAACACACTAAAAAAAAACTAGGAGCAAAATTCACCAAGAGACGTGAAAATACCATTCTACATCTTCATCTACATTTACTCTCCGCAAGCCACCCAATGGTGTGTGGCGTAGGGAACTTTACGTGCCACTGTCATTACCTCCCTTTCCTGTTCCAGGAGCGAATGGTTCTCGGGAAGAACGACTGCCGAAAAGCCTCCGTGCGCGCTCGAATCTCTCTAATTTTACATTCGTGGCCTCCTCTGGAGGTATAAGTAGGGGGAAGCAATATATTCGATACCCCATCCAGAAACACACCCTCTCGAAGCCTGGACAGCAAGCTACATCGCGATGCAGAGCGCCTCTCTTGCAGAGTCTCCCACTTGAGTTTGCTAAACATCTCCGTAATGCTATCACGCCTACCATATAACCCTGCGACGAAACGCGCCGCTCTTCTTTGGATCTTCTCTATTTCCTCTGTCAACCCGACCTGGTACGGATCCCACACTGATGAGCAAAACTCAAGTATAGGTCGAACGAGTGTTTTGTAAGCCACCTCCTTTGTTGATGGACTACATTTTCTAAGGACTCTCCCAATGAATCTCAACCTGGTACCCGTCTTACCAACAATTAATTTTATATGATCATTCCACTTCAAATCGTTCCGCACTCATACTCCCAGATATTTTACAGAAATAACTGCTACCAGTGTTTGTTTCTTCTTTCTATGTATTCGCAATACATTACATTTGTCAATGTTAAGGGTCAGTTGCCACTCCCTGCACCAAGTGCCTATCCGCTGCAGATATTCCTGCATTTCGCTGCAATTTTCTAATGCTGCAACTTCTCTGTATACTACAGCATCATCCGCGAAAAGCCGCATGGAACTTCCGACACTATCTACTAGGTCATTTATATACACTCCTGGAAATTGAAATAAGAACACCGTGAATTCATTGTCCCAGGAAGGGGAAACTTTATTGACACATTCCTGGGGTCAGATACATCACATGATCACACTGACAGAACCACAGGCACATAGACACAGGCAACAGAGCATGCACAATGTCGGCACTAGTACAGTGTATATCCATCTTTCGCAGCAATGCAGGCTGCTATTCTCCCATGGAGACGATCGTAGAGATGCTGGATGTAGTCCTGTGGAACGGCTTGCCATGCCATTTCCACCTGGCGCCTCAGTTGGACCAGCGTTCGTGCTGGACATGCAGACCGCGTGAGACGACGCTTCATCCAGTCCCAAACATGCTCAATGGGGGACAGATCCGGAGATCTTGCTGGCCAGGGTAGTTGACTTACACCTTCTAGAGCACGTTGGGTGGCACGGGATACATGCGGACGTGCATTGTCCTGTTGGAACAGCAAGTTCCCTTGCCGGTTTAGGAATGGTAGAACGATGGGTTCGATGACGGTTTCGATGTACCGTGCACTATTCAGTGTCCCCTCGACGATCACCAGTGGTGTACGGCCAGTGTAGGAGATCGCTCCCCACACCATGATGCCGGGTGTTGGCCCTGTGTGCCTCGGTCGTGTGCAGTCCTGATTGTGGCGCTCACCTGCACGGCGCCAAACACGCATACGACCATCATTGGCACCAAGGCAGAAGCGACTCTCATCGTCTCCATTCGTCCCTCCATTCACGCCTGTCGCGACACCACTGGAGGCGGGCTGCACGATGTTGGGGCGTGAGCGGAAGACGGCCTAACGGTGTGCGGGACCGTAGCCCAGCTTCATGGAGGCGGTTGCGAATGGTCCTCGCCGATACCCCATGAACAACAGTGTCCCTAATTTGCTGGGAAGTGGCGGTGCGGTCCCCTAGGGCACTGCGTAGGATCCTACGGTCTTGGCGTGCATCCGTGCGTCGCTGCGGTCCGGTCCGAGGTCGACGGGCACGTGCACCTTCCGCCGACCACTGGCGACAACATCGATGTACTGTGGAGACCTCACGCCCCACGTGTTGAGCAATTCGGCGGTACGTCCACCCGGCCTCCCGCATGCCCACTATACGCCCTCGCTCAAAGTCCGTCAACTGCACATACGGTTCACGTCCACGCTGTCGCGGCATGCTACCAGTGTTAAAGACTGCGATGGAGCTCCGTATGCCACGGCAAACTGGCTGACACTGACGGCGGCGGTGCACAAATGCTGCGCAGCTAGCGCCATTCGACGGCCAACACCGCGGTTCCTGGTGTGTCCGCTGTGCCGTGCGTGTGATCATTGCTTGTACAGCCCTCTCGCAGTGTCCGGAGCAAGTATGGTGGGTCTGACACACCGGTGTCAATGTGTTCTTTTTCCCATTTCCAGGAGTGTATATTGTGAAATCAATGGTCTCATAACACTTCCCTGTGGCACGCCACGTCTGTAGACGTCTCACCATTGAGAACAACATGCTGCGTTGTGTTTGCTAAAAACCCTTCAATCCAGCCACACAGCTAGTCTGATATTCCGTAGGCTCTTACTTTGTTTATCAGGCGACAGTGCGGAACTGTATCGAACGCCTTCCGGAAGTCAAGGAAAATGGCATCTACCAGGGAGCCTGTGTCTAATATTTTCTGGGTCTCATGAAAAAATAAAGCGAGTTGGGTCTCACACGATCGCTGTTTCCGGAATCCATGTTGACTCCTACAGAGTAGATTCTGGGTTTCCAGAAATGGCATGATACGCGAGCAAACAACACGTTCTAATCGATGTCAGAGATATAGGTCTATAGTTTGGCGCATCTGCTCGACGACCCTTCTTGATGTCTGGGACTACCTGTGCTCTTTTCCAATCATTTGGAACCTTCCGTTCCTCTAGAGATTTGCAGTACACGGCTTTTAGAAGGGGGCAACTTCTTTCGCGTACTCTGTGTAGAATCTAATTGGTATCCCGTCAGGTCCAGTGGACTTTCCTCTGTTGAGTGATTTCAGTTGTTTTTCTATTCCTTGGACACTTATTTCAATGTCAGCCATTTTTTCGTTTGTGCGAGGATTAAGAGAAGGAACTGCAGTGCGGTCTTCCTCTGTGAAACAGCTTGGGAGACTTCAACTTTGTATTTGGGACAGAAAAAACCTATAGAAAAGTCATTGGTACAAATTCAACACACCGAAACACACCAGTGGCACATGTCTGACTGACATTTGCCAACAATTCAACCTCAAAATGATGTCTACCCACTTTAGGAAAAAACCAGTTCTCAGGTAACATGCTTGGCTACCAGGTGCATTCTGCTTTCGTTCGTCTTTCGAGACTCGCTGGAAGCCAGATTTTTAATTCTATTGCAGCAGAGCTACAAGCAGGCAGATACAAACGCAATAAGGGAATCGTAAGACAACGCTCGAGCAAAATTCGTCTTGCTACTTTTAGTATCTCTTAGTGTCAGAGTACCTTATGGTACTGCAAAATTCATAATGCCACTTTTGTTTTCAGCCGACATATTTTTTGTTGTGAATACATAATTTCATCTATGAACTGCCACATTTTCATAATACTTGTGAATAGTACAGGAAATGAAGTAAATACAGACCTTTTTGAAGTCAAAAGTCGGTAATATCCTACTAATTAGTGTTGAAATAGGCGCAATCGTCTTACAGATACTTAATGCTTTATTATGATAAACTGCCGTCGTGATGTTTCTGCAGTAAGCTGAATTTAATTTGTGTTAGTACAGTGAATATTTTAATTGCTTTTTCCATTAGTTTACTGAACGCAACAGTAATCATCAAAGAGAAATTAATCATCAGCAGAATTTTCTTTCACCATATCTAAAACAATTTGACAATGCGAAAGTAGTTTACAAATTCCACGCCCGTAGAAACCTACTGCATCTAACGATGTCATTAAACCAGTGTGGTTTGAAGAGTATTTTCGTCTAGAAATGAATTGCCTTGACGGTTGAGCGATCAAGAGCGGGAAACGTAAAATTCTACGAGTATATGACGAGAGGGACAACTGCTTGAGAGATGACTTCCCTATCAATACAAGTGCCTGAAAGACGACTTTCCTATCAATCTCCTGGATAGTTTTGTTTCTAAAATCAACAGATTGCGTTATCATGCAGTAGCACAGGTGATGTAGTTTTGTCGGTCGATTTTCTTACACTGCGACCGGAAGATGTCTCAGTTGTTGGCAACAATTTCCTGCTGTGATGCACACACCCCTTGGAGCAGAATTCGTAGCCCAAAACACATTTTTGGTGCCATCAGATGTAAACTATTATGTTCACACTACCCTTTGCTCGAGTTTATGTCTTTTGGTGGGGCTCAGCCTTTCATTTCTTCTCAGAAAGTTAACGATAAAGGCATCATAACTCGTTACCAATAACAGTACTGCATAGGAATGCTCAATGAGCGACCTGATGACATTCAATAATAGTCACTCTGGTGATTGTTGTTGTTTCGAATTAGAGGAAGCAGTACTCCTACACCAGACGTCTGAACTTTCCCTGTTGAATGCAAATGTCGCATGATGGTTAAGTGGTAATCCATCACATATATCAGTAGTCGAGACTTCCTTAGTGTGGAAAATCATTCATGCTAGAACGACCTTTGTTTTAACAAGAATATCTTTTTCTGGGGTATTTTTCCCAAAAGCACTCGCACCAACCCCCATGAACCATGGACCTTGCGTTGGTGGGGAGGCTTGCGTGCCTCAACGATACAGATGGCCGTACCGTATGTGGAACCACAACGGAGGGGTATCTGTTGAGAGGCCAGACAAACGTGTGGTTCCTGAAGAGGGGCAGTAGCCTTTTCAGTTGTTGCAGGGGCAACAGTCTGGATGATTGACTGATCTGGCCTTGTAACAATAACCAAAACGGCCTTGCTGTGCTGGTACTGCGAACGGCTGAAAGCAAGAGGAATCTACAGCCGTAATTTTTCCCGAGTGCATGCAGCTTTACTGTATGGTTAAATGATGATGGCGTCCTCTTGGGTGAAATATTCCGGAGGCAAAATAGTCCCCCATTCGGATCTCCGGGCGGGGATTACTCAAGAGGACGTTGTTATCAGGAGAATGAAAACTGGCGTTCCACGGATCGGAGCGTGGAATGTGAGATCCCTTAATCGAGCAGGTAGGTTAGAAAATTTAAAAAGGGAAATGGATAGGTTAAAGTTAGATATAGTGGGAATTAGTAAAGTTCGGTGGCAGGAGGTACAAGACTTTTGGTCAGGTGAATACAAGGTTATAAATACAAAATCAATTAGAGGTAATGCAGGAGTAGGTTTAATAATGAATAAAAAAATCGGCGTGCGGGTAAGCTAATACAAACAGCATAGTGAACGCATTATTGTGGCCAAGATGGACACGAAGCCCACGTCTACTACAGTAGTAGAAGTTTATATGCCAACTAGCTCTGCAGATGATGAAGAAATTGATGAAATGTATGATGAGATAAAAGAAATTATTCAGATAGTGAAGGGAGACGAAAATTTAATAGTCATGGGTGACTGGAATTCGAGTGTAGGAAAAGGGAGAGAAGGAAACATAGAAGGTGAATGGGGCTAAGAAATGAAAGAGGAAGCCGTCTGGTAGAATTTTGCACAGAGCATAACTTAATCATAGCCAACACTTGGTTCAAGAATCATAAAAGAAGGTTTTATACATGGAAGGATCCCGGAGATTCTAAAAGATATCAGATAGATTATATAATGGTAAGACAGAGATTTAGGAACCAGGTTTTAAATTGTAAGACATTTCCCGGGGCAGATGTGGACTCTGACCACAATCTATTGGTTAAGAACTGTAAATTAAAACTGAACAAACTGCAAAAAGGTGGGAATTTAAGGAGATGGGATCTGGATAAACTGACAGAACCAGAGGTTGTACAGAGTTTCAGGGGGAGCATAAGGGAACAATTGACAGCAGTGGGGGAAAGAAATACAGTAGAAGAAGAATGGGTAGCTTTGAGGGGTGAAATATTGAAGGCAGCAGAGGATGAAATAGGTAAAAAGACGAGGGCTAGTAGAAACCCTTGGGTAACAGAAGAAATATTGAATTTAAGTGATGAAAGGAGGAAATATAAAAATGCAGTAAATGAAGCAGGCAAAAAGGAATACAAACGTCTCAAAAATGAGATCGATAGGCGGTGCAAAATGGCTAAGCAGGGATGGCTAGAGGACAAATGTAAGGATGTAGAGGCTTGTCTCACTAGGGGTAAGGTAGATACAGCCTACAGGAAAATTAAAGAGACCTTTGGAGAGAAGAGAACCACTTGTATGAATATCAAGAGCTCAGATGGAAACCCAGTTCTAAGCAAAGAAGGGAAAGCAGAAAGGTGGAAGGAGTATATAGAGGGTCTATACAAGGGCGATGTACTTGAGGACAATATTATCGAAATGGAAGAGAATGCAGATGAAGATGAAATGGGAGATACGGTACTGCGCGAAGAGTTTGACAGACCACTGAAAGATCTGAGCCGAAACCAGGCCCCGGGAGTAGACAACATTCCATTAGAACTACTGACAGCATAGGGGCATAGGGAGAGCCAGTCCTGACAAAACTCTACCATCTGGTTAGGAAGATGCATGAGACAGGCGAAGTTTCCAATCCCAAAGAAAGCAGGTGTGAGACAGATGTGAAAATTACCGAACCATCAGTTGAATAAGTCACAGCTGCAAAATACTAACACGAATTATTTACAGACGAATGGAAAAACTGGTAGAAGCCGACATCGGGGAAGATCCGTTTGGGTTCCATAGAAATGTTGGAACACGTGAGGCAATACTGACCTTAAGACTTATCTTAGAAGAAAGATTAAGGAAAGGCAAACCTACGTTTCTAGCATTTGTAAACTTAGAGAAAGCTTTTGACAATGTTGACTGGAATACTCTCTTCCAAATTCTAAAGGTGGCAGGGGTAAAATACAGGGAGCGAAAGTCTGTTTACAATTTGTACAGAAACCAGATGGCAGTTATAAGAGTCGAGGGACATGAAAGGGAAGCAGTGGTTGGGAAGGGAGTGAGACAGGGTTGTAGCCTCTCCCCGATGTTACTCAATCTGTATATTGAGCAAGCAGTAAAGGAAACAAAAGAAAAATTTCGAGTAGGTATTAAAATCCATGGAGAAGAAATAAAAACTTTGAGGTTCGCCGATGACATTGTAATTCTGTCAGAGACAGCAAAGGACTTGGAAGAGCAGTTGAATGGAATGGACAGTGTCTTGAAAGGAGGATATAAGATGAACATCAACAAAAGCAAAACGAGGATAATGGAATGTAGTCGAATTAAGTCGGGTGATGGTGAGGGAATGAGATAAGGAAATGAGACCCTTAAAGAAGTAAAGGAGTTTTGCTATTTGGGGAGCAAAATAACTGATGATGGTCAAAGTAGAGAAGATATAAAATGTAGACTGCCAATGGCAAGGAAAGCGTTTCTGGAGAAGAGAAATTTGTTAACATCGAGTATAGATTTAAGTGTCAGGAAGTCGTTTCTGAAAGTATTTGTATGGAGTGTAGCCATGTATGGAAGTGAAACGTGGACGATAAATAGTTTGGACAGGAAGAGAATAGAAGCTTTCGCAATGTGGTGCTACAGAAGAATGCTGAAGATTAGATGGGTAGATCACATAACTAATGAGGGGGTAGTGAATAGAATTGGGGAGAAGAGAAGTTTGTGGCACAACTTGACTAGAAGAAGGGATCGGTTGGTAGGACATGATCTGAGGCATCAAGGGATCACAAATTTAGCATTGGAGGGCAGCGTGGAGGGTAAAAATCGTAGAGGGAGACCAAGAGATGAATATACTAAGCAGATTCAGAAGGATGTAGGTTGCAGTAGGTACTGGCAGATGAAGGAGCTTGCACAGGATAGAGTAGCATGGAGAGCTGCATCTAACCAGTCTCAGGACTGAAGACCACAACAACAACAACTCGCTCCACACACAGTTCAAATCTTTCTAGTTGCCTCCTCTGCATTCACCCCTCTGTTATACCAAAAGTATATATTGTGTTGCAGATATTACACCTTTTTGCACTTGCGACTCAATTTTACAATGCTTAACCGTAGTTCATGATTTTCAGGTATGCAAAATCCAATGCTTACCTGTAAGATGATAACTAGAGCTTCAAATTCGAAAATGACAGTTGATACATACACTGACAGCATCGCGCCGCCTTCAGATGGGCGGCGCCGGATCTCAAGCGGCGGGTGGCGTCTGGCCGGTGGCCGGTAGCCGCTGCAGCACGAGGAAACGTTCGAGCGTAAGCTGTTCTGATCACGTCGCAGCCATGAGCTGTCCTGCGGAATTGTTTGTAGAAGTTCTTGTTACTGCTGGTGGGTAGAATGTGAAGCGAATTATGTTCGATGTTCAATCAGATTCATAACTTTAGACGAGGGCCGAAATGTAAAAAAAAAAAAAATATTACTGTTGGACGCGAATAGGCGACCAGAAGTTTAGAATGCACGACGGTTTCCACTAGACCACGGGTTCACACAATCCAACAACACTTCGGAAGTAGACACTACTTCCTCTTGACACTCCCCCATCTTACAGTGTTGCCAGATAGTGCAGATGGCTGGACTTAGAGTTGTCAGGGCGTTCAGTTTTATTGGCCACCTTAAGAGAACGACTCGGACTTAGTCTCCTTGGCGGCCAGCCGGCGGTCAGTTTTTTTGTCTAAGTCTGTACCTGACTCTTTCGTCGAATAAAATTATTGTGTAGTTTCTTGCAATGATCAGCCATGTTTATGATGCCAGAATCCTGCAAGGCAGGAAATATTAAATTTAAATCTCCGTACGCTGGTTTAACAACAATTATATTTTGAGGGTTGTGTTCATGGGCGTCAACAGTTGGAATGTGCCATTTTGACATAATTACGTTTTTAGCGTGCGTACGGGGTAGTCGAGTTTTGGCGCTGGGTGCAGTAATCGTTGTTGTAGCATGACCCAGTGAAGGGATTTGCTACTGACAATATTTCACAGAAAGACCGCCATCATGTTTGTGAGTGAAGAAAATAACATAAAGTGCTGCTGATCAGTTTTCAAGAACCTAAAAGAAGGAATACAGTGCGCCGATGTAATTGAGTCCAGTCTAACTTATCCGTGTGAAAATAATATTCACCTGACTTGTGTAATCTTAATGTTCATGTTGGTTGACAGGTGCATATGAAGGGTGCAGGAAAGGAAGTGACACATTAGTAAATTAATAGTTTTGAGTCCCTATTAAAAGCGAGTTTGGTATCAATGTATTTTGTTCCTTTAGTTGATTTCAGAGTACTTTTATGCAAGATCAGCCAGTCGTGACGTTAAAAAATTATATCACATTATTCAAATGACTACATAAGCTTAATTGTAATGTCATTAATCTCAACTTTAAAAATGGCAAAACGCCGATTAGTCCCTTCACTTCTGGTACCGTTCACATGCTAAACGCTGTAGAAGAAAGCGACATGTTTGTTCTTGAATCTGGATTTTTATTCATTGTAACTGCAAAAAGAACTTAAGTAAAAAATAAAACTTAATTAATGCGACCTGTGATGTTGTACCTCTTTGGCTACGTCGTCTATATTTGTGTCATTTGGGCTGCATGCAATTGCTAGGCACACATCTCGAAAATTCAATGTACTCCTGCGTTTTACGACGTTCTTTAAAAAGAGCTGTAAGCTGTGTGTCGCGTTGAGTTCGATTATTTCATTTCTAAAATAATTTTTATGAAGCCAAAATTGGCAGAATAACTTGAGATCATCATGGCCAAAATGCAAAGGATTTCCTACGAGAATGAAAGAAACGTCGTATATTTCTAATATCTGCAAATCTCTTTTTATTTCTTCCAAATATTCTTTCAAATAGTGCACCATGTATTGGTAAGCGCTGTCGGCAATAGTTGAGTCTGATCGGAGCATAGCAATAGTTGGAAAATTAGACAACTCTTTCTCTTAACCAAATTCTTCTTCCCATATTTCTTTGAAATTTCTATTCTCTTCACTTACCTTTCTCTTAGACACTATTTTTGATGGTACGCCAGACATTATTTATTCCAATAAAGACAATCACACGACCATCGGTTACAAATACATTTACGTATAGTAGGTTCTGAGTAACAATAACACACTGATAAGCCGAAGCATTCTGACCACTGCCCGCCGCGGCGTTGGATGCCACCTGGTGGCGTTGCGGGCACATGACGCGGTAACAAAAGTGAGAGGAGCTGATACAGACGAGGGACCACTCGAGCGAAGGTATCGGCCAAAAATGGGGAATTCATTGATATAAGCGAATTTGACAAAGGGCAGATTATTATTACGCAGAGCCTGTGAACGAGTTTTTCGGAAATGTCGTGAACATCTACCAAAACTGGTAGAAGGACAGTGGAATTACCACTAGGCTCTTAATTCTTGATCGTCCACCACTCTCGGCAGAACTTTGGGTTCGGAGACAGGTTTTCTCTGTGAAGTAGGATACATCGTGATTTGAGGCATGTCTCCGGAGAGCGCACAGTGCTGGTGCATGCACAAGGGTTTTGGAGCACACCGTTTATCGTACGGTTTATTGACACATAGTCAGCACGGTTTCAGAAAATATCGTTCTTGTGAAACACAACTAGCTCTATATACTCACGAAGTCATAACTGCTATCTACAGGGGATGTCAAATTGATTCCATATTTTTAGTTTTCCAGAAGGCTTTCGACACCGTTCCTCACAATCGTCTTCTAACCAAACTGCGTGCCTACGGAGTATCGGCCCAGTTGTGCGACTGGATTCGTGATTTCCTGTCAGAAAGGTCACAGTTCGTAGTAATAGACGGAAAGGCATCGAGTAAAACAGAAGTAATATACGCCGTTTCCCAAGGAAGTGTTCTAGGCCCTCTATTGTTTCAGATCTATATTAACGACATGGGAGACAATTTGAGTAGCACTCTTAGATTATTTGCAGATGATGCCGCCATTTACAGTCTTGTAAAGTCATCAGATGACCAAAACGAATTGCAAAATGATTTAGATATCTGTGTGGTGAGAAAAGTGGCAATTGCCCCTGAATAAAGGAAAGTGTGAAGTTATTCACATGAGTAGTAAAAGAAATTAGCTAAATTTCGATTACGCGATAAGTCACACAAATCTGAACGCTGTAAATTCAACTAAATACTTAGGGATTACAATTACAAATAACCTAAATTCGAACGATCACATAGATAATTGTGGGTAGAGCAAACCAAAGACTGCGATTCAAAGGCAGAACACTTAGAAGGTGCAACAGGTCTACTAAAGAGACTGCGTATACCACGCTTTTCTGCCCTATTCTGGAGTATTGCTGTGCGGTGTGGGATCCGCATCAGGTGGGACTGACCAATGACATCGAAAAAGTACAGTGAAGGGCAGCTCTTTTTGCATTATCGCGAAATAGGGGAGATAGTGTCATAGACATGATACGTGAATTGGAGTGGCAATCATTAAAACAAAGGCGTTTTTCGTTGCGAAGGGATCTTCTCATAAAATTTCAGTCACCAGTTTTCTCCTCCGATTGCGAAAACATTCTGTTGGCACCCACCTACATAGGGAGAATAATCATCACGATAAAATAAGAGAAATCAGGGCTCGCACAGAAAAATTTAAGTGCTCGTTTTTCCCGCGTGCCGTTCGAGAGTGGAACAGTAGAGAGACAGTTTGAAGGTGGTTCATTAAACCCTCTGCCAGGCACTTAATTGTGAATAGCGCAGTAATCACGTAGATGTAGATGTAGATGTAGAACATGGAGCTCCGCAGCAGACTACCTCTACGTGTTCACATGTTGAGCCAACGACATCGTCTATTACTGTTGCAGTGGGCATGGGACCATCGGGATTCGACTGCCGATCAATGGGAGCGTGTCGGCTCTTCGGGTACATTACATTTCTGCTACACTAGTTCGATTGCGTCTCCACAAACGCCGTCATCGAGGTGATCGGCGGCTAGGAACGTGCAGCGTGCCACGGGCGCTCGCTGGTGGGAGCAATATTATGCAACGGGAGACGTTCTCCTGCGCTTCCATGGGACTTCTGGTAGTAATGGGACACACGCTGGCAGCTGCGAACCAGCTGGATCCGTTCAGGCTTGATTGCTTCCCTAACGGCGATGTCATCTTTGAGCGGTATAATTGTCCTCGTCTCGGAGCCAGAACCGTGCTACAATGGTCTGAGGACCATATAGTGAACTCACGTTGGTGTCTCGTCGACCAAATTTGCCTGATATAAATCCTATGGGACCCATCTGGGTCGCTATCGGGCGCTATCACCGCGTACGCAAATCAGTGGCCCGTTATTTACGCGAATTACATGACCTGTGCGTAGACGTATAATGCCACATACCTCCACAAACCTAGCAATAAACTATCGGATCCCTGATACGCAGAATCAGGGACCTATTTCGTTCCCAAGACGGTGGTCATAATGTTTTACCTCATCAGTGTATATTGAATAAAAATAGTGTTCGAACTTCAAGATGCGAATTAAATATTTCAGATGAACGGTCAACGTAAGAAACGAAAACAGCAATAATAACGTAACATAACAAATCACATATTTTAGCGTTGTTTTAAATACGTTTAAAAAACTGCTAAAGCACGTTTCACAACGGGCGAATGAATTTTATTTTAAATAAAAGCAGAAACAAATGTAGGGAAAAAGATATAAGAAGGACGGCTAAATTTATATTTGGCATTGCGGCAGAGGTCATTGATGGACGGAGCTCAGCAGAAAATAGTGGTGCACCCTAGTTCCCACGGCGCCGCTGCGCGATTTCTATCTCGCTATGGCCAATGCGGCTGGCAATCGACCAAATTTCGTAGCCTCAGACGTTTCGAATCATGTGGACTGCAGTACGCCGGTAGGTGACGTGTGCTGCTTAGATCGTTTAATTTTTATGAAAGTGACGATATTAATTTATCTAATGTTCCTCTCCGATTTGTAATCATAATGCTACGCAATGCCCAGCAAAAAATTACCGTAACGGCTGACAAGACATCTGCCGGTAAATGCTTAGTGTGAACGTGCGAAGCCGGGGACGGGTCACTAATACACGTGTACACGTGTGAAGCCGGGGGCGGGTCGCTAGTCTTGTTATAAAATACGGCTAAGAACCGAGGGCCACGTGAATACTTGATACGGGCTCATACAGCCCGCGGGCTGCAGTTTAACGACCACTGTATCGATTACTGCAAACATAACGTGACAGAAGAATTGTGTTCCAGATTGATTCAAGGAGAGAATCATGCAACTCAAACAAGTAGGGACATCAAAGGGCAAGAAGCAGCGATCATAAAAAAGACTTCAAAAAGTCTCCCTACATCACATCCGGAATTCTCTTCAGACAAAGACCAAAGCCAAACGAACAACGCAGACACCGAGCAGTCCCAAACCATGGCGTACAAGACGGATAACCAAGGTCCGAGCAGCCATTTCAATTTGTTCGTCACAAGAAAAGCAACAGAAAATGAAAGTAATTCTTCAAAATGCCATCTACCAGCACGAGAACCACACAAGTACAAACAGCAATTAAATATGAATCTCTTCAAACCGCAGATACGAACGCTGCAGAAACTCAACCAGGCCATCCACATCAGCCACTACCCAGTTTTGACAAAAGCCAAAACACCCATAACCATCAACTACTTCAGTCCGGAACCGCGCGATCACTACGGTCGCAGGTTCGAATCCTGCCTCGGGCATGGATGTGTGTGATGTCCTTAGGTTAGTTAGGTTTAAGTAGTTCTAAGTTCTAGGGGACTGATGACCTCAGAAGTTAAGTCCCATAGTGCTCAGAGCCATTTGAACTATTTTTGAATCATCAACTACACAGGAAAATACATTGAACTCAACTCTGCTCTCAAACAGAGAATAATTGGACCTTTGAAAGCACTATACAAAACTAACCAAATTAAATACCACTTTGACGCCCTAGATGATCGAAGAGCTGCACTTCAGTTCTTTCAAGAGATTAAGATTCCATTATATACCCACCAACTGGCAACAGATAGAGAAAGACAAGATGTTATCAAATGGATACCTGTGGAAGTTGTGGAAGAGAACTGAAGAGACTTAAATTCAGTGTCACGTCTGTGCATTAATACAAGAGACGAGATCTGCACACAAGGAAGGTCATTCCCAAAGAATCTCAAAATGACGCAGTATATGATATATGTTTCATACAAGAATAGAATTAGACAATTACAAAACAAAGGACGGCCCTGCCCAATGCAAGCGCTGTCAAGAGTTCTTTCAAAGAGCTAATTATTGTACAATACCGACTAGATGTGTCAGATCTGCAGACAACCACCATTCTGCACAAATCCTCGCAACGGAACACCTAAATATGCAAACTACAATTACCCAGGACATCCAGCTTCCTCGAGAGGATGCAAGGAGTATCAGCAAGCAATCAGATTGTACCACCATAAACAACGAAGAAGTAAGAACCACAGGAACAACATCCCGGTTCCTAACAGAAATCTTCCCACCACTACGAACATCCACTTGAAATCGCAACGACAGTTCAGTCCAGGACAGAATCCAACATGAAGAAAACTCAATGACGTTATAAGACGGAAAACGAATGGAAATTCGACAAAATCTTGCTTTGCGGAGATCTAAATGTGAAGCATATAGCATGGAATTCACGCCAAGAGAACGCAACAGAAAGGAAACTTTAAGACCTTGAAGAACGCGTCCAGTCCACTGAACCAGAAGAACAGACACTTATACCAACCATACGAATCACAGATCAGATATATTGGATACAGTAATCGTAAAAAGCGTCATCCCATACCTCATCTTAAGAACCATCAATGATTTGACATCAAATAACAATCCCATTCTCGGTCGTATTTCACGAGCAATTGATGCACCAATGCCAACAGCAAAAAAAGCCGTGGAATGGAGTAAATTACAATGGTGGGGAAATTAGAGTATTAGACCAGCAGAAAATGTCACCACAACGGAACATATTGACCAAACAATTGGGACACCGTCCTCGAAACTTAAAAGAGCAGCCAGGCAAGTTTCAGCAATAACAATTTTTCAGAATCCATCCTACGAAACACTTTTTCCTGCACTGCAAGACCTTAGAAAATTTATAAGAGCCAGGAAACAAAGGCATCGAACGCTTAACCCAGCTTACAGAAAGAAATGAAGCAGTTGTCTTGAGAAATAACTAGAAGAACCAAGGAATTGCTCTCTCACCTGTGGGAATATAGAATGTCAACTCTGCAACTACGACATCGACGTGAATGGCAACTTATCCGCACCATCTGAAAACTACGACAACCGAGAAAGGGCTCTGCTGGGCAACAGTAGACTGACGTTTTGTCCCCTGGAAAAGGCAGAATTATACGCAACAACGTTCGAAGAACAACACATTATTAATCTAAACAATTTCCAAAATCACCAAATTAAGGACAATGGAGCAGTACAATCAGCCAACATAATACGCAACGCCAGAAGCAGAGAACAGCCGGAAACACACCACATGAGCTGAAACGAATCATCAAGAACCTCAATATCAACTTAGCATCCGGACCTGAAGACATAACTAATGACTATGTCAAACATCTGCCACGAAAGCCGCTAGTATTTACAACTAGAATTAACAATAGCTGTTCAGTCAATGAATATTAAACCACTCCCAAATGGTAAACGGCAAATGTTGTGGCAATTTTCAAGCCAGACAAAGATCTCAAAGATCCAAGGAGCTATTTGCCCACAAGCCTGTTTTCAATATTTGGAAAAGTCCTTGAGAAAATATTACTGACAAGAATCATATCACCTGCTTTTTGGACAACAATTTTCATATGCCCCGAACAATTCGCGTATCAACAGCAACTTTCAGCAGTGATGCAGCCCCTCCGCATATCGGATTACCTAGCCTGTACTATGATTATTGAAGAAATTGCAAAAAGGTGGGATTTTAAGGAGATGGGACCGGGATAAACTGAAAGAACCAGAGGTTGTACAGAGTTTCAGGGAGAGCATAAGAGAACAATTGACAGGAATGGGGGAAAGAAATACAGTAGAAGAAGAATGGGTAGCTCTGAGGGATGAAGTAGTGAAGGCAGCAGAGGATCAAGTAAGTAAAAAGACGAGGGCTAGTAGAAATCCTTGGGTAACAGAAGAAATATTGAATTTAAGTGATGAAAGGAGGAAATATAAAAATGCAGTAAATGAAGCAGGCAAAAAGGAATACAAACGTCTCAAAAATGAGATCGACAGCAAGTGCAAAATGGCTAAGCAGGCATGGCTAGATGACAAATGTAAGGATGTAGAGGCTTATCTCACTAGGCGTAAGATAGATACAGCCTACAGGAAAATTAAGAGACATTTGGAGAAAAGAGAGCCATTTGTATGAATATCAAGAGCTCAGATGGAAACCCAGTTTTAAGCAAAGAAGGAAAAGCAGAAAGGTGGAAGGAGTATATAGAGGGTCTATACAAGGGCGTTGTACTTGAGGACAATATTATGGAAATGGAAGAGGATGTAGATGAAGATGAAATGGGAGATACGATACTGCGTGAAGAGTTTGACATAGCACTGAAAGACCTGAGGCGTAACTAGGCCCCGGGAGTAGACAACATTCCATTAGAACTACTGACGGCCTTGGGAGAGCCAGTCCTGACAAAATTCTACCATCTGGTGAGCAAGATGTACGAGATAATTCCAATCCCAAAGAAAGCAGGTGTGAGACAGATGTGAAAATTACCGAACTATCAGTTTAATAAGTCACAGATGTGAAAATTACCGAACTATCAGTTTAATAAGTCACAGCTGCAAAATACTAACGCGAATTATTTACAGACGAATGGAGAAACTGGTAGAAGCCGACCTCGGGGAAGATCAATTTGGATTCCATAGAAATGTTGGAACACGTGAGGCAATACTGACCTTAAGACTTATCTTAGAAGAAAGATTAAGGAAAGGCAAACCTACGTTTCTAGCATTTGTAAACTTAGAGAAAGCTTTTGACAATGTTGACTGGAATACTCTGTTCCAAATTCTAAAGGTGGTAGGGGTAAAATACAGGGAGCGAAAGTATATTTACAATTAGTACAGAAACCAGATGGTAGTTATAAGAGGTGAGGGGCATGAAAGGGAAGCAGTGGTTGGGAAGAGAGTGAGATAGGGTTGTAGCCTCTCCCCGATGTTATTCAATCTGTATATTGAACAAGCAGTAAAGGAAACAAAAGAAAAATTTCGAGTAGGTATTAAAATCCATGGAGAAGAAATAAAAACTTTGAGGTTCGCCGATGACATTGTAATTCTGTCAGAAACAGCAAAGGACTTGTTAGAGCAGTTGAACGGAATGGACAGTGTCTTGAAAGAAGGATATAAGATGAACATCAACAAAAGCAAAACGAGGATAATGGAATGTAGTCGAATTAAGTCGGGTGATGGTGAGGGAATTAGATAAGGAAATGAGACCCTTAAAGAATTAAAGGAGTTTTGCTATTTGGGGAGCAAAATAACTGATGATGGTCGAAGTAGAGAAGATATAAAATGTAGACTGCCAATGGCAAGGAAGGCGTTTCTGAAGAAGATAAATTTGTTAACATCGAGTATAGATTTAAGTGTCAGGAAGTCATTTCTGATAGAATTTGTATGGAGTGTAGCCATGTATGGAAGTGAACAGTGAACGATAAGTAGTTTGGACAGGAAGAGAATAGAAGCTTTTGGAAATGTAGTGCTACAGAAAAATGCTGAAGATTAGATGGGTAGGTCACATAACTAATGAGAAGGTATTGAATAGAATTGGGGAGAAGAGAAGTTTGTGGCACAACTTGACTAGAAGAAGGGATCGGTTGGTACGACATGTCCTGAGGCATCAAGGGATCACAAATTTAGTATTGGAGGGCAGCGTGGAGGGTAAAAATCGTAGAAGGAGTCCAAGAGATGAATAAACTAAGCAGATTCAGAAGGATGTAGGTTGCAGTAGGTACTGGGAGATGAAGGAGCTTGCACAGAATAGAGTAGCATGGAGAGCTGCATGAAACCAGTCTCAGGAGTGAAGACCACAAGAACAACGACAACTATGATTATTTTAAAGTACACAGCTGCTACATTCCTTGATGTAGAAAAAGCGTTCGATATAGTGTGGAGATATAAAGTACTCACAAAACTGAAAATTGGAAATTTGTCGTAAGTTCTGTGGGACCAAACTGCTGAGGTCATCGGTCCCTAAGCTTACACACTACTTAACCTAACTCATTCTAACTTACGCTACGGGCAACACACACACCCATGCCCGATTGAGGACTCCGGTCTCCGACGGGGCACAAAACTGAAACACTATCAAATTCATGGAAAAAGATCGGAAAAAGTAAACTGAAGGAATTCTGTAAGGCTCGACACTTTCGCCCATTCTGCTTAAGTACGAATGATCTCCCAAAACTGCGGAACGTACTACTAGCGCAGTTTGCAGATGACACAACGCTCATGTCTAGCAGCAGACAACCGAGTATTGCCGTAAAAAGACTTCAGCATCAACTGGACAGCCTTCAACTCTGGGCAGCTGATAACAGTATCACGACTAACCCCCTGAAAACAAATCTTATCCTCTTCACTCGCCACGACCAGTACGAGACAGAAAACTAAATGAGAAAAGCTAATGAAAACAATTGATGGGCTGTATCCCGTGCTTAGCAGCACTGATATGCCTATCAAGACTCAGGATCTGTCAAGTGACTATTATACCTGTGATGCTGTATGGTAGTTCCTCCTGGGCACAGCCAGTAAATCCAACCACAAAACTCTGAGAAACTCATCTGCAGAAATCAGCACGGTTTTTCGAAACAGCGGTCATGCGAGACACAGCTGGCCCTCTTTGTGCATGATATACAATAGGCTGTAAAGACCGGCTCCCAGGTTGATGCCATATTTCTCGACTTTCGGAAGGCGTTCGACTCAGTTCCGCACTGCCGCTTGCTACATTAAGTGCGCGCTTACGGTCTATTCGATGACATATGCCGTTGGATAGAAAGTTTTCTAACAGACGAGGAACAGTATGTCGTCGTGAACGGGGTGACTTCAACAGAAACAAGAGTAACTTCAGGTGTGCCCCAGGATAGCGTAATAGGTCCTATGATTTTTACGATTTACATAAACGATCTGATTGATGTATTGAGAGCGGCCTTAGACTGTTTGCCGATGATGCTGTAATCTACAGTAAAGTAGTATCACACGAAAGTTGTGAACAAATCAAAGAGGATTTGCAGAAAATAAATGCGTGGTGTAATGACTGGCAGATATCTCTCAATATTAGTAAGTGTAACCTACTTCGTATAAAAAGGCGAAAATCCCCATTAATGTACGATTACAAAATAAATGAACAGTCTTTGGAAGCGGTAACGTCCGCCAAGTATCTGGGTGCGACAATTGGAAATGATCTCAAACGGAATGATCAGATTACACAAGTAACGGGTAAGGCGAACTCTAGATTGCGGTTTATTGGTAGAATCCTGAAGCGACGCAGACCTTCAACAAAGGAAATTGCTTACAATACGTTAGTTCGTCCAGCCTTGGAGTATTGTTCGTCTGTATGGTACCCTTACCAGTTGGGTCTGACTCAAGAGATTGAGAAGGTCCAAAGAAGAGCGGCAAGATTCGTGACTGGTACATTTAGCCATCGCGAGAACGTTACAAATCTCATAGAAAGTTTGAAGTGGGACACACTTGCAGATAGACGGCACGCTAAACAGATGGGGCCTGCTCACTAAATTCCGAAATCCGATCTTCACCGACGAAGTTGAGCATACATTATTACCACCAACTTTAAAATCGCGCAATGCTCACCATTCAAAGATAAGGGACATAACATCTCGTTCTGAGGCGTTGAGACAGTCGTTTTTCCGTCGCGCGATCCGCGAGTGAAACAGAGGGGTGAGTGGGGGTGGGGAATATGACTTTGGCGCGAATTGTGCCCTCCGCCGCACACCGCTTGGTGGCTAGCGGAGTATATATGTAGATGTAGAAGTAACTACAATAATCCAAAATACATGTCTCCACCTAATACGTGAAGCCCGAAAGTGCACAACAATACAAACCATGCACAACCGACTAATCAGATCGAAGACGGAAAACTTAGTAGACAAAATCGATGCAGTGAGGCCTGATATACATTGAAGACAGCGCCACTAACCCTCGAGCAGTAAAAGAGGTTCCACAATAAATAAAGGGAATGAAGGACAAACGTATCTAAGAGCCTACTGTCCCACAAAAGTTAACACATAAAGAGAAACTTGAACCCTTATCCTTATATCCTTGGAAGTCCAACCGCCAACGGCAGCGGCACAATGTATTTTTGGCCACTACCTGCCGCTCCCCACGTCTGTACCGCTCGAAGCCATGCCCCCTACCTCTCCCCTAGGCCCCTGCCCCCTATGCTACGTCACAGGTACCCAATGAATGGCAACGACCAGTAATATGCCCTATACATGAGATGTGGAAAACAAGCAGGTGTGAGAATTACGGGGACATATTATTATGTAGCGGATGGGTCCTACAAGACCCTTGGTGCATTCTCTAAGTAAGGTTTTTACCGTATACAGGGTGTTACAAAAAGGTACGGCCAAACTTTCAGGAAACATTCCTCACACACAAAGAAAGAAAATATGTTATGTGGACATGTGTCCGGAAACGCTTACTTTCCATGTTAGAGCTCATTTTATTACTTCTCTTCAAATCACATTAATCATGGAATGGAAACACACAGCAACAGAACGTACCAGCGTGACTTCAAACACTTTGTTACAGGAAATCTTCAAAATGTCCTCCGTTAGCGAGGATAGATGCATCCACCCTTCGTCGCATGGAGTCCCTGATGCGCTGATGCAGCCCTGGAGAATGGCGTATTGTATCACAGCCGTCCACAATACGAGCACGAAGAGTCTCTACGTTTGGTACCGGGGTTGCGTAGACAAGAGCTTTCAAATGCCCCCATAAATGAAAGTCAAGAGGGTTGAGGTCAGGAGAGCGTGGAGGCCATGGAATTGGTCCGCCTCTACCAATCCATCGGTCACCGAATCTGTTGTTGAGAAGCGTACGAACACTTCGACTGAAATGTGCAGGAGCTCCATCGTGCATAAACCACATGTTGTGTCGTACTTATAAAGGCACATGTTCTAGCAGCACAGGTAGAGTATCCCGTATGAAATCATGATAACGTGCTCCATTGAGCGTAGGCGGAAGAACATGGGGCCCAATCAAGACATCCTCAACAATGCCTGCCCAAACGTTCACAGAAAATCTGTGTTGATGACGTGATTGCACAATTGCGTGCGGATTCTCGTCAGCCCACACATGCTGATTGTGAAAATTTACAATTTGATCACGTTGGAATGAAGCCTCATCCGTAAAGAGAACATTTGCACTGAAATGAGGAGTGACACATTGTTGGATGAACCATTCGCAGAAGTGTACCCATGGAGACCAATCAGCTGCTGATAGTGCCTGCACACGCTGTACATGGTACGGAAACAACTGGTTCTCCCGTAGCACTCTCCATACAGTGACGTGGTCAACGTGACCTTGTACAGCAGCAACTTATCTGAGGCTGACATTGGGGTTATCGTCAACTGCACGAAGAATTGCCTCGTCCATTGCAGGTGTCCTCGTCGTTCTAGGTCTTCCCCAGTCGCGAGTCATAGGCTGGAATGTTCCGTGCTCCCTAAGACGCCGATCAATTGCTTCGAACGTCTTCCTGTAGGGACACCTTCGTTCTGGAAATATATCTCGATACAAACGTACCGCGCCGCGGCTATTGCCCCGTGCTAATCCATACATCAAATGTATCTGTAAACAGTGCACTGACTGCAAAACTACGTTCGTGATGAACACTAACCTGTTGATGCTACGTACTGATTTGCTTGATGCTAGTACTGTAGAGCATTGAGTCGCATGTCAACACAAGCACCGATGTCAACATTACCTTCCTTCAATTGGGCCAACTGGCGGTGAATCGAGGAAGTACAGTACATACTGACGAAACTAAAATGAGCTCTAACATGGAAATTAAGCGTTTCCGGACACATGTCCACATAACATCTTTTCTTTATTTGTGTGTGAGGAATGTTTCCTGAAAGTTTGGCTGTACCTTTTTGTAACACCCTGTATAGGGGAAAACCTTGAAGAGAACCAAGCTGATTTCAAAGAAGCTTGCCAACCACGGAGCAAATACTCATACTCAGACAAGTAATTGCAGTAGTCTGATAAAAATGTTTGTTGCCTTTTAATAGATTTCAAGAAAGCCTACAATAGTGTCCACAGAAAAAGCAAGTGGAGGATAATGGAAGAAGCAGAGGTAACTCCGAAACTAATCAGGCTAACCAAAATGTGCATTGAGAAAACTAAAGATAAATTAAAGTTCAAGGAAGGGAGTCTGAAGGTTTTGCAGTGGAGACACATGTCAAACATGGAGAATGCATCTCCTTCAACCTATGATTTGATATTGGAAAAGGTCACAAAAGTAGCGTCTTCAAATTGAAGAGGTGTAAATGTAGATGATCAAGTGACAATTTAGCGTTTGAAACTTCCTGGCAGATTAAAACTGTGTGGCCGACCGAGACTCGAACTCGGGACCCTTTGCCTTTCGCGGCAAGTGCTTTAACATCTTTTTTTTTTTTTTTTCAATGTCAGGCTTACCACCTTTGCTGACATAAATTTTGTTGTACTACCGCATAAATAATGTCTACAATGTCCATATGTTGACAAATAGTGGCTGATTATAAAATTAATTAATTAAGGAAATGAATAAAACTGAAAATGCCCAAATGAAAGACATGAAGACATTGCGGATAGGACAAATACAAAAGAAACATGCTCCTGTAGCAATGAAATGAAATTCGTGTCGGGAGCGACACCTGCTCACAACCCGACGTTCGATATAGCAAGAGAGCCATCTATCGACTCGTTCTCCAGACGTTGGTGTAAGACTGGGTCGTCTTCTCGAAAGTAACTAAGGGTCCGTAAGTGTGATCGATGTCTATCTCGGCTTCTTCGTCTATCTCATCTCTCACCCGTCACATCCCATCTGGCCGGCGGGTCGGTAAATGTAAGTCGCAAGTAATTAGCGAAGTCTTGCCCATATTTCTGATGCTGTTGCAGCTTCGTGTGTCCATCCAGGAGAAAATGCCAAAAATCAATTTTGTCCTTTTCCGATTCGTTATACACGTAGCCCACCACCATTCCCCGTACCCATGTCACTGCATTGGTTTTTTGGACCGGAAAATAAGATTCTTGGGGGAAAAAAAGTGTGTCTGACGAAATTGTGTGAGGGGCGGAGCGTAACAGGAACGCCAATATCTGTTGTGCCAAGTGCCACACTGGAGCCGTCCCACTACATGCTAAACGATGTTCATCAGTGTCCACTGTTGCGCAGTCTAAACATAGTGGAGTGTCTGGCAAATGAATCGCGTGCCGCCGTTGATTCGTTGCGAACTTCCTATTTACCACCACGTACCATGTTGAGCGTACCGAAGTTGGAAGGTAAACGTTCCGTATAACGCGCCATATCTGTCGCCAGTTCTTGTCTTTGTAGTTCTTTTCCAGGGTATTCCTGGGGCACCGGCGCAGTAAGAGTTGGTATACATCTCGCGTCGTCGGTAGTCGTGTTGTTGGGAAGGAGTCTCTGACATAGCTAAGCTCCAAAAAAACAAAAAGACTTGAAATGTGACAGCTTCGGTGAGATATGTCCCACATTGACTGGGGGCAGCATTGAAGTGGGCGCTAGTACATCGGCCAACGCACCCGAGATATTGCGAAATAGACCGCGCCACTGTCGGAAAATCGTACTGATGAATAACGCCCGTGCCTTTTCATATACGTTCACTAGACCAAGTCCGCCCTCTCCAGGTGATAGACCATCTGAGCTACCGAAGCACGACTCACGCCCGGTACTCACAGCCATACTTCTGCCAGTAAGTTTGGAAGGTAGGAGACGAGGTACTGGCAGAAGTAAGGCTGTGAGTACCGGGCGTGAGTCGTGCTTCGGTAGCTCAGTTGGTAGAGCGCTTGCCCGCGAAAGGCAAAGGTCCCGAGTTCGAGTCTCGGTCGGGCACACAGTTTTAATCTGCCAGGAAGTTTCATATCAGCGCACACTCCGCTGCAGAGTAACAATCTCATTCTGGAAATTTAGCGTTTGCCGATGATACAGTCGGTATAGTGGATGAAGATGAACTGACAAGAACAGCTAAAGAGCTAATAGAGGAGACACGAAATCTGGGTCTAAGGATCATCAGGATAAAACAAGGAGTACGATTATAACAAGAAACAATGAAGAGAAATCAGTCAGAATGATCATTGGCAATAGAAGCAATAGAAGGTATGGAATTTAAGAAGATTAGGTCCTTCAGCTATCTAGGAAGTACTGCCATTGCAAACAACCACATGGAAGTGGACGTAATGAACCGGATAAAATCCGCATAAAGTTGTATATTCGCAATGGGCAAACTATTCAGTGGAAAACTACTAACAAGAACAACAAAACTCTGTACATACAAGACAACTGTGCGATCGGCATTAACTTATGAGCCAAAACATGGACACTGAGTCAGAAGATAGAAAAAATTATAATATTCGAAAAGATGATGTTAAGAAAAATCCTTGGACCTGAGTCAGAAAATGGAAGTTTTAGATGAAAGAAAACACAGAAATTCACGCGCTGTTTAATAAACGACATGTGACAGCTGTAATAAAAGCAAGGGAATTGAATTACTTGGACATGCACTAAAAAGAGAAGAAAGAATGGAGAAGGGAAGCTGCAAGGGATGAGATCCGTCGATAGACCATAACTGAGGTGGGTGGATGGCGTCACAAAAAACCTGAAGAATCTGGGAACCCCGGATGCATGGCCATCGACAGAGACAAATGGAAGAGATTGGAGAGTGGGACAATGAATCGAATTGTGGCCAACTTAGTAAGCAGTAGTAGCAGTATATCCATACTAAACTACTAGACATTAAAATTGCTACACCAAGAAGAAATGCAGATGATAAACGGGTATCCATTGGACAAATATATTATACTACAAGTGACATGTGATTACATTTTCACGCAATTTCGGTGCATAGATCCTGAGAAATCAGTACCCAGAACAACCACCTCTGGCCGTAATAACGACCTTGATACGCCTGAGCATTGAGTCAAACAGAGCTTGGATGGCTTGTACAGGTACAGCTGCTCAGGCAGCTTCAACACGATACCACAGTTCATCAAGAGTAGTGACTGGCGTATTGTGACGAGCCTGTTGCTCGGCCACCATTGACCAGAGATCTGGAGAATGTGCTGGCCAGGGCAGCAGTCGAACATTTTCTGTATCCAGAAAGGTCCGTACAGGACCTGCAACATGCTGTCGTGCATTATCCTGCTGAAATGTAGGGTTTCGCAGGGATCGAATGAAGGATAGAGCCAAGGGTCGTAACATCTCAAATGTAACGTCCACTGTTCAAAGTGCCGTCAGTGCGAACAAGAGGTGACCGAGACGTGTAACCAATGGCACCCCATACCATCACGCCGGGTGATACGCCAGTACGGCGATGACGAATACACGCCTCAAACGTGCGTTCACCGAGATGTCGCCAAACACGGATGCGACCATCGTGATGCTGTAAACAGAACCTGGATTCATCCGAAAAAATGACGTTTTGCCATTCGTGCACCCAGGTTCATCGTTGAGTATTCCATCGCAGGCACTCCTGTTATGATGCAGGGTCAAGGGTAACCGCAGCCATGGTCTCCGAGCTGATAGTCCATGCTGCTGCAAACGTCGTCGAACTGTTCGTGCAGATGGTTGTTGTCTTGCAAACGTCCCCATCTGTTGACTCCGGTATCGAGACGTGGCTGCACGATCCGTTACAGCCATGCGGATAAGATGCCTGTCATCTCGACTGCTAGTGATACGAGGCCGTTGGGATCTTCCACGGCGTTCCGTATTACCCTCCTGTCCCACCGATTCCATATTCTGCTAACAGCCATTGGATCTCGACCAATGCGAGCAGTAATGTCGCCATACGATAAACCGCAATCGCGATAGGCTGCAATTCGACCTTTATCAAAGTCGGAAACGTGATGGTACGCATTTCTCCTCCTTACACGAGGCATCACAACATTTCACCAGGCAACGCCGGTCAACTGCTGTTTGTGTATGAGAAATCAGTTGGAAACTTTCCTCATGTCAGCACGTTGTAGGAGTTGCCACCGGCGCTAACCTTGTGTGAATGCTGTGAAAAGCTAATCATTTGCATATCACAGCATCTTCTTCCTGTCGGTTAAATTTCGCGTCTGTAGCACGTCATCTTCGTGGTGTAGCAATTTTAATGGCCAATAGTGTAGTTCGTATCGTGCACTAACATTAGACTTCACAGACTGTTGAAAAATAAGCTTACACGTACAAAAATATTTGGCAATAATAACAAAAAAGCATTTCAAAAATTATCTGAATACTATTAACAAATAATATGGAAAGCACAATAATAGCTTATTAGGTATTTACTGTTGCAATAGATTAATACCACTACACTGTCAACGAACATGTATAGGGATAATGTGTGTAAGCTCTTCCACTCACAGGACTTCATGTGTTCATTGGAAGATATTTGGAACAGCAAAAAATTAAAAAAGGAGCAACAGTGACATTAGCCTCCATTAAAAGCATCATACTTTCAACCTAGGCATGTCATTTGGATCGTAAATTCTGAGAGGCAGAGAGACGCCTTTTAATAAAGTTACTGCAGTGTTCTAGCATCTAAAATTTGTCGAACACTGTATAAATCTATTTCTGAATTTGCTTCACTTTACTCTGTCTCTATGCTGTGAGGTAATTTTGTGGGTCCAAAGGTACTATTATGGATGCTTTCAAATTCATTTAGACGTTCTGTTAGATGATGGCAGTCACTACCAACTCCAGTCTTGTAGGTTTGTATATTGCACGCACTTGTTCCATACAGATATGGAAAATGGAAAGCAAATACGCTATGTTTTTATCAAATTACAGTGTGTTTCGAAAAGAAATACGTATTTCGAATGCATATATTTATTAAACTTTAAAGCATATGAATTTGAAACTTTAACACATATTTACGAACCTCTTAAATTCAGATTACAGATGTTCAATATGTCCTCCATCAGTGGCACGAACAATAACACATCGCTACACAAGTTCCTCCCATACTCAGGCAAGCATGTACTCCCTCACTGATGCTATGTAACAGCTTTACATATACATTCTGTATCTGGTTCTTCAACTCTTCCGGGTTCTGTGGGAACCCCACAGGAAGAAGTCAGAGGGTGTCAAATCCGGTGACCGTGGAGCCCAGCTGAGACATGCTAAGTCGCCAGCTCCTTGACGACCAATCCAACGGTTTGGTAGAGTTTCATTCAGATATCCACGCACTTGGTGACTCCAATGAGGGGGTGCCCCATTTGGGCAAACCTCCCACATGTTCAATGGCTGCATTTGGGTTCTGTAGGCCCCAAATTCGAACATTGTGTTTGTTTACCTGACCACTAACATGGAAAGTCGCTTCATCACTGAACACAACGAATTGTGCGAAAGTGTTACCATTGTTAATAGCATCAAGAATCTCGTTACAAAATGCCACACGTTTGCGTTTTTCATCTGGATGCAAAGGTTGTAATAGCTGTAACATGTACAGCTTCATAACCAACCGACTTCACAAAACACGCCAAATTGTTGTAGGCAGTTGTAACTCCCGACTGGCACGACGAGTTGATTTTAAAGAAATACGTTAGAAAGCAGTTTGAATTCGCGCAACACTTTCTTCAGGAACACGAGGACCACCATGACTCTTTCCTTTACATATACATCCTGTATCTAGAGACGTTCGATACCATCTGCGAATGTTCCACCCATTCGGAGTATCAATTTGGTACCTCAACCTGAAACGTCTTTGCACTGTAATCACGGATTTGAACTTCGCAAACTCGAGAACACAAAATGATATCTACTGCGGAGTAGCCATTTTAAACATATGACGGTTACCAAGCAGAACAGAAGACAACTGACATCTAGCGGCTATTAATATGAACTAGCCTATGTATTCATTTCTCCAATAACAGAGCCGAGGTGCAGCGATCGATAGTTTGGACAAAATAATACTTTGTAATACGTGTATTATTTTTGAAACACGCTGTATTTCTACACCATTATCGTACAGGCAAGTACACAGTCCACCTCAAAGCCATCTTCCGCAGCCTCACTGATATCACTGTACTGGGTGCTTTGGACCGACTGTAGAGAACAATATTTCTTGGTAACGTAGCATTGGATGTGTATCAGGTTGGATATGTTTCAGGCAAACCGGCAAGGGAAATAGAATGGTGAACCTTACATCTTAAATGACCTGTCAGCTGCTGGCTAATTGAGAAAACGAACATTTCAGAATGTTGAATCTGAGTATGTGAGAAAATTACTGCCGCTAAATAGCGCTCTCAACACAAAGCTTTTTGTGTGAAACGTTTGATTGCATTTTGAGCCGTGTCGATGATATCACCAAAAAATTCTTCTTGAACGTCACGATTTGAACACGCTTAAGGTCAGAAAACTAGAGTTTTAACTCTTACATTACTTTGTTGCAAAATTTTATTAGGAAAGTCACAAGTTTTGTTTCGGTTTACGGAGATACTTGTTAAAAATGCTGTCCGTCTTTTTGCACGTTGAGTACCCCAAAGTATTTCTGCATCTGGGATGACCGACGTTTCGCGAATTCTATCTCTCACATCATTTCACGTTGTAGGACACTGATGATACACAATGTCCTTCATGCGTCCCCAGAAGAAATAATCAAAGAGAGTTGAATCTGGCGAACGTGGTGACCAAGTTACTGGCCTTCTTCTAACAATCCACTGAAGAGGATAAATGTAATTTAAATTACTCCTGGACATCAAAGACAAATGTATGCGACACCTATCTTGGTGCATCCCCGTTAACAACCAGGGTGCTAGTGGAGCATCTGCACACAACTTTGCAAGTGCATGGTGGGGAAAATTAGAGAAACGATCACTATTTAACTGTTCATTACAAAATAAGGTCCGGTATCTTTATCGTGGATGAGCCCACAGCATGTATTTATGCACTACGAACGCTGTTTGGCTTGACAGCGTTCTTCTCACCAGTAATAAACAGTGCGGATATTTATCTCATCATCAGATCTAAAAGTAGGTTCATCAGTCGACAGTACGGTAGTCGTGAATTCCAGATTTTGGTTTACAAAACAGGTGCATAATGCGATTCTTATCTGTAAATACATACCCGATGAACATGGGTGTGATATGGATGGAAACAATTTTCATTCTATGGACGGTACTTCTGGTCACACTGTACTCCATGGTATTATTCGTGTAGAAAAATTTGTGTCGAGATTCAGTGCAGCTACTATGTCTGATTTTCTGTCGCCTCTGATACGTCTTATGATTGGTTTGTTACGATTGCCGGCCGCAGTGGTCTAGCGGTTCTGGCGCTGCAGTCCGGAACCGTGGGACTGCTACGGTCGCAGGTTCGAATCCTGCCTCGGGCATGGGTGTGTGTGATGTCCTTAGGTTAGTTAGGTTTAAGTAGTTCTAAGTTCTAGGGGACTTATGACCTAAGATGTTGAGTCCCATAGTGCTCAGAGCCATTTGAACCATTTTTTTGTTTGTTACGATTGTGGATCGGCTGCACCTTCCACCTATTGTGAATCCTGGCCACGGATCACCGAAGCAGATGTCGCGACCGGTGTGGACGTTCTTTTTTTGTTTTTCTGTCTTTTTTATTAATACATTAGAGCGTCGATTATTCGAACTAACTGGGGGACATGGGTCGTGAAACCGCATACTTTTATTTACCAATAAAATTGCTTGTATTTATGATAACATGAATCTCTTCTATTATTACAAAGGCAAGTACAGAAGTAATGTATGTCGGGCAGAATAGTAAAGAAAAATACGTGAAACATATGCATTTTCCATATACAGTTCACTCGTATGGAATTAACTCTTAAAGAAATCCTTAATTTTGGTGTGCATAAGCAGTCTGTCCGCTTACGAGCAGCTACATTACGCACCTTTTTCAGGACAGATATTTGATACTGGTTTCTTTCATCGGTAGCTTCATACCATCGCAAGGCAGTATTTAAACATGTAAATGCTTCAGAAGCACCCGATATACTTTCATCTTCATTTTATGGACCACTTGTTGATGTGGTGGCGGCGGCGTCGTCTTTATCAGTGACAAGCTTTGCAATTTCGCTATCCTACAGGATTTGGTGTGCTGGACTTGTATGGTCGTAATCCATCCATTCTTGAAGGTCTTTTTCATCATATTCATGGCAATTGAGTTCTTTTAGCATATTCAGCGTTTCGTACATATTATTCCATTCGTCATTTTCAATTAGACTTTGAGTACCTTCCGCCTTACACAAAAAATTATTCCAGGATTTCTTTTTCAGATTCCGTTGCTTTATACTACCCTACGTTGCTCCGATCACATAGGACACATCTTTAAAGTCAATATTTTTATGGTTGCTTGACAGATTTTCTTCTCTCTCCTGTTCTCTTTTTAACAATAACTTACGTAACAGTTATTTGCTGTAATACTATTTGAAACTCTCAATAACGCCGTGCTCCATGGAGGTTACGTTAGATGGAAGAAACATCACTTTTATGAACGCGTCCTTTTCGTTTAATATATCACATGATGGATGCGTCGGTGGGTTGTCAATGAGCAATAATGTGTCCTCCCTTTCAATGATCTTTAACTGATGAGCTTTTACAGAGGGCAGAAAAAGTTCTATAAACCATTCCGTGAAATTCGCAATATCCATCAAGATACTCTTCTGTGATGTGTAAACGATAGGCGTCGCAAACATGATTTTGTCACCTCAGTGTATTCCGTACTATTAAGACACTCGTACAGTCGAACCAACTTAAGGAAATCTCTGATACCCGGCAGAGCTTTTGACAGATTCCAACTGCGAAGCGCAAACAGATATACGCGAAATTAATAGTAATCTATAGAGCTTTGAAGAAGAGTTGCCATAGAGACGTTTACAAAATGGCGTTGCAGACACACGAAGGAGCTGCGTCCAGGGAACAGCAACTGTCCGGGATCATCTCACACCGAGTGTACTGTAGGAGTACATATAAGATTTTGTTTCTAATAGAAAATTGGCAAAATAAATACCCAGGCAATACCAGGTTTGTCAGCTAGTTAGATGATTACTTCCACTCTCCCTGAGAGTGACTGCATGAGGAGATCGCTGCTGTCTTCCTTGGATAATGTTTGTTTGGTATGCTGCTAATATTCGAGTTAAAAACTGGAGAAACAACGATTGCTGAGTTATACATTCTGCTCAAAATAATCGGCCTTCACCTGTCAACAGAATTAGAAAAGACTAAAGATTTAGTGATTTACGATAATGCAAATTCTCGCGTCACTAACAAGAACAGCACATAATCTACACAGTGTTAACTATGAGATTATTCTATGTCCATCACACTCACCTGGTTTGTCACCAAACAAAAAGCTCTTTTCTTCAGTTGGTTTGCATTTTAGGAAGAAATAAGGACAATGACGTGACTATCAAAATACCTTCAAGAAATTTCTTCAGGCGATGCTACATGTTTGACACTGGATCATTAACAAAACCCAAATGTGATTTTAATTGTTTACTTAAGTCTTCAAACATACAATGCATCAAACTGTAACAAAAACGAGAAATAGTTTATAAATTAGGAAACCATTGATTTTAAGTCCGTCACACAAGGTCTATATCGCTCCCGCACTCGCTGTCCAATTTGAGAACGACTCCTTTGTTGGCTGATCCAATTTTCTTCTACAGAACTGACGAGTGATGGGACGCTCTCAGCTTATCAGCGATAAAGCTAAAAAAGCAGTAGTCTTCCAGAATAAAATCATCCATTAGGGAAAATGTCGAGTGGTTACAGATGTCACACAAAACGAAAACATTAATTCATCTTGCGTCTTAATATGGCGTTGTCCTTACAATCAAGTGGCGTGTCTTTGTTTCAGAAACAGTGCAGTAAGTTTGGTTCAGATGTGGCCTCAATTTCGTCCACAGAACGTTGACAGAAGGAATTTTGTTTCTCTGAGTTGATATTTATACAGATTAAAACTGTGTACTTGCTTGCGTCCATAACTCAGATCTCTGCCGTCCTCATACTCTCCCAGTTGGAGTCCTATGTACTGACTCAGAGCTGCATAATGACACCATACTTACGTCCTTAGTTACATGGTCAGGAAAGGCTGACCAGCTACTGATGCAGATTTAAAAGTAAAATATAACGAAGAGAGGGCAGCGTGGATACTTGAATAAACATCAGATTACGAATACTGTACTTCGGGTTAAATCCGCCGGTGGTCTCAGCTCTTTTTATGGTGCTCAACAAATTTTTTGCGGCAGTGCCCTGTCTGTCCTTGGCTAGAAGTACATATAAAAATGTAGACCCTCCTCGTATAGGTCAAGTGAGTCGGGCCACAACATTCAAGAGGTTGAGGACATACCTGCAATACTAGAGTGCTTTGCACACCAGTGGTTCAAACTAATCTTCTGATTAAAATCTGCATTACGTGAGATGGGGAGTGGTTTAACCACAAGTTGGGCTACAGAGGTAAAGAGTATGGGATTTTGGAAGAGCAGTAGATTGCTCAGGGAAGTTAAATGATCATCTTTGATGGACAGCTTTGTTTGCGAAAAATCCTGTTGAGTAAATTTATAGAACTGGTATGCGAGGTGGATTATGCAGCAGCCAACAGTCTCCGTCGACATCTCGCATACGCGTACTCAGAATAATGTAAAATAAATCAGAATCTGTACAGAAACATACAGACAGTAGTGTCTACTCGGTGCAAAAGCGATTGGAGTAGGACGGGAAGTAACTAGCAATGCTGCAAGCACCACCGCCATGAACTCTACGGTATCCACCGACAAAATTTTGGAGTTTGTTCAAGTACATTTTCTGAGTATTCTGGTATCGAGGACTAGTGGTCCCCTGTGGCTCGTTACAGAGTAACCCATTCCTTAGCGCCATTTATCTTAGTATCGGTACTGCACCGAAAACATCAGCGCAACAGTGCAAATATCGACGGTATTCATTGTGTGTCTTGCTTGTAAACGAACTCGACCCGTTCTCTCACGGTATTTGCTGTTGGAAACAGTAATGCCTACTTTACCCTTCGTTCTGAAGCTTGTATTCGGTACTGCTTGCATCTGTCTCGTGTTTGTTCTTCGGCAGTGTTAACTGTACGTTGGCAGCGTCATAGACAGTTCCACTGATGAGGAGTTGACCGATGTATAACTCACTTACGAGTTCACTGAATGCATTGGAAGAGAGACACAACGACGCATTGCTGAGATGTTCCCACAGCGACGGAGATGGCATCACGGTACCTTTGCCTCTGGGGTTATTCCATTACTCTGTGTTGTAAGTTTTGGTGATGGCGTATTACTGGTTTTTTCATTGTTGTGCGGGTATTTTCACAGAAACAAAGGTAAATGGTGTAACAAACCGAATGCATCGTAACCACCTGATTACTACAGTCGTGTTCTACCAAAACTACAGGTCAGTAGCTTGGCACAGTACGTAAACGATCTAACGCCTGATTGTTATGCAACATCCCTAACGTATAGGTAATGCGGTGGAGACCTTAAATGGCCAAAACTATTAGATAAACTACCGTAGTCTATGCTTACGTACCATAGTTTGCTGTAGTCTACAGTAGTTTTACAACTCTAGTTATTACTCTGTACTGAGCCACGAAAGACTACAGGTCTCTTACACTAAAGTACTGAGAAGGTATCCTGAACGACCTCCGAACTTTTTTTGACACACGCAGATGGCAGATCACGCTATTGCACCGCTTCTGGACTTTGGGCAGATGAGCTTGCGCCAGGTGAAATCCGCCTTGCGGATTAGGAACTAGGGCAGGTTCGCCAGCCAACCTTAATGCGGTTTTGCAGGGATTTTGGGGCAGGCACCCATGCCCTGCCTCAGATACATGCTACTTAAACATTCAGAAAACATTCTGATAGTTGAACATGCAATTTATTCTAGACGCAGAAGGTGCGGCAAACAATTTCCATCCCAGGGGAGCAGTAGCGTCACGTAGGGCGCCCGGCCAATACTGTCACTGACATTGCCATAACCCATATAACAATGCCAATCCTGTAGAGAACCGGGAAAGGGGAGGAATAAGGAGGACGTGGAGAAGAAGAAGAAGAAGAAGAAGAAGAAGAAGAAGAAGAAGACCAACAACAACAAGGGCATTATCTGCTGGAGTTCTGGTACATCCATTATCGTACTAGGTCGTAGCTTGGAGTCGATCTGTAAAGCGTATTCTGAAACCTAAACTGAGTGCTGGCAGAATTTTGAGATCAGGATTCCACTTCCAGTACACCATACAGTTTTAATGGAACACAATGGTTTAAGAGGTATTCTATTGTCCCATTCCCACGACTGAATGTTGTTGTACATTCTTGTCACGACTGGGTTACTCGTGAGTCTCGGATAGCATATTGGGTGTAAAAGACAAAATCACTGGGACGGTAATAGTTGCTAGGAAGTCTGGACCACTGATGTGATTCAGTCTTCGCTGAAAGGTGGCAGGACGGATGTCTGCGGAACGAGTCCGGACGGAAGCTCCTGTGGCTTCTGTGAGTATTAGCGGTCCTGTAGTCGACGACAGAGCAGCCAGTGGAACACTGCCGCGCGGTTATCTAGGTGCCATGTAATATGGCCCCTGAGGAGGACCGTACGCGTAGAAGGACTGGTGGTGCGCGTGGGACGCGGTGGGGAAGGCGGGCGGCGGCGCCGGCGCAGAGACGGGCGGTGGAGGCGCGCCCGCAGCCAGATGAGGGTGCAGGAAGTCCGTCGCCGCTCCGTACGCGGCGGGCCCGGCTCCGCCCCCGCCCGCGCTGCCGCCGCCCCCGTGCGCTGCCCCCGCCGGCACCGGTCCGCCGCGGCCGCCCACTGCCGCCGCCTCCAGCGGTGACCCGTACATGAAGCCCGTCGCTCCGGCGGCAGGCCGAAAGCCTTGGTGCGGGTGGTGGTGCAGGTGGTGATGCTCACTGGCCTCCAACGAGTACTGCGCGTGCGCACTGCAAGCAGACAATACCGTCGCCATATTACCCTTGTGCACTCTGTAGCAAAAATATGAACGAAGGTGACACTGATGATTTATAGATAATTAAGAAAGGATTAATTTTAAAAAAATGTAAATGATTTTATGCTTGCAGACTGAAGAGACGAATGAAAATTTGTACCAAGAGCAGGATTCGAACCCATGTCTCCTTCTCACTAGCTAGATGCACTAACTACGAGGGTGAATCAAATGAAAACCTTAAATTTGTAATAACAAATCGAAATTTCGCGCCGTTATCCTGTAAGTTGGTAAGCGTGCCACAAACAGCGTGCAGAATTGCCTGTAGGTGGCAGCATAGTGCAGATGCTCACACACGTCACAGTATCAGTATGAAAATAGCCACCCCACAAAAGGAATCCGAAATGACAGAACACAATATTGCAAATACTGTAGATTCAGGTTTTGCGTCCTCACCCTTTTCTCAAATAAGTCAAGACACATTTTCTGCTTGTCAAAATGTGAATGTTGCCGGTGCAAATTCACTGCCGAAAAGCACTGAGGAACATGTTTCAGACACCAGTGCATTGTTATTACAATTAATGCAACAAATGGGACAAAAGCTTCAAAAGTTAGACACAATGGAACAACATCAGAAACAAACACAGCAACAGTTAGACACAATGGAACAAAATCAGAGACAAACACAGCAACAGTTAGACGCAATGGAACAAAATCTTCACACCACACTTGAACAAACACGTGAGGATTTAACTACTGAGTTACATAACATTGAATCGAAATGTCAAAAAGTCTGTAATGACGTAAAAACAGAAATTTGTGAGCATTTTCAACCTATTTTTTCGCGGCATGAAAATGCATTACAGAATCACGAAGCAGCCATAAAAGAACTGCAAACCATTGTTCATGAAAATCATGAGACCTTGCAAGCTAAAATGGACTTAGTTGCATCTACCGATTCGGTTTCGCAACTTGCAAAATCTCAGGAAAACTTAAAGGACACAGTAGAAAGACACACTGAGGAAATGTGTTCACTATCGGAGAAAGTAGCCGAACTTTCGGATCAGGTCACTAACTTATCTACAAAGGTAGATGATGATCTGAATGACACAAGACCTGTAGCCATCACTGACGCAGAAGAGTGCGAGCAAATTAGGAAATTCAAACAAAATCAGAATCAAATTAATACGCAACACCAAAGAGAAATCCGGGAAGTACAAGATCAGCTGACACAGGTAATACATGAATTACGTATTTCAGAGGACACTCGCGCTCCAACACGGGAAGAGGGACTTAGAAATACGGAACAGCCACAAAATAATAACACAGGGCACTTCGGTAATTATGAAAGAAATTGGCAAGGTACACCGAATTTTGAGATGGCGGAGTTTTGATAATTTGTAATACTGGATGTCAATTATGAATATTAAGGTAAATACATTGTTTGTTCTCTATTAATATCTTTCATTTGCTAACTATCCCTATCAGTAGTTAGTGCCTTCAGTAGTTTGAATCTTTTATTTAGCTGGCAGTTGGAGGTGAACCGCCAGCAGTGGTGGATGTGAGGAGAGAGATGGCGGAAGTTTTGAAATTGAACTGCTATAAGTGGCGCTCGCCGTATTGCAGTAGTTCGAGTAACGGAGATTTTTGTGAGGTAAGTTATTTGTGAAAGGTATAGTTTAATGTTACTCAGGGCCATTCTTTTGCAGGGATCTTTGATAGTCAGATTGCGTTGCGCTAAATAATATTGTGTGTCAGGTTAAGCACAGTCGTGTATAATTGTTCTAAGGGGACGTTTCACCACCCCACTTGCGACTTGCACCAGGGAAGGTGTGAAACCTATTGAAATTCATCGGCGAATGAAGGTTCAGTACGGTGATGCATGTTTATCACAGCAGCAAGTCTACGAATGGAGTTGGAAGTTCGCAAATGGCGTGACTTCAGTGGAAGATGCTCCTCGTCCAGGTCAGGCACAACGAGTTGTGACTCCACAGAACATTGCAGCAGTTGAAGCCAAAGTGAAGGAAAACCGCCGAGTGACACTGAATGACATTGCAGCATGCAGAATGAAGATGAAGAGGTACGCCACGCGGTGCATGAGTGGTTGCGCGGACTAACAAAAGAATTTTTTTCTAAAGGAAATTATGCACTTTGTAAGCTCTGGAGGACTTGCATTGAGCGTGGGGGAGATTATGTTGAAAAGAGATACTGCTTTGTACCACTTCTGCACAATAAATAATATTTAAAAAATATTTAAGGTTTTCATTTGACTCACCCTCGTACTATACCACCCTGGCAAAGTCCACAACTGCACAGAAGGGGAATTTGACTAAGGAGGGATGTGTTCTAGTGTAGCAGGAGATCCAGGTTCAAATCTCAACACTGGTACATATTTCCTTTCGTCTCTTCACTCTTCACATATACGTCATAGATTTTTGGGACTTGAAAAGGTGTCTGGAGCCATATAGTTTCATTTGGTAAATGATTTTATTTTTTAAAATGTTCCCCTTAACCTCAATACATTTTTGCATTCGACGGAACCAGTCTTAAATACAATGATGCCACCGCTCTTTCTGAGGCACTTCAGAAATTAGGTTTTTATAATGTTCTACTGCTTCATCTGGTGACAGAAAAGTGATTCTAGGCATTTTATCTTTAAATTTTGAACAGAAAAAAAATCACAAAGTGTTAGGTGTGTATGGTGGAGGGTTCATGGTGCTGACTTTTAGGCATCCAGACACTCAGTTATTAGTTTTGCTGTATGCTCTGATGCGTTGTCGTGATGGAAATTTATTTTCACAAAGTTTTTCAAAAATTTACGGTAAACAGATGTTGGTGTATCAGTTGTCGGTAACTGCAATTCTGCGAGGAGTGGCAATAAAGTAATGACACTGATTTTCTTTGCAAGATGTGCCAACCCTGCAGGCTTGCATAGGAACAATATCTTTGACCTTGGTCTATAAGCTGCTTCTAGTGCAAGCAGCACATCGATGCAACTGCTCAGTCGTGAGTTGTGCTGTAACAAGTTAGCGTGTTTGTGTCTCTCGTCACGGAAATGGAACAGCATAATAGTCCGCAATGGTATGCCATTTCTTTTTGCATTAAATTGGGTGAAAACGCGACGACAACTTACGGTAAGCTTCAGAAGGCTTTTGGAGAGGAGGTTATGTCAAGAGCTCAAGTTTTTGGTTGGCTTAAAAGTTTAGTGAAGGCAGAACGAATGTTGAAGATGAAGACCACAGTGGACGACTACGCATGCTTGTGTGCTTCTTTGATTCCAAGGGAATTTTTCATAAAGAGTGGGTGCCTCCTAGACAAACAGTTAATCAATATTACTACAAATAAATTTTAGGAATACTTCGTAAAAGAGTTCTTCGTGTCCACGGCAACATTACTGATAATTGGATTCTGCATCACGATAATGCGCCATCCCATACTGCTCTGTCAGTACAGCAATTTTTAACCTCAAAACATATTTCAGTACTACCACAGCCACCTTATTCACCATATTTCGCTCCGTGCGACTTTTTTGTATTTCCAAGAGTCAAAACGGCGGTCAAGGGACACCATTTTCAAACAACACAAGATGTCCAAAAAGCTGTGAGGAGGGTCTTGGAGGATATTACAGAAGATGGGTTCCAGAAATGTTACCACCAATGGCAGAAGCGCTGGAAGAAGGGAACTACTTTGAAGGAGATAACACTAAAATTGACTAAAACGGTAAGCAACATCTTTTTAAACGTCAGTCTCATTACTTTATTGTCGCACCTCGTATATTTTGATACTGTAGTAGCAACATGCCTCGTTAAAAATTTTAAAAAGTTGGCAGCCATCTTCTTACCAGCACTACGAATTCGTCGGACTTTTGTAGGCTTACGTTCTGTTCGAAAGACCCATTGAGCGCACGGACTTTACTTCAGGTTCTTAACAATGAATCCAAGATTCGTCACCAGTAACGATACTCCAAACCAAATTTGAAATTGCACCTTGGAATTTTTCACGGTTTTTTTGCACCAATCAGAGCATTATTTTTGATCTGGAGTCAGTTTATGTGGAATCCATCGACAAAAAAGTTTTCTCTCTCTAACTATTGACGTAAAATGTTTTGGATCTGACTCATGCTGATATCCGTTGTCGTCCCAATAGTTTCACAAGATGTCTGCCGATCTTTTTCAAGTACTCGTATTGCCAGAACAGCAGGAATATTTTCATAAGTAACAATATATTTTGGGCGTCCTTCACGAAATTCATCTCTAAAAAGTAAAATGCCGATCTCTTTGCATTCGCTTTGCATTCGCTGTGCCAGTTATAAATGGTTGGTTTGCATGGGGCTTCATTATCAAATGCATTTCTAAGACGATTTTCACCTTGTTCAGGCGTTAATGACGATTTAAAATCTTACGAAATCATAGCCCGGGATTATTCTCTAGTCAAATTCATCTTACGGTGCACACAACATCTGAAAATAAATATAATTAACAAACTGTTAGAGAAAATCGAACAGATTAGCTGGCAACGAACTTGCAAAACACTAGGAAGTAGCTGTCAATATCTAAAAAGATCATTTGCTTTTAAAAGCACGGCACTCTAAAAATTTTCAGAATTTCAGTTGTATACGAGAGTGAATCAAATATAAACGAAACTCTTGGCCACCCGAGAGCACTATTGGCGTATGCTGTATCCCGCTCCTGCCAGTGTTGGGCGGGGATGTGAGGAGTGGGGGAGGCAGTTGAGAGAAGTCGCTCGCTTCCGTCATTAGTCATCATCACGCCGCGCGGAGAGGACGCACGGTTTGAGGCGTCATGTCACGGACTGCGCGGCCCCTCCCGCCGGATGTTCGAGTCCTCACTCGGGCATGGGTGTGTGTGCTGTTCTTAGCATAAGTTAGTTAAAGTGGTGCGTAAGTCTTAGAACCGATGACCTAAGCAGTTTGGTCCCTTAGGAATTCACACACATTTGAACATTTTCTCATCATCAAAACGTCTGTGCAAGAGGCACGTGTCTCCGTTGTGCAACGCAGTGCTGTCAAGTTTGTCGCTCAGGAAGGTGTAAAACCAGGCGAAATCCTCCGGGGATGCACTGAACAATTCAAGGAAGAGAGACACCTCCAGGATCTTGAGTGTTTGCTTGGCACAAGCAATTTGTGGTGGGTCGTGTACTCATTGAGGATGAGGGCTACGATCGCCGACCCAGCAACGGGATTACAAACAACATTCACCGTGTTCAATAACGTTTTGAGGGTGTCAGGTGTTTGCCGATCGTTGACGGTCGCTGACATTGCAGATAAAGTCGGGATATGTTATGGCAGTACTCTTCTCGTCATCACAGACAAGCTAGGATTTAAGAAAGATGGATTAATCACCTTTCGACAACTATTAAAAACTGAATCGTTCGCAAATGGCTCAAATGGCTCTAAGCACTATGGGACTTAACACCTGAGGTCATCAGTCCCCTAGACTTAGAACTACTTAAACCTAACTAACTTTAGGACATCACACACATCCATGCCCGAGGCCGGATTCGAAGCTGCGACCGTAGCAGCAGTGCAGTTCCGGTCTGAAGCGCCTAGAATCGCTCGACCACAGTGACCGGCGAATCGTTCACAGATGAGTGAGAGTCTCTTGGCCAAATTTCAGGAGGACGGAGAGTCGTTCCGGACTCACACTATCGCCTGTGATGAAATGTTAGTGCATCAGTACACCCCCGAATCAAAAGAAGCAAGCAGGGAGTGGAGTGGACAAACAACAGTGTGTGTGTGTGTGTGTGTTGGGGGAGGGATGGAACCGGGAGGGGTCGAGCGGTGAAACTTAAATCACGGTCGTCATCCGGCAAGTTCATGATATACACTTTTTGAGACCGGCGAGGCTTGTTCCATATCGATTTTTTGCACGTATGTCGGACAGTGAACGGTGCATATTAATACGCGGTTTTTAGCGAGGTTAGACACGCATATGGCTCAAACGACGTGACTTATTGATGAAAGAAGTGATTCTTCTAGAAGACAACGCGTGGTCCAGTACAAGAGTCATGAACAAACAAATATTGGAGTAACTCAACTGGGAGACACTTGAACCCTCTTCGTATAGTCCAGACCTATTTCCCAAGACTATCATGTCTTTTGTCCACTTAAAGAAGTTCCGGGATGCCCACGGTTCAGTGGCGACGGTGAGGTTGAAGCCTATGTGCGCAACTGGATACAGGCACGAGCGACTTCGTTCTACGAGGACGTGGTAGCGAAGTTACCTATTTGCTGGGAAATGTGTGGCCCGAAAGGGGAGGGAGGAAGGGATGGGGGGGGGGAGATAAATAGAAAATTGATGTACACACCTACATTTATAATTTATATTGTCAACTAAAAAAACAAAAGAAGTCTAGTTTATACTTGATTCATTCTTGCAGATGACGCGGCTTCATGTGAAAAATGCGCTGTCTTGCTTTTGATGTGAATTGTACGACATTTCAGAGAAAAAGCGATGTGGCTCACAATGAAAAGAAAACGTACCCATTTGTCGACGACATTTTACTATGTTTCTCGTCGCACGAGGGAGTATTTATCTGCGTGTTATCAGAAACAATGTACTAAAGTACATTGGACGGTGTGGATTGTAAGGTAGAGGTCTCGAGGATAGAAATCTTGGGTTCTTCTTCCTGTAATTACTGCCTGGGTTATACAATATTGATGGAGTTGTCGCACTGTTTACATCAGGAGGTTGAGTTGGAGGGACCGTAGGGAGAATGGAGGACGGAATGGACAGCAAGGAATGCTGTGTAGTTAGCATACTGAGGTATGTAAACGGGAAAGGATGTTTTAAGAACATCGACTGTGTAACTTACAGGAGAAAACTTAATGGCAAAAGAACAGATCCTTCGGTCAGGTCAGCAGCTGGATGGAAAATGCGGGACAGAATTTTATTTGTTGTAACAAAGGATATACGGTTAGATAGAAAGGATGCAATTGGGCAGATAGAATTGACTGATACGTATACCATAGGAGTTTCAAATGGATGCCAGAATTACGCGCACGTTCGTAGGTAGAGGGGAGGTCGGCGTTTGTAGTGTTTCTGATATACGAATTGGACTGGATTTAATTGTTGACAGCTTTTTGAAAAGTTAGGACAGAAGCCACTTTGGATAAAAGGGGAAATCACGTGTTGTTCAAGGTGGTGATGATGCACTCAAAGATCTTGCGGGGCGATAAGGCTGATGGGTCGGTGGGCAGAGATTTCACTAGTAGTTTCAACAGACGGAGATTTTTTGAGTTTTTCCATGGCCCGGTGTAGTAATCGATATAGAGGAAGGTGATGTATAAACTACAAAAGTTCCTAGTAAGGGGAAATGACCTGCTTTAAGGAAGTGGTATGTTACAGAATCATGACCATGGTCTATGTTGTGTTTCTCTGTAACATTGCTTTTATGTCGTGTGCTATAACTTACGTGTTTGACTTTGTTTGTGGTGTGGAATTATTATTGGAAACTAGGAGCAAGGGGAGCAGCAAACGTGTCGCTCTCCTCTTGGATATATGGGTCCATAATGTGGTCAAAGTTGAGATTATGAGGGATGTTGAAGGTGTCTTAGACCAGGAGACGAAAAGACTCACTTTGCTTACGTTGCCAGGAAGAGAGGTTGTTTTTTGTGGATGAGTGGGTAGTGAGGAGCAGGTTGTGGCCTTGGATCGGTGGAAATCTATGTATTACTTGCTGGAGTTAACAGTTGTATACTCACCTTAGTGCATGTCTGTCACCATTACTGTATTTTGGCAGTCATAAAATTGTGGACGCGCTTCTGAAACTGCCAGTGATGTTTGAGTGAGTTCCGCACGTGGTTAAGCTAGAAAGAGTGTTAGAGATGACGCCTGTACCTCAAGAAAATACGAGGAAAGGGGGGGGGGGCGATATGTGTGTAAAGTTAACGAGGTGGCTTCCGAAGTGAGTGTGAGTATACTCCCGTTAGTCATTCCACTCGGTATAGCTGTAATCATGAATTAATTTGGGTGGGGTACTGTGGAGTCGTATTTGGTGGTGTGGGCATGGTATCGATTGGCAGTAGGACATTGTCATGGTCGTTTCCAACTGTACCTAGGACCTCTGCATGCATGCGTCCAAGAAGGTTTCTACATGCCTTCATGATAATAGGAGTGGTGTTGCTTCCAGAACAGGTGTAACGAGAAAGAGGGACGGTATCATCAGAAAGGAAGATGGTAAACTGACGCCGTCAGTTGATACAAGCTCGAGAGCGTTTGTGGCTATTTAGATCAGTGGCAATGATATGGGCGGAAAAGGACTGGTCTACATAGGCGATGGAATTAAACAGAATGGGATGATTGGTGCAGTACACAAGTGATAGTACAAAGTAGCAAACATCGTTAGCTACCCAGCAGCTGCTGTTTGAAATTAAGAATACTTTTTATTCTTGCATAATACCAGTGTTTGATGAGTGTCGCACAGTTAACAGTATAAATTATCAAAGTGTGTGTTTTTTGTAAGGTGAGCTTTTTTGCCTTTGTGTTGCCTTTCTGTCGTGTTTTGTTGCTCATGGACAGCAGATATGCAGCACTAAGCTTTGTGAGGTAAGAGCAGATAGCTTTGATCCTACTTACAACTAATTTAGAGAACTGAAAAACTGTAAGCTTCAGCACACACAACTTTATTTCACGGCATCCATCACAGAGTGACATCTCACACACTTGCTGCATATGGCAGCGCCATCTACTCATTATCAGAAAGTGGCAAGAGATGGTGTTGTGTCGTCCGAAAAAGACGCAGCCAGGGCAAAAGCAGCACAGGCGCAAAGATGCAAGCTGGTGCCAGTGCTATATAGGGTTTTACAAAAAGGTACGGCCAAACTTTCAGGAAACATTCCTTACACGCAAATAAAGAAAAGATGTTATGTGGACATGTGTCTGGAAACGCTTAATTTCCATGTTAGAGCTCATTTTAGTTTCGTCAGTATGTACTGTACTTCCTCGATTCACCGCCAGTTGGCCCAATTGAAGGAAGGTAATGTTGACTTCAGTGCTTGTGTTGACATGCGACTCATTGCTCTACAGTACTAGCATCAAGCACATCAGTACGTAGCACCAACAGGTTAGTGTTCATCACGAGGCAATTCTTCGTGCAGTTGACGATAACCCCAATGTCAGCCTCAGAGAAGTTGCTGCTGTACAAGGTAATGTTGACCACGTCACTGTATGGAGAGTGCTACGGGAGAACCAGTTGTTTCCGTACCATGTACAGCGTGTGCAGGCACTGTCAGCAGATAATTGGCCTCCACGGGTACACTTCTGCGAATGGTTCATCCAACAATGTGTCAATCCTCATTTCAGTGCAAATGTTCTCTTTACGGATGAGGCTTCATTCCAACGTGATCAAATTGTAAATTTTCACAATCAACATGTGTGGGCTGACGAGAATCCGCACGCAATTGTGCAATCACGTCATCAACACAGATTTTCTGTGAACGTTTGGGCAGGCATTGTTGAGGATGTCTTGATTGGGCCCCATGTTCTTCCACCTACGCTCAATGTAGCACGTTAACATGATTTCATACGGGATACTCTACCTGTGGTGCTAGAACATGTGTCTTTACAAGTACGACACAACATGTGGTTCATGCACGATGGAGCTCCTGCACATTTCAGTCGAAGTGTTCGTACGCTTCTCAACAACAGATTCGGTGACCGATGGATTGGTAGAGGCGGACCAATTCCATGGCCTCCACTCTCTCCTGACCTCAACCCTCTTGACTTTCATTTATGGGGGCATTTGAAAGCTCTTGTCTACGCAACCCCGGTACCAAATGTAGAGACTCTTCTTGCTCGTATTGTGGACGGGGAATCAGGGATTCCATGCAGCGGAGGGTTGATGCATGTATCCTTGCTAACGGAGGACATTTTGAAGATTTCCTGTAACAAAGTGTTTGAAATCACGCTGGTACGTTCTGTTGCTGTGTGTTTCCATTCCATGATTAATGTGATTCGAAGAGAAGTAATAAAATGAGCTTTAACATGGAAAGTAAGCGTTTCCGGACACATGTCCACATAACATATTTTCTTTCTTTGCGTGTGAGGAATGTTTCCTGAAAGTTTGGCCGTACCTTTTTGTAACACCCTGTATAGACTCGCCACTTGCGCGAGTTCCACCAGCTCCACGGGCGGCGCTAAGGATGAAGATATCGACTTCACCTCGCTCAGTTGCCGGCTGAGTAAAATCCACCAATCACCGGACGACAACGGACAGAAGCTTTCTCGGAAGACAGAAGAGCAACTGTCGCCCACTTGGTTATACATCATGGTCCAGAGCTGACTTAGACAGGGAACGTCGTTTAGTGAGCTCTTAGAAGTGAATAGACAATTGTTGTAAATTACATTTGCTATGTACTGTGTAGTTTACCTACGATTATTTGCATCAGTCATATTTGTACACGTCATTTTTTTTAACAATATAGAATGCTGAAAACGAATTAATCATTTATAATCATTTATAATAGCCCTGTATTATTTTGTGATCATGTTACGTACAGATATAATTGATAAATGATAATTATTGTGAGGTACGAGGCCGTGCTGAAAAGTAATGCCTCGGAATTTTGAAGTGTAAACTCGTAAAAGCTTTTTAAATAGAACAAACTTTAACAATATTTCTGAATCTTTATTCTGCATGTCTACATATCTGCAGCCCTCTGCCGCTAGAGGGCTCCGAAATGTAGCGCGCAGCATGGCGATGTGTAACGTACCTATGTCGGTCGTAAGAAACAGCTTTCTGTAATCTAGTTTCGATTTCGAAGAGATTATCCACAATGGTGCTCCCGACTTGACCCCATCCGATTGTCAAAACTTAAAGAACACCTTCGAGGGCTTTGATACTGATGGAAATGAGCACGGCGTCATTGGCCGGGAGGCCCCTTACAGGGCATGTCTGGCTGCCTTGTTGCAGGTCTTATTACATTCGACGCCACATTGGGCGACCTGCGCGCCGGATGGGGGTGAAATGATGATAAATACGACACAACACCCAATCCCCGAGCGGAGAAAATCCCCGACCCAGCCGGGAATCGAACCCTGTCCCCTTAGGACGGCAGTCCGTCACGCTGACCATTCCGCTATCGGGGCGGACTTGATACTGATGAAGCGGCGCAAGCACAGTTGAGATTGTGGCTCCGTCAACAATGCCAAACATTCTAGTGACGGTATTAGCAAATTGGTCTCTCGTTGGGAGAAGTGTGTTTGCCGTCAGGGTGACTATGTTGAGAAACAATTATGTACACATGAAGAGCTGAACATGTTTTCAGCAGAAATCAGTTTCAACGATCTAGTAGTCAACGACATTTTTCCTCTAATCTTCCTTCTTAGTCTATTAAGCCTTCATACACGGTCCAACCACGTTAATATGACCACCACCTACGTTCGACGTCAACGTGCAATAATTCACAGACGGCTGGTGGCAGCACTAGCATTAGAGGGTATGTAAAGCATGGCGGGGGGAGGAGGGGTGGCGGGAAGGAGGGGAGGCAGAAAATACCGTGCATGGCAAAATGGCGCTATCCAAAACCGGCGCCGAGGCAACGGTGGTGCAACACGGGCCATAGATGACAGGGACAGGAATGAACGACACTGCGGTGATGTGCGGAGAGAATGGACAGCTGACCACCCATATGAAGCAAGGAACTACCAACAGTGCCTCCTCAACGACCGTTCATCGAACAGGGCTGCGTGTAGGTCTCAGCCGTAGGCGCCTGGTTCACGCACCCATGCTGACTGCTGTTAATCGGCGACGAAGGCTGGAGTTTGCTCGCCAGTACCGCAGTTGTATTTGCACTGAGTGGTAACCAGTGGCTTTTTCAGATGTATCACGTTTTATACTCATTTGAGGCGGAAATCATTAAAACAATGGCGGTTTTCGTTGCGGCGGGATCTTCTCGAGAAATTTCAGTCACCAGCTTTCTCATCCGAATGAAAAAATATCTTACTGACGCCGACCTGCGTGGGGAGAAACGATCATCATAATAAAATAAGGGGAATGAGAGACCGCACGGAAAGATACAGGTGTTCGTTTTCTCCACGCCCCGTTCGAGAGTGGAATGATAGAGAATTTCTTGATGCAATAATTTACCAAAAGAGATATATATTTTAGAAATTTATTTTAGTTTATGAACTTCTATGTGCTACCAGTTTCGGCATTACATTGATGCCATCTTCAGGCCCCACTCGTCATAGTCGTAAAATTGCTATACACGGAAGGAGCCATATAACTGGATCTGTGAAGCAAATCGTCCTGCAACAGTTCTTGGTGGCCAGGCGACACAGACTGAGCCACCAAGAGCTGTTGCAGGACGATTTGATTCACGGATCCAGTTAATACGGCTCCTTCCTTGTATAGCGATTCTACGACTGTGACGAATGGGGCCTGAAGATGGCATCAATGTAATGCCGAAACTGGTAGCACATAGAAGTTCATAAAATAAAATAAATTTCTACGATACATACGGCTGTTGGTAAATTATTGCTTCAAGAAGTTCATGCCAGCCGTCGTCCCACGATCCATAATTTATCAACGAAGATTAATAGAGAATTAGTGTGAAGGTGGTTCGATGAACCCTCTGCCAGGGACTTATGTGTGATTTACAGAGTAGCCATGTAGATGCAGATGACAGATGACTACTGGCTTTTAAGATCCTGCAACAGTCATCGGGAGGGCCCCGGCCGGAGGAGGGAACATTATGGTCTGGGGAATGTTTCCGTGGCGTTCCCTCCGTGGTCTCGTTATTCTGAAAAGCAAAATGGATCAACACATGTATGCATCCATCCTCGGGCACTATGTTCACACCTATGTGCAGATTGGTTTTCCTTCGCGCGATGGAGTCTACCAACAAAACAATGCAGTGTGCAAACAGCTCGCAGTGTACATGCATGGTTCGAAGAGCACCAGGACGAGTTTACCGTAGCTGGTTGGTTGCTGTCGTGCTACTGAAGTAAACATCCGTAAAAAGTGACTGAAGGATGCTGAAACCACGAGTAGGTGACAAGGTGTTGGACGTCCGCACCACTTAGAAAGTAAAGTTCTATGTACTGACTTGGCAGAAAATCCTAAGAAATTTTGGTCTTATGTCAAAGCGGTAGGTGGATCGAAACAAAATGTCCAGACACTCTGTGACCAAAATGGTACTGCAACAGAGGATGACAGACTAAAGGCCGAAATACTAAATGTCTTTTTCCAAAGTTGTTTCACAGAGGAAGATTGCACTGTAGTTCCTTCTCTAGATTGTCGCACAGATGACAAAATGGTAGATATCGAAATAGACGACAGAGGGGTAGAGAAACAATTAAAATCGCTCAAAAGAGGAAAGGCCTCTGGACCTGATGGGATACCAGTTCAATTTTACACAGAGTACGCGAAGGAACTTGCCCCCCTTCTTGCAGCGGTGTACCGTAGGTCTCTAGAAGAGCGTAGCGTTCCAAAGGATTGGAAAAGGGCACAGGTCATCCCCGTTTTCAAGAAGGGACGTCGAACAGATGTGCTGAACTATAGACCTATATCTCTAACGTCGATCAGTTGTAGAATTTTGGAACACGTATTGTGTTCGAGTATAATGACTTTTCTGGAAACTAGAAATCTACTCTGTAGGAATCAGCATGGGTTTCGAAAAAGACGGTCATGTGAAACCCAGCTCGCGCTATTCGTCCACGAGACTCAGAGGGCCATAGACACGGGTTCACAGGTAGATGCCGTGTTTCTTGACTTCCGCAAGGCGTTCGATACAGTTCCCCACAGTCGTTTAATGAACAAAGTAAGAGCATATGGACTATCAGACCAATTGTGTGATTGGATTGAGCAGTTCCTAGATAACAGGACGCAGCATGTTATTCTCAATGGAGAGAAGTCTTCCGAAATAAGAGTAATTTCAGGTGTGCCGCAGGGGAGTGTCATAGGACCGTTGCTATTCACAATATACATAAATGACCTGGTGGATGACATCGGAAGTTCACTGAGGCTTTTTGCAGATGATGCTGTGGTGTATCGAGAGGTTGTAACAATGGAAAATTGTACTGAAATGCAGGAGGATCTGCAGCGAATTGACGCATGGTGCAGGGAATGGCAACTGAATCTCAATGTAGACAAGTGTAATGTGCTGCGAATACACAGAAAGATAGATCCTTTATCATTTAGCTACAAAATAGCAGGTCAGCAACTGGAAGTAGTTAATACCATAAATTATCTGGGAGTACGCATTAGGAGTGATTTAAAATGGAATGATCATATAATGTTGATTGTCGGTAAAGCAGATGCCAGACTGAGATTCATTGGAAGAATCCTAAGGAAATGCAATCCGAAAACAAAGGAAGTAGGTTACAGTACGCTTGTTCGCCCAGTGCTTGAATACTGCTCAGCAGTGTGGGATCCGTACCAGATAGGGTTGATACAAGACATAGAGAAGATCCAACGGAGAGCAGCGCGCTTCGTTACAGGATCATTTAGTAATCGCGAAAGCGTTACGGAGATGATAGATAAACTCCAGTGGAAGACTCTGCAGGAGAGACGCTCAGTAGCTCGGTACGGGATTTTGTCAAAGTTTCGAGAACATACCTTCACCGAAGAGTCAAGCAGTATATTGCTCCCTCCTACGTATATCTCGCGAAGAGACCATGAGGATAAAATCAGAGAGATTAGAGCCCACACAGAGGCATACCGACAATCCTTCTTTCCACGAACAATACGAGACTGGAATAGAAGGGAGAACCGATAGAGGTACTGAAGGTACCCTCCGCCACACACCGTCAGGTGGCTTGCGGAGTATGGATGTAGATGTAGATTACAGAACGCCGAGATCTGAGGCTTGCCCTCTGTATGAAGCAGGGTACGTGGCGATCTATGGCAGCTCTGACGACAGATTACATCGTTGATGCATACAAAAGTAGTTTAGAGCACAATGTTCAGCGCACATAGGGGCTTCACTGCTGACGACTCCAAAGTGTCCGATTTTGACACAACGATATCATCAATGGGTACAAGATTACTGAGACTGGACCGTGGATCAGTGGAAACCTGTCGCTTCGTCGAATGAATCGCGTCTATTGATATGTCAGGTCGATAGTCTTCATCCAATCGTCTCCTCGTAACATACATCGCCCCATAGCCTCAGGCTGGTGGAAGCAGTATTACGCAATGGAAGATATTCACTTGGGCTTCCATGGCACGTGTGGCAGTAATCGAAAACATTATGACAACTGTGGACTATGTGAATATTATTGCCGATCAAGTGTACCCCGTCATGCTTGATCTCTTCCCCGACGCGATGGCATCTTCCAGTAGGATAAGCGTTCGTGTCACAAGGGCAGAATCATCCTACAGTGGTTTGAGGAACATGTCCCTGAACTCACATTGACGTCTCTCTCTCCCCGTGGGATACCTACAGCTTTCGCCGGATTCCATATATCGCCTTCGGTTTCTTTCACTGTTTCCACTTAACCCTCTCTTTGTTTTCATGGCCTCTTTTACCAATATAATCGGGCAGCCTGCTGCCTTAATTTTCTCTTTCTTCTCCGAGGATGCTACATCTACGTCATTTTTGATCATCTGTCTTCTGCCATTCGCATTATATGTCCATACAATGCGAACTGTCACTCTTCTGTTTGATGAATGACGCTTTCTTGAATATGAGTTATTATTCTATTCGGTGTATTTCTTATGTGGACTCGCTGAGATATTCTTAGATAGTCCACTTGAACAATCTCAATTTGTTTCTATTTTTTTCAGCTAGTTCCCAGCACTTGTATCCGTAAGCTGTTATAGTCTCTGGAAGACTTTTACGGAACATTTTCTTTATTTTCCAACTGATCTTGGAAGACCATAACCCAAGGTTTAACTTCAGGATTCCTGTTTCTCAACCCGCTGCTGCATTTTCCAATTACTTGTTCCGTCTGCCGTTAGGATTCTATCCAAATATTTAACGTTTTTACCTGCCTTGATGGGCTGGTCATCTACTATTATGCTTCCCACATTTTCACTACTGTATATGTATTCAGTCTTTTGAAAATTTATTTTCGATCTCCACTGATCATATTCATGTACTAATTTTGTTACCATGAGGCGGACATCCTCTGTACTAGCCACCTGATCATTTGCGAGGACCAAGGAGCACAGACAGGTAGATCATTTGAGATTAGATTCAAAGAATACATGGCAGCACTGAAAAAACAAACAAAAAATACCACTTATCAGCAATATCCATCCACCTGAACGAAACAAAACAATACAAGTGTCAGCATCCTTAAAACACTCAAAATACACAAACATCAAAGAAAACGACCTGAATCCATCTTAAATGATAACAGTTACAACATTTACAGTATAATAGTGTCATCTCTGTTTTTAGCGCCAGTCTACGTTATTAAATTTGCTATGCACGCACTCACACACACACACACACACAAAACTTCGATCCTCCCTTTCATATTTACCATAAATAATTAGTTATGTTTTCATTACATTTGCCATATAAACAACAGAACGGTCTTATTCACAAATGTAACAACACATCAACAATTTGCGCCCTGATATATCTATGTGCGTATTATTTTAAAGCATAATAAATACATTAGTCCAACATTTACTAAGTTGTAGCATGTAACAGATATGATTTTAACAGCGCACAGCTGGAAAAACATTTACTCTCTTACAGTACTTCCATACTCTCTCTCTTTTTCCCTCTGTCTGTCTGTCTATCTATCTATCTCTCTATCTCTCTCTCTCTCTCTCTCTCTCTCTCTCTCTCTCTCTCTCTCTGTGTGTGTGTGTGTGTGTGTGTGTGTGTTTGTGTGTATGTGTGTGTGTGTGTGTGTGTGTGTGTGTGTCCGTGCGCTCGCTTCCATCCTTTCCTTCATATTTACCACGAACTACTTTAGTTAATTTGCATGTTGCTTTTCATATTTTCGAAATGAACAATTGATTTGCCTACCTTACAAAAATTAATAGATCCACACCAATAAAACCAACAGTTTACCCCATGTCAGCCATATATTACATATATTTGTTTATATTAATAATTGTATACCTAGCTACAAATCTTTAATTCGGTGTCAGTGTCTTCAACATTTACTTAGCACATGTAAGTTTAAGAAACTCGCAGCTCTAGCTCATCCAAAACTTTGCTCTCCTTCTCGTACTCCTTTCATCCTCCATCTCTAAATCCCAGCCAAAACTGTTATTTTTATATAATTGTTATTGCTATTTTTTGCAACATAATTATTGCACTTAATGTTTTCAACATGTCATCTGATACAGAAACGAGTACGATATTTAAGCTATATAAACTTGACACAAAAGGATTTTATACCACCTGAAATATTTACCCTAACATATCTATTCATCAACTCAACGAAAGATCTCCGCAATGACTTACGACTTTCTCTGAAACAATGGTGTTGTTTTGCTATATGTTCTTTGCACTATGAAATAGTGTTTCTGCTTTTGCTACTATATGCTCTTTGCACATAGTAGTTTCCAGACACCATCTTTGTTTTCAAAATGCTACAGTTTATATGTCATGTATTGCGACAGAGACCACTGTGCCTGTGACCACTGGAGGTATTGTAATTTAGTGGTTTCATTTTTACATTCGTATGAATTTTTTAATCAGAGACCTCCACAGAGCCATATTATGAAACAGTGTTTTGTTTTTCCACTAGGCAGTGCCATAAGTTATACCAAAGCCGTCCCACAGCACATACAAGTCGTATTAATAAATATAAATGCACCTGATGATGGAAGTTTAAACCTTTGAAACGTGTGCGCAAAAAAATAAACAGTGACTGATAACAGTAAACTTGTTGTTTCACTCGAAGGTGTACGTGCATTGATCCTTTGTTATCTGTACACCCATCACTGCACATTTCCTGTTCCACAAGTCTGAGGCTTTCTGAATATACCTTAATGTCCTGGTCATGAAATTCGCCTGGTCTCTATCCGATGGAACACCTCTGGGACGCTATCGGGTGCCAGCTTCACGCTCACAGACCACCAGCTAATTTACGGGAACTGCGTGACTTTCGCGAAGACATCTGGTGAAACATACCTCAGGAAAACTACTGAGCACTTAAACTGATGCCAAACAAAATGGCTAATGCACTGCGTTCCAGCACGCACATAAGCAGGTGGCCATGAAGATTTGGGTCCGCTATTACAGAGGTGGCCATGATGTTTTGGATTATCACTGTAGAGCTGTGAAATTTATTCAGTGGTGAAAACCTCTGTTACTGCAGGACACAAGTGAGCCAAAAGTGTCCCGGAGAAATCCATGCAAGCAGTATGTGTGTGTGTGAAAGGAGGGGGGGGGGGGGAGGGCGGGGCGTGTGCGTGCGCGCTGTTGAACTACTGGCCATTAAAATTGCTACACCAAGAAGAAATGCAGATGATAAACGGGTATTGATTGGACAAATATATTATACTAGAACTGACATGTGATTACATTTTCACGCAATTTCGGTGCATGGATCCTGAGAAATCAGTACCCTGATCAACCACCTCTGGCCATAATAACGGCCTTGATACGCCTGGGCATTGAGTCAAACAGAGCTTGGATGGCGTGTACAGGTACAGCTGCCCATGCAGCTTCAACACGATATCACAGTTCATCAAGAGTAGTGACTGGCGTATTGTGACGAGCCAGTTGCTCGGCCACCATTGACCAGACGTTTTCAATTGGTGAGAGATCTGGAGAATGTGCTGGCCAGGGCACCAGTCGAACATTTTCTGTATCCAGAAAGGCCCGTACAGGACCTGCAACATGCTGTCGTTCATTACCCTGCTGAAATGTAGGATTTCGCAGGGATCGAATGAATGGTAGAGCCACGGGTCGTAACACATCTCAAATGTAACGTCCACTGTTCAAAGAGCCGCCAATGCGAACAAGAGGTGACCGAGACGTGTAACCAATGGCACCCCATACCATCACGCCGGGTGATACGCCAGTATAGCGATAAGGAATACGCGCTTCCAATGTGCGTTCACTGCAATGTCGCCAAACACGGATGCGTCCATCATGATGCTGTAAACAGAACCTGGATTCATGACGTTTTGCCATTCGTGCACCCAGGTTCGTCGTTGAGTACATCATCGCAGGCGCTCCTGTCTGTGATGCAGCGTCAAGGGTAACCGCAGCCATGGCCTCCGAGCTGATAGTCCATGCTGCTGCAAACGTCGTCGAACTGTTCGTGCAGTTTTCTTGCAAACGTCCTCTTCTGTTGACTCAGGGATCGAAACGTGGCTGCACGATCCGTTACAGCCATGTGGATAAGATGCCTGTCATCTCGACTGCTAGTGATTCGAGGCCGTTGGGATCCACCACGGCCTTCCGTATTACCCTCCTGACCCCACCGATTCCATATTCTGCTAACAGTCATTGGATCTCGACCAACGCGAGCAGTAATGTCGCGATACGATAAACCGCAATCGCTATAGGCTACAATTCGACCTTTATCAAAGTCGGAAACGTGATGGTACTCATTTCTCCTCCTTACACGAGGCATCACAACAACGTTTCACCAGGCAACGCCGGTCAACTGCTGTTTGTGTATGAGAAATCGGTTGGAAACTTTCCTCATGTCAGCACGTTGTAGGTGTCGCCACCGACGCCAACCTTGTGTGAATGCTCTGAAAAGCTAATCATTTGCATATCACAGCATCTTCTTCCTGTCGGTTAAATTTCGCGTCTGAAGCACGTCATCTTCGTGGTGTAGCAATTTTAACGGCCAGTAGTGTAGATTGTGTGCAGGACTCACCAGGAGTAGGCAGGCTTGTGCGCCAGCGGCAGGTCCTCCACTGGGCGAGGCCCATCCAGGTCCCGCTCGTACAGCTTGGCGAAGCTGCAGTCTGGCTCCGGCTTCATACGGCTGCAACAACGTGGTACGGATAGTCAACAACTGCACTGTTCTCTCTCAAGAAAAACGGGGGAGGCCGAAGGTCTGTAACAGCGCTTCTACTAGTACCAGACACACAAGCCACTCACGGCTGCAACGAGTCCGCTACCAGTACCAAAAACAAAAAGAACCTCTGTCGTCACTGCACCAGCTGCAATCATCTCTCTAGTCGACATGCGATGTGGCGTTATTATTAGTGGAATATTTGACTTAATATCTTACTGATCAGCGAGACAGAAGGAAAATTATATATCTTCACAAACGCAAATGTGTCCTGCTTTTATATCCGAGCTAAGAAACTCTAGCAGTTCATAATAAAATAATAATAATAATAGCAGAAACGAAACAGGATTTTAGCCTACCCCCGATGTAGTTCAATATGCGCGTTGAGCAAGCAGTAAAATAAATCAAGGAAAAATTTGGACAGGGAATTAAGGGTTAGAGAGAATAAATAAAAACTCTGAGCTTTGCCGAAAACATCGTAATTCTGTCTGAGACGGATAATTACATGAAAGATCAGTGAAAAGGAATGGATTATATCTTCAAATTAGGTTATAAGATAAATAAAAAAAGCAAACAACAGTAACGGAATGTAGTCAAATTAAATCAGGCAATTCTGGAGGACTTGAATTAGGATATCAGAAATTAAATGTAGTAGATGAGTTTAATTATTTGATCAGCAAAATAACATTATGGACGAAGTAAGAGCATGTAAAATGCATACTGGCAATAGCACGAAAAAGAATTTCTGAAGAAAGATAATTTATTATAATCTAAGATAAATTTAAGTGTTAGGAAGGCTGTTCTGAAGATACTTGTCCTCAGTGTTGTACCAAAGTGAAACATGGACGATTAAAAGTCCAGACTAAGGCTTGACTGTAGTAAGCACGGCCAAACGGATGTAGCTTGCAGTGGCTATGCAGAAATATAGAGAAGCCCAAATGATAGATTAGAGAGAATGGAGAGCTGCATCAAACAAATCTGAATACAACAACGACAACAACAACAACAACAAAAACAGAGAAAAAGTAAAGTTATCACAATTTTAAAGTATAAAGAAATTACCTGTGTAAGTCCCAGGCCTGCCCGTTATTTATCAGGTAATAATTGTTTAATATCGAATTGACTTCTATTAAAGTTTCAGGCGACTGAAGGATCACTTATAGTAAAAAGATCATCGTTCTACAAAAACCAAAGTATCATCAGATCCGATTCAAATATTTACTTCGCTTGTGCAGTTTAGGCTTGATCCCGTTTAATTTTTTATGCAGTGGCCAATTTCTATCTATCCTGTTCTCTCCTTCATCGCTTCACCTTCCTCAAAAAGCTGTGGGAAACACCATACAAGTCCAACATTATAATTTCACAGCTCTTTCTCACCAGATAACATAATTTCCACCTTACTCAGTCTGCAGTAGCTTTTAATTTTTACGAATATCTGCTGACTTACTTGACAGATTTCGTCCACCTACGAAATTGTGGGACTGTACTGCCTATTCTAAGACTGTAGACGAGCTCAATTTAACCTCCAAAACATGTTGCGACCTAGTTGAGTAAACTCCATTTACGTTAAGCACAGCTCTTTACAAAAGTATGTGTAATTTTATAACATATTTTTGAAGTGTGTGATTAGGCTGAAAATGATTTGCCCAGATGAAACGATTTGCCCACATGCGTTCACTTGCGTTTTAGGCGAGATTAATTAAGATTGTCTATACAAATATCAGTTATATTGGCCAAAGAAGTTAGTTAGGTAAGGATGTTCCATGTATCATTCTCTAATGAATGTAAGTGGTTTCTCTTGAGGAGGAGTTCGATGCAGTCTCTCTCCCATCTGAGAATTCACTCAGTTACTCCGAAGTGAAATAATCAGGATGGTATACGAACCAATTGCATGGGATGTGTCGTAGTTATGAGGCTGGGGGAAAAAGTTCAAACTTTTGCTGATAGTTTAATAAGGTGCTGGAGTCTGACAGCGTATTAGGAAGAAGTGCACTTAATTGTATACAGATCATTTCTCAGAGCACATATACCTACACTACTATATAAAGACAGGTCGTTGTCTAGCGTTGTTACCAAAAATCTCGCAAAGTTCTTGACCGATTTGCATGATCTAGTAAACATTCGGATGGACATAGGCTTTATATTTTTAATATATGACACACGCAAAGGGGAAATGTTGATGGTAAAAATATCGGAAAGATCTTGAACAATTTACTTCAAATTTTTACACAGTACACTAATAAACATTCAGGCAGACATAGGCTATATATTTTTTTAAATGACAAAGTACAGATTTTCCTTTAAAACTGAATAGAACGAAAATACAGTGCTGTGCTGTAAAAATGTACAGTTCTGTTTTACTTGCCGCAGTCAGTTTTAATTGCGGGGGCAGGGAATGTAAACTATTAGACAAATTATTTCTCCCATATTTATTCTTTCTCCTTATACGGTGTGTAATGGGAGTAAGTGCAGACATTTCTACTGGTAGGAGTTAGCTATAGATACTAGTATATTTTTAGGTTGGTTAGTACTTCCACATATGACTGGCACAAGCAAGCCATTAATGCTTACTTTCGTCGGGTAGGGTGGAAAAAAAAATTCAAATGGCTCTGAGCACTATAGGACTTAACTGCTATGGTCATCAGTCCCCCAGAACCTAGAACTATTTAAACCTAACTAACCTAAGGACAGCACACAACACCCAGCCATCACGAGGCAGAGAAAATCCCCGACTCCGCCAGGAATCGAACCCGGGAACCCGGGCGTGGGAAGCGAGAACGCTACCGCACGACCACGAGCTGTGGACGGTAGGGTGGACGCGTGGATGCAAAACGGGTTAGTCTAACTGACAGGTGTATTCCATTTAAAAGTGCAGTTACAACTGAGCAGAAAATACCAGGTAGTGAAGTTTGAGACATGTTTGTGGGAAGACCGAACGATGCATATAAGACACAACTAACACACTGAGGCGTGTACACATTAAGGTACCACATATAAAAATGTGTGCACTTATACCTGTTACTCCTTGTATATAATTTTAAGGAAAAATTGTACACACAACAATTTGCCCTTTGTTTTCTTCCTCGCCATCGTCTTTACAGAAAACAGGAAAGTTTTGTTAATGGCTTATCGGATTATGATTAAAACACTACTACGAAATCTGAATTTTCCAAAATTTTATAATCCTCCACATACGCAGATTACATCTATGCAAAATACTTCTTCCTTTCTTTTAGAGTTCAACCCCGAGGTTGGTTTGCAGCAGAGCTCCATTTCTCTCTTCTGTCTGCCTTCCTCTTCATTTCCACGTATGTGTTACATCCAACGTCATTCATGATCTGTTACATACAGGGTTTTACAAAAGGTACGGCCAAACTTTCAGGAAACATTCCTCACACACAAAGAAAAAAAAATATGTTATATGGACATGTGTACGGAAACGCTTACTTTCCATGTTAGAGCTCATTTTATTACTTCTCTTCCAATCACATTAATCATGGAATGGAAACACACAGCAACAGAACGTACCAGCGTGACTTCAAACACTTTGTTACAGGAAACGTTCAAAATGTCCTCCGTTAGCGAGGATACATGCATCAACCCTCCGTCGCATGGAATACCTGATGCGCTGATGCAGCCCTGGAGAATGGCGTATTGTATCACAGCTGTCCACAATACGAGCACGAAGAGTCTCTACATTTGGTGCCGGGGTTGCGTAGACAAGAGCTTTCAAATGCCCCCATAAATGAAAGTCAAGAGGGTTGAGGTCAGGAGAGCGTGGAGACCATGGAACTGGTCCGCCTCTACCAATCCATCGGTCACCGAATCTGTTGTTGAGAAGCGTACGAACACTTCGACTGAAATGTGCAGGAGCTCCATCGTGCATGAACCACATGTTGTGTCGTAGTTGTAAAGGCACATGTTCTAGCAGCACAGGTAGAGTATCCCGTATGAAATCATGATAACGTGCTCCATTGAGCGTAGGTGGAAGAAACTAAAATGAGCTCTAACATGGAAATTAAGCCTTTCCGGACACATAACATCTTTTCTTTATTTGTGTATGAGGAATGTTTCCTGAAAGTTTGGCCGTACGTTTTTGTAACACCCTATATATGATATCCGTGGTCGCCCCCGACGATTCCTTCCCTCAATAGCTCTACGAAATACTGTCATTGGAAATCCACCAGTTGGACAGGTGTCTCCTTTACCCTATATACCAATGATCCCAACCGATTTAACCATTCATTTCACGCGACTTCAATTCCCAGTTAAGTTTTCGTTTGCAACAACAATAAACAAGGCTCAAGGTCAGAGGGGGGGCAGAAGAGGAGGGCAGAGAGGGGGGGATGCGGAGATGGGCAAGGAGGGGAGAGGAAGGAATTTCGGATGTATTTCCAGTTCCAGTTATCATTTTCGAAGTATTGTCAGATTGGCTAGTAAGGTATAGTCTAAAGCGCGTAACAACAGACTCAGCAAAATTAAATACTTCAAAAAGAATTGAAGTCGGCGCAACGAGAGAATCATGATAGTGATCAAATGAAGGCTACGTATTAGTGCTCTGCAACAAATAATGACTTTTTTTACTTTCCTGCAATACTTTTGTGTAGGGCGTACTCTGCAAAATATATCACTGACACAAGTATCTAAGTTGGCACAGATAATCACTGGAGAAGGTTTAAGAATCGGCGAAGAAAAAACAAGTTTATCGCTAACATGAAAAATCCACCAAAATTTTTACAGTCATTGGTCAAACAGAAAAGATCAAAAAGTTCACGTATCTAGGAGAGATAATTTGAGAACATAGGTTAGAAAAACTAGCCTTGAATTAAAGGTTTCACAAAATGAAAAGGCATATGGGATGGCAAGAAAATTGCAAATAAAAAATATAATGTCAAGAAATGCTAGAATTGTTAATTTCCATACTGTAAGGAAACCTGAACGCCGTCTACGGAGGCGAGTCTTTAGCACTCAATTACAGTTTAAACAAGATAAAGAATCATGAGGAAAATTTTAGGTCCAATATGAAGGGTACAAGCCTGGAAGTGACTAAGAAGCAATGATGATATGTACAAAAGTATAGAAGTAACAGCGGAAACAATAAAAGAAGAATGATGTTCTTTTTGAACATTTATACAGGATGAATGACAATAGGTTACAACCTTTCAAGCATCGCTGGGAAAACAAATTAACAGGAAGCTGAATCCGAGAAGTTAAAAAAGATTTAGTAATAAACAACATCAAATCAGAAGAATTAGCAAAAAGAAATAACTTTTTGAGGAAAACGTTAAATATCAGATTATTCCAATGCAGAAGGAGTAAGAGCACATGGATAAAGTGGTTTTGCGAACGAAAAAAGAGATGTGGTGTAAAGTTTAAAGAACATTGGAGGATAAATAAAGAGCAAATGACAAGAAAGAACAATTCCATTTTAAACCCTGGCTGTTATAATATCACTGTTGCTTACACCACGATAAGCTGATTTTGGCTGTTAGCCATTTGTAAGAGTTAAGAGCTGAAATGAGCTGACGGTGGTGTAAATACAGAGGTTACACAAAAATATGCTAGACAAGGCTGCAGGTTGTGCTTTCTGCCTGACCATGCAAGTATCAGTCGTGGTCATAAAAGTGTTCTGTGTGATTGTAAGTGCATTATGTCGGAGCTAAGTGAATTCGAACGTGAGCAAATTGTTTGTGCTCGTATCGTGGGTGCTATCGAACCATATGTAGCGGAAGTGTTTGATGTTTCATGAGATATCGATCTAAGATTTATACCGCATATAGGGAGAGCGAGAAGACATCATCGGCTAAACCACAAAGCTGACGAAAGAGAGAGTGATCGTGACGGACGGCCACTGAAGAGGACAGTGACGAAAAACAAGAGGGCGACAGTTGCAAAAGTCACTGCAAATCTGAACGTCGCACCCGCGAATCATGTCAGCATCAAAGGGATACGAAGCGAGCTGCATTGCAGTGCGAGCTGGACTCCAAAACCACACAGAGTGATGCAGATTCCCGTAACAGGATAACGGGATGCCGAAGCCATAAAACCTGGACCATGGAGCAATGGGAGAAAGTCATTTTGCCGAATGCCTTATTTCACATTGTTTCCAACTTCTGGCCGAGTTTGCCTCACAAGAGTGAAACGTGGCGGGGGTTAGGTGATGATCTGTGCAGGTGTGCCATAGCTACTCTCCAAGGTCGCATTACTGCCAAGTTTCATGTGACAGTTTTGACTAATCAAGTCCATCCCGTAGTACAATGTTTGTTCCCTTACGATGATGCTGTGTTCCAAGACGGCAGGGCCCTGTTCACACAACTCGCATCGTCCAGGACTGGTTTCGTAACACGATGACACATAGTCGCATTTTCCCTGGGCACAACAGCCAGCAGATATCGGTGTTGGTGAGCCTTTGTGGCCTACTTTGGAGGGGAGGGTCCGTAATCGCTATCCACCTCCATCAACGGTATGCGAATATGCCACTATGTTGCTGGAAGAATGGTAGAAGCTTCCCTGGAAAACAATACATCACCTTATTTATCCATTCCGAGGCGACTAGAAGCTAGTTTGAAAGCTAACGGCTTTACTGCACCGCATTAGGAATGGTAGTGTGTTGTATTTTTTGTTTCCATATGTTTGTCCATACACTGTAACAGTGATGTTATAACAACCGGGAAAGAAAATGGGATTGTTATTCAGTAAATTTGTGGCTGTGTCATCCGAAAGGAAAAATATATTGAAACTAGAAGGAATTGAAAGTGCTAAGTGGTCTCTGGTTGTCAAAGACGAAAGAGAAAAAGGATTTTTAAAAATATGAATAACTTTCGCTATTTGGCTACCAGCAACGCAACTGTTGGTAAGATGCGGACACTGCGTACCTGTGGCAGCGTCCGATGTCCGGAGAGGTGGAGCTGACACCGGAGGTGGAGGGCAGATCGGCGTCGCTGCCTGGGGACACGGCCGCCACGCCGACGCCCACCCCCATCGCGGCCGACGTCTTGGGCGGCTTGCGGCGGCGCGGCTGGTACTGCGGACACAGTAACTCACTCATCTCCTTTTGCTTACCAAACATCTACGCAATGGTAATAGCTGCCACCTAAAAATGAGTTCGACACTACTTCGTTTTCTTGACATTTGCAGATTTACACTCGTGTGAAAAACTTAAGGACGGAAGTAACTACTGCATGGTGTGTCACTGCAAAGTAACACAGCTCGACGAAACCTGGACTGTGCAAATAAAGAACAGCTACAGTATAATATAGAAGGTAGCTGGAAGAAAGACGCAGATGACACGAACAGAAATGACACTTCTGTTGAATGGCTGAGAGATTGCAGGGCACTCTCACATCTGATTCGGTGTTATGCCGCTTCATGTTCTTACGGAATGTGATCTTTACTGCGATTTGACTTCATACATTATATGAAATCGTGGGCAGTAGTTAATGGTCTTGTTTGCGTGCTTTAGGGAAGGAATGACAGTAAGCTTTACCTGCGTTCAAAGGTATAGGGTGCCGATTTAAACGACTACAGTAAAAGCTGTGGTGATGGTGGACCCAGAAAAGCGCGTTTTTTTATTGCGGAACGTGTGGAGACCTTTCCGGACGGCCGAGTTCCGCAGTCTCATTGTGGAGATCCATTTAGTTGGCGCCGGGCGGTAGGCAGGCATGTCCAGGTATACAGACTAGCGCCGAGAAGTCGCCGCTGCACTGGCCAGCACATTGTAGACCGGCAATAAAGCAGAAGATGGACCCTTGTTAGGGAGGAAGGTGACAAAAGAACGTTCTGCGAATTTTCGTGGGACAGGGAGACTGGCGCCCAGACGTCCAGACTATGTTTCAAAACGTATCTGTGAAAGCACGAGGCTTAACGAGTTTATGGCCATTCTTTGGAAACTTTGAAATGGACGCAACAGAGGAGATGACAAGCTGTTTATGGAGGGCTGTGCTTCCATCCTGAGCATTTTGTTAGCAAAAGACACGGCAAATGCGTGGGAAAGAGGCTACGAAGCTGAATCTTTTTTCCTATTTCTCACAATTAACTTTAAAGTCTCTGATTGGTCAAATCGGTATATCATCGTGCTCACAACAAGTGAAGTGTGGATGTACTTATTTGTCTTGAGTCGGCTGTCCAAACATTTGACATATTCCGTCACACACAGTAGTGGCACAGAGTGGTTTGGCAGACCAGCAAACGGGTCCACCTGCACAATGGAATCCACCGGGGTTTCAGAGGCTCATAGGAAAGTACCTGCATTCGGAATTAACTGAATGCGAGACTGCGTACTTACATTTTGCGCGAATGTGCCATTAATGACAGATTGCCGCCATCCACGACTTCAGTCGCCAAACGCATCGTGGTGCGCCGCCTTGACCAGCAGGAGGGTAAAGTATTCGCTGCTGGGGCGTAGGGCTCTAATATATGTTTCTCAGCACCCTGTTCTTTCGAACCATATTTTTCTTTTTCAAATAGTAGATTATAGATGCTTGGTGGTGGCGTAGTTTAGTGCCACAACCCAGTTTCACGTGTATGAAGTCAGATAAAGCGATTAGTGTTCTGGTTAGTGTCGTGTGTCGATCCCCAGGTGATCACTGTGTACACCATAGCTCCCATGTCAGTGAAAGCGTTTGTTAAGTAAAAAATGTTTGTGTAATGTTTCTTTCATCATTTTAGTTGTCTTGTAATGTTAAGAATGAATAAATCTAGTGTCATTTAGATCACAACTTCTCCCTGTGTTCTGATTAATAGTTCCTTCCCATTTTATTATTACAGTCTAGATTAGAAACATAAGTAGAAGCTTTTCATTTGGCGTCCCCTGCCAGTATCTCTTACTTTATTAGCGATGAGCTTTTCACAGCAATAATTTCGCTGAAGTCACCGCAATTCATACGAGTGCCATGAACTTTACAAACGGCGAGACGTGGTTGTTTATAGTTGTGTGTGATCACGACAGACAGCAATGCATGCTCTTCAATGGGTTGCCATGCTGGCCTCGAGGTGGTAAGCAGATGACAACTGCCGGATAGTCGCTGGTGCATGTAGACTTACTTCAGTGCGTCTCCCAAATGCATGCCACATATGCTTGATGGGATTTAAGTCGATGGAAAGGACAGATCAGTCCATTAGCCGATTATCCTCCCGTCCCAACAGCTCCTTTATCTGCTCTGTTCGCTGCAGTTGTGCATTGTCGCCCATAATAACTGGCCACGTGCGAGGTGCACTCGCACCCTGAGGGTTTCGTACAAACTTAATTGTGTATACAGACACTTCGGCCATTCCAGGAATCCACACCCCGTCGGAAGTTCGAGTCCTCCCTCAGGCATGGGTGTGTTGTCCGTGGCGTTAAGTTAGTTAAGTTAGGTTAAGTAGTGCGTAAGCCTAGGGACCGATGACCTCGGCTGTTCGGTGCCATACAAACTTATCACAAATTTACAAGTTCCAGGAATCCAGGATATTGACGATTTTTCCCTGTTATCGACATTTATATTGGTAAGATGTCTATCCCAGGGATTCCAAGACTTTCAGAATGTTGTAATTTCAGGTTTGAAAACAAATATTTTCTCTAGCTATAACATTACAAATTAAATATTTTCGGGTTTTTTCCTTTACTTGTACTGTGAAGCCTTGCTTCTTGCCAAATTTCATGATTCTAGATCAACGGGGAGCACGCTGTAGGTTTTGATGAGGGCGTTTGCGAGGATCAAAATATGTGACATAAATGGGCATATCTTTTCGCTGCGTTAACTTAGGAGCTTAAAACTCTTACACAGCTAAGGGGCTATAGACCTTAACATGTGACATTAATGACTACTTGATACGTCTACTCGTTCCTGGGGAAAAGGGTTCTTACATCTACATCTACATCTACATGGTTACTCTGCAATTCACACTTACGTGCCTGGCAGAAGGTTCATCGAACCGTTTGCATACTACCCCTCTACCATTCCACTCTCGAATGGCTCGTGGGAAAAGGGAACACGTAAATCTTTCCGTTCGAGCTCTGATTTCTCTTATTTTATTATGATGATCCTTTCTCCCACCGTAGATGGATGTCAACAAAATATTTTCGAATTCGGAAGACAAAGTTGGTGATTGAAATTTCGTAAACAGATCTCGCCGCAAAGAAAACCACCTTTGTTTCAGTGACTGCGACCCCAACTCGCGTATCATATCAGCATATCAGCGACACTCTCACCCCTATTGCGCGATAACACGAAACGAGCTACCCTTCTTTGAACTTTTTCGATGCCCTCCGTCAATCCTACTTAATAAGAATCCTACTCCGCGCATCAATATTCCAGCAAAGGAGGGACAAGTGTAATGTAGGCTGCCTCTTTAGTGTGACTGTCGCATCTTCTGAGTGCTCTGCCAACAAAGCGCAGTCTTTGTTTCGCCTTCCCAACAATATTATCTATGTGGTTTTTCCAGTTTAAGTTTCTCGTAATTGTAATTCCTAGGTATTCAGTCGAACTGACAGCCCTTAGATTTGTGCGATTTATCGTATACCCAAAATTTATCGGATTTGCTTCAGTACGCATGTGGATGACCTCGCACTTTTCTTTGCCTAGTGCCAATTGCCACTTTACGCACCATACAGAAATTCTCTCTAGATCATTTTATAACTGGAATTGATCGTCTCATGATTTTACTAGACGGTAAATTACAGCATCATCTGCAAACAAACTAAGGGGGCTGCTCAGATTAACACCTAGATCATTTATGTAAATCAGAACCGCAGAGGGCCTATGACACTACCTTGCGGAACGCCAGATATCACTTCTGTTCTACTCGATGACTTACCGTCTATCACTACTAACTGTGACCTCTCTGAGAGGAAATCACGAATCTAGTCACACAACTGAGACGATACTCCATATTCACACAATTTGATTAATAGTCGCTTGTGAGGAACGGTATCAAAAGCCTTCTGGAAATCTAAGAATATGGAATCGATCTGAGATCCCTTGTCGACAGCACTCATTATTTCATGGGAATAAAGAACGATATTTTCTGAATCCGTGTTGGTTATGTATCAATAAGTCATTTTCTTCAAGGTGATTCATAATGTTCGAGTACAGTACATGCTCCAAAATCCTACTGCAAATTGAGGTCAGTGATATGGGTCAGTAATTGAAGGGGTTACTCCTGTTTCCTTTCTTGAATATTAGTGTCACCTATGCTACTTTCCAGTCTTTAGGAACAGACCTATCGTCAAGTGCGGGGTTGTATATGATTGCTAAGAAAGGATCTATTAACAGACAGATAGAAGAGCGACAACAAAGCCATCGTATAAGTTTCCAGTTTTAACAGATTGAAACACGGAACCCTAAAAATGAAGTTAGGGTGGAATACGCCCCAGAAAAGACGCTCATGGGGCAGGAGTATTGTGTCAGAAGAATAAAGACTTGGAGGTCAGTACGTCTATGCAACATTATGCTTGCACTTGCAAGTGATGAATGCTTGCGTTAGATACGTATGCAATATACGGTTGCATGATCATATCAGTCCTTCATACTCCCAGCTAGGTTGGATACGCCCACATAAGGCACGCGATCTCCACACGATGTGCTTACTTCATCGATTTCTTAGCCACTGGTGCCCACAATACTTATCTTCTCACATTAAACACCTATCATCATTCCACAACCGCAATACCAGATCGGATACGTCTAGCATCTTGGCTGTACCTTTACATAACACAAAATCTTTCTCCGTGTCATTCTCCATCTCAGCCATACGACTATGGAACGCGCTCCCCTGTGATCTGCGTCTTATTCAGAACCACTCAACATTCAAGAGGGAACTCAAGACTTACATATTAGGGACGGTATAGCCACCATTGTTGTGCCCCTCTCATCTTTTTCTTTCTCCTCTCCATCATAGCTTCGAATTTTACCATTCTATTTCTCTTCCTCTAACCTATCTACCTCTTCTATATCTCTTTCACCCCATTCTATCGTCTTATGTCTCTGCTTGATGAGAATAACTCACAAGCTGCAAGAATATAACGAGAAAATTCCCAACTAGCAATAGGACTGACATTCATAAAATAAAAATATGTTTACTTTCATATACATAGTCATTATTATTATTATTATTATTATTCTTGATTGTTATAATTATTTTTTGATTGTTATAATTATCATTGTACTACTTTTATAATCTCTATTTTTTTTCTTTAACATTAATACTGTATAACATGTTATATGCCCTTAATGTTCTGTAGAAACTGAAATTTGTTGAATCTGAGTATGCCTGGTTAGGTGTAAGAGAGGGCCTGAAGGCCCTAATCTTACCAGGTAAAATAAATGCATAAATAAATTATGTCTCCCCACACCTGAACCACCAAAGTGAATATGTCCACAGCGCTGGACGTACCTTCATATGGCATGAGGTGGGAACACGTAAAGCACGCACGAACACTGTCGAACACGATCGTTTTTGTGGCCCAGATCTTATGGTGTGAGGAAGCATAATGTTGCATGGGCGTACTGACCTCCAAATCATTGAACATGGTACACTCACCAGTCAACGTAATCATTATTTTTATGGATGACAATGAGCAACTGCATCAAACATCGCAGATGGAGAAGGTCTCGGAATGAGTGGACATTTGTGGAATGCGCTGCCAGTCCCCTGCCTTAAATTCCGCACGTGCGAGATGTGCAGCACTACCAAATGCACCAAAGACCATCCAGCGGGTTGTCAACGGCCGTGGTGGAGAAATGGAACGCCCTACCATCAGAAGTCCTTACCAATCGTCTGTCCAGCATGGGGGCACATGGAAGAGCATGCACTGCCGTCCATCGTGATCACACACCATATTGACAACCATGTCTCATCGTTTGTAATGTGGAAGGGCCATCATGAATCACGGTGACTTCAGTGTAATAATTGTCTTTGAATAAGGGAGTCATTTCTGTTCGGCTCTTGCATATTTCTTTCAGCTAGCTTCTATACTATACCGTAGCAACTCTTGCCATCTGTGGTCAAAGTTTGATCTAACCGTGTTCTCCGGCTGTGACATTTCACGCGAAAGTTACTTTCGTACTTAAGTTTCGCACACCAGTGTAACCATCGTATAGCATCATTACACACCACATTAACTACCATAAACTTAGAATAACATTCACAAAAAACGCATCTACTTTACAAACACAGTTTACTGAACTATCAGTCGTATTCAGGAAGTCTTCGAATTGTCCCGCGTACGTTCTTAATTGACATGTCTGCGTTACTTGTTGGATTGTCTGTCTTTGTTGGATTGTCGCACTTTGTAGATGTGTTTGGTTTTCATTCAAATATGGAATACCCTCATTTGCAATCGTGGGTTCTAATTAGGTTTATAATTACCTAGGATTTTATTGGGAGGCCAAAGCCAGTCGGTTTTTCAGACATAAATCGGAATTTCTCGAGATCCGCAGTCGCAGTAACTTCCCAGGCTTTCCTCCAGTATCGCAAACTTTAAGAGTTGTTCTCTAAGCAGATAACTTCCGTAAATAATGATTTTCTTGAGCGGAGACGTTTAATGGTTATGTAATCAGAGCTCGAATTAAGAGGAAGTTATTGATTGTTCTGAAGTTTCCTAAATTCTGTAGGAAGTGCTTGTTGTCTGGTGCTGGAGGTATATGAATTAGGACTGATGATCAGAATGTAGGTACCCTCTCAACCGCGTCCGAAATCATTCTCACTGTTTGGTTTACTTCCATGTCTATTTACTTTGTTGATGTTGTTGTGGTCTTCAGTCCTGAGACTGGTTTGATGCAGCTCTCCATGCTACTCTATCCTGTACAAGCCTCTTCATCTCCCAGTACCTACCGCAACCTACATCCTTCTGAATCTGCTTAGTGTATTCATCTCTTGGTCTCCCTCTACAATTTTTACCCTCCAGGCTGCCCTCCAATACTAAATTGGTGATCCCTCGATGTCTCAGAACATGTCCTACCAACCAATCCCTTCTTCTAGTCAAGTTGTGCCACAAACTCCTCTTCTCCCCAATTCTATACAATACCTCCTCATCAGTTATGTGATCTACCCATCTAATCTTCAGCATTCTTCTGTAGCACCACATTTCGAAAGCTTCTATTCTCTTCTTGTCTAAACTATTTATCATCCACGTTTCACTTCCATACATGGCTACACTCCATACAAATACTTTAAGAAACGACTTCCTGACATTTAAATCTATACTCGATGTTAACAAATTTTTCTTCTTCAGAAATGTTTTCCTTGCCATTGCCAGTCTACATTTTATATTCTCTCTACTTTGACCATCAACAGATATTTTGCTCCCCAAATAGCAAAACTCCTTTACTACTTTAAGTGTCTCATTTCCTAATCTAATTCCCTCAGCATCACCCGACTTAATTCGACTACATTCCATTATCCTCGTTTTGCTTTTGTTGGTGTTCATCTTATACCCTCCTTTCAAGACACTGTCCATTCAGTTCAACTGCTCTACCAGGTCCTGTCTCTGACAGAATTACAATGTCATCGGCGAACCTCAACGTTTTTATTTCTTCTCCATGGATTTTAATTCCTACTCTTAACTTTTCTTTTGTTTCCTTTATTGCTTGCTCAATATACAGATTGAATAACATCGGGGATAGGCTACAACCCTGTCACACACCCTTTCCAACCACTGCTTCCCTTTCATACCCCTCGACTCTTATAACTACCATCTGCTTTCTGTACAAATTGTAAATAGCCTTTCGCTCCCTGTATTTTACCCCTGCGACCTTCAGAATCTGAAAGAGAGTATTCCAGTCAACATTGTCAAAAGCTTTCTCTAAGTCTACAAATTCTAGAAACGTAGGTTTGCCCTTCCTTAATCTAGCTTCTAAGATGAGTCGTAGGGTCAGTATTGCCTCAGGTGTTCCAACATTTCTACGGAATCCAAACTTATCTTCCCCGAGGTCAGCTTCTACTAGTTTCTCCATTCTTCTGTAAAGAATTCGCGTTAGTATTTTGCAACTGTAACTTATTAAACTGATTGTTCGGTAATTTTCACATCTGTCAACACCTGCTTTCTTTGGGATTGGAATTATTATATTCTTCTTGAAGTCTGAGGGTAGTTCGCCTGTTTCATACATCTTGCACACCAGATGGTAGAGTTTTGTCAGGACTGGCTCTCCCAAGGCCGTTAGTAGTTCCAATGGAACGTTGTCTACTCCGGGGGCCTTGTTTCGACTCAGGTCTTTCAGTGCTCTGTCAACCTCTTCACGCAGCATCTTATCTCCCATTTCATCTTCATCTACATCCTCTTCCATTTCGATAATATTGTCCTCAAGTACATCGCCCTTGTATAGACCCTCTATATACTCCTTCCACCTTTCTGCTTTTCCTTCTTTGCTTAGAACTGGGTTTCCATCTGAGCTCTTGATATTCATACAAATGGCTCTCTTTTCTCCAAATGTCTCTTTAATTTTCCTGTAGGCTGTATCTATCTTACGCCTAGTGAGATAAGCCTCTACATCCTTACATTTGTCCTCTAGCCATCCCTGCTTAGCCATTTTGCACTTCCTGTCAATCTCATTTTTGAGACGTTTGTATTCCTTTTTGCCTGCTTCATTTACTGCATTTTTATATTTTCTCCTTTCATCAATTAAATTCAATATATCTTCTGTTACCCAATGATTCCTACTAGCCCTCGTCTGTTTACCTACTTGATCCTCTGCTGCCTTCACTGCTTCATCCCTCAAAGCTACCCATTCTTCTTCTACTGTATTTCTTTCCCCCATTCCTGTCAATTGTTCCCTTATGGTCTCCCTGAAACTCTGTACAACCTCTGGTTCTTTCAGTTTATTCAGGTCCCATCTCCTTAAATTGCCACCTTTTTGCAGTTTCTTCAGTTTTAATCTACAAGTCATAACCAATAGATTGTGGTCAGAGTCCACATCTGCCCCTGGAAATGTCTTACAATTTAAAACCTGATTCCTAAATCTCTGTCTTGGCATTAGATAATCTATCTGAAACCTGTCAGTATCTCCAGGATTCTTCCATGTATACAGCCTTCTTTTATGATTCTTGAACCAAGTGTTAGCTATGATTAAGTTATGCTCTGTGCAAAATTCTACCAGGCGGCTTTCCATTTCATTTCTTAGCCCCAATCCATATTCACCTACTACGTTTCCTTCTCTCCCTTTTCCTACTACTGAATTCCAGTCACCAATGACTATTAAATTTTCGTCACCCTTCACGATCTGAATAATTTCTTTTATTTCATCATACATTTCTTCAATTTCTTCGTCATCTTGTAACGCCGGAAATGCATATCCTTCTATTTCCATCTATTGTACTATAATTTTTTTCCTTATCTGGTTACCTGAAGATATGATGTTTCTGTGTCTTTATATATTGTAATTTTTTTACTATTTGTATATATATATTTATGCATTTATGTCGATGTATAATTGGTTTGTTTTGTAAATATTATTTGTGTTTTTCGCTGGGTCTTGCCTAGGGAAAACTATGCTATAGAACGATTACATCGATAGGTCGTGTGGAGAACCAAAGTGTTTAGGATCTTTGGTAGTGTTAACTCTGCCGCGTGGAGCGCAGGCAGAGCAGAGAGAGAGGGTCTGGCTGGAGGAGGGCAGTGGAGCAGGTGTGTTGTGTGACGCTCCCGCGAGTTGCCGCGCTTCGGGGTTTGGCAGCATGTAATTGCGCTCGACTTGCTATGTTAGTTTCTGACATGGTGTCGCGGTCGGGAAGCGTTAGCTGGCACACATCAAGACCCCGTTTCGGCTGGAGACCGTGTCGAGAAGAAGGCGCGCCAACATCCAGCTTCTGCAACAGCGACGGCCGACAATGAGTGACTGTCGCCCCCTCCTCGATCGACGACTTCAATCCTTCAATCAACCAACAAGGAAGACTGGTAGCACGTAAAGTTTTAGAACTGTATGGCAGACCTCAGCTTTTCAAACTGTTAAATTTTTCTCACTAAATTACAGCAACGTAGTATGAACCTCTGTTGCTCATTGTCCCAAGTGCATTACCAAGCAGGGTCCCTTCCTTTTCCGGAATGAACCCGAGTGTCGCTGAAATTCAGACGCCAGCATTAAAGTAATATCATTCGATTTCACTGCTTTAATTTCAAAGTTCAGTTAAGGTTTTCATAGCTGGCTACAATATTTAGATTACACAAGCACAAATTACGAGTGCGAGTTTTGTTACCGTATTTTAGCTTACCTGTGACTGCAGCTCAGCTTGGTACGTACTAAATTTTACTATTGTTAATTGTTCAGAATCATTTAATTTAAGTTCAAAGTTAAATCTCTTATTTCTAAATTAAGTAGATTCAAGTAGCTTTTGAAATGATTCTTGAGGGAGCCCAAGACTAACCGTATTTCACTGAATTTCGATGTGCTTCAGAAACAAAGCTCACTATTAATTTCAGTCACTAAATTAACTTTCAATTTTCCTGTTTTATTAATTCTTTTGCTAAATTAAGTCAGAGTGTAGCGAAATTTATTACTTCCGACAAACTTTCAGTTTTCACACTACACATGTCAACCTACAGTTGCCACACTTCTAGTGCTAATTATATGTGTAATAACCTTTCTTTTTTAGTTACTATAGTAATTGTCCATAGGACTGGCGACCGTAATTTCCCACAAATCTCAAATATCTAATTACCGCTAGTTAATTGTTAACGTGACGGCCGCACATTTACTTTCTTTATTAACTTTACCCCTTTTCAAAATTAATTTCCACCAGTTTCATTTGCATTTTTCCTTTCATTTAGATGTAACCCTTTCCTCCCTCTTTACCGACAGATTAACTTCGGTGACGATTGCTTTTCCCAAATTTCCATTAGGTACACGCGGTTTAATTTTTCACTCTCATTAAGGTCGATAAGTGAGGGGGAGGCTACAATCTGCAGAGCTAGTTGGTACTGCTATAGTAGGCGTGGGCTTCGTATCTATTTTGGCCACAATAATACGTTCACTATGCTGTTTGTAGTAGCTTACCCGCATTCCTATTTTCCTATTCATTATTAAACCTACTCCTGCATTACCCCTATTTGATTTTGTGTTTATAACCCTGCAGTCACCTGACCAGAAGTCTTGTTTCTCCTGCCACCGAACTTCACTAATTCCCACTATATCTAACTTTAACCTATCCATTTCCCTTTTTAAATTTTCTAACCTACCTGCCCGATTAAGGGATCTGACACTCCACGTTCCGATCCGTAGAACGCCAGTTTTCTTTCTCCCGATAACGACATCCTCTTGAGTAGTCCCCGCCCGGAGATCCGAATGGGGGACTATTTTACCTCCGAAATATTTTACCCAAGAGGACGCCATCATCATTTAACCATACAGTAAAGCTGCATGCCATCGGGAACAATTACGGCCGTAGTTTCCCCTTGCTTTCAGCCGTTCGCAGCACCAGCACAGCAAGGCCGTTTTGGTTAGTGTTACAAGGCCAGATCAGTCAATCATCCAGACTGTTGCCCCTGCAACTACTGAAAAGGCTGTTGCCCCTCTTCAGGAACCACACGTTTGTCTGGCCTCTCAACAGATACCCCTCCATTGTGGTTGCACCTACGGTACGGCTATCTGTGTCGCTGAGGCACGCAAGCCTCCCCACCAACGGCAAGGTCCATGGTTCATGGGGGGGATTTACTTGGTATAGTGGGTTATTAAGCCCGATGGGGCAGCAGTATTCTGCTACTAAATTAAGCGGTTGTTCGTAAAGTAGATACCGATGAGTCCCATGTGGTGCTACACAGCTTTTGTACAATATTGTTCCTTGTACGGAGTTTTGCAGAGAACGAAAGTGACAGGTATCTATCTACCCCGGATTTACCAGTTGTTGACTAACGTGAGATGATTACTTCGAGGTGTTGATTCTTCAAGTGTCACTCTTTATATGGTCATAATAACAACCTCGTTCACCTATGGGAAAATGTTCTCATTGCTTATAGCCTTAACTAACTACTAAACCCTTCAAAGTATCATCTTTTTACAAGAGCCAAACAGCACAGAAAGTGGACTGCAGCTGATAGAAGGCGTCTAGTGTGGTCCGACGAGTCGCGATCCTCCCAGTTTTTTCGAATGATGCAAGGCGTCGAATTCACCAACGACCCAGTGAGGCATATAAACTGCAGTGCGTGGAGCGTGTATTTCAAGCTGGAGCCGGTTCTTTGGTGTCTGGTGCTGTAATTCGCACCACGACTTGGGCGGACTCATTCAGGTTATTATGAACATGAATCAGGATGCTTATTTCAACATTCTCGGTAACCAGGTGTCGCTCTTTCTTCTACCCTCGTCTTTCAATATGACAACAACCGTCTTCACGGGGCTGCACGCACGCGTTGCTGATTTGACGAACCTCTGAAAGCCATATAAATTTTCTGGGACTCTCTGGGACAGTGGATGAAACGTAGCAAACAACATCACTGCAGTTCGGTAACTCTACGGTGTTTAATTACCAACGGGGCGTTGCACCTGCATGTGGCTTACCTGTAGAAAATTATGGTATTACTTCTTCGCCGAAATCAGACCATTACCATGGCTAGAGGCGGCTTTGCAAGTTATTGGCGTGATATCTCCTAGGGATGATTAATTATTTGCCCAGTGTCCTTATGCATACCCACATTTAGACGGCCCTAAAGGCGACCGATGTCATCTTGGGAGATACCGTTCCATGCTACTCATCTATTGTCACAAATGGCCAAGAGATATTGCTGTTCCAGAATGAGATTTTCACTCTGCAGCGGAGTGTGCGCTGATATTAAATTTCCTGGCAGATTAAAACTGTGTGCCCGACCGAGATTCGAACTCGGGACCTTGCCTTTGCCTTTCAAGGGCAAGTACTCTACCATCTGAGCTACCGAAGCACGACTCACGCCCGGTACTCACAGCTTTACTTCTTGCAGGAGTGCTTCTGTAAAGTTTGGAAGGTAGGAGACGGATACTGGCAGAAGTAAAGCTGTGAGTACCGGGCGTAAGTCGTGCTTCGGTAGCTCAGATGGTAGAGCACTTGCCCGCGAAAGGCAAAGGTCCCGAGTTCGAGTCTCGGTCGTGCACACAGTTTTAATCTGCCAGGAAGTTTCATTTTAGATATTGCTGTTAATGAAGACTGGAACGTAAGTCCTTCCATCTTGTGTCAAACGTGCTCAACGGGAGGCAGGTATTGTGAACGTGCTGGCCACAAGACAACGTGCTGGGTAACGAGAGAAGATTGGACACAAGTGTTGTCATGCCGGAACATTTGGAACACTATATCTTCATGGCATAGTAGGAACGCCAAGAGATGGTTAGGACGATGTGCAAGGAGTGTATGGTCATAACGGGCTATGACGTGGCACACGAGATATCCTCTGTTGCTCTCGCACGTCTTTGCTTCGCACACTACTGTAGCTTCCGCTCTCCTTTTTGACACTGCACTCGCAAACAACAATTACTGATAAGGCAGATGTTCTCTTATCACAAGAAAACGCTACGTATCATTCCAGTAATGTCTTTGCTTACACCTTCGGGGCGGACTCCAGAGGAATGATTTGCAAGGGAATGTTTGCCGATGGCATTCTTTTTCGTACACCGTTTTCTAGGAAACGTTTCCTGGTGACTCAAACTGACACTCTACGTGTAAAAATTGTAGCCCTTCGCAATGCAGTCAGCAATGCCTGCTCGTTAAGCAAACCAGGCATGAATCTGTGTTTACATATGTAATCCTCAAGCCATCTTACGACGTGTGATGGGGAGTGCTTCGCTTACCACACTCATTTCCTCCTCCCCTCTGTTCCATTCCTAAATTGCCAGTGCGAAGAACGACTGTCAATAAACCTCCGCATAAGCCCCAGTGTCTCTTATTTTATCATCATGTTCGTTTTATGAAACATACATGTGATGAAGTGATATGTTGCCCGGCTCTTGTTGGGACTTGCGCTATCGAATTTTCAACTGCACATCTCTATGTGATGTGGAACACCTCTTTTGTATCACCTGTCAGTGGCATTTTCCGTGCAGTTCCGTAACGCTCTCGCGCTGCTGTGCGCTTCCGTGACGATGATGATGATGTTTGTTTTGTGGGGCTCTCAACTGTGCGGTCATCAGTGCACGCACAAAGTTTTATACACTCCAATATTTTCACACAGTCCAATGTAGCCACAGTCACAAATGATGATGATGATGATGATGAAATGATGAGTATAACACAAACACCCAGTCCCCGAGCATAGAAAATTCCCAAAACGGCCGGAAATCGAACCCAGAACCCGATGATCCAGAGGCAGCAACGCTAGCTACTAGACCACGAGCTGTGGCCGCGCTCTCGCGACGAAACGCGCCACTCTTCTTTTTTAATTCTTTTGGGTATACTACCGTGTCATCGTATAAAATGTTTTTTAGCGTTTTTAGTATTTTATATGATGACGCGACAGTGCTCTTAAGAGAATTTTATGAGACTGAAACATGCTGCTGGAACTAACATATTTAAATCAGTGCCTCTCTTCACTGGCTCTTGTTACTCCATTTGTTCTGTTAACCCTTCCTGGTAAGCAGTGAATGCTGCTGCCATTTAGAACACGTACGATGAGCATGTGTATTTTCCATGGAGCACCGGCACCAACTATGATGAACGGCTACACATCACCTACAACGAGCCTGGCAATTCCTTGGAAGGAGCCTCCAATCACCTGCAAGTTCATAACGGTTCCTTGTATAAAAATAGTCGTTATGCGTCTTACGTTCGTCTCTGTTCTGGAACGTCTAGAATGTTTACAGACTGAGTACAACACCTGAAATCCAGGATCGCTCTGACAGAAAGTCGTATTTTCACGCTCATTACGTTGTTTACACTGAGTCCACGGCTCGGCGGTTTGGATCAACGCTGTCTCTCCCTTCCCCCCCCCCCCCTCTTTTCCCTTTTTTTTTTGCTATCTTTTCGGCCTGCTATGGGCCACGAATATTTTTCTCTCTTCCCTGATTGTGTTTTCTTCTTTTGCCAGTAGATTTTCATTTTCGCTGACTGTGCTTCTTTTGTCTGTTTTGACCATTTGCAGGCAGGACGTGGAACTGGCATAGTAAGCGAAATAAGGTTTTTAGTAATTTTGATTTTTTCTCTGAAAACTTCTCGATCCTGAATGTCATCAAATGAAATTTAAGCTTCCTGTAAATCCTTTCTGACTTGGCTTGCCCATTTTGAATACGATTTTGTTTTTGAAATTGATGAATGTATGCGATGAGTAAGTCTTTGCGGGTTCATTCTTTCCAGATGACCAAAAAACTTCATTCTCCACTTCCTCATGCTGGTAACAATTTTTTCTGTGTGTTCGTATAATTCACAGTTGTGTCTTCGGCGGAATTCTCCGTTTTCTTTGATAGGGCCAAGGATTTTCCTCAAAATTTTCCGGTCTTTTATTTCAGGTTTTCGTCATGTTTAAACATTCTGATGCCTACGAAGATGACGGTCTAATTACGGGGTTATAATGACAAAGTTTTAAGTTTAAAGACAGGCTTTTGCTTTTGTATAAGTCTTTGCACAGATGAAAAGCACCTTCTAGTTTAGAACACCTACTTTCTACAGCTGGATTTTCTGAACCGTCAAGATACTTAAATTTCTTCGACTGCTTGATTTTCTCTTGTTGTATTTCAATATGAGGAGGAGCGTGTTTGATGTTTGTGATGAATTCAGTTTTGTTAAATGCTATTTTTAGGCCAGTCTTAGCAGCAATTGATTGTAGGCTAGACACTTAAATCTTAGTTTCGTCAATATTATTTGCAATGAGTGCCAGATCATCAGCAAAAGCTAGTTTCCACTCCCCTCTTTTACTGCTCCACACACATTTTAGAAGTTTTCATTTTTCATCATCCTTATCCTTTTGCTTCTACAGGGTGGTTATAATTAATGTTTAGCTGTTGAAGAGGGCCCCCATGAAAATGAGTCATAGAGTGACAATGAAATTTTATGGAAACGTTTTTAAGGATATGCGGAAGAAAAATAACGAGTAAACCACGGAAAGAAACACATTTCACATTGGAGGACAACATTTCTTAATTGCGTCCCATGTTTATGTTCCAGGTTACAAATGTTGCTCAATGTAACGACCATCTGCACGACAGTCTGGAGCAGCACTACTGATATCATTTCACAGTTGTTGGCAGCAGTTTTCTAACGGTGGACCACTGCATGTTCAGCAGACGTGACACATCTCGTGCACGGCTTGAAGATCGCACATTGCATCCAGCTTTTTCATCCGTGGCAACAGTAACTTCTTCAACAATCTGTGGCACTATTCGCCGTTGACTTCTCTCAGGAGACATTTCCAAAACGACAAATATTTCAAATTTTCGAATCATGTTCTTCAACCCCCGTGTAGAAAGAGGTCTCTCAGTATTTCTTTAACGCTTCGATGCCCGCGAAGAGCAGTAGAACTATTACCGTTTTGATAAAACAGCTTTACGTATTTAAGGCCCCGTTCACCACGTCCAGATCTATGCCGACCGTCTGTAACTGCATTGTACAATGACGCTTGTGCTTCAGCTTTACCCCTCCGTACCAGCACCGGCGCCCGTCGCCAAGCTACGTCACTTAGCACTACTAACAACGCAAATCCTGCAGCACACAGTCCTTTAAAGTTTGGTACCCGTACGATAAATAGTTTCCGTTTACAATGACTCAAGCAGCGGAAGTTTAACCACCGTGTATTTAAAACCCTACTCTGAAGGCACGTATTCGTACAAATTGTGGAGCTTCATCCATTGATGTTTCGAATGTCTCTCTTAGTAACTACCAAGCAAATTTGGTAACACACTAGCCGTTATTGACCTTTGTTACTTTCTTTTAATCGGTGGACACGATATGGCATCCATTCCGTTTACAGTGGATAAGTAACCACGAAGAGCTGAGCTTCGCCGCTTTAACGTTGTCCTGCGTGCTAATGTGTACTAGGGCCTAAGGATTGCAGCTTCTGAGGGCGTCGGACACACTCACCTCACTTCCTCCACCAATTTCCATACTGCAGCCAACCACAACTTTCACTTCTGACGACACTTAGCTATTACTAAGAGATAAGGACAAATGATGGACACGACTCACAGAAGTGTGAGAAGCTGCTGGCGCTCACCTTGTACTCGGGGTGGTCCTTCTTGTGGGCGTTTCGGAGCCTCTCTGCCTCCTCGATGAAGGGCTGTTTCTCCTCCTCACTCAGGATCCTGCGGTACAGGAGGAACACGTTTAACTACACACAAAGACAAGCACACTGTACATATTCATAACCATCCCTTAGGTATTACACTGTCCAATCACATCAAAGCAATCACGGCCTGTGTTCGACGTCAACGTGCGATAACCGGACGGTAGATGGCAACACAAGCAGTGGAGGGTCTATAAAGCGTGTCGGGGGGACGTGGAAAGCGATGCTCTTGCTGTCGTGATGCAGAAACGGAGATATTTACCCGACGCCCAAAAGAGCTTGATCATTGGCTTTCCGGCCAAGGGTGGTAGCGTTTCCGAATGGCTAAGTTTGTAAACTATTCGCCTTTCCACCTTGTTAAAGTGGCATGGCAGAACAGCGCTATCCTAAACCGGCACCGAAGTAACTTTGGTGCACCACTGGCCACAGATGACAGGGATGGACGACGACTGCAGAGATGCGTCGGGCGAATAGACTTGCAACTGTTGAGTAACTGACCGCCCACATGAACCACGGGGCTGGCAACAGTGTCTCCTCAACCCTTGCAACTAACGTTGCAGCATATGCGTCTCTCCAGCAGGTGGCTGACCCATGCACTCATGCTGACTGCTGTTCGTCGGCTACGAAGGCTGGAATTTGCACTCCAATACCTCAACAGTAAGTCCGACTGGCGACAGGTGGCATTTTTCTGATGAATCAAGTTTTATGTTCCATCGGTCAAATGTTCCATCGGCGTGAAACTTCTGAAAGCAAACACCCTGCAACAATCGTCGGAAAAGTCTAGGCCGTTATGGTCTGGGAAATGTTTTAGTAGCATTCCCTGGGCGATCTCCTCATTCTGGAAGGCACAATTGATCAACACAATTATGCCATGTCCACCCCTGCATGGAGTTTGTTTTTCCTCGGCACAATGGCATCTACCCAGAGGACAACGCAACGTACTGTAGAGGACGTGCGTGACTGGAAGAGCACCAAGATGACTTTACTCTACTCCCTTGGCTATCAGACTCTCCGGATTAAAACTCAATCAAGACTCTATGGGACCACCTCGATCGGGCTGCTCGCGCCCTAACTCCTCGACTGGAGGATGCTCACTGGAGTCCGCATGGCTACACATGTAAGTAGGCTGTTTATGTTTTCTTTATGTAAGTAGGCTGTTTAGATTTTTATATTGGTAATGCCACGTAGCGCTCTGTATGAAAATCACTGGCTGTGCTGTGTACAGTATGTGGCTAGTTTGCATTGTTGTCTGCCATTGTAGTGTTGGGCAGCGGCAGCTGGATGTGAACAGCGCGTAGCGTTGCGCAGTTAGAGGTGAGCCGCCAGCAGTGGTGGATGTGGGGAGAGAGTTGGCGGAAGTTTTGAAATTGAACTGCTATATATATTATGATTATTAAGGTAAATACAGTGTTTGTTCTCTATTAAAATCTTTCATTTGCTAACTATCCCTATCAGTAGTTAGTGACTTCCGTAGTTTGAATCTTTTATTTAGCTGGCAGTAGTGGCGCTCGCTGTATTGCAGTAGTTCGAGTAATGAAGATTTTTGTGAGGTAAGTTATTTGTGAAAGGTATAGTTTAATGTTACTCAGGGCCATTCTTTTGCAGGGATCTTTGATAGTCAGATTGCGTTGCGCTGAAAACATTGTGTGTCAGTTTAAGCACAGTCTTGTATAAATTCTTCTAAGGGGACGTTTCACACATCCCTTTTAATACTTTCCAGAACCACATGAGTCTCTTCCTGCACGTCTCGCAGAGGTCCACGCTGAAAAGGTGGTTACTCAGACTTGACAGTTGGTCACATTAATGTAACTGGATAGTGCGAATGTGTGGGTCTGATCACGGATAACGGCACTGTTAACTGGTACTGAGATATGTAGAACATGCGGCATCCTGTACATCGTAAGGGCTGCTTCAGTAGAGAGGTTTCCATTTTTGTTGCATTACAGCATAACACTGGTGTTTTCGAGGAAAATTATTAAATAATTGGCATATTATTAGTGCTAGAATCTTGTTGCTATTATGTGGCGTCTGCTTCTAGTCTTGTAAGAGTTTTATCGACGACAGAGATCTTGCAATACCAAACAACGAATATCGTATGACTATAGGTGTCACCAGATTATTGCAATACATGCTACAAATTGTCATTAAATGTTAAAGTCGTACTGATCATGAGATATAATGAGCTCTGGCTGTGAAGGCCAGTTAATAACCGAGGGTTTAGCGAGCACTCTTTGAATTTTACTAGCTCTGAGGCGGTGCCATACAGTAAGGTATCTTATAGTTGGCGCAACCGCGTGGGATAGCCACACGGTCTTAGGCGCCTTGCCACGGTTCACACGCCTCTCCCCGTCGGAGGTTCGAGTCCTCCCTCGGGCATGGGTGAGTGTGTGTTGTCCTTAGCGTAACTTAGATTAAGTAGTATGTAAGCCTAGGGATCGATGACCTCAGCAGTTTGGTCCCACAGTAACTTACCACTACCACAGTTGGCGCAGTGTCTGTTAGCTGTACAGTCGTATATCCTGTACTCTAGGCGAGCCGATTACATTAGACTTGATCATTCTTATACAGGGAATATAGAAACTGTTTCATGGAAATACACTCCTGGAAATTGAAATAAGAACACCGTGAATTCATTGTCCCAGGAAGGGGAAACTTTATTGACACATTCCTGGGGTCAGATACATCACATGATCACACTGACAGAACCACAGGCACATAGACACAGGCAACAGAGCATGCACAATGTCGGCACTAATACAGTGTATATCCACCTATCGCAGCAATGCAGGCTGCTATTCTCCCATGGAGACGATCTAGAGATGCTGGATGTAGTCCTGTGGAACGGCTTGCCATGCCATTTCCACCTGGCGCCTCAGTTGGACCAGCGTTCGTGCTGGACGTGCAGACCGCGTGAGACGACGCTTCATCCAGTCCCAAACATGCTCAATGGGGGACAGATCCGGAGATCTTGCTGGCCAGGGTAGTTGACTTACACCTTCTAGAGCACGGTGGGTGGCACGGGATACATGCGGACGTGCATTGTCCTGTTGGAACAGCAAGTTCCCTTGCCGGTCTAGGAATGGTAGAACGATGGGTTCGATGACGGTTTGGATGTACCGTGCACTATTCAGTGTCCCCTCGACGATCACCAGTGGTGTACGGCCAGTGTAGGAGATCGCTCCCCACACCATGATGCCGGGTGTTGGCCCTGTGTGCCTCGGTCGTATGCAGTCCTGATTGTGGCGCTCACCTGCACGGCGCCAAACACGCATACGACCATCATTGGCACCAAGGCAGAAGCGACTCTCATCGCTGAAGACGACACGTCTCCATTCGTCCCTCCATTCACGCCTGTCGCGACACCACTGGAGGCGGGCTGCACGATGTTGGGGCGTGAGCGGAAGACGGCCTAACGGTGTGCGGGACCGTAGCCCAGCTTCATGGAGACGGTTGCGAATGGTCCTCGCCGATACCCCAGGAGCAACAGTGTCCCTAATTTGCTGGGAAGTGGCGGTGCGGTCCCCTACGGCACTGCGTAGGATCCTACGGTCTTGGCGTGCATCCGTGCGTCGCTGCAGTCCGGTCCCAGGTCGACGGGCACGTGCACCTTCCGCCGACCACTGGCGACAACATCGATGTACTGTGGAGACCTCACGCCCCACGTGTTGAGCAATTCGACGGTACGTCCACCCGGCCTCCCGCATGCCCACTATACGCCCTCGCTCAAAGTCCGTCAACTGCACATACGGTTCACGTCCACGCTGTCGCGGCATGCTACCAGTGTTAAAGACTGCGATGGAGCTCCGTATGCCACGGCAAACTGGCTAACACTGACGGCGGCGGTGCACAAATGCTGCGCAGCTAGCGCCATTCGACGGCCAACACCGTGGTTCCTGGTGTGTCCGCTGTGCCGTGCGTGTGATCATTGCTTGTACAGCCCTCTCGCAGTGTCCGGAGCAAGTATGGTGGGTCTGACACACCGGTGTCAATGTGTTCTTTTTTCCATTTCCAGGAGTGTAATAATGTTATTAAATGGCTCACATCTGGGTATAGTTGTTCATGTTGTATATTAATGACCTTGCACAAAACATTAACAGTGACCTCACACCTTTTGCAGATAATGTAGTTACCTATAATACTGAAGATACTGCAAAAATATTCAGTCAGAATTTGATAAGACTTCAAAGCGGTGAAAAGATTGGAAATTTGTTTTAAATGTTCAGAAATGTGAAATTGCCCCTCACAAAACGAAAAAAAACGTATCTTGGGACATAATATCAGTGAGTCACAACTGGAGTCAGTCAACTTAACGAGGGAGGGATGATGGATGAGGCACTGAGACCTTGTCATAAGTGGTAAAATCCCAGTGGCTACAGGTGTCGGAGCAGCTCCTTTTTTTGGACTATGAGGACAGAAAGAAAGCAAGTATTCAGAGAAGTTAGGATTTAAGCAAATCTTCAGTTGGGGAAAGAAACTAAACAGCATATTCTAGCAACTGCATCGCTACGAACAGGTGTTTCTGCATCATTAGAAATTTCATTTCCATCCAGTAATACCTCAGTCAGTGAGAAATGCCAGTTACTGTATTGCTTCAGAATATTCGAAGTAGCATTAACGAACTACTTCTTTGCATTCGCGAATTGGAGTTTTCAAACTGAATTGACATAATCTGCCTCTCTGAACGTTACAGGAATCAGGTTAGCATCATATTTCTATAGAGCATAAATTTATGACTTATTCTGAGGTATATGGCAACGCCTTCTTTCTCCATTTTGTAGAGAGAAATGGAGAAAGGAGGCGTTGCCAGATACCTCTGAAAAAGTCTAAATTTAAGAACAAAGACATTCATAAATGTTGACTGTGGCAGCATATGGAAACATGCGTAACAGAAGCAGAATTGCGTAACAAATCCTTTGTAGTAGTAAGTGTATACCGAGAACCCGCAGGTAACTGTAATCTGTTTAGAAATCACCTTGAGGCTCTATTGACCCATTTAACAGCAAAAACAAAGAAGTAGTGATCGATAGTGATTTTGATATAAATTTTTCTAAAAATTATTCCAGTAGGAATTTACTGCATGTGGTAACATAGTCATTCAACTTAATTCCTACCGTAAACGTCTCAACTAGAGTATCCAATTGGTCAAAAACAGCCACTGACAATATATTTATAGAAATATTTAATGATCAAAATTATGTTACGAAACCAATACTGTAGCCAGTATATTGAATACAGTAACTTAAACAGCAAAGCAATTGCGTTTGGAGAAAAACATAGTTAGATCAGGTAACTAAATAAAGTCAGTATAGGATGTAGTAAAGAAGGTGACAGGCAGAAGCAAAGATGAAGATGAGCAGATAGCATTAAGGGTATTACTACAATCATATCAGCTGCCTGCAGTTTAGCAATACATTTTGAACAAGTATGTCATAACTGTCACTGAAAAGATGGCTTTCTTAGGATCAGTAGCTGCTGCCATGGAATATCTCAGATAAACCATTACAAAAACCTCAGTTATATGGATATGACACTGACCACGGCAGGTGGAGTAATGTCCAAACTAATATTTAAATTAAAATGATTCTAGTGTTTGTGATAAAAGTCAACAAAATGAATTCCAGGGTGTTCTGCAGAGGCAACATATTAAGTTATTTGTCTAACGAATTATTTATCACTACAAAATTTCCCAATTGGCCGCGCAAAATATTCGTGGAAGCGAGAGAGAGGCGCCCGCACTGCACTCCTCCCTGTTTGCCTTTTCGGATATTTCCGTCGACGCTTGGCTCGCCCCGGGTTTACAACTCAACGCCGCAGACGAATGAAACTTTTGCTTACTTCGTCCATGCGCAATGCTATTTTGCGGGCGCTAGATTTGAACGACAAGGAGAAACACGTTTCCGGTCTGAGTGTGAAGTTACGGCCCTTGTACTTATGCGCTTACCGAGAGTGGGGGGAACAGCTCACTACGTGGAGGGGGTGCGGAAAGAAGTTTGGTAGAAATGTCACACGGAAGTTAAGGGGCCCTCACATGTTGACTATTACTGCCAATGCGTCAATAAAATGACCGTCTGAGAGTGGGCGTTATCGAATTGTAAATACTAGAAATATTAACGAACAATATTAATGCCGGCCAAAATATTATCAGAATTATCAACACATAGCGAGCACGTTGGGGCCAGCATTATCGGTTTGACAATTCGTCGTTCTGTTGTTCGCATTTTTGCAGATTGCCTTCTGTATAATGCGGCACATACATGCTAAGCTCATGATGGCTTCATTAGTGCTACAGTAACCGCCGCTGCATATGCTATCAGCCATCAGAATCATTTTTGGATTAGTATTTAAAAAATGCTTGCTAATAGTGTTTCAAATTTAGTTTGTTCGTAACCCGAATGACCTACCTGCGCCGAAAAATGGCAAAGTTACTGTACTTATAATTACTTGTCGACTGGGACTGGCTATCTCACTGCCGTATTTCGTTTTTCCATTCCTTCTCGTATTAACATTAGTAAACAATTCTTGTCCGTTGCGAACTTATTATAACACTGCAACTGTTGGAAGAACAGGTGATTTACAATGAATCGTCTGCAAACATTTGTTATTACAGGCTTTTATTTTTCGATAATGATATTTCAAGATGCTTGGCTTCCCATCTTCAGATGTTTGCATTTATTTACGTGTCGTGAACATTGTTTCTTTACTAACAGCGTTGCAAAATTAAGCAGCGGAAGTTTTTAAGACAGCTATTGTGTGAGGGCTCGCTGAAAAGTAATGCCTCCGAATTTCTTAAGTGAAAAGTCTTAAAGCTTCTTAAATAAAACAAACGGTAGTAAAATTCTACATTCTTATTCATCATGTTAACATATTTGCAGCACCCTGCCAGTAGAGGGCAGCGAACTGTATGGTGTAACATAGCGGTGTGTAATAAAGCTGTGTCGGTGCGTGAGGAACACCGTGCTGCAATAGAGTTCGAAATTCGAAGAGTTCGTCCCCTCTTTCAGCATGACAATGCCAAACCACACATGAGCGCTGCGACATCTGTAACAATGCGACTTCTTCGGTTCACTGGCATCGATCATCCAACATACAATTCCGACTTGGCCCATCTAATTTTTATCTGTTCCAAAACTTAAAGAACACCTGCGAGGACTTCACTTTGATAGTGATGAAGGAATACATGCAGAGGTGAAGTTCTAGCTCCGTCAACAAAGTCAAGACGTTCTACAGTGACGGTATCAACAAACCGGTCTCTCGCTGGGAGAAATGAATTCGTCGCCAGGGTGAATATGTTGAGAAATAAATAAGTAAACATGAAGCATCAAAATGTAAACTGGTAATAACGACTGTTTTACTTTAAAAGCTTTAAGGGTTATCACATAAAAGAATAGGAGGCATTAGTTTTCAGCACGCTCTCTTAAAATATCATAAGTAAAGAAACAATGGTCGAGACGGGTAAATAAATGTAAACACTTGGAGATGGGGTGAACGTGAAATGTACGTACTCTCTGAAACGCGTGTTTTAAAGCGTAATTTGTTGGCACGGTGTGTCATGAATGAGGTGTGATTCATATAAGGACGTTGTGCCATATACTGTATACTGTGAATATACAGTATATGACACATTTTTGTTTTGGACCATGTTCTTCATACAGCGTGTTCGGAAATTCCGTTACAAACTTCTAGGGCTTGTAGAGGGGAGTGAGCACATAATATTTGAAATAGGAAACCATGTCCGGAAACATATAATTTCCATTTTACGACGGTTTCAATTCAGATGATTAATTCATCCATTTCTGGATGAGGAGCTGAACTGCATGTGACGTAGTACAATACTAGTTAACAATTCGAAAGGAAATATAATGAAGTATCCGTTTATCACTTAAGCACATTTGTTTGTATTAACAAGGGCTCTGTCCTTTTTCCCGTGACGATTTTCATGAAGTTTTGGCCATAAATGTGTGCGAATTTGATAAATGTACTCAACATCTGTAAAATCGATGTAATCGTACTCTTTATAAGAAGACTGTCTTCGAGACCAGAGACGTTCGTCAAAGAGGTTACTTTGCTTTGTCAGAGAGTAGCAATAGCAGAGTGTGTGATTCTGTAGGTGCACCCAGCGATCGCACCTGAAGATAGCGGCCAGATGGATCGCCGAAATACCGTGTAGTGAAGACGATCGTATCCGGCAGCATACGCGTGAAGAACATAAGCAATAGCAGAGTGTGGTGGACAGTCTGGGAATGTACTTCGTTTAAAAAGGATGGAACTGGACTGCTGAGTGGTGGAGACGGCATTATTTAGAAAAGATTTTGCAGTAATATGTTTTGAGGAAAGATACTGAGCAAATGAGATTATTTTAATGGAAGAATGATAAAAGCCAACTTTTAAGGTAATCCAGTTAACTTTTTTTTTTTTTGCATTTGTAACTGTGAAACTTCTCATTGTTAGAACATTGTATATGGTTGAAGTTTGCTTTAGAAAATTTGAAATGAAGTATAATGTCTTGTCTTATACACTCCTGAAAATGGAAAAAAGAACACATTGACACCGGTGTGTCAGACCCACCATACTTGCTCCGGACACTGCGAGAGGGCTGTACAAGCAATGATCACACGCACGGCACAGCGGACACACCAGGAACCGCGGTGTTGGCCGTCGAATGGCGCTAGCTGCGCAGCATTTGTGCACCGCCGCCGTCAGTGTCAGCCAGTTTGCCGTGGCATACGGAGCTCCATCGCAGTCTTTAACACTGGTAGCATGCCGCGACAGCGTGGACGGACTTTGAGCGAGGGCGTATAGTGGGCATGCGGGAGGCCGGGTGGACGTACCGCCGAATTGCTCAACACGTGGGGCGTGAGGTCTCCACAGTACATCGATGTTGTCGCCAGTGGTCGGCGGAAGGTGCACGTGCCCGTCGACCTGGGACCGGACCGCAGCGACGCACGGATGCACGCCAAGACCGTAGGATCCTACGCAGTGCCGTAGGGGACCGCACCGCCACTTCCCAGCAAATTAGGGACACTGTTGCTCCTGGGGTATCGGCGAGGACCATTCGCAACCGTCTCCATGAAGCTGGGCTACGGTCCCGCACACCGTTAGGCCGTCTTCCGCTCACGCCCCAACATCGTGCAGCCCGCCTCCAGTGGTGTCGCGACAGGCGTGAATGGAGGGACGAATGGAGACGTGTCGTCTTCAGCGATGAGAGTCGCTTCTGCCTTGGTGCCAATGATGGTCGTATGCGTGTTTGGCGCCGTGCAGGTGAGCGCCACAATCAGGACTGCATACGACCGAGGCACACAGGGCCAACACCCGGCATCATGGTGTGGGGAGCGATCTCCTACACTGGCCGTACACCACTGGTGATCGTCGAGGGGACACTGAATAGTGCACGGTACATCAAAACCGTCATCGAACCCATCGTTCTACCATTCCTAGACCGGCAAGGGAACTTGCTGTTCCAACAGGACAATGCACGTCCGCATGTATCCCGTGCCACCCAACGTGCTCTAGAAGGTGTAAGTCAACTACCCTGGCCAGCAAGATCTCCGGATCTGTCCCCCATTGAGCATGTTTGGGACTGGATGAAGCGTCGTCTCACGCGGTCTGCACGTCCAGCACGAACGCTGGTCCAACTGAGGCGCCAGGTGGAAATGGCATGGCAAGCCGTTCCACAGGACTACATCCAGCATCTCTACGATCGTCTCCATGGGAGAATAGCAGCCTGCATTGCTGCGAAAGGTGGATATACACTGTACTAGTGCCGACATTGTGCATGCTCTGTTTCCTGTGTCTATGTGCCTGTGGTTCTGTCAGTGTGATCATGTGATGTATCTGACCCCAGGAATGTGTCAATAAAGTTTCCCCTTCCTGGGACAATGAATTCACGGTGTTCTTATTTCAATTTCCAGGAGTGTATTTGAAACAGGTATCAAGTGGGAGGGAGGGGGGCAGTTGTACATAGGAGAGTTTTTAAGAAATATCTTACCACCCTGTCTATATGTGAGAACTTTTTGAAAAGGTCGTTATTATGGCTTAATGAAGCACAGTTAAACTTGTGATCTTTCTTCTCACTTATCAGTCTTTAAGATTAGTTCCCCATTGTAATTCATTTCATGGCTGATTACACACTCGGATTGCACATCGCGAGTTGTGTACGACAAGGTTTTATGAAGACTGGTAAGATAACCGTCTTACGTTGCAGATCGCAGGTACAACAAATGAAATTTGATGTTTGACAGTCACATTATTATTCCTGATAGCAAGAAGTCGCAGAGCAGATGAGCGTACAATGTGCACAGGTAAGCCAATACATTTAATAGCCATGTCCATGTCCACTGAAAAGCACAGTGATTGCCAGAGTTTATTTGTGAAAATAATATCAGTATCAGTTCAGAGGCTTAATACTGGTAAAAGATTTCAGTAAAGTGCTATCTTTTGAGTTTTCAAGCAGTTATATGAAAAAGTCAGATGCATTAATTTTTATGTTCGTTTGCTGTGTAATTATAACAACAATTCAGGTGCAGTGATTATTTGCAAGACTAAAGATAAAGATTAACAATATTTAAACTGAGTTCTTTGTTTTGCAGTTGTTTGATGTACTGGCTATCCCGAATTTCGTACCGTGTAGCATAAGCTCCACATATTTACGTTCAAAAATAAATTTCCACATAGTTGTATTGTCCTGCACTGATCTTTACATATTTCGATATCAAAAAAAGTTTTACGCATTTTTTAGATACTAACTTGACACTCACGAACAGGAGTTTAAATATACAAGAAACTTCCACACTTAAACATTAGGTTCTTATATTATTCCAAAACAAAAAAGAACCATGCATACTGCACGCACAGAACAGTAGCGATTGCATTACAATAGTGGCTTAATGTGGCGACCACCGACGTGTAATACAGGCATTCTATCTACGAAGCATGTTCTGGTACACGCTCTCCATCCAACCTGGTGTCTTCAATTTCTGGTTCAGCGACAGAACGCGTGCCAGCAGATCTTCATCTCACTCTACAGGAGACTTGTAAATTAAACTTTCTATGTGATCCCACAAGAAGTAGTCCGTAGTAGTTAAATCTGTCGACTGTGTCAGCATGTGGTTGGACCACCTCGGCGTGTCCATCTTTCGCAATATCGTCTGTTGAGATGACTCCGAACCGCACGTGAAAAGTGAGGTGTTGCATTATCATGCTGAAACCACATTTCCAGAAGTCATCCTGTCTGTCCTGCTGCATACGAGGACAAGGAACTCTGAGAATTTTCTCTATCCCTGTGGAGACCTGGACACGTTACACATCTGAATTGAAACCATCATAGAATGGAAACGATACGTTTCCAGAAATGGGTTTCTATTCACAATATTATGTACTCAACCACCTCTACAAGTCCCAGAAGTTTGTAACGGGAATTCCCGAACACATTGTACATAGTTTTGACTTTATGCGCTAGGAACACTGCTGTCGAGTCATGTAATGAAGTGGCCCATAGGCTTAGAATGTACTAGTTGTTGCCCGTGGCTATATTCGGATATCAGTAGTTTTGTTATGACGAGTGATGGCGAGTAAGTACGCTGTTGTACGTGCAGTAATGTCAGCTGCCTGACGTGTCTACCTGTTCGGGTAAGCACAGCTCGAGGTGCGTCACACCCTTCCCCCTACAAAGCCCACCCAACAAACGATACAGCAGCATGCGCATCGTCGCTACCGAGCACTGCATTCAGAGAGGCGCGGGCAGGATCCCACATCTGCGCATTGCGCTACTGAAGTAACTATAGTACAACGTGTGTGTTATCCAACAAATTTAATAACTTTTCAACATGGTTTACGTTCACTGATATAAAAAAGATGTTCCATTACCTACTTCACCTTCTTAGGGATCTATTTCTTTTGCTTTCTACATCTACGTGACAACCCTGCTATTCACAAAAAAGTGCCTGGCAGAGGGTTCAATGAACCACCTTCAAGCTGTCTCTCTACCGTTCCACTCGCGAAAGGCGCGCGGGAAAAACCAGCACTTAAATTTTTCTGTGCGAACCCTGATTTCTCTTATTTTACCGTGAGGATCATTTCTCCCTATGTACGGGTGCCAACAATGTTTTCGCAATCAGAGGAGAAAACTGATGATTGCAATTTCATGAGCGTTGCTACGAAAAACGCCTTTGTTTTAATGAGTGCCACTGCAATTCACGTATCATGTCTGTGTCACTATCTCGCCTATTTTGCGATAATACAAAACGAGCCGCCCATCTTTGGACGCTTTCGATGTCATCCGTCAGTCCCCCCTGATGCGGATCCCACGCCGCACGGCAGAACTCCAGAAAAGGGCGGACAAGTGCAGTGTAAGCAGTCTCTTTAGTAGATCTGTTGCACCTTCTCAGTGTTCTGCCAATGAATCGCAGTCTTTGATTTGCTCTACCCACAACATTATCTATGTGATCGTTCCAATTTGGGTTATTTGTAATTGTAATCCCTAAGTATTTAGTTGAATTTACAGCCTTCGCACAACTGAGGCGATATTCCATTGGCACGCAGTTTGGTTAGAAGACGCTTGTGAGAAACGGTGTCGAAAGCCTTCTCGAAATAAAAAAAAGAATCAATTTGATATACCCTGTCGATAGCAGTAATTACCCCATGAGTATAAAGAGCTAGTTGTGGTTCACAAGAACGATGTTTCCTGAATACGTTCTGACTGTGTGTCAATAAATCGTTTTCTTCGAGGTAATTCATAATGTTCGAACAAAGTATATGTTCCAAAACTCTACTGCAATTCGACGTTAGTGATACGGGCCTGTAATTCAGCGGATTACTCCTATTTCCCATTTTGGGTATTGGTGTGACTTCAGCAATTTTCCAGTCTTTAGATACGGAATTTTCTGTGAGCGAGCGTTTGTATATAATTGCTAAATACGGAGCTATTGCATCAGCATACTCTGAAAGGAACCTGACTGGTATACAAAGTGGACCGGAGACCTCGCCTTTATTAAGTGATTTAAGCTGCTTTGCTACACCGGGGATATCTACTTCTATGTTTCTCATCTTCGCAGTTGTTCTTGATTGGAATTCAGAAAAGGGTGTTTAATAACTCCGCTTTTGTGGCACTGTCATCAGTAACTACAGCGTTGTTATCGCGCAGTGAAGGTATTGATTTCGTCTTGCCAGTGGTGTGCTTTGTGTACGAGTATGATCAGAATATCTTTGGATTTTCTGCCAGATTCCGAGACAGTTTGGTTATGGAAGTTATTAAAAGTTTCTCGCATTGAAGCATGCGCTATATTTCGGACTTATGCAAAACTTTGCCAATCTTGGGGATTTTGCTTTCTTTTAAATTTGGCATGCTTTTTTCGTCGCTTCTGCAACAGCGATCTGACCCGTGTTGTGTACCACGGGGGATTAGTACCATCACTCATTAATTTATGTAATATCTCTCTCTCAATTGCTGACGATACTATCTCCTTGAAATCATTCCACACATTTTCTACGCTTAGGTGATCAGATCAGAAGGAGTGGAGACTGTCTCTTAAAAAGGCGTTAAGATCTTTATTATCAGCTTTTTTAAATAGATGTATTTTGCGTTTCTTTCTGATGGGTGTGAGTCTTACGGTATTCAGCCTAGCAGCAACTGCCGTATGGTCGCTAATCCCACTTTTTCCAGGATTATTTGTTCCTAAGAGGTCAAGTATGCTTTCTGACAAGTCTATCTTCTTCCTTAGGCTTCAATCTCAATTTCTTGTTTCCAACGAAGGCCCGTCATTTCACTCTCTTCCTTCCTTCCTGTTACTGCTTGAAGATAATGTTTGTACATTGCAGCAAAGTCACCTTCATTCCTACCGTTCTATGTACGTTTCTCTCCCTAGAAATAATATGTAGTTAATAAGAGGCGGACTCTTTTTATATCACTATTATATCCGTTAACATTTTTATCCTGTATATTTCTAGACGTAAAGAAGTACTCGATTTGATGGCTAGAATACTTCAGCTTAACGTCTCATACACAAAAGAGCCCAAGTCGAGATTGGATAGTTAAAGAAATGCTTCTAGCATTTGCCGGAACTAATTCACAGAATTACAAATCACTTGGTATGAGGGGCAACCGCAGCTATGATGATACATTCCAAATGAAGAAAACCGCAACAGGTGCCTCATAATGATTTATTAACCACGACCTGTTTAACGAAGTTCTAATCAAATATTCAGATACAACCTGCTGATCTAAAGAAGATTGAAAAATCTTGATTAGAGCTATGTTAAAAGAGAAACTAGAATTACTAAATTAATAAGAGTATTGATTAGCAAGTAAGGTGTACGGACCTTTCCGTACATAATATCCTCAAAATCTCCGTAAGAATAAATAACAGAAGTCCCCTATCTCCCAGTGGCTATTTTATTCATGACGATTGCGTACATCATGGAGCCAGTTTCGTGCAGGAAAATAGGGGACTTCTGTTATTTACCTTACGAAGATTTTGTGGAGATTGTGTATTAAAAGGTGTATATAACGCATTTACTAATCGAAGTTACATTAATTCAGTAGTTCCTGTTTTAAGATAGTTCTAATTACTATTTTATATCTTCTTCAGGACACTAATTGGTTACCTGAAGATGAGTATAATTTCATGAGACTACTCATGATGAATAAATAATTTTGACGCGGGTGTTGCGGTTTTCGTCATTTGAAGTGATTCAGTAAAGATACGGAGATCTAAATCTAAAACTGAATCCTGCTACTCTCTATGTGAGTCTGGGGTCTGCTCCATCTTTCATTGTCGTTGGACTTGGAAAACACATCACACTCCATTGCGAACATTTCCTTTTGAGAAAAAGTGAAAGAAAATGGGAGTATAAGTCTTGTCAACGACTCGTCAGTTGCATTTTGTATCTCGAACCGAAAGTATTGGGTAAACTTATAACGTTGATAACGACAGCAACACATTTATAATAATTATTTTACGAGAGCGTGTTGAAAAGCAATGCCCCAAATTTTTTATGTGAAAAGTCTCAAAACTTTTTGAGTAATACAAACTTTATTAGCACTCTACATCTTTATTCTTCCTATCTGCATATTAATTTCTCAACATAATCACCCCGGTGATGGACATATTTCTCCCAACGAGGGGCCAGTTTGTTGGTGTCGTGACTGTAGCGCGTTTGACATTGTTGACGGAGCCACAAACTAACCTCTGCTTGCACCGCTTCATCACTATACTCGAAAGTATTCTTTAATTTTTGGAAACAGATGAAAATCAGATGGGACCAAGTGCGAACTGTGTGGAAAATAATCGATAGTTCATGTAAGAGGTTTTATTTGTTCAAGAAACTCATTAACATGTCTTTCATAACTGACAACAGGTGAATGCGCTGGTAATTTTCCATGTCTTCTTTATTACATTTCTTCAGCTGAGTCACAACTCTTGCCCGTTTTAAACACTCTGGAAATTTCCCTGATATAAAGGAAACGTTTATTATGGTTATTAATGGAGCTTTCTATACATTGTTTCAGTATACACATCGGTGATTCATCTAAGCCCACTGACTTTTTATTTTTTCTAGTTTTTGTGCGGTTTTACTGACTTCATGCTCTGTGACTGGTAACAACATCACTGTACTTAGTGCATAATTATTTACATGTGTTTATATTTGTTTTTGGGAATTTTTGCAGTTACTTCCCTGCAATACTCGAAAAATGCTCGTTCACATATTGCTTGGTTGTGTGGATCATTTACTGTTTCATCCTCTCTCTTATCAGTGTGTTGTTATACATTAATTTGTCTTTCCCTGTTCCTTCTTTATGACATTTCAGACAGCTTTGCTTTTATTATATGCACTGTATATTACTTTGTCTTTAAATGACATTTTTGCAGCAATCAGCTCCTTCCTGTAAGTTTTTGTACCTACAATAGAAATTTAAGAATTCTGGTTCATTGTGTTTCTTTTCCATGGAACTGTGGTACTTACCGGTTTACGAGGACTTCTTAACATCTGCTGTTATCTACGTGTTTTTGTGAGGCGTTGATACTGATGTAGGTACTTTTTAAAATTTCAATTTAAATTATGTTGATAATTTAGAGAATTTCACATTTACATTGGTTTCTCTATGCACTTCATCCCAGCTTTGGTTTTCTAGTTCTTTTGAAAAATCATGTGTTTTGATTTCTGATAAATATCTTTTGTAAGCTTGCTACTTAGTGAATTTTACCATACTCTATTTCACTGTTATTATTGGGCAGAAATAGTCTGGTAGTCCGAGATCTTCTACAGTTACACCACATGTTTTCCTCTCCATATTTGTGGCCACATGGTCAGTTGGTGATGCAGTCACTGTAGTAACCCTTGTGGCACTATCGACCTAGGACTTGCCAAAACTCTGAAGGATATTTATGAGGGTCCTACTAGCATATTTTTATACTTCTGTTAATGTTTATGTCTCCACACATCTGAGATTTTATCTAGATCTTTTGTCAATTTGTTGAAAATCTTGTCCACACTACCAGTGAGAGGTCGATATACACACAAAATGACCCATTTCTTGGCGTTGTCGAACCCTGTTAATGCAACAGTTGACATTTCGAAGTATTTCTCTGCACTTATTGTGCTAAGGTGACGTCTTGATTTGAACTGCATTCCTTTGCTGATATAAATGCATGATCCTCCGCCCTTTGGAGTCGTCCTTCAATAAGAGTCATGCAGTGGTAATACTACACGTTGGATTTCTGCGTCGCTACACCAGTGCTCAGTGACACAAACTACTGTGCAGTTCAAAAATTGGAGCTGAACTTCAGTTTGTTGAGTTTTATTTTTTATTGATTCCGTGATTTGATGAATGATTGTTAAGTCTGTGAAATGTCCCATGCTATTTTTCCCAGTGGTTTCTTTTTCTTTATGACAAGTACTCGTAGTATGTGTGTTATTTGGGATGTTAGAATATATCTTATGAGTGATAGTTTCAGAATTTTTAAACTACTGGAGATACTCTTTAGTCAGGGGAACCTGTCGTTTCGAATCATCCACATGACAATAGTATCTGACCACGTGTGGCCCAATATCCTCCCGCTGTACTCTCATCTTTAAGCCCCAGTCCTGTTTAGGTGTAGGCCATGCCAAATGAAACAACATATACATCTACATCTACATCTACATCTACATCTACATCCATACTCCGCAAGCCACCTGACAGTGTGTGGCGGAGGGTACCTTGAGTACCTCTATCGGTTCTCCCTTCTATTCCAGTCTCGTATTGTTCGCGAAAAGAAGGATTGTCGGTATGCCTCTGTGTGGGCTCTAATCTCTCTGATTTTATCCTCATGGTCTCTTCGCGAGATATACGTAGGAGGGAGCAGTATACTGCTTGACTCTTCGGTGAAGGTATGTTCTCGAAACTTTAAAAAAAGGCCGTACCGAGCTACCGAGCGTCTCTCCTGCAGAGTCTTCCACTGGAGTTCATCTATCATCTCCGTAACGCTTTCGCGATTACTAAATAATCCTGTAACGAAGCGGGCTGCTCTCCGTTGGATCTTCTCTATCTCTTCTATCAATCCTATCTGGTACGGATCCCACACTGCTGAGCAGTATTCAAGCAGTGGGCGAACAAGCGTACTGTAACCTACTTCCTTTGTTTTCGGATTGCATTTCCTTAGGATTCTTCCAATGACTCTCAGTCTGGCATCTGCTTTACCGACAATCAACTTTATATGATCATTCAATTTTAAATCACTCCTAATGCGTACTCCCAGATAATTTATGAAATTAACTGCTTCCAGTTGCTGACCTGCTATTTTGTAGCTAAATGATAAGGGATCTATCTTTCTATGTATTCGCAGCACATTACACTTGTCTACATTGAGGTTCAATTGCCATTCCCTGCACCATGCGTCAATTCGCTGCAGATCCTCCTGCATTTCAGTACAATTTTCCATTGTTACAACCTCTCGATACACCACAGCATCATCTGCAAAAAGCCTCAGTGAACTTACGATGTCATCCACAAGGTCATTTATGTATATTGTGAATGGCAACGGTCCTATGACACTCCCCTGTGGCACACCTGAAATCACTCTTACTTCGGAAGACTTCTCTCCATTGAGAATGACATGCTGCGTTCTGTTATCTAGGAACTCTTCAATCCAATCACACAATTGGTCTGATAGTCCATATGCTCTTACTTTGTTCATTAAACGACTGTGGGGAACTGTATCGAATGCCTTGCGGAAGTCAAGAAACGCGGCATCTACCTGTGAACCCGTGTCTATGGCCCTCTGAGTCTCGTGGACGAAAAGCGCGGGCTGGGTTTCACACGACCGTCTTTTTCGAAACCCATGCTGATTACTACAGAGTAGATTTCTAGTCTCCAGAAAAGTTATTATACTCGAACATAATATGTGTTCCAAAATTCTACAACTGATCGACGTTAGAGATATAGTTCTGCACATCTGTTCGACGTCCCTTCTTGAAAATGGAGATGACCAGTGCCCTTTTCCAATCCTTTGAAACGCTACGCTCTTCTAGCGACCTACGGTACACCGCTACATTAAGGGGGCAAGTTCCTTCACGTACTCTGTGTAAAATCGAACTGGTATCCCATCAGGTCCAGCGGCCTTTCCTCTTTTGAGCGATTTTAATTGTTTCTCTATCCCTCTGTCGTCTATTTTGATATCTACCATTTTGTCATCTGCGCGACAATCTAGAGAAGGAACTACAGTGCAGTCTTCCTCTGTGAAACAGTTTTGGAAAAAGACATTTAGTATTTCGGCCTTTTGTCTGTCATTCTCTGTTTCAGTACCATTTTGGCCACAGAGTGTCTGGACATTTTGTTTTGATCCACCTACCGCCTTGACATAAGACCAAAATTTCTTAGGATTTTCTGCCAAGTCAGTACACAGAACTTTACTTTCGAATTCATTGAACGCCTCTCGCATAGCCCTCCTCACACTACATTTCCCTTCGCGTAATTTTTGTTTGTCTGCATGGCTTTGGCTATGTTTATGTTTGCTGTGAAGTTGCCTTTGCTTCCGCATCAGTTTTCTAACTCGGTTGTTGTACCACGGTGATTCTTTTCCATCTCTTACGATCTTGCTTGGCACATACTCATCTAACGCATATTGTACGATGGTTTTGAACTTTGTCCATCTATTGATAGTCATGACGGGCACTAGAATAACATGTGAAAAGTCGGCTGCAATAGCCTCACAATAATCCGCCTCACAGCTCCATTAAAGCGTGGTCGATGGTGACGCTGGAACAGCTCAACAAAGCGCACATTAGTGCCGCGATTCAGGGAAGTTACCTTATCCAGCTCACCACCTCTGTCATAAGCCCCATCTCTAACCAAACTGTTTCTCGCCCCACCCACTACCGCTATATGGTCCCCTTTTGAGAAATCCTTACGTAAAGACCCTAACTCCTCTATCGCTTGACTTAGCCTAGCATTTGGCCTGGTAGCTGCCCCTAAACTTTCCTGTAACTGAGGGCCTACATCTCGCCCTTGGCTACTACCTAGCAGCAGCACTTTCTTCTCCTAACTCCTCGCACAATCCTACGCTCCCCGAGAACGACTGAAGTGAAGTGTACTGCACATTTCCTGCTCCTAGTCCTGCCTGAGTCTTCTCTCCTCTTAAGTCTGCCTGTGGTGGATACCTATTTTTAGTGTTGATAATGAAACTTGTAAGAGGTATGCGCTGTCTGCGATATGAGAATCGCTGACCAGAGAGCAGTGTTGACTGCAGTACGAACTGTGTTAACTGTAGCAGTTAGTTGTTGCTAGTCGCTTGTCTGAGGTGGTCAGCGCTTGTCTGCAGTCTGCTCTGGCCGGGAATCTGGAGATGGAGTATTGTTGTATAAGGTAAAGAAGCAGCGTCTCGCATATCTAGTAATGTATCTGAACTGTCATCCAAATGTTTTAAAAATGTCGTAATAATACTTTTGGTAATATAAAGTAATTTTTTTAAAAAAAATTGTTAATTTAACGACAATTGATGACGTGGCACGTTCCGTTGCAGTGAACGCTGCCCAGCTTGACGCGCCCGATTTGCAAAATTTGCGTGGCGAGCGGATAATTGTTTCTAGCGAGGGTGAACAATATGCACAAAGTATGTCAGATTTGTTTGATTCCGGTGTGGTGACTAACAGTGCACGTTCAATTGGCGAACCTTTTCGCGAGTCAGGCAACGACCAAATGGTTTCACAAAACGTGACGAATGCAGATACACCATCAAACAGCACAGAGAATAGAGTAGGTAATTTTGGCACGGCTCGAGTTATGGCATTATTGGTAAATGAAAAACAAGATAACCTTAATGAATCGAATAAACAACTTAATGAAAAACTTGACAACAATTCCAAACAGTTGAATGAAATAATAGACAACAATTTCAAACAACTTAGTGAAATGCTCAAACAGTGGTATGAAAGTTTCAATCTGTCGAACGAAAAACACAACCTTAATGAACAGAACAACCAACTTAATGAACAGATTACAGCCGTTACCGCGCAACGTTATGATACTAAAGAACAATTACGTGACGAAATTGAGGCTTGTGCTAGTAACAGTAGTGAAGAAATTAGATCTGTTGCACAAGAATTAAGTAATACACATGCAGCCACAACAGAACCACTTAGAGATGAAATTAATGCAGTCACTGAAAAATGTTCAGAAAACGCAACACAGATACGCGACGAGTTTAAATTAATGTTAGCAGAAGTTTCACGCACTCTGGATACGGAAGTCGATAAGAAATTTGAACAACAGAATAGCCAAACTGACGAATGTTTTAAAGTGACAGAAATGAAAATTTTTTAGTCACTAACACGTCACAGCATACGCCACGTTCCGAACATTTGTCACACCCACACAGCCAGTATAACTTAAGTAATTTACAGAGAGTACGTGACTTAGACTCCGAACAGTCTCACACAAACAGATTGTTATACAATCCTGAACCTGTTCACACATTCAGAGACGATAACGTTGATTACAAGCAATATTTATCTGTAAAAAAATCTTAGGTATTTAATAATGAGAGAACACAGGTATACGCTTTGGACTGGATGCGACAATTTGCTTTTCTATTTTCATCAGTATTGCCTGTAATGCGGAAACTAACATTGGCTTGGATACAACAATTTGCTTCTGAATTTTCACCGGCATTGCCTGTAACGCAAAAACTAAAATTTATTTGCAGCGCGTAATAGACCTCAGGGGATTCATTACACTTTGATGAATATGTGCCATAGCGTGCACAGGGCCCCAAGCCGTAGTAGTGCTGTTTCATCTTTAGTTTTCTGCACTGCTGCCTTCTCTTCTACTATCCTTTATATCTATCAAAACAGCTCTTCAACTGTCGATCTATCTAGAATTAAGAAACGTGTAAAGAAAACCCGAAAGTGACAATGTTCATTAGACACTCCCAAAATGACAAGAAATACCAGTATAATTTTAATAAGTGACAAAATTTTAATCATCAGTATGTACAAAATTTTCAGCGATCGCAGACACATTTTAGTAACAATAGAGGTTTTTCACCGCAACAGCATCAAAGCCAGCCGGTTAGCATACCTAACCAACAATGTAATGTACAAGGTCAACCAAGCTTTAATGTTTCGCCGCCTACACATATAGCGTCAGCTCCAACAAATAGTAACGCACAGCAACAAGGGAATCAGTACGTACAGAAAGCACAACATTTCAATTCCTATCGCAATGCACCGTATAGAAATGACTATCATGACAGACGTAAAAGTAATGAGCACAATTTTCAGCGTACGTTTAATAACAGTCGGTCTTATCAGCAGCAAAATCATCCGCAACAACAAATTATCATGAATGAACCAGACAGTAGATCTCATCCGGCTCCGGTAGCTGAGTGGTCAGCGTGACGGAATGTCAATCCTAAGGCCCCAGGTTCGATTCCCGGCTGGGTCGGAGATTTTCTCCGCTCAGGGACTGGGTGTTGTGTTGTCCTAATCATCATCATTTCATCCCCATCGACGCGCAGGTCGCCGAAGTGGCGTCAAATCGAAAGACCTGCACCAGGCGAACGGTCTACCCGACGGGAGGCCTTAGCCACACGACATTTCATTTTTTTCATCCCGAACGTAATACGTCAGGAAGAAATAACAGAGCAGTACAGATAGTGTAAATGCCACAGCATCCTCGCGAAAATAATAGCACGTCAGATAGAATTTGACTAGATACAGTACAGGTTGCATCTTCCAGCAACGCAAGCAATACTTTTGATACAGAGAATCTTGTTCACGCAAATGTTATTACTTTTGACGACATCTGAGACATACTTTTACATGAAAAACCAATAGTCGGAATTAGTCAACCTGAAAGAAGCTTTGTTGAATGCACCACTTTATCACATCCAGATCTTACTAGAAAATTTTCCATTGCCACCGACAGTTCTATCACCGCTTTAGGCGTACACATTTTTCAGGAAATTGAAGAAGATGGCACTACAGTAATTAAAAACATCGCCTTTGCAAGTCGCATTCTGTCAGGAGATTTCGGTATTTTCTTTATGGAAGACACACTACTGTTTACACAGATCATAGAGCTACACAGTTTTTACTTTCCGCTAAATTTACACACGACAGATTAAGCAGATGGAAACTTTATTTACAGGAATTTAATTTTACAATTGTTCACATTCCCGGCATACAAAATATTGTTGCAGACGCACTATCCCGTTCTCTCAGCAACAATCAGCAAGACATCGCAACCAACTTCTGCAAAGCAAATTTCAGCATCATGTACATTCAACAAGTTGCATTTGAAAATTTCATTTCGTCGTCATTACAAGACATAGCACAAGAGCAGAGTAAAGACAACGTATGGAAATAAATTAAACACCTGTGGCAAGATAGGAATAATGTTACCATTAGAAACCATTACATTGTACGGAATAATATTCTGTTTCGCCGCTCTCACCCTGACAGCAACAATTGGTTATTATGTATTTCTGACGAGCTTGTTAACAAATTAATTTGGTATACTCATTTAAGTTACGCACATTACGGAGCCAGAAAATGTTTTCTTATACTGAGACAGAACTGTTATTTTGCCAATATGGAGAAACGTATTCGACGAGTTTTAGCGTCATGTAAAATCTGCCAGAAAGCTAAGTGAGACACGACTTCACATATTCCTCCGTTACATCCAATTGTACCTGTTAAATTGAGACACATGGCTGCTGTAGATATTTTTGGTCCGATTCCCAGAACTAATAGAGGTTTCGCTACATCTTTGTCGCTGTTGAACTCACTTCAAAATTTGTTACCTTCACTCCGTTACGCAAAGCTACTGCTAAAATTGTTTCGAAAGCATTTGTAAAACATTTTATATTTCATGTAGGGCACGTATTGAAAGTCATTTCCGACAATGGATCACAGTTTCGATCTGCTATATGGACACGTATGTTACGAGCTAGAAACATTTCTCCGAGCTATATATCCAGGTACCATGCTTCTTCGAACCCTTGTGAACGACTAATGAAAGAAATTGGTAAACTGTGTAGAATGTACCGCCATAAAAAACATATTGATTGGGACACACACATACTCTCATTCCAAAATGTAATTAATTCCATACCAAATGAATCTACTATGCTATCTCCGACTGTTATACTGAAAAATGTTGAACCACCTAACAAAATTAAAGAATTAGTAACCTTTCCTACATCTCGTCGACTACGACACCATGAAATAATTGACATTGCGCTGAACAACATCAAACGTGCCGCAGAGCGCTGGAGAAGACAGCAAAAACAGGTTTGTACACGCCGTGACTTTCACATTGGACAGAAGATATTAGTACGCACACATTATTTATCCAATAGAGGAAAGAATAGGTGTAGTAAATTTGAGCTTCTATACGCAGGTCCATATTGAATTCGCAGCATTCCTCACCCCAATGTAGTACACGTCGAAACTTTGAGAACCAGAAAAGGTAAAGGCAATCACCATGTCTCCAATATTAAACCCCTTATTAAATGAATATACTTTATGATTTATCACACTGTAATGCCATTTCCTGATTTTTATATGACCAATGATGCAATTATATTTATGTGACTACTTACTGATGATTATCGCATTTTTTCTTGGCAAGTGCCTCGCAAGGTAAGTTTAGCAGGTCGCTTTTCTTGTCGCTACACATCAGACCGTGCACATTTTCCATTCTTCATGTATGTATGATTGTTTTCCTGTTTTGTTTGTATGCACTATGAAATATTTAAGATATAACAAACACCAGTTGACTTTGACATTTTGCCTTATGATATCTCAACATCGTGACTATTTTACATTTTTTTTTTTTTTTTTTTTGCTGCTACATTGTGATACTCTGTGTACATTTTTGCACCTGCACACTGTGTATGTTTTTGACGTATTACGTTTTCTGTCATGCTATGCTGTATGCTCAATTATATCACTAGAAACTAGTTTTTATTTAATGGGTATATGATTTAAATGCAAGACATTAATCATTGTTCATCATTTTCAGAAATGGGAATTTCACCTTCGGAATGAACAGAAGAAGATGCAATACCTCGTCACGAAGAGTAAATGGATCAGAATTAACAAGCATTAACAAGAATATACTATACATATCGTATGATAGCGGTCTTAACTAATTTTTTCTTTCAGAATACGTGGCGATTGATGCAGGCTGTTAGACAGAACTACACATCTTAGTTTTAGTGATGAAATATGCTAGAAATAAGGAACTCTGTACTATGAATAGTTGTATGATGAAGTGTCTTTTTGCAGATGATAATGAATGGTGATGAATAGTGATGAAGAATATAGTAATATAAATAATGAAGTTTTTCTTTACAGGTGATGATAATAATGGAGTTATGGTGATATGAAAGTTTTTGTTTACAGGTGTTGATAGTGATAAACTTTATATGGCCACTAAACGCACCGCTTTTAAGTTTTTCTTTGCAGATGAGGACAATGATGAAGTTTATGTATTTATGCTATATAGTTATTTAAGTATTTGTTGCAGTTCGTTTTGACAGTATGTCTTATGTCGCATGGTGTGATGACTGAAGGTTTTGGAAAGGACAGCTAGAGAACATATATATTTAATACACATTTCATTACCTGTTAATTCGAAGTTCACTACTTTTCAGCATAATATGCGTTTCTTCTTTCAGCTTAATAGTCCATTTTGTATTTTTTTTTCAGGAGAAGCTATTCCTGAAATTAATGTGCTATAAGCAGTTGGTCATTAAACCTGTTCTAGTACTTGCATTTTTTTTACCCATTTCTGTGTGTCATTCATGAATGTAATCACATATACTTTATTTGTTTCATAACCTTGCTACAGCTGACTCATGACGAATGACGTTACCTATCCTCATTTTCAGCAATAAGTCAAGAGTAAATATTGTATGCCCCAGTAATTAATTATCGATCCCAAGGCAATGCATTGCTAGTATAAAAAATGTATTAACAGTCCCAAATAATGCTACCAGTTTAAGAGAGTTCTGAGTAATACTGAATGATGTTTTTCTAATCACAGACCTTGAGTAATAGTTACAGTGTGATACATTTTAAATATGTCATATGTCACTTGAATGATGAGTTCTGAGTAGTAGTGAATGATATTTTGTAATAATGCATACATGCTCTACACTCTTTAACTCCTATTTTGAAGGATGACTTCTGATGTTTTGTAACTGGCCAATGAGTGCCAATAATTATTTAAATATGTCGTATGTCACTTGAATGATGAAAAATGTTTTGTAATATTCAATACTTGCTATATGTTTAGTAACTGGCCAATGAATGCCACTGTTTCTTATATTTGTATTATATCACTTACATGCTATATATATGAATACTAGTAGCTTAATGCAACACTCATTAGCTCCTGTTTTAAAGGATGACTTCTGATGATTTGTAACAGACCAATGAGTGCCAATGATTACCATAACTAGCTGAATTACGTAAATAGTATGCCATTAATTAACTCTTGTTGAATGATCACTTTTGAATAATGCATAAAATGGTTTGTAACTGGGCAATGAGTGCCATTGTTCACTATAATCAGATGACTTATGAACATTATTCTGTAATACTTCATACATAGTACAGAAATGTTCAGTAACTAGGCGATGAGTGCCACCAATTACTCAAATCAGTTGATAGGCTAGTGTAATTCTCAATGATGACTAGCATAAGACTTAATGTCCTTCACCTTCTGACCTAACTACCAGGAATTACTGCAATATCCGTTTGTCCTGTCTATACTCATAATCATGGAGCACTATATTTGGTTTTTGCACTAATTCTACGATGGTGTACCTTACAAGAACGTGGTGTTGACACGACATGCTGTCCACCACCTTGAGCGATGGAGATGTTATTATGGTCCCACTGTTTGGTGTATCTAAAGTACTACCAAAATGATAACATTGAATATTATTAATACGACATTTCAGTGTCTTGGCTACACTGATTAATTCTTCAGGGAAGAGAACTTCAGATTGTATCTCACTTGGTGTTGTGCTTCTGCAGAAAGATATAGACTTTCAGTGCAGCTACGTGCAACCTACTGTGCTACAACCATGACGCAATCCTTCCCTTTCCTACCGTAGTTCTTGTAAAATGGTAAAAAAAATACTACAGTGCGTGTGCACTTTATGTCATTTGTTAATATGTTTTGTACTCATTGCGTATACATTTTGTGATTTCCTGATATGTTCTGTACTACAGTGCGTGTGCACTTTCTCCATTTGTTAATATGTTATGTACTCATTGCGTATACATTTTGTCATTACCTGATATGTTCTGTACTGCAGTGTGTGTGCACTTTTGTCATTTGTTAATATGTTTTGTACTCAAAATAAGACTTAATGTCCTTCACCTTCTGACCTAATTACCAAGAATTACTGCAATATCCGTTTGTCCTGTCTATCCTCATGATCATGGAGCACTATATTTGGTTTTTGCACTAATTCTACGTTGGCGTACCTTACGAGAACGTGGTGTTGACACGACATGCTGTCCACCACCTTGAGCCATGGAGATGTTATTATGGTCCCACTGTTTGGTGTACCTAATGTACTACAAAAATGATAACATTGAATATTAATACGACATTTCAGTGTCTTGGCTACACTGATTAATTCTTCAGGGAAGAGAACTTCAGATTGTCCCACTTGGTGTCGTGCTTCTGTAGAAAGATATGGACTTTCAGTGCAGCTGCGTGCAACCTACTATGCTACAACCATGATGCAATCCTTCCCTTTCTTATCCTAGTTCTTGTAAAATGGTAAAAAAAAATACTACAGTGCGTGTGCACTTTATGTCATTTGTTAATATGTGTTGTACTCATTGCGTATACATTTTGTGATTTCCGGATATGTTCTGTACTACAGTGCGTGTGCACTTTATGTCATTTGTTAATATGATTTGTACTCATTGCGTATACATTTTGTGATTTCCTGATATGTTCTGTACTACAGTGCGTGTGCACTTTATGTCATTTGTTAATATGTTTTGTACTCATTGCGTATACATTTTGTCATTACCTGATATGTTCTGTACTCAGTGCATGTGCACTATATTTTATTTCATGTTCTGCACTTATACACTCCTGGAAATTGAAATAAGATCACCGTGAATTCATTGTCCCAGGGAGGGGAAACTTTATTGACACATTCCTGGGGTCAGATACATCACATGATCACACTGACAGAACAACAGGCACATAGACACAGGCAACAGAGCATGCACAATGTCGGCACTAGTACAGTGTGTATCCACCTTTCGCAGCAATGCAGGCTGCTATTCTCCCATGGAGACGATCGTAGAGATGCTGGATGTAGTCCTGTGGAACGGCTTGCCATGCCATTTCCACCTGGCGCCTCAGTTGGACCAGCGTTCGTGCTGGACGTGCAGACCGCGTGAGACGACGCTTCATCCAGTCCCAAACATGCTCAATGGGGGACAGATCCGGAGATCTTGCTGGCCAGGGTAGTTGACTTACACCTTCTAGAGCACGTTGGGTGGCACGGGATACATGCGGACGTGCATTGTCCTGTTGGAACAGCAAGTTCCCTTGCCGGTCTAGGAATGGTAGAACGATGGGTTCGATGACGGTTTGGATGTACCGTGCACTATTCAGTGTCCCCTCGACGATCACCAGTGGTGTACGGCCAGTGTAGGAGATCGCTCCCCACACCATGATGCCGGGTGTTGGCCCTGTGTGCCTCGGTCGTATGCAGTCCTGATTGTGGCGCTCACCTGCACGGCGCCAAACACGCATACGACCATCATTGGCACCAAGGCAGAAGCGACTCTCATCGCTGAAGACGACACGTCTCCATTCGTCCCTCCATTCACGCCTGTCGCGACACCACTGGAGGCGGGCTGCACGATGTTGGGGCGTGAGCGGAAGACGGCCTAACGGTGTGCGGGACCGTAGCCCAGCTTCATGGAGACGGTTGCGAATGGTCCTCGCCGATACCCCAGGAGCAACAGTGTCCCTAATTTGCTGGGAAGTGGCGGTGCGGTCCCCTACGGCACTGCGTAGGATCCTACGGTCTTGGTGTGCATCCGTGCGTCACTGCGGTCCGGTCCCAGGTCGACGGGCACGTGCACCTTCCGCCGACCACTGGCGACAACATCGATGTACTGTGGAGACCTCACGCCCCACGTGACGTGTTGAGCAATTCGGCGGTACGTCCACCCGGCCTCCCGCATGCCCACTATACGCCCTCGCTCAAAGTCCGTCAACTGCACATACGGTTCACGTCCACGCTGTCGCGGCATGCTACCAGTGTTAAAGACTGCGATGGAGCTCCGTATGCCACGGCAAACTGGCTGACACTGACGGCGGCGGTGCACAAATGCTGCGCAGCTAGCGCCATTCGACGGCCAACACCGCGGTTCCTGGTGTGTCCGCTGTGCCGTGCGTGTGATCATTGCTTGTACAGCCCTCTCGCAGTGTCCGGAGCAAGTATGGTGGGTCTGACACACCGGTGTCAATGTGTTCTTTTTTCCATTTTCAGGAGTGTATATATGTATATATTCTGTGACTGTAAACTTAGTTAATTAAGAAAAATTTGTTGCTCATGGCAAGTCCAATTGACTCACCATCGCTGCCAAATTTTTGCCCCCCCCCCCCCCCCAGTGGAGGGTTATGTAAGAGGTATGAGCTGTCTGCGATATGAGAATCGCTGACCAGAGAGCAGTGTTGACTGCAGTACGAGCTGTGTAACTGTAGCAGTTAGTTGTTGCTAGTCGCTTGTCTGAGGTGGTCTGCGCTTGTCTGCAGTCTGCTCTGGTCGGGAATCTGGAGATGGAGTATTGTTGTAGAAGGTAAAGAAGCAGCGTCTCGCATATCTAGTAATGTCTCTGAACTGTCATCCAAATGTTTTAAAAATGTCGTAATAATACTTTTGGTAATATAAAGTAATTTTTTTTTTAAATTGTTAATTTAACGACAATTGATGACGTGGCACGTTCCGTTGCAGTGAACGCTGCCCAGCTTGACGCGCCCGATTTGCAAAATTTGCGTGGCGAGCGGATAATTGTTTCATCATTTCGAAAAAATCAGTTGCTTCCTTTCACAAATCACAAATGTATAAGCCAGCATTGCACGGAGTTGTGCCGAAAAAATGTTAAGTAAAAGCAGATATATTCGCCGTTTTTATTGAGGTAAGAATTTTTGCTTTTTATTCAGAATGATCTTACAGGACTTCGACGCAGCACTGCTGTCGTCGAAATTTTACCAGGTTACTGAATTTACTTTCTTATTATGAGGCTTAGGAATTTTTCTGTTTCGTGCTTACATTAAATGAGAAAAGAATTTTGTGGGTACATTAAATGGGAACCAGTGTTGTTCTGAGGTCACACAAAAATAAGAGAATCGCTATCCATAATAATAATTATTTTTAATTACAATTTAATTAATTTTCTGTGGGGAAGTTACACTTGGCTCCATAATAATTATTTTAATGTCAATTATTAAATTTTGTGGGGATGTTACAAACTATCAGATCATCTTCTCTTTCTGCCTGTCTTTCTACCAACGGGTAGTTCCCAATCGCCTTCCTCCCATCTACCTCCTGTGATCCTGATCAATTCCTTGCTTCCTCCAACTGTGCCTGAAAGACACAGATATTGCCGTCTTGTTCCTCAATCAAAAAGCCTCTACTCCATACTCTGCAGTTTCCGGAGAGAGCCTCTTCTGTTTTCCCAACGTTCTCCCCACTGTGACCCCCCTCCCTCCCATCATCTCTACCCATCAAATGGCTATGAGCACTATGGGACTTAACATCTGACGTCATCAGTCCCCTAGAACTTAGAACTACTTAAACCTAACTAACCTAAGGACATCACACACGTCCATGCCCGAGGCAGGATTTGAACCTGCGACCGTAACGGTCGCGCGGTTCCAGACTGAAGAGTCTAGAACCGGTCGGTCACAGCGGCCGGCCCCAGAACCGGTCGGTCACTGTGGCCGGCCCTCTCCCCATACCCCGTGAAAATATTTCCTGTAAGATTGCCAAAATATCTGCCTCCTCACTACCCTGCAACATCTCTCACACTTCCCACTCATGGTCAATTTCGAAGGGAGAAAGTATCAAGTATGTCAAGAGCGCGCCGCATGTAAACAAAAACGATAGGAAACGTTTTGCACCGTTTGCCGCAGTTTCTGCACGGATTTAGGGATATAATGACTGAAGAATGAATTGGTAGTTTCTTTGTTTCTAGAGTATTCGCGTTACCAAGATTGTTGGCTAGGTTTTTAAAAGTTTAAAGCACGGAAAATTTGGGCCTGTGAACTAATAAAAAATTCGAATTTAGAAACGTTTAATTACACTTTTACGGCGAGAATAGACACCACCAAGTCCGCAGCTTGTGGTCGTGCGGTAGCGTTCTCGCTTCCCACACCCGGGTTCCCGGGTTCGATTCCCGGCGGGGTCAGGGATTTTCTCTGCCTCGTGATGATGGGTGTTGTGTGCTGTCCTTAGGTTAGTTAGGTTTAAGTAGTTCTAAGTTCTAGGGGACTGATGACCATAGATGTTAAGTCCCATAGTGCTCAGAGCCATTTTTTTAGACACCACTGAAGCTAGTAGCTGCCTTGTTTTAACGAAATTTATATTATTACGAAAGTTTAAGTACAATTTCCAATGTTTATGTTACGCAAAATTTCGGCCTACTTTACAACTATCGGGATTTCAAATAACATGAGTTTTTTTAAAGAAAATTCCTGAAGTAACAAGTCCCTTCTTCTAACTGATTTCCACCTTTCTATAGAAATTAGTGATTGGGAAATGTTTTGAATCACATTGTAAGTGGGCTGCAGGTGAACGAGGGTAGTCATGAAGCTCAACAAAATAAAAGTTTTTTTTTTTTTTTGTCTGGAGTCGAGGTAGACGCTGTAATCGCCGCGACACTCAAACGCAGCATACCGTTAGAAGATACAAAACATAAATTAGTAGCTCACTGATGGAATCGAGTATCGTACAATAATTGAATTTCGGATGCAGCGGAAATGTTGTATCTGTGTCTGCCAATCCAGATAACTTCTTTACCTGTATGGATTGGTCTGTCACAATTGCGAGCCCCCAGCTGACCGTCCGGTCAAACGCACGGCTTTCAGGAAGGGAAGGAGCGCCGGTCCCCGGCACTAGTCCGCCCGGCGGATTTGTGTCGAGGTCGGGTGAGCAAATCAGTCCGTGGATGGTTTTTTGGCGGTTTTCCATCTGCCTCGTCAAATGCGGGCTGGTTCCCCTTATTCCGCCTCAGCTACACAATATCGGCGATTGCTGCCCAAACAAGTTGTCCACGTACGTGTACACCACCATTCCTGTACCACGCAAACATAGGGGTTACACTCGTCTGGTGTGAGACGTTCCCTGGGGGTCTACCGGGGCCCGAACCGCACAATAACCCTGGGTTCGGTGTGGGGCGGCAGAGGTGTCAAGTGCCGGCCGGGCGTGTTCGAGAACAATCGAAAACTTGAGGCGATATGGATGCTGGCTATGGCAAACTAGAAAAATGAACGTGTATGAACTCGTGCTGTTTGATCTCTGTCACTGTATTGAGAGACACAGCTGTGCAGTGTCGGCTGGTGCATTACACGCGTTCTGCAACACGTGGCGCCTGGTATAGCTCGCGCCCGTCCAGTGTTTGAGCGACGCCTGCGCGCGTCCCCTGGAATTGGCTCCGAGTAAACAGGAGCGGCCCGCGCATGCGCGTGGCGTCCCAAACAAACAGCGCCGGCAGCAGCGACGCCTTTTGATGTTGCACCAGTAAAAACAACACGCGCCGCCTCAGCTTAACTGTCTCTTAAACGCCACTGCCCCGGTCGGCGCCGAATAAAACGCTCTAAAATCCCCGATAGCGGCCGTGTTTGTTTTCCCAGGCTCTGTTTGTGACGTTCCTTTCCAGAAACTATTTCCCGGAGATGAACTGAACGGGAGGTATATCGGCGGCGGCTCCGGGAATAAGTTAGCCGACTAAAACAAACTGTCTGACCGGACTCGACAGCTAATTAAAACGGATCGCACTCTGCGCTGAAATCACACACCTGTTTCGCTGCTCTTTCCGTTTCGGTCGTCTCTCAGCTGGTAAACAGTTTCCTGCTGCACACCAACATCGTTCAGCACTACTGCGAAACTGGCGGGAGAAGTTTTGTTTGCGCATTCCGTGTGTACGTACGTTACTTCGGAGTAGAGTGCGGAGGGTTTAGTAAAGCCCAATTCATTTCAACGTGATAGACGCTGTTACGTTGCAATGCAAGAAGATATAATTAATGAACGTTAGTGTCTCCGCAGACGGGCACTGTTGCTTCTCTTCAGCCCTGCGAAAATCAAGTTGCCCTTTGAGAGAGCACGATGTTTGGAAAATACAATGTTATCAACAATTTACAGGGACTTCTAAAAGAGATAAGTTTAAGTTTATGAAACTGCAGAAAAAAATATTGGTTAAGTCATCTGGAGAAGATGCGATATGATAGGATTCCAAAGAGAATACTGAGTTAGCATTGTTATCTTTTAGCCTTATATTTGTAGTCTAATCTCTGTTTTATTGCTCCACTTATTTTACTCCATTATTCTTTTACACTGCATTTGAGTATAAGGGTTTTCTATATCTCTGTACACAGTTTTCGATCTAGCGCGTCCTGCATTATGTGTATTGTCATATGCCCTGTTATTTTTTGTTTATTCCTCAATTTGTCCATTACTATTTAAATTTGGCTCTGAGCACTATGGGACTTAACATCTATGGTCATCAGTCCCCTAGAACTTAGAACTACTTAAACCTAACTAACCTAAGGACATCACACAACACTTACTATTTAAATTTTGTTAAGCTCCTATCATTCTCATGTGTGAAGTACGTGAATATGGACGGGCCTCTGGCGCCATTCTAACGTATGGCTATGTTTAGAGTTCGTGCACGAGGAACTTGTTCTGCGTTGCTCTGTCGTCACTTCGTTGAGGTAAAATGCATTTTCCAATTTCTCCTTCGTCCTCTATTCATGCCCGTCCTCGGTGTATTTAATGATTTATTTTTATTATTTTTTTCCGTATAGGTTGCCTTATAGTACGTTTTATTCGGTGTCATACCTTCTTTGAAGGATGCTTTTTGCCAGAAAATTTTTGATATTTTAACGTGAGGTGTATTGTGTGTCTGTATGTAATTTTATTCGGTCGGTGTTTGAAGCTTATTTTGCTTGTATAGTAGTCCAGGATAGGACTACGCCGGATTAATTGTAATGTGGTCCTACACTTATATTTTCAGTTAACCTAATGATGCTCTGACTGGGAGAAACCGACGTTCTTGAATTAATAAAGAAATTTGTACAACGTACGACTGCTTTTTTCAGTAACAATAATAAGGCTGTTGTACGACGACGCCAAGAAGGAATGGAGTAATTTTTTAAAAATTGTGCTCCTCCAGAAGAAGGGCAAGCGAGAGTAAGGTAAATAGATAGCTGGCTAGCACTGTAATGATGGACTTCCTATTTCGGAAGAAAAAGATCATGAAACACATGTAAGAAGGTAGATAGTTCTGGAAAGTCTAGCCTGTGAGGGCTTACGGTGAAAGGAAAGAAAAGCAATGAAAAGGACAGAAGAGTAACTCCGTTGAAGACGAAGGTAATCGAAGGTACACGCAAAATGTTAACACTGATCCAGTGTTGTGGTAGTTACGGAAGGATGGAGGAGATAAAAAAGAGAGGATTCGATTATCTTCCCTAACTAGAAAGAGCGTAAGTTTGCCGGTCCGCAGACACTGTTGCGATAGTACAAAGACAATTACGAAATCCTTGTGATATGTTAACTTCACAGCTGTTGCCGTACAGAACTAAACGTTAGTCCATGTTAGAAGCTACCAGGTTAGAAGACTGATAAAGTGTGAATTTTAGCTGCCAAAGTAGGTTACATTTTGGTGGAAAATGCATTAGAATTCAAACCACCACTGGTCTATTCAGACGACCAGTAGTTTTGTACACATCGTACTGTTAATAAATGGTACAAAAGTGACAGTCCGTGAGGACTAGTATTAAACAAAGTTCTGATCGACATTTGTCACCTGACGTGTAGCGCTTGACAGCAGAATACCTGAGTCTACGCTGCTGCTATCTGTCTACCTCTGCTTTTCAGCTATGAACACTAGCTGCGATTTTAGCTTGCCTTGTCGAAGAGCATTATAATTTTGACACTAGTCGTTTTAGGCATCGTCTACAATAATTAAAAAGAGCTGCATAAAAAGTCCGAGAGATCTCCTTGGGAGTGCGGGAATATGAAGCGAATTGTGTAACTAGTAGTTCACACACCTGTTTGTGATATAAATACAGAAATTAAACTAAGAGTCTGTCGGTATTTCCTAGTTTAAAGAATGTCAATTAATTGTAAATACATGCAGCCATTGGCTGTAGTGGATTACCAAGATACGTCGGCCACTGAATAAATTACGCTAACGTAGAAGATCTTAAAGGGATCAACTTTTTGAATAAGGTCCTGTAACACGCAGTGTTAGTCAAGTTTCTCTAATATATTCCACTGGGAGTATGGCAAGGCACTGTTGTAGATCCATTACTGTTAACAATGTAACTTGGGGAAATTCCACGAGGCTGTTCACGGACGATGATGTTTTATAAAGGAAGAAGTCTGTAGCAAAATGCAGGAAGAACAGTGGCGAATCGATTGTTGGTGGAGGAACTATCAGTTGCTCCTGAACTTAAATAAATGTTAGGTAGAGCGCGTAATTAGGCGAAGAGATATAGTACTGTTCAATTTTTATGTCAGTGGTTAATCAATGGAACCAATAATTTTTTATCGAGTCATATGTTTTCTGACTGGTCTGATGGGACCCGTCACGAATCCCCCTCCCGCGGTAACCTTCTCATCTCAGAGTAGCAGTTACACACGACACCCTCAATTATTTATTGGTCGTATTTAAATTTCTGTCTTCCTCAACAGTTTTTACGCTCCACGGCTCCCTGTAGTCGTAACACTTTTTCTGTTACCTGCCCCTTCTTCCTATCAATGTTTTCCCTATGTTCCTTTCTTCGCCGATTATGCGGAGAACCTCCTCAACATTCGTCTGAAGCACCACATTTCAAATGCTTTGGTTCTCTTCTGTACCGGTTTTGTCACATCCCATGTTTTACTGCTATAAAATGCTGTGCTACAGAAGTACATTCCCAGAAATTCCTTCCTTAGATTATGGCCCATGTTTCACTTCTATTGGCCAGGAATGCCCTCCTTGCATGTGCTAGTCTGCTTTTTATGTCTTTCTTGGTTGGTCCGTCATGGGTAATTTTGCTTCCAACGTAGGACAACTGCTGAACTTCGTTTATACTTTGTGTTGACAAATTCTGATATTAAGCTTCCCGCTATTCTCAGCTCCGCTTCTTCTTATTATTTCTTTTTCCGGTTTTCTCTCAATCCATATTCTGTACTCATTCTGTACTCTTACAAATAGGTGAAGGCACATGTCCTACTAACCAGACATTTGGCCTCATAAAACTCAACAGTGATTTCTGCAACGTAGCTGTTGCTAAAAACGAGCTCATCGATCAACTTTATACAAACATTGTTCACAATATACCAATCCAGACCCGCGACTCTCAAATATGAAAGTGCAATTTTGGCAACTAAAAATAAAATTGTCGACGATATCAACTTTAATATTCAAAAGAAAATTCCCAGTGAAGAGAGAATATACAAATCGATCGGCACGATGGTAAACGTTGAAGAAAGTGTGAACTTACCTACGGAATTTCTAAACACTTTGCAAGTTTCAGGAATGCCATTACACTGCCTTCGACTTAAAACTGGGCCTCCGATCTTACTATTCAGAAATCTCAACTCATCAAAACTATGTAATGGAACAAGGATGATAGTCAAACAGCTATCGAATAACATCATCGAAGCCGAACGCATGACTGGAAAGTACAAAGGACACACACTATTTATCCCCAAAATACAGCTGATCTCTACTGAACTGCCATTCCACTTTAAAAAACTGCAATTCCGAATCAAATTAGCTCATAGTTTTACAGTTAACGAAGCGCAAAGTCAAACTTTAAAATATTGAAGCATCAACCTTAAAAACATTTGTTTCTCTCACGGTCAACTATACGTAATGAGTAGGAAATTAGAAAAATTTGTACATACATACCCCGGATGACAAAATGAGAAATGTGGTTTATAAATACGTATTGTAAATAGTTAGAACATGTTTTCAATAAAGAAATTTCACCCCCTATATTTTAAAGCTTATCCTTTTATTCGAACTGCCACACAATCTCGTAGGAGAATTGTTTCCGTTTCAGGAAGGCAGAAGATGGTGCACGGCCCACGGAGTACGGCTTAACAGTCCACACATTATGTAACTAGTTTCAAAAGTATATAGAATTCTGCTCACCGTAAAATTATGCGACTGAACCCCCAATAACAAAAACAGTAAAAAAAAAAATGACAGAAATTAATTACAGTGGTCTCCAGGGTGCATTCCTACATGTGATTCTGAAATCGGCCACTACACTGAAATATCGACCGGGACACATAATGTTTTCCTAGGCACCTATTCCCAGTCTATAACGCTTTCCTACTATTATGGAATGGGACCCCTCCGCCACACTCCGTAAAACGCAATAAACCTCAAAGAATATCATTCAGTAAGCATTTGTTTACAAAATAGAGTCTTGACAGGGATGCAGTACTAGAAACAATAAAGTGAAGGAAATCAAAAACAGTTTTGCAGGTGACAGTCAAGATTTCACTTACATAAAAAATACGCTGTTTTGTCGGCCTCCGTAGCGTAGCGGTAGCTTTACCGCCTACCATGCAGGGGGCTCGGGTTGGATTCCCGGCAGGGGAATGAGTGTTGTGTCTCCTTATCATCATTTTCATCATCATTGACTCGCAAGTCGCCGAAGTGGCGTCAACTAAAGAGGACTTGCAATACGGGGGCCGAACTCCCCCGAATGGGGCCTCCCGGCCAACAATGCCATACGATGATTTCATTTTACGCTGTTTTAAGCGTCTACGTTATTAGAGTGATGTAAATTAGTTTCTATTGAGAATGTATGACCAAAGGAAAAAAAGCAACAAGTAAGCTACTAGTATATCAGAAACGGAGCACACCCTCGAACAGTTCAAGGATGCGGAAGATTTATTGCGTTTATTTGGAAGAAATCATCTCGCTTATTGGCGCTGCCTGATTTAGGAAAAATCATGGAAATCGTAAATGTTGGTGGCAGAATAAACGGAAATCGTAAATCTGAGTGGCCGAGTTGATATCTGAACTCTGGTTTCGCCGAAAGCGGGTGCAGTGTCTGAACCACTGCGTCAAATCGGTTTTCCGCATCGGCTATGAGCGTCTTCTTGTGTTCTAATATGCTGTGCAGCTTTCCTCTTTTCCAGATCACTCTCCATGAAGGTACGTGCCAGACAGATAACCCTTTTTGAAATTAGTTTATCCAGTGCCAATAACGAATATTACACCTTGACAAAAAATCATATCACAGATGTACAGAAATGTAAAGTCAATGATTTAGAAAACACAGAAAAAGACTGTAATTAATATACAATTATTTGGGGGTAGTTGTGTGAAGATTAGGACTGATCTCATATGGTCAGGACTAGGCGAAGAGTACGACAGGCTTAAATTCATTAGTAGGAATACGGGGAAACTGCAGTTTACCTTCAAAATACATTTTTTTTAATGGGTGCAATGAATGCTGTTAATTATGTGGGTTCTCTGATGAGGTCAAACTAATAACAAACGCCGAGCCCGTGTAAAGAATGGAGATACGATTGGTCGCAGGCTTGTTGATCTGAGGAGAGAGTATTATAAATACTGATAACTCCTATCTGACAAACAATTAAAGAAAGAAACCGGCGAAACATACTCAGAAAATGTCAAGAACGTATTTTATGGGTGGCAACTACGCATAATCTTCAGCCACCTAGGAGTAGGAAGGAGATTGGGAAATAGATTTACTGTGTGCATTTCCAAGGAACCATCTCTGTTATTCGCGTTGCCATACGGATCGTAAGGATAATGTTACGCTAGTAAGAGATTGTACACAAATATATACGGAATAATTCTTCCAAAATTTCAAATGGGAATGGAACTACAAATATGCGTCACATATCGTACAATAAAAGCAGCTCCCTGTCATGCACTTTGACCAACAGTTTGCATATTTATTAGAGATCTACATCTACATTTATACTCCGCAAGCCACCCAACGGTGTGTGGCGGAGGGCACTATACGTGCCACTGTCATTACCTCCCTTTTCTGTTCCAGTTGCGTATGGTTCGCGGGAAGAACGACTGTCTGAAAGCCTCCGTGCGCGCTCGAATCTCTCTAATTTTACATTCGTGATCTCCTCGGGAGGTATAAGTAGGGGGAAGCAATATATTCGATTCCTCATCCAGAAACGCACCCTCTCGAAACCTGGCGAGCAAGCTACACCGCGATACAGAGCGCCTCTCTTGCAGAGTCTGCCACTTGAGTTTGCTAAACATTTCCATAAAGCTGTCGGTTACCAAATAACTCTGTGACGAAACGCGCCGCTCTTCTTTGGATCTTCTCTATCTCCTCCGTCAACCCGATCTGGTACGGATCCCACACTGATGAGCAATACTCAAGTATAGGTCGAACGAGTGTTTTGTAAGCCACCTCCTTTGTTGATGGACTACATTTTCTAAGGGCTCTCCCAATGAATCTCAACCTGGCACCCGCCTTACCAATAATTAATTGATTATATGATCATTCAACTTCAAATCGTTCCGCACGCATACTCCCAGATATTTTACAGAAGTAACTGCTACCAGTGTTTGTTCTGCTATCATATAATCATACAATAAAGGATCCTTCTTTCTATGTATTCGCAATACATTACATTTATCTATGTTAAGAGTCAGTTGCCACTCCCTGCACCAAGTGCCTATCCGCTGCAGATTTACCTGCATTTCGCTACAATTTTCTAATGCTGCAACTTCTCTGTATACTACAGCATCATCCGCGAAAAGCCGCATGGAACTTCCGACACTATCTACTAGGTCATTTATATATATTGTGAAAAGCAATGGTCCCATAACACTCCCCTGTGGCACGCCAGAAGTTACCTTAACGTCTGTAGACGTCTCTCCATTGAGAACAACATGCTGTGTTCTGTTTGCTAAAAACTCTTCAATTCAGCCACACAGCTGGTCTGATATTCCGTAGGCTCTTACTTTGTTTATCAGGCGACAGTGCGGAACTGTATCGAACGCCTTCCGGAAGTCAAGGAAAATAGCATCTACCTGGGAGCCTGTATCTAATATTTTCTGGGTCTCATGAACAAATAAAGCGAGTTGGGTCTCACACGATCTCTGTTTCCGGAATCCATGTTGATTCCTACAGAGCAGATTCGGGGTTTCCAAAAACGACATGATACGCGAGCAAAAACATGTTCTAAAATTCTACAACAGATCGACGTCAGAGATATAGGTCTATAGTTTTGCGCATCTGCTCGACGACCCTTCTTGAAGACTGGGACTACCTGTGCTCTTTTCCAATCATTTGGAACCTTCCGTTCCTCTAGAGACTTGCGGTACACGGCTGTTAGAAGGGGGGAAAGTTCTTTCGAGTACTCTGTGTAGAATCGAATTGGTATCCTATCAGGTCCAGTGGACTTTCCTCTGTTGAGTGATTCCAGTTGCTTTTCTATTCCTTGGACACTTGTTTCGATGTCAGGAGGGCAAGTTCTTTCGCGTACTCTGTGTAGAATCGAATTGGTATCCTGTCAGGTCCAGTGGACTTTCCTCTATTGAGTGATTCCAGTTGCTTTTCTATTCCTTGGACACTTGTTTCGATGTCAGCCATTTTTTCGTTTGTGCGAGGATTGAGAGAAGGAACTGCAGTGTGGTCTTCCTCTGTGAAACAGCTTTGGAATAAGGTGTTTAGTATTTCAGCTTTACGCGTGTCATCCTCTGTTTCAATGCCATCATCATCCCGGCGTGTCTGGATATGCTGTTTCGAGCCACTTAGTGATTTAACGTAAGACCAGAACTTCCTAGGATTTTCTGTCAAGTCGGTACATAGAATTTTACCTTCGAATTCACTGACCGCTTCACGCATAGCCCTCCTTACGCTGACTTTGACATCGTTTAGCTTCTGTTTGTCTGAGAGGTTTTGGCTGCGTTTAAACTTGGAGTGAAGCTGTCTTTGCTTTCGCAGTAGTTTCCTAACTTTGTTGTTGTACCACGGTGGGTTTTTACCGTCCCTCACAGTTTTACTCGGCACGTACTTGTCTAAAACGCATTTTACGATTGCCTTGAACTTTTTCCATAAACACTCAACATTGTCAGTGTCGAAACAGAAATTTTCCTTTTGATCTGTTAGGTAGTCTGAAATCTGCCTTCTATTACTCTTGCTAAACAGATAAACCTTCCTCCCTTTTTTTATATTCCTATTAACTTCCATAGTCAGGGATGCTGCAACGGTCTTATGATCACTGATTCCCTGTTCTGCGCTTACAGAGTCGAAAAGTTCGGGTCTGTTTGTTATCAGTAGGTCCAACATGTTATCTCCACGAGTCGGTTCTCTGTTTAATTGTTGGAGGTAATTTTCGGATAGTGCACTCAGTATAATGTCACTCTATGCTCTGTCCCTACCACCCGTCCTAAACATCTGAGTGTCCCAGTCCATATCTGGTAAATTGAAATCTCCACCTAAGACTATAACATACTGAGAAAATTTATGTGAAATGTATTCCAAATTTTCTCTCAGTTGTTCTGCCACTAATGCTGCTGAGTCGGGAGGTCGGTAAAAGGAGCCAACTATTAACCTAGCTCGGTTGTTGAGTGTAACCTCCACCCATAATAATTCACAGGAACTATCCACTTCTACTTCACTACAGGATAAACTACTACTAACAGCGACAAACACGCCACCACCGGTTGCATGCAATCTATCGTTTCTAAACACCGTCTGTGCCTTTGTAAAAATTTCGGAAGAATTTATCTCTGGCTTCAGCCAGCTTTCTGTACCTATAACGATTTCAGCTTCGATGCTTTCTATCAGCGCTTGAAGTTCCGGTACTTTACCAATGCAGCTTCGACAGTTTACAATTACAATACCGATTTCTGCTTGGTCCCCGCATGTCGTGACTTTGCCCCGTACCCTTTTAGGCTGTTGCCCTTTCTGTACTTGCCCGAGGCCATCTAACCTAAAAAACCGCCCAGTCCACGCCACACAACCCCTGCTACCGGTGTAACCGCTTGCTGCGTGTAGTGGACTCCTGACCTATCCAGCTGAACCCGAAACCCCACCACCCTATGGCGCAAGTCGAGGAATCTGCAACCCACACGGTCGCAGAACCGTCTCAGCCTCTGATTCAGACCCTCCACTCGGCTCTGTACCAAAGGTCCGCAGTCAGTCCTGTCGACGATGCTGTAGATGGTGAGCTCTGCTTTCATCCCGCTAGCGAGACTGGCAGTCTTCATCAAATCAGATAGCCGCCGGAAGCCAGAGAGGATTTCCTCCGATCCATAGCGACACACATCATTGGTGCCGACATGAGCGACCACCTGCAGATGGGTGCACCCTGTGCCCTTCATGGCATCCGGAAGGACCCTTTCCACATCTGGAATGACTCCCCCCGGTATGCACATGGAGTGCACATTGGTTTTCTTCCCCTCTCTTGCTGCCATATCCCTAAGGGGCCCCATTATGCGCCTGACGTTGGAGCTCCCAACTACCAGTAAGCCCACCCTCTGCGACCGCCCGGATCTTGCAGACTGAGGGGCAACCTCTGGAACAGGACAAGCAGCTATGTCCGGCCGAAGATCAGTATCAGCCTGAGACAGAACCTGAAACCGGTTCGTCAGACAAACTGGAGAGGCCTTCCGTTCAGCCCTCTGGAATGTCTTTCGCCCCCTGCCACACGTCGAGACGACCTCCCACTCTACCACAGGTGAGGAATCAAACTCGATGTGGGCAGTATCCCGGGCAGCCACAGTCGTAGTCCGATCGGGGGATGCGTGGGACGAGCTGGCCGTCCCCGACAAACCCCCATCCGGACCCCCACAGTGATGCCCATTGGCAACACCCTCAAGCTGTATGACCGAAGCCAACACTGCCTGAAGCTGGGAGCGAAGGGATGCCAACTCAGCCTGCATCCGAACACAGCAGTTGCAGTCCATATTCATGCTAAAAACTGTTGTGCAAAGAACGTCTGAACTAATCTACAGGAGCACAAACAATTCGACACAAAATTTAAACGGTTATTAAAATACAAGATTGCCTAGTAGATGCAGTAATGCTGCTACTTGCGCACTGCTGACACACTGCTCGGCGGCGGAAGGAGACTACGCGATTTTAGACTATTCAGGTACTAAAACGCGATGCTACAACTCTCAAATACTATAATACGCCCAAAATTTATGAATTAAACAATGCAAGTACCAAAAACACGCAAAGAAATTAAGAATTAAACTATGTAACAAATAAGTGAGCTAGGAGTATACGACTTGCTGCTGGCAGCTGCTTATCCAACGGCGGCAGGGAGCACATCTCCGGAACGCTATCATACTTACCAAATAACTCTGTGTCGAAACGGGCCGCTCTTCTTTAGATCTTCTCTATCTCCTCTGTCAACCCGATTTGGTACGGATCCCACACTGATGAGCAATACTCAAGTATAGGTGGAACTAGTGTTTTGCAGCCACCTCCTTTGTTGATGGACTACATATTCAAAGGACTCTCCCAATGAATCTCAACCTGGCACCCGCCTTACCAACAAGTAATTTTATATGATCATTCAACTTCAAATCGTTCCGCACGCATACTCCCAGATATTTTACAGAAGTAACTGCTACCAGTGTTTGTTCCGCTATCATATAATCATACAATAAAGGATCCTTCTTTCTAAGTAATCGCAATACATTACATTTGTCTATGTTAAGGGTCAGTTGTCACTCCCTGCACCAAGTGCCTATCCGCTGCAGATCTTCCTGCATTTCGCTGCAATTTTCTAATGCTGCAACTTCTCTGTATACTACATCATCATCCGCGAAAAGCCGCATGGAACTTCCGACACTATCTACTAGGTCATTTATATACACTCCTGGAAATGGAAAAAAGAACACATTGACACCGGTGTGTCAGACCCACCATACTTGCTCCGAACACTGCGAGAGGGCTGTACAAGCAATGATCACACGCACGGCACAGCGGACACACCAGGAACCGCGGTGTTGGCCGTCGAATGGCGCTAGCTGCGCAGCATTTGTGCACCGCCGCCGTCAGTGTCAGCCAGTTTGCCGTGGCATACGGAGCTCCATCGCAGTCTTTAACACTGGTAGCATGCCGCGACAGCGTGGACGTGAACCGTATGTGCAGTTGACGGACTTTGAGCGAGGGCGTATAGTGGGCATGCGGGAGGCCGGGTGGACGTACCGCCGAATTGCTCAACACGTGGGGCGTGAGGTCTCCACAGTGCATCGATGTTGTCGCCAGTGGTCGGCGGAAGGTGCACGTGCCCGTCGACCTGGGATCGGACCGCAGCAACGCACGGATGCACGCCAAGACCGTAGGATCCTACGCAGTGCCGTAGGGGACCGCACCGCCACTTCCCAGCAAATTAGGGACACTGTTGCTCCTGGGGTATCGGCGAGGACCATTCGCAACCGTCTCCATGAAGCTGGGCTACGGTCCCGCACACCGTTAGGCCGTCTTCCGCTCACGCCCCAACATCGTGCAGCCCGCCTCCAGTGGTGTCGCGACAGGCGTGAATGGAGGGACGAATGGAGACGTGTCGTCTTCAGCGATAAGAGTCGCTTCTGCCTTGGTGCCAATGATGGTCGTATGCGTGTTTGGCGCCGTGCAGGTGAGCGCCACAATCAGGACTGCATACGACCGAGGCACACAGGGCCAACACCCGGCATCATGGTGTGGGGAGCGATCTCCTACACTGGCCGTACACCACTGGTGATCGTCGAGGGGACACTGAATAGTGCACGGTACATCCAAACCGTCATCGAACCCATCGATCTACCATTCCTAGACCGGCAAGGGAACTTGCTGTTCCAACAGGACAATGCACGTCCGCATGTATCCCGTGCCACCCAACGTGCTCTAGAAGGTGTAAGTCAACTACCTTGGCCAGCAAGATCTCCGGATCTGTCCCCCATTGAGCATGTTTGGGACTGGATGAAGCGTCGTCTCACGCGGTCTGCACGTCCAGCACGAACGCTGGTCCAACTGAGGCGCCAGGTGGAAATGGCATGGCAAGCCGTTCCACAGGACTACATCCAGCATCTCTACGATCGTCTCCATGGGAGAATAGCAGCCTGCATTGCTGCGAAAGGTGGATATACACTGTACTAGTGCCGACATTGTGCATGCTCTGTTGCCTGTGTCTATGTGCCTGTGGTTCTGTCAGTGTGATCATGTGATGTATCTGACCCCAGGAATGTGTCAATAAAGTTTCCCCTTCCTGGGACAATGAATTCACGGTGTTCTTATTTCAGTTTCCAGGAGTGTATATTGTGAAAAGCAATGGTCCCATAACACTCCCCTGTGGCACGGCAGAAGTTACTTTAACGTCTGTAGACGTCTCTCCATTGAGAACAACATGCTGTGTTCTGTTTGCTAAAAACTCTTCAATCCAGCCACACAGCTGGTCTGATATTCCGTAGGCTCTTACTTTGTTTATCAGGCGACAGTGCGGAACTGTATCGAACATCTTCCAGAAGTCAAGGAAAATAGCATCTACCTGGGAGCCTGTATCTAATATTTTCTGGGTCTCATGATCAAATAAAGCGAGTTGGGTCTCACACGATCGCTGTTTCCGGAATCCATGTTGATTCCTACAGAGTAGATTCAGGGTTTCCAGAAATGACATGGTACGCGAGCATAGATGTGGATGTCTCCAACAATGTCGAGACATCTTTCAAGGCACAGATCATTCTGAGCCTTTCCGGATATACCTTTTGACCTGACATATCGCCAAAAAAATATGTATAGGGAATGAATAATCAGCTATTGGATTGTCCCTATCTTCCATAGTTTGTAGTCAGTCATCTTAACAAAAATAGGTTTTAGTTGGAATTTGTATCAGTAATAATCACAAGTAACGTTAATGTCGTTCCGTTCTGATGACCCTTCGTGGGCTTTACCTTTCTTTTGCGCTACGGAACTAATTTTACTTACGTTACGTCGACTAGGCGTAAGTATGTGAATATAGGGGAGAGAAACTGAGGACCCACCTCCAGAGCTTCCCCAGCGTCTTGCTCAGCTCGGCGTTGTGCAGCTGTGGGTACTGGTCGGCGAGCTTGCGCCTCGCCGCCTGCGCCCACACCATGAACGCGTTCATCGGCCGCTTGATGTGCTGCTTTCTCTTCGCTGATGACTTCTGCGTCACGGGTAGCAGTGTCCAGTCGTACCCTGAGCAAACACACCCTCGGTTACCTCGATTTCCTCGAAAAATAATTTTTTATTCAAAAAGGCAGGAAAGGGAGCCAATTAGTATCCAACACAGTTCAATTTTGGGTCTGCTGATGACACTTTTACACTTATCTTAGTAGCTTTCAAATTAGGATTCTGCATATGAAGCAAATACTTTTTGGAGATTATCTAGGTATTATAATAGTTTATTGGGTCTCTTAGACATACAATCGCAAAGCCATTCTCGATAACATTATTCAAAACATTATGAACTGACCAGGTGACCCACGCCACACTTGCGTACTTTTATAGTCTTAAATAACGACAGTACTTGGAATAAGTGGAGTCGTTCAGAAAAGGGAAGTTGTGGGACTGAAGAGAAAACATGTTGAAAAGTGAACCGAACGATGTAAAATTATAATCATGAATTTATGATACATCCTTGTATATAAATTTCCATGCACATATATTTGAAGAAGACTGTTTACAGAGTATTTCAATACCTAGGTGTAAACAATATTTGACCCTAGAAAGTAATCTTTTTACTTCCTATTTTCTTTAAGGGATACAAAACTTTCTTGATTTAATTACCTTTGAAAACGCTACATACAACTGCCCGTAAGTAGAGACGGGATCTGGCGAACACAATCCTGCTCTCTGAAGCGTTTGTCCCTGTGAGCTGTTGACAGTGATAGCAAGTGCAATTTTAATAGGCAACTGTCATCTTGTCAACTGAAAAGTCGTGCTTGGATCAGATGCTGTTAAGTTTATCCGTGGCAGTACAACAGTTTCCTCGGTCTCACTCAGCTGACCATTAATTTTCAATCGATTGAATTTTCTTACATCCATGTGTGCTCCAATGACTAAGCCCTGTTTAGCATTCAGGTTTCTTATCAGCATGAGAATAGTATGTTGTTTAAGTATAAGTTTATGTGGCAGTAGTCTCGACAGGTCTAATGAGTGTAAGAATTCTACAGGATGTTTATCGTTTTGGAAAGAATATTTATTTAGAAAAGTCAACTTGTACGTTAGGCAGAGATAAGAACTAGAGCAGCGATCACAGTATAATCTATGACAATGCTGTATAAAATTATCCGGTTAATAAGTACTTTAAAACAAAATAGTGTGTAATAAGATAATATGAAAAGAGAGTCTCTTATTCGAGATTAATAACTTGGCTTCGTAAGATATAGATGTGAAGCTGGGTATCTATAATGCTCTTTTGCAGTTAAAGTCTCCTTTACGTTGAACAAATAGGAAGTAAAAGCGCAAAATCAGTTTGCGATGTCAGAAACTGGTTCAAAAACCTGTTCAGGAAAAGCGATGTTGGCTTGAGAAATAATACACACATTAAAAAAAGTTTTGCATCACCTCGGTTCCGTGAGTTCTGGAACCTGTACGGAAAATTGGAACGGAGATCAACATAAACATCATTTCCGCCTTTTTACTGCTCATGAGAACCACACTTTGCATGTTGTACTACCATACAGCGAGATCTTCAGAGGTGGTGGTCCAGATTGCTGTACACTCCGGTACCTCTAATACCCAGTAGCATGTCCTCTTGCGTTGATGCTTGGCTGTATTCGTCGTGGCATACTATCCTCAAGTTCATCAAGGCACTGTTGGTGCGGATTGTCTCACTCCTCAATGGCGACTCGGCGTAGAGCCCTCAGAGTGGTTGGTGGGTCATGTCGTCTATAAACAGTGCTTTTCAATCTATCCCAGGCATGTTCGATATGGCTCATGTCTGGAGAACATGCTGATCACTCTAGCCGAGCGTTGTTATCATGAAGAAAGTCGTTCACAAGATGTGCACGATGGGAGCGCGAATTGTTGTCCATGAAGACGAGTGCCTCGCCAATATGCTGCCGATATGGTTGCACTATCGGTCGGAGGATGGCATTCACGTATCGTGCAGCCGTTAAGGTACCTTCCATGACCACCAGCGGTGTACGTCGGCCCCACATAATGCCACCCCAAAACAGCAGGGAACATCCACCTTGCTGTATTACCTGGACAGTGTGTCTAAGGCATTCAGCCTGACCGGCTTGCCTCCAAACACGTCACCGACGATTTCTGGTTGAAGGCATCATATGCGTCACTCATCATCGGTGAAGAGAACGTGATGCCAATCCTGAGCGATCCGTTCGGCATGTTTGCTGGGCCCATCTGTACCGCGCTGCATGGTGTCGTGGTTTCAAAAATGGACCTCCTCATGGACGTAGGGAGCGAAGTTGCGCATCATGCAGCCTATTGCGCACAGTTTGAGCCGTAACACGACGTCCTGTGGCTGCACGAAAAGCATTATTCAACATGGTGGTGTTGCTGTCAGGGTTACTCCGAACCATAATCTGTAGGTACGGTCATCCACTGCAGTAGTAGCCCTTGGCCAGCCTGAGCGAGGCACGTCATCGACAGCTCCTGTCTCTCTGTATCTCTTCCAAGTCCGAACAACATCGCTTTGGTTCACTCTGAGACGCCTGGACATTTCCTTTGTTGAGAGCACTTCCTGGCACATAGTAACAATGCGGACGCAATGGAATCTCGGTATTGACCGCTAGAAGTGGTTGAACTACAGACAACACAGGCCGTGTACCTCCTTCCTGCTAGAATGACTGGAACTGATCGGCTGTCGGAGCCCCTCTGTCTAATAGGCGCTGCTCATGCATGGTTGTTTACATCTTTGGGCGGGTTTAGTGACATCTCTGAACAGTCAAAGGGACTGTGTCTGTGATATAATATCCAAAGTCAACGTGTATCTTCAAGAGCTCTGGGAACTGGGGTGATGCAAAACTTTTTTTTGATGTGTGTATGTATCAATGATTCTGTGTAAACTGATTTTCCCTTAATCTTGAAAAAACATCGTAGTATACTCATTTCTTCTCAGTATTAGAACAATATCAAAGCTAGACGTAAAGCATTAACAGAAACTAAAAATTATATCAGAATGTTCCAAATTTTTGAGTATCGGTATTGACGTCATAATGCACTCTAAGGAAAATAATACCTTCTCAAGCAGATACATTCAGTAACTGTGACACGATCCGCCATTGCCAGTCTTAGGAGAGAAATAATAGGAACGAGAAGAAAAAATTACAGTCATTACTCTCCCGCAGTGACCTGTTTGTAAATTGGTCGAATCTTTCTTCTATTTCCTTTCTTGTCACTAATGTCCATAGAATCTACATTATGTGCATTATACAGCCATAATGATAATTTACTCGTCTATAAAATCAGTATCGTTTAAGAGTAGTCGGTATCCAACTTTCTATGATTATGTTGTTTGGTCCGCTGTTCGGGTTCCGCTGAATAGGTCAGGAGTTCACTACACTCAGCTGGCGGCTGCACGGGTAGCGGAGGCTGTGTGGCGTGGACTGGGCGGTGTTTTAGGTTAGAAGGCCTCGGGAAAGTACGGGGTGGGCTGCAATCTCAAAGGGTGCATGGCAAATACAGGACGTGCTTGGGTCAAGGAACAGTCGGAATTGTAATTGTAAATTGTTGTAGTTGTGCTGGGAAAGTCCCTCAGCTTCAAGCGCTAATAGAAAGCACAGAAGCTGAAATCGTTATAGGTACAGAAAGCTGGCTAAAGCCTGAAATAAGTTCTGCAGAATTTTTTACGAAGTCTCAGGCGGTGTTCAGGAAACATAGATTAGGCAGAATTGGTGGTGGAGTGTTTGTGCCTGTCAGTAGCAGCTTATCTTGTAGTGAAGTCGAAGTAGATACTCCGTGCGAATTGGTGTGGGTGGAGGTTATCCTTAACAGCCGAACTAAGTTAATAACTGGCTCCTTCTACCGACCCCCAGACTCCGATGACATAGTTGCTGAACAGTTCAGAGAAAATTTGAGTCTCGTAACAAATAAATACCCCACTCATACGCTTATAGTTGGTGGGGACTTCAACCTTCCCTCGATATGTTGGCAAAAATACTTGTTCAAAACCGGTGGTAGACAGAAAACATCTTCCGAGATTGTCCTAAATCCTTTCTCCGAAAATTATTTCGAGCAGTTAGTCCACGAACCATCGCGAATTGTAAATGGTTGCGAAAACACACTTGACCTCTTAGCCACAAACAATCCAGAGCTAATAGAGAGCATCATGACTAATACAGGGATTAGTGATTACAAGGTCGTTGTAGCTAGGCTCAATACCGTTTCTTCCAAATCCACCAGTAACAAACGCAAAACAATTTTATTTAAAAAAGCGGATAAAGTGTCACTACAAGCCTTCCTAAGAGACAATCTCCATTCCTTCCGAACTGACTATGCAAATGTAGACGAGATGTGGCTCAAATTCAGAGATATAGTAGCAACAGCAATTGAGAGATTCATACCTCATAAATTGGTAAGAGATGGAATTGATCTCCCATGGCACACAAAACAGGTCCGAACGCTGTTGCAGAGGCAACGGAAAAAGCATGCGAAGTTCAGAAGAACGCGAATTCCCGAAGATTGACTAAAATTTACAGACGCGCGAAATTTGGAACGTACTTTAATGCGAGATGCCTTTAATAGGTTCCACAACGAAACATTGTCTCGAAATTTGGTAGAAAATCCGAAGAAATTCTGGTCGTATGTAAAGTACACAATCCGCAAGACCCAGTCAATACCTTCGCTGCGCAGTGCCGATGGTACTGTTACCGACGACTGTGCCGCTAAAGCGGAGTTATTGAACGTAGTTTTCCGAAATTCCTTCACCAGGGAAGACGAATGGAACATTCCAGAATTTGAAACACGAACAGCTTCTAGCATGAGTTTCTTAGAAGTAGATACCATAGGGGTTGCGAAGCAACTCAAATCGCTTGATACGGGCAAGTCTTCAGGGCCAGATTGTATAACGATTAGCTTCCTTCCAGATTACGCTGATACAATAGCTCCCTACACAGAAATCATATACAACCGCTCGCTCACCGATAGATCTGTACCTACAGATTGGAAAACTGCGCAGGTCGCTCCACTGTTTAAGAAGGCTAGTAGGAGTAATCCATCGAACTACAGACCTATATCATTGACGTCGGTTTGCAGTAGGGTTTTGGAGCATATACTGTATTCAAACATTATGAATCACCTCGAAGGGAACGATCTATTGATACGTAATCAGCATGGTTTCAGAAAGCATCGTTCTTGTGCAACGCAGCTAGCTCTTTATTCGCACGAAGTAATAGCCGCTATCGATAGGGGATCTCAAGTTGATTCCGTATTTTTGGATTTCCGGAAAACTTTTGACACCGTTCCTCACAAGCGACTTCTAATCAAGCTACGGGCCTAAGGGGTATCGTCTCAGTTGTGCGACTGGATTCGTGATTTCCTGTCAGGAAGGTCGCAGTTCGTAGTAATAGACGGCAATCATCGAGTAAAACTGAAGTGATATCAGGTGTTCCCCAGGGAAGCGTCCTGGGACCTCTTCTGTTCCTAATCTATATAAATGACTTGGGTGACAATCTGAGCAGTTCTCTTAGGTTGTTCGCAGATGATGCTGTAATTTACCGTCTAGTAAGGTCATCCGAAGACCAGTATCAGCTGCAAAGCGATTTAGAAAAGATTGCTGTATGGTGTGGCAGGTGGCAGTTGACGCTAAATAACGAAAAGTGTGAGGTGATCCACATGAGTTCCAAAAGAAATCCGTTGGAATTCGATTACTCGATAAATAGTACAGTTCTCAAGGCTGTCAATTCAACTAAGTACCTGGGTGTTAAAATTACGAACAACTTCAGTTGGAAAGACCACATAGATAATATTGTGGGGGAGGCGAGCCAAAGGTTGCGTTTCATTGGCAGGACACTTAGAAGATGCAACAAGTCCACTAAAGAGACAGCTTCTACCGTATCTTCCTTCATCGTCGGCGTTGTCGTTGTTACCGTGAGACACCGTTATACCAAGAGGAAAGGCGCGTCGATCTTAGAGCATGAGATATGACGACCTTAAGCCATTGACAACACACAACGGTCACGGTAGCACCTGATTCCAGAATAGCTGCAGTAGTTAGGATCTACGAACTATCCCCTCTTGACCAGGTCCCCAAAACTTAACTCGTAACGAGATCCCTTCAAAGCAAATTGTCATAACGATCGTCTATAAAGGCTCCGTACAACGAGAAAAAATGTTGCAGTTTATGGAATAATAACAGACACGACAAAACTGTCTTGTCTCTTCTGCTTTATTTAACATAACTTCGTTCACAGTTTCATTTCGCATTCACCACTCATTCACCGAAACCCTTTGATGAACAGTTTTGGTTGCTTGACACCAACAGTCAATGATAATGATACAGCTTTTCTCCTTTTTATAAACTGAAGCCCGCTCTCCGCGATATAATTAAAAAAAAGGTCTCAATACAGCGTCCCTCGTGAGATGCGAATAGACTTATCCCGGAATTGACCGCCCTGTAGGTGTACTCAGTTTAATGACAACACTTCGCTATCCGCTATTTCGCGTAACTGAATGTCCATTTGTTAGTCTGATTATACACTGTAGCTATTTAAAATTCGCCCCTATATTTTTCACAACGCACAATTAGCACTTCTTTACTTTTTTTTTTTTTTTTTTTTTTTTGTAAGAGTAAACGGAAAAAAAGACGCCGTATCATCGGCTTAGTCGATATAAAGCAAAACACCTTAATATGCCCAATTTTACCTCTTCTTATAGGATCGGCTACCTTACTCATTAATTTACTACATATTATTTCCAATAACACTAAACAGGTATCGCCGTTATATTTTAATTGTATTCAAAAGCATGTTACTATTATTATGACCGACCAAATCGTAACAAATCGCGCGGCGTGCGTTTTTAACGATAACTTTACCCTATTCAAGTTCCGTTACAGCTATCTTGACTCGTAATGTTACACGGCCCCCCAGACTGTGATGTCTTGAAGAGGGTTCCAGACAGAACAGGCTTATTTTTTTGTGTACTGTGACTGGAGAGGATATTTGTTTCGGCGAATACACTCACTCTCAGATTCACTCAACAAGTCAGTACATACATTCTACAATGTTTAAGTTGAGTTAATGGGCCTAGACAAAATGCCCTTAACTAAATTCCACATTTGTTTTTAGGTTGTCTTAGAAACGCTTCGCACTAATCACTTCATATTCACACCACATTTTTTTTTCCTGGATGAAGCCCTCAGTTCTTCAACCGACTGTGCAAGGCAGGGATCACAGCCGGGTTCGACGATTGGCATCCTAGGCCAAAACCCTTATCAGGCCACTTGTTTAAACAGAGAGGATTTGGTCCTTTTATGTTCCTCTTAATTCCACTTTTAAATCATCCCTCCTCGCTGTTCGGTGAGAGGATAAATCGTATTTCAGCGTCGTCATTGTTGCTGATACTAAGAAGGTATCTCATGGAAATCGTTGGTACATTCTTTAATTTTCTTTGTAAGTTAGTATAAGTACGTATTTATCCACTGGTGTCCGCAGCTCGTGGTCGTGCGGTAGCGTTCTCGCTTCCCACGCCAGTGTTCCCGGGTTCGATTCCCGGCGGGGTCAGGGATTTTCACTGCTCGTGATGACGGGGTGTTGTGTGATGTCCTTAGGTTAGTTAGGTTTAAGTAGTTCTAAGTTCTAGGGGACTGATGACCATAGCTGTTAAGTCCCATAGTGCTCAGAGCCATTTGAACCATTTTTATCCACTGGTGCTTTTATTTAGTCCACTCTGAGTGTAGTCTTGGTATCATTCAGTGTTTCTTGAATCTATATTTTACTCATTATTGATAATACTTCTTCAGGTCTATGTGAGGGAACAAGCCCTTAATTACATCAGTACCACAATCTGCCAGGAGGTAGCTCCCTTCATGAGGTATTTTCATTATTTTGTATGGACCTGTATATATATATATATATATATGTTGCCACTTCTTATTCAGTCTTTTCCTGGTTGATGCTTTTGGGTGATTTCTCAATAAAATTTCTTCCCCTACATCATATGTGACTACTTTATTCACATTTTTATCAAAATGGGTTTTTCTCAATTGTGCTTGATGCTTAAGGTTTTCGTAGACCTTCTTCACCATATCTTCTTTCTTGGTAATCTTTTGTTCTATTGCAGGTAATTTCTTCATCCATTCTGGCACAATACTTTCACCAAATACTATTTGGTTAGGTGAATAACCTGTCGATAAGTGTGGTAAGGCATTATACACTTTCTCAAATTCATAAATCCAATCGAACCATTTTTAATGTTGTTTGGGTATGTTCGTCCGTAAAAATCAGTTCAATTCTCAGAAGATTCTCTCAACTGGATTTCCACACGGGTAAAATCTTGAGATATAAATGTGCTGGATTCCTTGTTCCTTCATAGTGTCTCTCCATACTTTGCTTGTATAATAAGCAGCGTTGTCTGTCAAGATCATTATAGGTTTGCCGAGCTCACTTATATAGTTGTTGATAAATTTGCGTAACATGGGTCGAACGTGGTGATTTTTCAAAGAACATAATTTCACATATTTTGAAAAGAAATCATAGAAAGCCAAAACATATTTGAACCGTCCACGTGTCATGGGACATGGCCCACAGACATCACATGACACCAATATTAAAGGTTGTTGTGGGATGATCGGATGTAATTCTATCTTCTGACAATAGTTTATGGATTTTGCCTTCTGACATATTTTGCAATTCTTAAGAATATTTGTAGCTAGACGTCCCAAATTTGGATGATAGCAGTATTGTGCTGTTTTGGCTGTACATTTAGCAGCACCAAAATGACCCCAATTCAAGTGAGTGTACCATACTAGTGATTCTAAATATTTATTTGGAACACAAACTTTCCAAACATCTTCTTCATCCTTCCTCCGATACAATATCCCGGATTTTAATTGATACTGTTCTTGAGAGTGACTTAGCGTTTTGCTTTCAACAGCATTTCTAATGGCTTTCCACAACTTATCATCTTCTTGCAGTTGTGGAAGACTTCGACATAGCTGTGAAATATGCCTCTCACAATATTGCCTTGATAAATTCATGACTTTAAAGTCAATAGTCCGTTCTTCACACTCGTCATCATTCTTTCTTTTCGGTAGTCTTGAAAGAGCATCGGCTATGATGTTGTCTTTCCCTGTGATGTATTTGAGCGTAATATCATATTCTTGCAGTAGCAAGGCCCACTGGGTTAAACATGAATGGAACATCCTTCCTGTTAAAATAAAAGATAAAGCTTTGTGGTCGCAGAATACAATGATCTTCTTTCCATATACAAAATAGCGAAACTTTCTAAGGGACCAGACCACGGCCAGCACTTCCAATTCAGTAGTACAATACGCACGTTGACAGCTAGAGAGTGTTCTGCTGGCAAACCAAGTTATTTTGATGGTACTGATATCTTCTGGATTGTCCATCTGAAAAACGTGGCACCCAATCCTGTTTCAGAAGCATCCATAGCAATATAAAAATCTTGATCAAGTCTCGGATGATGTAACAGTGGAGCATTAGTCAAAGCATTGCGGATGTTATCAAAAGCTTGCGTGCATTCGGAATTCCACTCCCACATGACATTTTTTCTTAACAGCCGTAACAAACAGTCTTGGCTTCCTAACTGATTGGGTAAAAATCGTCGAAAAAATGAAACTAAGTCGATAAATGACTTTAATTCCGTTCTATTCTTTGGATAAGCACATCTGTTAATTGCATCCATCTTTTTAGGATTTGGTTTTATCCCTTCAGGCGTAATTATATGTCCAAGAAATTTCAATTGGTTATGAGCAAACTTGGATTTGCTCAAATTTACAGTAACTCCGTATTCCAAAAATTTCGCAGAAACTCTTCTTAATAAGTCCAAATGTTCCTCCCAAGTTTCAGAAGCAATTAGCAAATCATCCACATATAAAGTAACTTCATTCAAAAGGTCTCTGCCCAGTACGGTATCTAATGCCGATATGAAAACACCACCGCTTATTTTCAACCCAAATGGCATGACAGTAAACTAGTAACTTCGGCCCAGAAAAACGAATGCAGTATATTTTCGAGATTCTTTCGATATTATAGTTTGCCAATATGAACTACGCATATCCAAAGAAGTTAAGAAGCGGGCACCATAAAACTTTTGTACTAACTCTTCTAGGTTCTCCGGTTGCGTTTTTACAGGTATAGTGATCTTATTGATCTCTCTGGCATCCAACACCAATCTGATGTCACCATTGGGTTTAATTACCGCCACAAGAGGGTTACAATATTCGGAATCTGAGGGCTCAATAATAACCCATTCTAACATTTTATTGGTTTCCTTTTTGACTACTTCTTTCTTTGTCCATGGGATAGAATAGGAAGTACGACAAAAGGGTTTATGTGCATACGTCTTTATATGGTATTCAAAGTCTTTTATTATACCCGGACGTTTACTAAAAATCGACTGATATGCTTCCAACAAGTAGTACAATTCGTCTCTTTGGATAACAGATAAATATTCTGATTCTAACACCTTTTCCTGCAATGACATTTTATCCATCATTTCTTCAGAACATTCAATAAGACAGATATCATACACATTTTCATCATCAATACTGACATATTTTACCATTAGATTCATACACAATTGATTTGGAATTACTCGGCCCTTTCTAAGGGTGGCTGTCAAAACATTACCATTGGAATTAAATATACATTCACCTTTCTCTAAATTAATGATTGCACCGGTCTCACATAAAAAATCCAAACCCCAGATACATGGTACTGTCATTTTAGGAACGACCAGGAATGTGCTTTCTATTTGAGCCCCCCGAATTGTAACGTCGACACGTACCTGTTTCACAAATTTTTGCATTTTTGCGCTGAACTCGCCAGACACGGTACATCCTGTGATAGGAAAAGTGGGCATTTTCACCCCTCGGTTTATCTGTTTTAAACAGTCCAGCGTCATGACACTAATAGTCGCTCCAGTATCAATTAATATTTCAACATCAACATTATTTATACTTGTTTTAATTATTGCCTGTAAAATTTGTCCGCATTTATTAGAAACTTCAGGTTTTTCTTCAATTAATTCATTCCTTATATCCTGATCATTATTGTACCTTAATACTCTCAGTTCAAATTGATGCCTGCCTTCCTTCTCCTTTCCAGTCATCCTAGGAAGGCATTTGGTGACTGGTATTAGTTTAATCTATCTCGTTGAGTCATCGGTGGGGGTTCATGAAATTCCACAGTCCGTACAGTATGATCCGAGTTATAGTATTCACTCCGTCGCACATTGGAGTCTCCTTCGCCCATTGGTATAACTTCTTGTACTGGATGAGGACTCGAGGCATTTGTTCCATCCTGCCGATGAACATTATGCTTCGAATTATCTTCCCAAGGTCGAATACAATTGGGTTCATCACTTGAGTACCTGTTACTCTTATTAATATCACTACTATGCACATTCGCATCACCATATCGAGGTTTACCTCTAGCACAGTAAGTATCTCTTCTATATTTATTATAATCATTGTTTTTATTGCAACCATAGGACGAAGATTGTCCACGCTCCTGTGATGCGGGTTTGACCTGGTTTTCGGTATTATTATTATCATACGTTAAATTATTATTATAATTATTCGTATTACTATGAGTGTGAGTCGACATTTGATTACTACTCATTTGTCTTGCGTGTTCCATAATCATATCTATAGAGTCAATCACCGATAAGAATTGTTCTACATCGTGGTCAGGAACATTTATTAACTTTTCACGTATATTTATGGGCAACCTTCCCTTCAAAATTCTGATCACTTCCTTGTGAGAAATTGGATCACTCCAATAACGTGTCTTATTTATGTACTTTTCAAAATATTGCCTTAAAGTACTCCTTTTACTGCTAAAATACTCAGGTTGGTAAACCTCTTTTCTTAATTTCTCTTGTTTACTCGACGACCAGTATTTAGCCAAAAAAAGTTGTTCAAACTCAGCGCAAGTATGGCAACTTTCACTTACTTCGGCGGCCCATAATGCGGCTTCTCCGGTATTTTGGATACTATAAATTGAAGTCGGTCGTGTTCTGACCAGTTACGTGGAAATATTCTTTTGAAATTATTGATAAAGATTTTCAGATGCAGGTTGTTCTTTTCAGTGGAGAATGTTGGGAATTGTCTACTTTTAAAAATGCTGTTCTCCACCTTTAAAGAAGACAAATATCCTCGCTGACCAAAAGAATCATCATCTTTACCAACCGAATCATCAACTTCCCAATGCAAATTTTCACCACAATTGTACTTCGTATTATCACATGTTCGGTTGTTTTTCGACCTATTCTCCGAACGTTCGTCCTCTGTCAACAAATTTTGTGATGGCTTTCGTTCTAACTCCGCCAATTTATGATTTGTTTCCGTTTGCCGTTTAGGTAACTCATCAATTATTTTGTCTTATATTTTCCGAATTTCGCTAGTGAAGAGCTTAATTAATTCATCATTTCTGCTTAGGTGCTCATTGATATTTTCATTTGGCTGGGATCCAATAGTAGTCTTAACATTGTCTACAATTTCATTTCCTTTTATTTCTATCCATTCAGATAGATCTTCGTCAAGTCTTTTAGTTTGACCTACTAAATACTTGTCAATCCCCTTACGAGCATCGGACTCAAACTCGACTATTTGTTTCGAAAGCTCTTCTATCTGTGCGCTAGCATTGAAACAGCTGCTTTCACACTTAACCATCCTATTGGACAGGCCATCATAACTCTTCGAAACTACCTCATATTTATTTTCCACGTCATGAAGTTTTCCCATTAAATTATTATATTGCCTTTCTAAGGTGTTAGAAAACTCTACATCTAGTTCTCCAAATTTCGCATTTAATTGAGTCTCCCAGTCCGCCTTTAATTCTTTCTTAGTATTTTCCAGCTTATAATCAAAGGTGTTCAGTTTGCTTTCCAAAGAATCCATTTTAACTTCTAATGAGCCAAATTTGGCCTCAAATTTTTCATTTAACTTTTGATTGTCCTCTTTTAATTGCTTATTATCTTTTTCTAGTGAACCAAGTCTTCCATTCATTACACCCATTTCAGTATTTATTGATACCAGCATATCAAATATTTTTTGATTAATATTTCCATTTTGAGGATCAACTTGCTGATCTACTTCCGAAACCTCAAGATCTTTATGTTCTTCCACGCTGCTTACCTTACTTATCATTGTATTTGAATCTCCTAACGGCTCTAAATCAATAACTGTATTATTATCTGTACATGTCTCCTGTCCCACATTGAGCTCATGGGATGCATCATCCATATCCTCTTCACTTTCCTCTCTCTCTCTACTCATTACTCTACTCAACTGCACATTATCATGTATTCTTTTCGTTCGTTTTGACATGATTATTCACTACCAAGACATACACTTATTTTCTCTATGTATTTATATACATTTATCTACCAAAATCAGAAGTCTCAACTTCCTTTTTTTATAATTATACTGTTATTGTAATCATACCTGGTAGTATCGCTCACTTTTAGCGATTATTGAAGAATACCTCTCTCATTGGACAGACTCACTGGCTGCTACAATATTTTCCAACTCTAGGGTTCGTGAATCTGGATGACATTCGACTCGATGCACCAATCCTCCGCGATCGAGCCGCACGTTGTGGCGCCACTTCTACCGTATCTTCCTTCGTCGTCGGCGTTGTCGTTGTTACCGTGAGACACCGTTATACCAAGAGGAAAGGCGCGTCGATCTTAGAGCATGAGATATGACGACCTTAAGCCATTGACAACACACAACGGTCACGGTAGCACCTGATTCCAGAATAGCTGCAGTAGTTAGGATCTACGAACTATTCCCTCTTGACCAAGTCCCCAAAACTTAACTCGTAACGAGATCCCTTCAAAGCAAATTGTCATAACGATCGTCTATAAAGGCTTCGTACAACGAGAAAAAATGTTGCAGTTTATGGAATAATAACAGACACGACCAAACTGTCTTGTCTCTTCTGCTTTATTTAACATAACTTCGTTCACAGTTTCATTTCGCATTCACCACTCATTCACCGAAACCCTTTGATGAACAGTTTTGGTTGCTTGACACCAACAGTCAATGATAATGATACAGCTTTTCTCCTTTTTATAAACTGAAGCCCGCTCTCCGCGATATAATTAAAAAAAAGGTCTCAATACAGCGTCCCTCGTGAGATGCGAATAGACTTATCCCGGAATTGACCGCCCTGTAGGTGTACTCAGTTTAATGACAACACTTCGCTATCCGCTATTTCGCGTAACTGAATGTCCATTTGTTAGTCTGATTATACACTGTAGCTATTTAAAATTCGCCCCTATATTTTTCACAACGCACAATTAGCACTTCTTTACTTGTTTTTTTTTTTTTTTTTTTTTTTTTGTAAGAGTAAACGGAAAAAAAAGACGCCGTATCATCGGCTTAGTCGATATAAAGCAAAACACCTTAATATGCCCAATTTTACCTCTTCTTATAGGATCGGCTACCTTACTCATTAATTTACTACATATTATTTCCAATAACACTAAACAGGTATCGCCGTTATATTTTAATTGTATTCAAAAGCATGTTACTATTATTATGACCGACCAAATCGTAACAAATCGCGGGGCGTGCGTTTTTAACGATAACTTTACGCTATTCAAGTTCCGTTACAGCTATCTTGACTCGTAATGTTACAAGCTTACACTACACTCGTTCGTCCTCTGTTAGAATATTGCTGCGCGGTGTGGGATCCTTACCAGGTGCGATTGACGGAGGACATCGAAAGGGTGCAAAAAAGGGCAACTCGTTTTGTATTATCACGTAATAGGGGAGAGAGTGTGGCAGATATGATATGCGAGTTGGGATGGAAGTCATTAAAGCAAAGACGTTTTTCGTCGCGGCGAGATCTATTTACGAAATTTCAGTCACCAACTTTCTCTTCCGAATGCGAAGATATTTTGTTGAACCCTACCTACATAGGTAGGAATGATCATCAAAATAAAATAAGAGAACTCAGAGCTCGAACAGAAAGGTTTAGGTGTTCGTTTTTCCCGCGCGCTGTTCGGGAGTGGAATGGTAGAGAGATAGTATGATTGTGGTTCGATGAACCCTCTGCCACGTACTTAATTGTGAATTGCAGAGTAATCATGTAGATGTAGATGTAGAATATAGTCTTTTTAAGACTCTTCTTCCTTTGGGTTTATATTGGAGCACTTTTTGCGGAAAACTGTCTATGGCACCCAAGTAAAATTAGATCAGTCTATCTGTAAATTACGTACCTTTTCTTCTGCGGATCTTTCTTTTCTTGTATTTTTATTTCGAACTCTGTCCATCAAAGCTACACCACTCAGAGAACACCAAAAACCTCTTTTGTGCGTTATTCAGTTTGGCTTTATCATTTCGTTGAAGAGTTCAACGTTAAATTCCATATAGGAGAGTATATTCTAAAATGACATTGTGAACTGTTATTTGTGTTTCTTTTCTCATTTTTAACCAAAGATTCCATTTAATGTTTCATCCAATTATTTATACTTTGTTAATTATTTGTCTGTGGCAGTTTGGTTTTAAAATTGTAAAATGTAGCTCTAAAAATGTGTAAATTTTCTTGCTTGTTCCACTATTTTCTTATTGATTGCAACTTTTACTCTTGTAAGATTTTATTTCAGCTGACAACCATTGCCTTTGCTTCAGTTCCTAAAATTTTCATATTATACGGTATGTGAATGTTTTGAAGCAGATCTAAATGTACCTCATAATATCGGAACTATAGTTTCATTTCTTAGAATTGATGTTAACTTCGATTTTAAGGAACCTGTAAAGGTTGTATTACAGACAACTAAATAAAATCGGATTTACCGCGATATTTGAAACTTTGTATATCTTCTGCTCTATAAAATATATCACCTGTTAACGACTTTCATTACAGCTAGCTTCTCAAAATTCAGAAAGATATATCCTTTTTTCACCAAAATCTTGATTTCTTGATGCTTCCCATTTTACAAGGCATTCTAATAATAGATTGGATTATCTAGGTCTACAATATGAAACTCTATAAAAAAGGGCAACAGTCTAAATGAAAAGGGATTAGGAACCAGACTAGGCCCCCTCCCTCCATTCCTGTAAAATATTTTTTTCCACGAACTAAATTGAATTTCAATAATTCAGTAATAATCGATAGAGTTTGGGCGTACAAGACGACAGTAAGACAATATCTGATTATCGACGGTAGTTCCTGTGTGAAAACTGCTTGTATGTAAAACGAGTTGTAAACCTCACATAGTAAAGGCTATATTTGTCAGTGAAATCGTGGCATAGTGGAAAACAGTGGAACTAAGTACAAATAAATGTAAGCAATCGGAGTGAGTAGGTGTCACAGGGTGAGACAAGTTAAGTTATGAGTAAAAATTCAATTACATAAAAACTGAACATTGTAACATAGCAATTACTTACAAGTTATAAATATAAATAATTTACAGATTTATTATATAAATGAAATAAGATTAGCCAGACTTATACAGAACGTAAATGTACGATGAAACAATAATCGATTTAAAACAAACTGAAAATGAATGGCATAGCTGAGTATGATAGGCAGACATTGTGAGAAGTGTAGATAAATGAGAAAGTTATGTGAGGTTCGAGAAAGCGAAAGTCCTAAGGTGAGTTTGAACATTCAAAATTAAATACCTTAAAATTAAATACTTCAGCCTAGTTATTGTTATATATAACGAAATGACCATGATGATAAACCAGAAATTTTGGAAATAATGAGGTTCGAGAAAGCGAAAGTCCTAAGGTGAGTTTGAACATTCAAAATTAAATACCTTAAAATTAAATACTTCACCCTACTTATTGTTATATATAACGAAATGACCATGATGATAAACCAGAAATTTTGGAAATAATCAGTGATAAATAGAAAAAAGCACCTTGCATGGGTTTTCAATCAGTAACTTTTTAAAATTCAACATCGTGCTTCATCCAACTCCAAGCCACAAACATCTGTATTTCGTGGATTAGGCAATTGATGATGAAGACTGATGTTGCCACCTATCGGAGAAAAACACAACCTGCGGAATAGCACACACGCAGTGACAAAGAGTCGCAATACGTTTGCCTGCCACTGACAGCCCACATTTCATATTCCCGGTAAAAATTCCGTGGACTTCTTGTTACATGTCGTTGCTATACGATACCAGGAGAACGTCGAGTTGTAAAAGCGTTCAGAGTTACGAAAAATGTCAAAAGGAAAAACAAACAGAAGTCACATGATACTGGCCAACGATGATTTATTTTAAGGAAATTTTGAAATAAGGGCTATAAAAGAAGTGTTCGCTGGAGTCAGGTAATCTGCAGCTCTGAACATGCTACCAGACTCACAGAATTTTCGGAGAGTAGTATATTTCGAGTAAATAGTATAGAACGCATTTAGAGTTAACCGTTAATACGTGCTTCAACGTTTTAGTTAGTAAGACAAGAATAGACTATTGTAGAAGCAAAATGTATCTTCCTCGTCATGGAAGCAGCAACTTATCCGCCACTGGAACCTGAGGCAACGTTAAATTGCGCCAGCGTAATTGTTGTAGCCTACTCGGGGCTACAGCACATGGTGTCAAAAACAAATGATCTAAGGAATTATACAAAAAATGAGCAGAAGATGGCGTGACACTATGTACACTAATTGGTTTCGGGATTGTTAGTGGTAAGGAGTAGCGCCTCAAACCAACACTTCAGGGTACTCAGGGCGAGTGTATCACCCGATACAATGCTCTTGGTTGTAGCGAAGGCAATGGAGCGTACAACGAGAGTTCACAACGCTTTAACAATGGACTATCTCTTCTGAACTTGATGCATTAGAGCTTAAGAAGACCGGCTTTCTTTCCCTCGTAGACAGGCCACTTAGTTCTCCGAATAAACATTAATTTCGAGATAGAAGAACGCCTTTAGGCGAGACGTATAAATCGGAGCAGTGGCAGAGAATGCCAAAGAATTCGAATAGAAATACGGCCGTGTGGCTAACTAATAATGCTCGAGCATAACGGAGACAAGGGACAAATAGGAAACAAGTAAGCAGGAAATAGCTAGAGAAAGAGGAAAAAGTCAAGAACTTGGCACGGTTCGAGAGAATGTGGACTCAGGCTAATTATCCAAACAATGGTGGCTAGGTACATGTTCTAGGTTAGATGCTGAGGAAGATATGGTACCATTCGAAACACCAGCAAAAACTTGGCGTCCTATCATTGTTACTAAAAGTGAACAGGTATTGGACAATTTTAAGTGTAGTGAACTGGAAGAGAAAAGATCTATTAGCCAGGGAATATACTGGGTGCCTCTAACATACCGCGACTGGAATTTTTCTCGAAAACGGTATGACAGACTTTATTCAAGTATAATGCGTCTTGTGCAGAACATTGAGGGCGAATTGAGCGCAGAATTTCGCATTGCATGGAAAATGGAAACAACATCAGAGTTTCGGATGGAAGTGAGATACTAAATGAGGATCGTTGAAAGAAGAACTCTCGAACCGAATACGTCTTGGTCTGGAAAGATTTGATAAGTTACTCCCTTTTCAGTTATATTATTGGAAGTACCCTCTAACCTTTCTCACCGTCAACAAAATATTTTAGCAGAACAGTAGCTATGTTGAGAAGTTTCACTTTAACGTTGTAGGAGGAGGAAAACTTAATATTAAGACTGGATTTAATTACAAGTGTTTCTTTGCTGCTTCAGTATCTTTTCTGGTAACATTTCATTGCTGCTGGCGTTCAGATGGGTAGAAAGAAAGGACAAGGGCTAACTCATCTTACGTTTCGCAGGGACACATCGAAGACCTACAACAGATTACATAACTGAACCTAATTCAGAAGCATGCCTGTCTCTACCAACGACAAATCTACGATGGACGAACGAAGACGGGACACAAGTATCCTTCGAACAAGGAGACGCAATCTTAAAAATTGAGTGCAGTAAGCCGAAAAGTTTTAGGAAATACGTTCTTCTGCAATAATTTGTAAAAAAAGAAGACATTTCAAATCATATTTTACTACGCTTCAAAAAACAAGAAAAACAGTTATTTAAAACATGATCATTTATGCTTAATGAATGTGTTTGCTCGTAACAAAAACGTGTTGCAACGAATAATTTGAAAATTCCGATGGTGTTCTGTTCTAATAATGGAGCACAATGAAAAGAAGAGGATTCATCGGATTCAAGGGCTACGAGTCGCTTGAAATAGGATCTTGGAATGAATACTCTGCTGATTCCTATCCGCCACTTCGAATGCGCAATGTAAGCTATACTTAAAAAACAAAACAAAAAAATGCGACGCCAAAAATATTTCACTCACGATTTCCGCCGTTTAACTGAAGACTGACGACAGATGTTGCATCCGACGATGTTTAATCAACAAATCGACAAGACTACGTCCATAACTGTATCTCTAAGGTTTTAAAAAGTACGCAGTGAAAGCTATTTTTCCTTTTTAAAATTTCGTCCGATTTCATTCATGAATCGGAAACTAGACCTTCATGCCGGAAGAAGTTTTACTAACCTTATGATCCTGTACCCTAAGTTATTGTTATAAATTTTGAAATCTTCCTCACAGTATTTTTAAAATGTTTTTGGAAATTGAACAGAATCTCTTTTTGACGAATTGCTCAGCATACCTGTAATATTTATTATTCACAAACCGACGTTATTGCTCTTCTTTGTATACATTTCACATTCTGTATTGGCTTGCCTTGGTATCATTTACAATCGACTTGGTCGCTTGAATAGCGTAGCAGCCGTTTCCCTCTATCCTACCTGTGAGCAGGTCTATTCCGTACTGTGCACATAACGAAAGTTAACTGATACTTCCATTGAAAAGGAGTCGTGAATTGTTAGTACAAAATAATATTACGGCATGAAATTTTGCAGGTGTGATTCACTATTGCAGCACATAATGACCAGCACTTTTTACGATTAAGTAGCAAACTCCATTTCTTCCTCCGTAACTTCGGCGGAAAATTTATAGAATATTGTATAGCGGTGCATACGCTTATAATACACCCCATACACGCCTTTACTGGTCATCGGGGCTCAGTTCGAAGCAAGAACCATCACTGAAGACAATTCTACTCCAGTCAATGAGATTCCAGTTCGAAGATGTGTCAGGAGACGCCCCGGAAACCGGTGGGATACCAAACTGACTGTCCCTGCCATACGGCCCGACAACCAGGATTGATGGTCTGTGGTGCCATTTCTTTACATAGCAGGACCCCTTAGTTTACCATCCGCGACACCCTTACAGCACAGCGGTGCGTTGACTATATTCTACGCCTCGCATTGTTGTCCTTGATGTCAAGCCATCTTGGGCTTACATTCCAGTATGATAATGCCCGCCTGCACACGGAAAGAGTTTCTACTGCTTACCTTCGTGCTTGCCAAACCCTACCTTGGTCAGCAAGTCGATGGTTCTCTCCCCCAGCTCGATAACCCCCATCTCGGGATTCTGAAGATCTATCGCGCCAACTGGACAGAATTTAGCACGATATCCCTCAGGAGAGCATCCAACAAATCTATCAATCAATGCCAAGCCGAATAACTCTTTGTGTAAGGTTCAGACGTGAACCAACGTGTCATTTACTTGCTCAGTTTGTGAAACTATTTCACGCCGAAGTGGCGTCAAATCGGAAGACCTGTACCAGGCGAACGGCCTACCCGAAGGGAGGCCCTAGCCACACGAAAAAAAAAAAACTTGAATAAATCATAACATTTGTTAGTCTATACATGTACATCAAACCTACCATATCTACCGATTTGGATCCCATTTGGATAATTCCTTCATGGTGCGTTCTTTTTCTTGTCTTTGAGCGTAGTTTGACGAAGGAAACGTATCTTTGGTGAAAGTCTGAGATTACACACAATTTTATTTGCAACTTCATCATAAAGAATTAACATTACTGATCCAGTGATCACAGTCCAAACTTTACCCAATGTTATTCCTCCTCAGCGTAGCTCGCTTGATTCGACACCGCAACAAGCTCTTTCCCCAACTACAAATGCGGCTACGTATACCACTGCAAAGTGCCTTCTGTTGTTCGAAGCAAAACGGTGTATTCGTCATCGAGTTATCGACTAGCGTGCGTGATAAACATGGTTACCACGAGGAAGACAATTAAAAAAGTAATTTATGGTAAATGAGAAAATAGTGTGGTATCGGCCCACAACAAAATTAGACTAATATCCTGCCACTCCAACGATCTGGAAAGCGATTCTGAGAATGCTACGACAGCATCTGCGCAGTGGATAGTTCATGACGCTGGACGCGCGATGCTGCAAGTCGCGCCAAACGCGTCACATTTCAGCAACCATTGTAACCGTGCTCCATATGCGAATGAACCGGGTAGACGCCTTATTAGAGGGTACAATGGGAAGTACCCTCTGCTATGCACTCTGCAGTGGTTTTCGTAATATGGATGTAGTTGTAGATGTAGCTGGTATCGGCCGTTGGCCCAATACATGAAACAAGTACCTGACATGGTGGCTGGATCGGCTGCTCGTGTCTTATTATCGAAGCCTGCCTACGCCTATTCACAAATGCAGATGTTGTCTCCCTTTCCGTACTTTGATTTTAGAACTCTGATTGTGTCTTTTGCTGTTCACGAAGATTCTGTCTTTGTTTATCGGAGGTGATCTGAGCTCACGTTACTTGCAGAGGCTACATTCGCTCTTGTGATGTAATCAAGCCCGAACATATTCTAAATTCTTCGATACCGATGGGTATCAGTATTTTCATTTTATAAATTAAAAAGCTTTTACAAAACTACACTCACGAAAATAAATTATTTCATTCGTAACTGTTTGCGTCATATATGTGTAGCACAAATTTTGAAGTTTTGACATAAAGATATGTATATTTAAATCTACCAAGTTATGCTGAATATTCACCATTTTATGTCTTTGATAATGATCTAAGCCTCTTTGCTTCAAGTGTTATCTTTGTATTTTTCTTTTCTATATTTGCTGGGACGTTGTGGAGTGACAGAGTCAAGTGGGTTGTGATACGGTAGAAAGCAGATTTTGTAATTGGAAAGTAATAGTTCAAGAAAGCAAATGAATGTTCAATTCGTTATTTCGATGTTTGAAGAGTTAAAATACAAATTTTGAAAGGTGCAGATGTTTATTTCATTTTGTATTGAGTGATTCAACGGTCATGCGTAATCCTATTATATGGAAATGTTCTTCGTAGAAACCAGACCTGTGAACATTATCGTACGTCAATAACAAGGCAACGAAGCCAACTTCAAGATAATCAGCTAAGTAAAAAGTTATATTTTAACAAGTGAATATACCTTCTCATGCAGCTCCATTCAAAATAATGTCAAACGCAGGTTCCATGAACACGTCATTGTATAGACAATACCTGAATCGGTATATTATGCTCCCTACTATGTTTTGTAGTGTATAGCACAAAGGTAGCAGAGGACTTGAATCTGAAGACGGGGGAAAGAATGGCTGGAATTATTCAGAATATTTATGGATGAATTAAAACTTAATAATATAATAAAATGTAAATCATGAAGTACTACAATGGGATAGACAAGTCATCACTGATGTACTATTTCTTAGCAGGATGGATTGACAAGTCTCTTACATTTCTGCTAAATAGCAACAAATTGTGCATGTCATACATTTCGCAGGAATGGTTGAAGAGGAGTACTGGCCAATAATAAAACGAAGTTTTTAATGGCTTATAGTCTAAATACAAATTGAACAGAGAGAAGTTCATAGTGAAAATGCACCAGCGCTGTAGATAAATTTTTTATTTTATTTTTATTTCTGCATTTACTTTACTACGTAAGATTAGGGTCTCTAGGCACCCTCTTAAATCTAGACTTACTGGGAAAGCTATCACTGCATAGTTCATAGTACAGGTACATGAGCGGTACATAATAATAATAACAATAACAATAACAATAACAATAACAATAACAATAACAGTAATAGTTATAATAATGAATGTAGATATTACTGTAAGATCATACGCAGTAACTGTGTTAATAATTCTATCATAACACTACGTTCTTATCGAATGGGAGTATTGATGTATTAACAGAAGCGCATGTCAGCAGTAAAAAAGGAAACTAAAGCGAAAAAAGGAACTGATCCCTCCGTCGCATAGTCAGAAATTCCAGGGTAAAGTTACAAAATGTGACACACACAAATAGACATGCAAATAGGAATGCAGATAACACAGATAATGTTGGGGGTGAGACAGAAATTCTGATTCGCTGTAGAGCAGGAAGAAAAGTCAGAACGCGCTGAGAAGGGAACCCCGTTGTTAACAGAAACAGCTTCAATTCCTTGCTGAACTTAATGTGGTTTTGGATCAGAAGCACGTTACTACGAATTTCGTGTCATTTATATGGCTGGAATGGAGAAGGAGATGGAGAAAAAGTTAGTGCTATGTATTGCTAATACCAAGATGACTTAAGTATCACATCTTCTGTTGCATTTGTGAAATAAAAATAGCCATTTGGTATGCAAAGAGGTGTATTGAACATCAGTAGCCGAAAATCCGGTTAAGAAAACAGACCGCCTGATATTGCTTCGCCTACCAGATCACACATATCGCAACTGAGCCCATAAAGCATTGATGTGACCGAAATACATATTACTTAAGTATTCGCTATCTCTGCTGAGTTAAACTAATTGTTAATGGAAGAGATCCGGCAGGACTAATGACTGCTTTTATTTTAGGTGAAAATATGTTCCTAAGTTTTTGAATTGCGTGAAGACAAGAGAGTTATTTCCTGCAGGCTGTTACAGTTTCTTCTTCGAAGTTTAGATGTTCGCCCCATGTTATGTAGAAATCATTTAACATTTCTGGATAGGGTAACTGGATATCATCATGGAATATGAGGAAGAATTGTTTTACAAAAACTTTCGCTGATCAATTTTCGGATGCGATATGAGTGTTGCCTTATTGGTTCAAATGGTTCAAATGGCTCTGAGCGCTATGCGACTTAACTTCTGAGGTCATCAGTTGCCTAGAACTTAGAAATAATTAACCTGAATAACCTAAGGACATCACACACATCCATGCCCGAGGCAGGATTCGAACCTGCGACCGGAGCGGTCGCTCGGCACCAGACTGTAGCGCCTAGAACCGCACGGCCACTCCGGCCGGCGTTGCCTTATTATTGGTTACCTGAATTTAATCGTGATATTACAAACATCGCTGACTTGTCACCTTCTGTGAGTTATATTAAAGAGTCCTTTGATGAATAAAATTGACAGTCTTCTTAAAATTCACGTGATTTTTGAGATGAAAGGGAGCTCAAATGGAAGTGTAATCTTGAATGGAATTCTGCGTACGAGAATGGAATTCTTCATATAAGGAGGCTGATTGCAAAATTCCTGGCGCCTTTGTTGCTAGGAGGTCGGAAACACTCAGAGGAGGGTACTTTAAATAGTGTTTCGAAGATTTGAAGCGCATTTCTGAAGGCACTAAAAAGAGCAGGCTATCGAAGATAAAACTGCATTGGTTTTTCGGATAGAACTTTTCTTTTACTTGCTCGATGTCGTTGTCTTTGGCTATTAGGAAAATATAGAACAGTGACTGGCCTTTATTACGCAATGTTGTTGTTGCGTTGTCTTACTGAGTTGAAGCAAATGATAAAGATGATGAAATAAAATGATCGTATGGTATTGTTGACCGGGAGACACAGTCTTGGGTTGTTCGACCGTACGTTGCAAACCTTTCTATCTGAGATCACTTCGGTGACTTGGACGTCGATGAAATAAGAACAACACAATCATCCAGTCCCGAGCGGAGAAAACCTCCGACTGTGTCCGGAATCGAACTGAGGACCGCAAGGTCTAGAGGCAGCTATGTTAACCACGGGATACGAGCTACGGTCGCGACGACGACGATGACGACAGCAGGATTACTTGGGCGCATACGTCGATATCTTTAGTGCCCACAATGAAATATAAGGAGATCAGTGTCGTTAGACCCAGTATAAATCAAAATAAACTACAGGGTGGTCCAGTGATCGTGACCGGGCCAAATATCTCACGAAATGAGCGTCAAACGAAAAAAACTACAAAGAACGAAACTTGTCTAACTTGAAGAGGGAAACCAGATGGCGCTATGGTTGGCCCGCTAGATGGCGCTGCCATAGGTCAAAAAATGGTTCAAATGGCTCTGAGCACTATGGGACTTAACATCTGAGGTCATCAGTCCCCTAGAACTTAGAACTACTTAAACCTAACTAACCTAAGGACATCACACACATCCATGCCCGAGGCAGGATTCGAACCTGCGACCGTAGTGGTCGCGAGGTTCCAGACTGAAGCGCCTAGAACCGCTCGGCCACCTCGGCCGGCGGCCATAGGTCGAACGGATATCAACTGTGCTTTTTTTTTAAATAGGAACCCCTATTTTTTATTACATATTAGTTTAGTGCGTAAAGAAATATGAATGTTTTAGTTGGACCACTTTTTTCGCTTTGTGATAGATGGCGCGGTAACAGACACAAACAAATGGCTCACAATTTTAGACGAACAGTTGGTAACAGGTAGTTTTTTTTTTAATTAAAATACAGAACGTACGTACGTTTGAACATTTTAATTCGGTTGTTCCAATGTGGTACATGTACCTTTGTGAACTTATCATTTGTGAGAAAGCATGCTGTTACAGCGTGATTACCTGTAAATACCACATTAATGCAATAAATGCTCAAAATGATGTCCGTCAACCTCAATGCATTTGGCATTACGTGTAACGAGACTCCTCTCAACAGCGATAGTTCGCCTTCCGTAATGTTCGCACATACTTTGACAATGCGCTGACGCATGTTGTCGGTGGATCACGATAGCAAATATCCTTCAACTTTCCCCACATAAAGAAATCCGGGGACGTCAGATCCGGTGAACGTGCGGGCCATAGTATGGTGCTTCGACGACCAATACACTTGTCATGAAACATGCTATTCAATACCGCTTCAAGCGCACGCGAGCTATGTGCCGGATATCCATCATGTTGGAAGTACTTCGTCATTCTGTCATGCAGTGAAACATCTTGTAGTAACATCGGTAGAACATTACGTAGGAAATCAGCATACATTGCACCATTTAGATTGCCATCGATAAAATGGGAGCCAATTATCCTTCCTCCCATAATGCCGCACCATACATTAACCCGCCAAGATCGCTGATGTTCCACTTATCGCAGCCATCGTGGATTTTCCGTTGCCCAATAGTGCATATTATTACGTTACCGCTGTAGGTGAATGACGTTTCTTCGCGAAATAGAACGCGTGCAAAAAATCTGTCGTCGGCCCGTAATTTCTTTATGCCCAGTGGCAGAACTGTACACGACGTTCAAAGTCGTCGCCATGCAATTCCTGGTGCATAGAAATGTGGTATGGGTGCAATCGATGTTGATGTAGCATTCTCAACACCGACGTTTTTGAGACCCCCGATTCTCGCGCAGTTTGTCTGCTACTGATGTGCGGATTAGCCGCGACAGAAGCTAAAACACCTACTTGGGCATCATCATTTGTTGCAGGTTGTGGTTGACGTTTCACATGTGGCTCAACACTTCCTGTTTCCTTAAATAACGTAAGTATCCGGCGAACGGTCCGGACACTTGGTTGCTGTCGTCCAGGATACCGAGCAGCATACACAGCACACTCCCATTGGGCATTTTGATCACAATAGCCATACATCAACACGATATCGACCTTTTCCGCAATTGGTAAACGGTCCATTTTAACACGGGTAATGTATGACGAAGCAAATACCGTCCGCACTGGCGGAATGTTATGTGAGACCACGTCCTTATACGTTTGTGACTATTAGAGCGCCATCTGTCTTTACGTACTACACGAATATGTAATAAAAAAATGGGGGTACCTATTTAAAAAAATCGCAGTTGATATTCGTTTGACCTATGGCAGCGCCATCTACCGGGCCAACCATAGCGCCATCTGGTTTTCCCCTTCAAGCTAGACGAGTTTCGTTCTTTGTAGTTTTTTCGTTGGATGCTTATTTCGTGAGATATTTAGCCCGGTCACTATCAATGGACCACCCTGTATACTGAAAGAAAACATAATTCCTTTAAAGTTCTTTTGTTGAGATCTACTCACATACACACACAAACACACACACACACACACACACACAAATTATTGGACTATTTTTCTTGTTTCGATGAGTATTACCACCTTCCAAAGCATTCGACACTCATTTTTGAACATCCTGTATATCGTGTGTTGACCTACCAGGTTAGTGAATTGAATCCCGGCGGCGTCGATTAAATATGCTAGGGTACCCTCCAAAATAATAAACGGGGAAACTTATGCTATTAAATGAGACATGAATTATAATTACTTTCATTTATTTTAATGAAATGATCGTTAAACAAGTGACAACGTGTGGCAACATAAATCTTCGTACAACAAAATCTCAGATAAACAAATGGAAACATGTGGTAATGTCAATCTAATAATACCTTGGCGTAGCTGACATAGGGGTCGGAGGAAAGATGTTAATAATCGCGCTAGTAAATTAATTGTAATTACGAAGTGCCCAGTGATTGTCATGATGTTCATTGAAAACAGATAGTAGTAGACAGAGTTGAAAGCATCTGTTCATGGCGTTAAGACGCAAGTCTTCAGAGTGAAGCTTGAAGTAATCGGATTACTTTAAAATGACTGATGGCCATACACATAATCTCACCATAATATCGCAAGTAGTGGCTGGAGCGGCTGTGGAATTATCATTGGCGGAATGACCGATCCTCGTCTTTGGCTGAGTTGAGATTAGTCCTAAAATTTTCTAACAAGGGGACCTCCCCACCGCACCCCCCTCAGATTTAGTTATAAGTTGGCACAGTGGATAGGCCTTGAAAAACTGAACACAGATCAATCGAGAAAACAGGAAGAAGTTGTATGGAACTATGAAAAAAATAAGCAAAATATACAAACTGAGTAGTCCATAAGAAGATTAGCAACATCAAGGGTAGCCTGAACTGAGGAGCGCCGTGGTCCTGTGGTTAGCGTGAGCAGCTGTGGAATGAGAGGCCGTTGGTTCAAGTCTGCCCTCGAGTGAAAAGTTTTATTTTTTTATTATCAGACAATTATTATCTGTCCGTCCATCCGATGCGATCACTTTTTTGGGAGTGATTATCACATCCACAAGAAAACCTAAATCGGGCAAGGTAGAAGAATCTTTTTACCCATTCGCCAAGTGTACAAGTTAGGTGGGTCGACAACATATTCCTGTCATGTGACGCACATGCCGTCACCAGTGTCGTATAGAATATGTCAGACGTGTTTTCCTGTGGAGGAATCGGTTGACCTATGACCTTGAATCAAATGTTTTCGGTTCCCATTGGAGAGGCACGTCCTTTCGTCTACTAATCGCACGGTTTTGCGGTGCGGTCGCAAAACACAGACACTAAACTTATTACAGTGAACAGAGACGTCAATGAACGAACGGACAGATCATAACTTTGCGAAAATAAAGAAAGTAAAATTTTCACTCGAGGGAAGACTTGAACCAAGGACTTCTTCTTCCGCAGCTGCTCACGCTAACCACGTGACTACGGCACTCCTGGTCTAACATTATCCTTGTATTGCTTATGTTGCACATGGACTACTCAGTTTGTATATTTTGCTTTTTTTTCATAGTTCCACACAACTTCTTCCTGTTTTCTCGATTGATCTGTGTTCAGTTTTTCAAGGCGTATCCACTGTGCCAACTTATATCTAAATCTGAGGGGGGTGCGATGGGGAGGTTCCCTTGTAAGCACTAGTACATCAGGTCTGGCGACTTGGAAATCGCCAGCAGACTCTCAGCGGCAAAGTCTTCTGGTGGTGGGAGCTGCCGAAGATGGAATCGAATGTTGGAGCTGCAATCTAAGTCTGATTTCTGATTGAGTGTGAATTGAAAGAAAACATCGCATTGCCGCGTATTGATTCTCTCAGTAGCTATTGATTAGCTCGGCTCCGTATATTCCGGGCGCTGACAGATCAAATCGATTCTTACAAAACATTAGTTCCCTTCCTCTAACTGGTTAATAAATAACTTGCTTCCAACCATCCTCTACCGAAAAAAGCTGCATCACTCTCTGTCTGTCTCTCTTTTATCGACGTGTGAGTTGCTCTTTGTAACACCGTCCGGTTTGTCTATCTAACTCATAATTTATTTGCATGAGACAACGCGCCAGGATTACAGGATTACATTGTGTAAACATATGTTTTTTTGTAGAGTCAAATGTCGGCGATGTCTCACGTTTTCAAAGGCCCATCTGTCTCCAAGATGTTTATATCTAGCTATCAGTGCTTTCTGGGGAAAAGGCAGTGTCCTACATTTCGAGTAAAATTGCGTCTTGTGCTAAAAAAGGGTGTTTCGATCCAAAGCGTTGCATCTAGCAGCTCTGCTACAAGGCTATAGCCATTGGCAAGTTGGCAATTGACCCCCAGGCTTCCCCCTTCTACCTGCCAAAACTGCTGCTGAGACATGAGTCACTTTGCTGCTTCTGTTGGCCCATTTACCTGTTCACAATTTGGGTGCTTTTAACGTTTTCTCACTTCTACAGCGCCTACAAATACTAATTAAGAGTAAATGAATAGTAAGACTGCAGTAGTTATTTACCGACAATCAATAGTACTGGTGTTTATCATTTCCTTTGGTGTCAGTTAAGTATCCCAATAACATGAGATTTTCTTTATGGATCTGCGTACATTACGAGACTGTTTCCTGAATACTGCCTTAGAAACTATGAGAACTTGCTCGTCATCACTATTGTGAAACAGCTCTGAACTAAAGTTCAATTCTTTTATCTTGGCGGCTCGCGCATGCCCGCCCAGACGCGAGAGATTGCTGCGTTGCCAGTTGCACGCGCCTGAGAAGCAGCGCCATAGTATAGTATAGTTCGCAAACTTGCGTTTAGGGGGGAGCGCGCAATTTGTGAAGTAAAGTCGCCACGGCCGCATTAACCCTTTCGCTGCTACAGAGACGTGCTCCCCGCATTCCGCGCTGTGCGCGATTTTGTCATCACTGCACTGCTCGCCAGTGCAGACACATGGTGTTCCGACTGCTTTGACACATTTATCATTCGATTTCACAAAAGTTATTTGGACAAAAATTTTGATTTTTACACATCTTCTTGACGATACCTTCCCCCAATAATGACTTAATTTTGTTTCGATGTTCAACGCAGTTATTGTGCAGCATTAAATGTAGCAAACCATTGCACGAAATTTTGAAGAGTTTGCAGTTGTAAAAGTCCACAGCGTATACTTTCCATATGGTCGATTTTAGTTGCTACCAGAAATTTCAAAAAATTACATTCAAATGAACAAAATTCATGAAATAAGACACTTCGATATTGTTTTTAAATAAAGAGAATATTAAGCACCAAGCAAGATTTGAACTCACAACCTTTTGCTTAGAAGCCATACACCTTAACCATTACACTTACGCAGCTAAACGTTTAATTGGGTTCCTGGAGGACTTAAAAGAGTCACGCAAAATACCGACAAACACTGTTGGTATGACCATGAATTACTCACGTTACGTCGAAGTACAATAGGAAATAAACAATTACCGCTATTCTCTATTGCGAAAAAGCGGTAAGTAAGAATGAATTTCCTTGCTATCGCCTGAATTAGAAGACTTATTGCTTGTTTGGTTTAATTAATTGGTCTAGATGTTCTAGCGCTGCAGTCCGGAACCGCGGGACTGCTACGGTCGCAGGTTCGAATCCTGCCTCGGGCATGGGTGTGTGTGATGTTCTTAGGTTAGTTAGGTTTAAGTAGTTCTAAGTTCTTGGGGACTTATGACCTAAGATGTTGAGTCCCATAGTGCTCAGAGCCATTTGAACCATTTTTTTAATTAATTAATAGAATATGAAGCAATTGGAATAAAGAATTCTTTTTCTAAACTTTCTTTTATAGAAAGTATGCTATCAAGACATAGCTTTTGTTCAATTACTTTATTTATGACTGAACATTTCTAAAACTGAAGACACTCGTCTGTGGTCTGTATTACAGTCGAGCTCTGGCAACGTCGCTCTCTGTTCATTGGCTGACTGTGTTTTGTGACGTCAGATGCACAGAACGAACCTAAACTCGGCCGCCGTCGTAAATGACGCGCACTTTAGTGCTCATAGTTCTTAAGGTATGCATTACAGAGCCCGTGTTTACTCGACATTTTTGCTTCGAATGATCGTTCCTATCAAATCCCTGAATGTTGAGCATTCCTGTTGTGACACGCTGCGGGTGTCATAAAACACGTCCGACAGTGAATCACTCCTACGACATGTGAAGTTGGTAAATCACCAATAAGAACAGATGCACCTGAAGCATTTTACGACCAGCACGTGGCTGTGCTTACCGACAGAGCTGTCTCAGCAGAGCTGCACCTGAACTAACGACGGCAGAAGCAATTTACCGCGAGTCGGCGGTGCGGGTTAAGAGCGGCCGCGGCGCAGCCACGCGCTATTGGGTTACAAACGACCTACGCAGAGGAAGACGCCGGCACGGCGAACACGAGCGCCTCTCATCGCCGGCGGCGCGGAAAGGAAGTAAATAATTAGACGAGACAGAGGGCGCCGCCGTTTAATTTGCTGCGAGATTTGCCGACAAGGGGCCCGCGCCCGGCCGTACATCACAGCCGACAACTCGCGACCAATTTGGCCGGGATATGATCCGTGGACCGCCGCTTTGAAGCCGTCGCGGCAGTGGCAGCGCCCTCTCAAAGCGGACGGGGAGAAGAAGCAGAGTCACGGGCACGGCTCGGAAGAGAGCGCCAGTGCGCCCTGACTCATCCCGTACACCGCCAAAACGGTGTCGAACTGGACCACCCCGTGTCGTACGCCGCCGCAGTCGTTAGCCCTCCTCTGCAACGGTCACGGGCTGTGGATTCCATTCTGGGGTAGGCTGTGAATCTGTTAAGAGTTTCGCCAAATTCTCGACTGCCAGACGTCTCCTTTAATTATGTCTCAAAATACGTGTTTTTGGCAGGACTATGCAACACACACGATGCGAAAACCATCAAAATACAACGTGTTTCCAAAAGAATATACGTATTTCGAACGCATATATTTGTTGAACTGTTAGACATACAACTGTGAAACTTACGAATCTCTCACGTTTAGACTGTTTCTGGAGACTAGAAATCTACTCTGTAGGAATCAGCATGGGTTTCGAAAAAGACGGTCATGTGAAACCCAGCTCGCGCTATTCGTCCACGAGACTCAGAGGGCCATAGACATAGGTTCACAGATAGATGCCGTGTTTCTTGACTTCCGCAAGGCGTTCGATACAGTTCCCCACAGTCGTTTAATGAACAAAGTAAGAGCATATGGACTATCAGACCAATTGTGTGATTGGATTGAGGAGTTCCTAGATAACAGGACGCAGCATGTTATTCTCAATGGAGAGAAGTCTTCCGAAGTAAGAGTAATTTCAGGTGTGCCGCAGGGGAGTGTCATAGGACCGTTGCTATTCACAATATACATAAATGACCTGGTGGATGACATCGGAAGTTCACTGAGGCTTTTTGCAGATGATGCTGTGGTGTATCGAGAGGTTGTAACAATGGAAAATTGTACTGAAATGCAGGAGGATCTGCAGCGAATTGACGCATGGTGCAGGGAATGGCAACTGAATCTCAATGTAGACAAGTGTAATGTGCTGCGAATACACAGAAAGATAGATCCTTTATCATTTAGCTACAAAATAGGTCAGCAACTGGAAGCAGTTAATACCATAAATTATCTGGGAGTACGCATTAGGAGTGATTTAAAATGGAATGATCATATAATGTTGATTGTCGGTAAAGCAGATGCCAGACTGAGATTCATTGGTAGAATCCTAAGGAAATGCAATCCGAAAACAAAGGAAGTAGGTTACAGTACGCTTGTTCGCCCACTGCTTGAATACTGCTCAGCAGTGTGGGATCCGTACCAGATAGGGTTGATACAAGACATAGAGAAGATCCAACGGAGAGCAGCGCGCTTCGTTACAGGATCATTTAGTAATCGCGAAAGCGTTACGGAGATGATAGATAAACTCCAGTGGAAGACTCTGCAGGAGAGACGCTCAGTAGCTCGGTACGGGCTTTTGTCAAAGTTTCGAGAACATACCTTCACCGAAGAGTCAAGCAGTATATTGCTCCCTCCTACGTATATCTCGCGAAGAGACCATGAGGATAAAATCAGAGAGATTAGAGCCCACACAGAGGCATACCGACAATCCTTCTTTCCACGAACAATACGAGACTGGAATAGAAGGGAGAACCGATAGAGGTACTGAAGGTACCCTCCGCCACACACCGTCAGGTGGCTTGTGGAGTATGGATGTAGATGTAGATGTAGATGTAGATGTACAATGTATCCTCCACGAACAACACGAAAAATATCACATCGATACTAGAATTACTCTGATACTCGGGTAAGCATGTCCATCGTCACTGGTGTTATGGCGGTAAGGTCCCGGTTCTTCAACTGTTCTAGGTCCTGTAGTAGTGTTGGTGCACAATCGTTGTCCTTTATAAAACCCCACAGGAAGAAGACACAGAGAGTCAAATCCGGTGAGCGTGGAGGCCAGCTGAGAAGTGTTCAGGGGACGGCTTAAAACTCTGGTGAATTTAATTTAGATATTCACTCAGTTGTCGGCTCCAGTGAAGGGGTGATTCGCCTTGTTGAGAAATGAATTCGTCCTCGTTCAGCCTCGGAAACAACCACTTTTGTAACAGAAAAGATACTGATGACCGTTAACAGTGTTTCCATCGAAGAAGAATGGGCCGTAAACACATGAATGGGATATCGCACGAAACACATTGACTTCGAGTGAACATCGCATAAGTTCAGTGTGTACGTGTGGGTTCTGCAGGTCCCAAATTCGACATTGTGTTTATTTACTTTCCCGCTAACTTGGCAAGTCGCTTTTATACTCAACACAATGCGTTGTGCGGAAGCTGTTATTACTGCGAATAGCATTCTGAAGCTGGTCAGAAAATGCCACACGTTTGAGTTTCTAGTCATCATGTAGAGACTGTAAAAGCTTTAAATTGTACAGATTCATAACTCAATCGGCGTCTCAAAACACGCAAAATTGTTATTGTAGGTAGCTGTAACTTCCGACTGGCAGAGCGAGTTGATTTTATACGACTACGGTGCAAAGCGGTTTGAATTCGAGCGACTTTTTCGTCGGAAACACGAGGGTGACCAGGGCTCTTTCCTTTACATACAAATCATGTGTACACAAACAGTCGATACCATCTGCGAACGTTCCTCTCATTCGGAGGATCGGTTTGGTACCTCGACGTGGAACGTCTTTGCACTTTAATCCCGGAATTACACTTCGCAACCTTGACAACACAAAATGATTTCTGCTGTGGAGTAGCCATTTGCAACATGCGACGGTGACCAATCAAACAGAAGGCAACCAACATCTGGCGGCAATCAATATAAACTAGATAATGTATTCTTTCCTCCAATGACAGAGCCGTGGCTAAGTGATCGATGTAAATGAACTAGCAAATAACGCAATTTACCGTTAGTAAGCAAGTAACTGTTCCACAAAATTTCGGGAAAACTGCCGGATGTTTGCAAGTTGCTGCCACATTATTTGCGCACGGAGTCTTCTAGCCATCTTCAGGTGAATACTGACGAAAATGCACTGAGCTCACGTATTTAAGACCCCACCGGCAAACGGACGTTGTTTCCAGTTGGCGTTGCGCATGCGCTGCTTGAGTGCTATGCGCTTCTGCTACAAGTCTATGCATTGTGCGTTGTCCGTGGTGAAAGCTCGCCTCTTCGCTATCAAATCAATGGCCTTCGAACGGTAAAATTGCAGAACTCCGGCTACGCAGAGCACGAAGTATTCTATGAAAAGATACTACGCAGAATTTAATTGGAAGCCGCCGTCTCCAGTAATAAGGGATACAGATAGTCACCATTCCACTGATTCAGTGATGACGGAGTCCAGAATTTTGACATATCGGCCACAATTCGGTGAATCGGTGGAAATACGACTACCTGTGTCCCTTATTAATCGAGACGCCGGCTTCCAGTTAAATTTTGCGTAGAATCCGGTCGTAGAAACACCTCGTGCTCTGCGAAGCCTGCGTCGTTCTGCGTTTTTACCCTACGAACACAATCGATACGACGTCGATCAGGTGAGCTTCCGCCCACTGACTTACTAAAAATAAGTAGACCGCTCACTACCGCTACCGTATCGTACCCGCCATTTGCAGGGGAACGCTGCGAAGGAAGGAAGGAAGGAAGATAGATTAGGGTTTAACGTCCCGTCGACATCGAGGTCATTGGAAAAACAGCAGAAACTCGGATTGATTCAAAGACAGGGAAGGAAATCGGCCGCATCCTTTCAGAGGAACTACTCCGGCATTTATCTTAGGGAAATCATGGGAAATGCTGTGTTTGCGTTTGGTAAATGATGTCAAATATGTGATAAAACGTTGCATACACAATGACTGAACAGATGCAAATAATGTTCAAATAATGTTGTTAAAGAAAGGTCTGCATGTGTAGTGGCTAATTCAAGTCATATTGGAGATTACGATTATTCAAGACCAAGCTAGTTGAATGAAAAATATGATAAAATTATGGAAAATAGGGTAAAAAATTATGTCATATAAAACAAAATTAATGACTGGAAAGTAATCGCAAAAGACAGACGCAAGGTATGTGCCAGAAAATATTAAACAAGAACCCAAAGTGAAAACCGTAGTGAATGATACACTACTATCATTATCTGCTACCTCACATATTTCCTGCAACTATCTTGAATGGAAAAATTGACATTGACGCATTTTTCGCTCATCCTTGTAAGAAACAAACCCTATGTTCTTGATTAGATATTGATAACTTATTGTCTTTTGATGGAAATCTAATACAGAAAACTAGAAAATCACAGTGATTTAAGTCAGACATGATTACTCTGTAGGAAACGTGAAGTAAACATTCTTTTATTTTGTTCTTCGGTTTCCTTTCCTTTCCTCTACAGGAGAGTATTCATATTCGACCTTGCAAACAGCGGTCTTCAATACGGGAACGGCTTGCCTTGATCACGGTCGGTGCGCGGCGCAGCGCACAAACTTGCAGCAGAAGCGCATGCGTCAGGATTCACCTGAAGAGGCTCTGAGCACTATGGTACTTAACATCTATGGTCATCAGACCACTAGAACTTAGAACTACTTAAACCTAACTAACCTAAGGACATCACACAACACCCAGACATCACGAGGCAGAGAAAATTCACCTGAAGATGTCTGGAAGACACTGCGCCGCAATATTCTGGAAAGAAGTTGCAGACACCCGGCAGTTTGCCCGATATTTTGTGGAACCATGTGTACGCCAAGGAAATTTTAAATTTCAAAGCACGGAACTTGTTAGCAGCTGGAAGTTTCTTTGGGACTTTGTTTGTTTGGTTGCTTGTTTCGCATATAACTGGAACCGCACGTAATTCAGTATTAGTCCATTGTTCATTTTATTTTCTTACAAAGTATAAATTGCAATTTGTAAGTAATAAAAATTAGCTGATCGCGTAACTCCTGTGCCTTTATGACTTCTTATTTCATTGAATAGCGCGTGAAAATATCGCAACGGTGACACGTTACCGTATTACAATTTTCTCAACGAAACATTCACGAACCTAGCATGCATTCATTACAGTAGATAGAACGGTAGATCTCGGCTGTAAACAATGGTAAAGTGCGGCCGATGAGGAACAGAGTTATTGCTTCCAAAACACGGAAAGTGCTATGCCTTGCACGATAAACTAAGAAGTGGCAGCACTACATGTAATTTAAGAATGTCGTTGATGGTAACTGTGTCAGGTTATGTGCATGTAAACATTGGCAAGTGCCTGAAACCATCTGTCAGTAGTAATAACTAGCGGTGCGGTGTTTGTGCCGAAAAAATGCTTCTCAATGGCCATTTTTACCGATCTGGGAATGATGTGGATAACCATGAATTGCAATGCGCTTCAGCAGTTGCTGCTAATGTGAATATCTATTTAAGAAAGTAAATAACGTTGTGTTGTGTCCCTTACCATTGTTTACCCGATTTTGCGCAACAGGATAACGGTAGAAATGTTAAGGATTGTCCTTAACATTGCCACCAAAAATTAGTTTTAGATTGTGCTGAACCATAGCTTAATTTTTGAGCTCCTTATACAGGGTGTCCGAAAAGTCTTTCCCTAATTACATAAATTGATAACTCAGGCTAGAAGTAAGATACAAATATGAAACTGGTGTCCAATTGTTTACGAACTATCAAAGTTTTTTTCACACATCAGTAAACATCCACATGAGCACCCCTGGTAGCACGTAGCACATCTAGGCGATATTCAATTTCCGTCCACACATAAGCCAACATCACTGGAGGGATCGATTCAGCGATTGTGGTTATCCGTTACCGCAGGGTTTCAAAATCTGGTACACGTGTTCGGTAGACCTCGTCCTTGATATAACCCCATAAAAGGAAGTCTAATGGGGTTATGTCAGGAGAGCATGGAAGCCAAACCGTTGGCCCATCACGACCAATCCATCGCCCAGGAATGGTCACATCGAGATAGGCACGGACGTCCAAACCCCAATGAGGCGGTACACCGTCTTGCTGAAACAAAACATCGGGGTGATACTGAAGCAGCTGAGGAACAACATACAGTTGCAACAACATGTCCAGATACACTGCAGATGTGATGGTAGCCTCAGCGAAGAAGAATGGCCCGATAATTCGATCGTGCAATACCGCACACCAAACATTCACCTTTGGACGTGCTACCAAGGGTGCTCATGTGGAAGTTTACTGATGTGTGAAAAAAACTTTGATAGTTTGTAAACAATTAGACACCAGTTTCATATTTGTATCTTACTTGTAGCGTGAGTTATCAATTTATGTAATCAGGGAAAGACTTTTCGGACACCCTGTACTTTATTGTTGCAAAGGCTGTTAAGGCAAATCTTAATACCAAAACTGTAACAATTCGCACCTAACCCTTAAATACATTCTCTATTTAGACGGACATTAGTAACTTCATGGGATATCTTTCAAACCCCAAAATCAAAAACCATCTGAAACTTATTTACTTCACCGTTTCTCTAATTTTTTGTTAAAGAATCAATAAAAGAAAGGCTTCTGCTTATAAAATATGGCGAGAGGGCGCGCGACTACTGCGCACAATGGAGCAACGAGCCCTTCAGACAGAGAACGTTCCTTGGCGTCCAGTCGAAATGGTCAACCCTGCATAGACGGGCCGACGTGATCGCTGCTAGCAGAGAGCGACGGCTTCACCTCTACTGACACTCGCAATTATTACTGGGTGTGGCAGGATCCTTCTCTGTGGCACGTCTACTGGGCTCCTTAGGAATTGTCCGCAACCCAGGAGGAACCTGAAAAAACGGTTCAAATGGCTCTAAGCCCTATGGGACTAAACATCGGAGGTCATCAGTCCCCTAGACTTAGAACTACTTAAACCTAACTAACCTAAGGACATCACACACAGCCATGCCCGCGGCAGGTTTCGAACCTGCGACCGTAGCAGCAGCGCGGTTCCGGACTGAAGCTCCTAGAACCGCTCGGCCATAATGGCCGGCAGAGGAACCTGAAGAAAACTACATATTCCCTTTCAAACAGGTGCTCAATGAAACCTCCATGTTTATAAATGTATAAATTATAATCCAGCCTGTGAAGATTCAAGTTATCGGAAGTCGGGTAGTGTGTGCTTCTTTAATTAGATTGAACTCAAAATGCTCCCTGTCACGTTTCCTATCGTCACTACTTAGAAATGCAGTTTTTTAAAATATTTTGTTAAAGTGGTGATTGGGCCTAACTGCGTAATATGTGTTTCTTAATTGTGCCTGCTGGAGGCGATTATGTTGTGTTCTTATTTATATGTTTTAGTAAAAGTCATTAAGAGCAACTCACTTACGCAACCAGCCCTTCCACTCTCCTGTCTCTCTATTGCACTACGGAGAAACAGAGAGCATTGTTTGGCCTCAGAATGTGACTGAAGTAGCAGTATACGGAATCATGCATGTCTTCGTACTACGCATTTTAAAACAAGACAAAAACCTACCACCTCAGATTGAATTTCTTGAATAGTATTTTAATACAAAATTTATGCAATAATAATTATATTTAACACTCATGAACGTGCTTTACAAATAACTCTCTGTGACGTTTGTTTTAGTTGAAACGTTAACACAGCTTTAGCTTGTTGAAGTAAACCACAGTAGTGTTCCACATTGCAGCTGCAAGAAGCTGCTCCTACTTCGAAAATTTATACAATAACTGGTAGTCTGTAAAATGAACGCCAATGTCATGAAATTATCACAATGATTAAGGAATCTGGAGATCCAACTGTGGCAGTACTTAGTGACGTATTGATCAAAATCTAAATCTGTATATATCTTTAAGATTTTCATCTTCATTCTTTTATATTTGCTTATTACCCTATAGTAGCACTGATCTTTCTGCATTACGAATCATAATACACGAAAAAATTGTTTCTTTACTTTTATAATTAATTAAAACAATTAATGCACGACAGACACAACTGGTATGCAGTTTCCCATGATAGTTGTACTACTGCTGTTTGCTGATACCACAACACTAAACTTCAGTGACATGACTTTCCTGTCGTCTGAAATATCGGATACTTATTTTTTTAACAGCAATTTCCTCTATAATTACAATGTTTTTTATCTGCTCAGTCCCGTGACTTCTTCGGTATATTTTCATAAGGTGCTAGACACATCGGATTTCACTGAGTAAATTAACAGGGAGTTCTATCCCTCAAACAGCCAAGCATCGATTTTTTGTAAGTGTTTTTTTTTTGACAGTCGTAGTTAATAAGATACCAACAAACAGTTAATAGTTCTTTGCTTCTTGGAATTGCCTTTCCAAATGAAAATACTAGCATGACATTTGGTAGTGTGACGGTGGCCTCAGTATATTGAAGGACTAACAGTATAGCAGTGTTAATAAATGTTGAACGAGTCTCCTTACGTACTGATCGTGTCAGGAAAGATGCGAACACTCCGTGCTGAAAGCGGATATTTGCGGGCAGCCCCAGCTCGAGAAAGACCTCTCATTCCGGAAAATGGGGTCCCAAACTTCCTGGCAAATGTCGTATCCGCAAATTTCCAGCAAACACTGCTGTCCGCATAACAATGTGAACGCATTTCTCCGGCATTCCTTTAGCACTATCGATTCATGATGCAACAAAATATAATAGAGAGATGCAGAGTTAGGGATTCGAAAGTGAAAATTCAAGCATCCTGTTGATTCTGTTTTGTTGGAAGCAGTGGAATTGAAAATGATGAGGAACTTATGCTACTTGAATCTTCTAGAAGCCCTTTAACGCTGTTCTCCGTAGAAACTGCAGACTCAGACCTCTGCTACATAGAGCTAAGCAGCATCTCAAGGATAAGCCGTAACAGTATCTACTACCCTTATGAATAACATTGATTGATATTAGCGGTTCTAAAAATAAAATTAATGTAATTATTTAAATACATGTGGAAACTATTCGAAACGCTTCCTGACAATTTAAATTCAGTGCTACACTCCTGAAAAATTTATAGTTGAATATATCTGCCTCAGATCTCTCAAATACGAGACGCACTCTATCTCGACCGAGTGAGATGGCGAACTGCCAAGTGTCTCCGTATGCAGAGCGTACTCCACGTAGCAGCAGGGGACGTAAGTGTACAGTGTATTAAAATTACGCAACTGAATAAATACATTTAAACCTTGATGACTCTCAGGCAGGACGACTGCATGATTTTATTTTTGTTACACGACAGTAAGAGTAATTTCATATATCTGTCTTAACAATATCACGCTGCCTAACGATGATCGTTTCCTTTGAAAGTGGTAAAGTTTTGTTTTATCAACAGCTCCGTGTGGTAAAAATATATGTTTTTCTTTAAATAACTGTTAAGACTAAAATTAGCCTACAAGTGTAACATGCGCAAGGGAACGGTTGACTGGGGGCATTGAGATCATACCAAGGTGGATCGACTAATACGGAAAAACACACGGTAACTGAGATTTTTGCGGGACAAATATCTATTTCTAGAGATAGAGTATAAACTGGGACGTTTATGGATTCATTTCAGGGGATACAGACAGACAGACAGTCTTGCGAAGTTCTTTTGAACACGTTTTCCGAAAAAAAAAGTGTCATGGACCTTGTAACAACGAACAGGCTAGAGCTTATCAATGGTGTCAGTATAGAGACGGGGATTAATGATTGTGAAGCCATCAGAGGGACTATGGTTAGGAAAAATAATAAATCAGTCAAGAGGGCTAGGAGAGTGTTCCTGCTAGAAAGAGCAAATAAGCAGTTGTTAGCATCTCACTTAGGCAATTAACTGTAATCATTTATTACCAGAATGATGGACATAGAAGAATTTGGGCCAAGTTTAAACAGATTTTAAATCGTGCTCTGGACAAGTAAGTGCTTAGTATGTGGGTTAAGGATGGAAAAGATCCACCGTGGTTTAATAACAAAATACGGAAAATGCTGAGGATGCAAAGGCTGTTGCACTCTCGGTTCAGAAGAAGACGCGCAAATGACGACAGACAAAGATTCGTAGAGATTTGTGCGTCTGTGAAAAGACCTATGCGCGAAGTATACAACAGCTACCACCGTCATACACTGGCTAAAGATCTGGCAGAGAACTCGAAAAAATTATGGTCCTATGTAAAATCGCTAAGCCTGCATGAGGCTTCCATCCAGTCACCCGTTGACCAGTCTGGCTTGACAGCAGAAGATAGCAAAAGGAAGGCCAAAGTTTTAAATTCCACATTTCAGAAATCGTTCACGTAGGAGAATCATACAAACATACCGTTCTTTGACCATTCCACATAGCTCAGTACGGATGAGGTAGTCGTAATCATCTCAGACGTAGAGAAACAATTGAAAGAGTTGAAAACAAGTAAGTCATTAGTTGTGGATGGAATCCTAATACGGCTTTACAAAGGTTACTCTACGTCATTGGCCCCTTACTTAGTTTACATTTGTCACGAATCTCTCGACCAGCGCAAAGTGCGAAGCGACAGGAAAAAGCACTGCTGATTCCTGTAAATAAAAGGGGAAAAGAACGGATCTGCAAAATAACAGACCAATATCCTTAACATCGGTTTGCTGCAGAATTCTGGAGCAAGTTCTGAGTTCGAATATAATAAATTTCCTAGAGACCGAAAAGCTCATGTCCACGAATCAGCGCGGCTTTAGAAAACATCACTCCTGCGAAACCCAGCTTGCTTTTTCCTGCCGGCCGCTGTGGCCGAGCGGTTCTAGGCGCTTCAGTCCGTAACCGCGCTGCTGCTACGGTCGCAGGTTCGAATCCTGCCTGGGGCATGGGTGTGTGTGATGTCCTTAGGTTAATTAGATTTAAGTAGTTCTAAGTCTAGGGGACTGATGACTTCAGATGTTAAGTCCCATAGTGGTTAGAACCATTCTGCTTTATTCTGCGAACTATGGATGAAGGGCAGCAGGTGATTCCACATTTCTAGATTTCCCAAAAGGCATTCGACACGCTACTCCTCTGCAGATGTTAACGATGGTACGTGCATGCGGAATAGGCTTCCAGATATGTGACTTGCTCGAGGACTTCTAAAGTAATAGAATTCAGTATGTTGTCCTCGATGGCGAGTGTTCATCGGAGACAGGGGAGGGGTAACATCAGGATTGCCCCTGGTAAGTGTGATAGGAGCGTTTCCATTGTCTATGTACATAAATGATCTGACAGACAGGATGGGCAGCAAACTGCGACTGTTCGCTGATGATGCTGTGGTCTACGGGAAGGTATCGAACGTAAGTGACTGTAGGTTGGTACAAAATGACCTAGACAAAATTTCTGATTGGTGTGATGAGTGGTAACTAGCTCTTTATGTGGAAAAATGTAAGTTAATGCGGATGAGTAGGCAAAACAAATCCGTAACGTTCGGATAAAGCATTGGTAGTGTCCTGCTTGACACGGTCACGTCGTTTAAATATCTGGGCGTAAGGATGCGAAGCGATATGACATGGAACGAGTATGTCAGGATTGCGGTAGGGAAGGCGAATGGTCGACTTCGGTTTATTAGGAGAATTTTAGGGAAGTGTGGTACATCTGTAAAGGAGACAGCATGTGGGACGCTAGTGTGACCTGTTCTTGAATACTGCTCGAGTGTTTGGGATCCACACCAGTTCGGATTGAAAGAAGACACCGTAGCAGTTCAACGGCGAACCTCTACAGACGAATGAAAAAACTGGTAGAAGCCGACCTCGGGGAAGATCAGTTTGGATTCCGTAGAAATGTTGGAACACGTGAGGCAATACTGACCTTACGACTTATCTTAGAAGAAAGATTCAGGAAAGGCAAACCTACGTTTCTAGCATTTGTAGACTTAGAGAAAGCTTTTGACAACGTTGACTGGAATACTCTCTTTTAAATTCTAAAGGTGGCAGGGGTAAAATACAGGGAGCGAAAGGCTATTTACAATTTGTACAGAAATCAGATGGCAGTTATAAGAGTCGAGGGACATGAAAGGGAAGCAGTGGTTGGGAAAGGAGTGAGACAGGGTTGTAGCCTCTCCCCGATGTTATTCAATCTGTATATTGAGCAAGCAGTAAAGGAAACAAAAGAAAAATTCGGAGCAGGTATTAAAATCCATGGAGAAGAAATAAAAACTTTGAGGTTCGCTGATGACATTGTAATTCTGTCAGAGACAACAAAGGACTTGGAAGAGCAGTTGAACGGAATAGACAGTGTCTTGAAAGGAGGATATAAGATGAACATCAACAAAAGCAAAACGAGGATAATGAAATGTAGTCGAATTAAGTCGGGTGATGCTGAGGGAATTAGATTAGGAAATGAGACACTTAAAGTAGTAAAGGAGTTTTTCTATTTGGGGAGCAAAATAACTGATGATGGTCAAAGTAGAGAGGATATAAAATGTAGGTTGGCAATGACAAGGAAAGCGTTTGTGAAGAAGAGAACTTTGTTAACATCGAGTATAGATTTAAGTGTCAGGAAGTCGTTTCTGAAAGTATTTTTATGGAGTGTAGCCATGTATGGAAGTGAAACATGGACGATATATAGTTTGGAACAAGAAGAGAATAGAAGCTTTCCAAATGTGGTGCTACAGAAGAATGCTGAAGATTGGATGGGTAGATCACATAACTAATGAGGAGGTACTGAATGGAATTGGGGAGAAGAGGAGTTTGTGGCACAACTTGACAAGAAGAAGGGACCGGTTTGTAGGACATGTTCTGAGACATCATGGGATCACAAATTTAGCACTGGAGGGCAGCGTGGAGGGTAAAAATCATAGAGGGAGACCAAGAGATGAATACACTAAACAGATTCAGAAGGATGTAGGTTGCAGTAAGTACTGGGAGCTGAAGAAGCTTGCACAGGATAGAGTAGCATGGAGAGCTGCATCAAACCAGTCTCAGGACTGAGGACCACAACAACAACATCAATAACATGTGGATTAAAGCATTCAGTGGTTTGTGTTTCAATATTCACGACAACTCGAATGTTTTAAGTGATTTTCGTACCAGATAATGGCTTACGGCCGAAACCGGTAGTAGTAACTAAATCCCGTTAATGCAGTTGTGTCATGAGCTTTTTAAAATATATATCGACTGCTGAAAACTCCCTGAAAAAACCTATCATTGCATTGAAGGTGGCATTATGATAAATAGGCATAACATAAAGCTGTTATTTTGTAATCTGCGGTACTGGATACATCGCACATGACATATCGATGACATTTATGCACGTACGAACGCGCGTGCGAGCGCGCGCGCGCACACACACACACACACACACGCGTCTAGGGGCGGGTGGTCCGGATTGGCGACGCAGGAAGCGGCGTCCGCGTGTGTGGCGGCCGGAACTGCGGCGGCGTCTCAAAGGCGGGGGCGGCGTCCACCCGGAACAGCCAAATGAGCAATTAGGGGCGAGCATATGCGCGGGGCGCGGCCCACCCCCACGTGGACCGCCGGCGGGGGCAACTCTTTCTAAGCGGCTACTTCCGACAGTGGGACCAGCAACTTCGCCTGCGTACAGGGAGTCATCCCATTTCACCAGAATGCGTGAACTGAGACTGAAACTTGGGGTAAATTTTAACTAACACACAGAAACTAAAAGTATACTTTCGTGCCATTTGTAAGTTGCCGGTTCATTTTGTTCTTGGTAGGGGTCTCTCAGGCGAATGATGGAGCACCACCTACAACAGAACGCAGTTCTCCGAGGCATTGGAAATTTCGATTGAAATCTCTGCTTACACTATGGGAAAAAAAAAACGGACGCATCACGGATGAATTAAATGAGTGGGACGAAATTCGGTAGATGTGATGTATATGTACAGGCAAACAAATGATTACAATTTCAGAAAAAGTGTTTGATTTATTCAAGGGAGCTTCACGAATTGAGTGAATCACCTCTGGCCCTTACACAAACAGTTATTCGGCTTGGCACTAATTGACAGAACTGTTGGATGTCCTCCAGAGGGATAGCGTGATAAATTTTGTCCAATTGACGCGTTAGATCCCCAAAATCCCGAGCTGGTTGGTGGGCCTTGCCTACAATGCTCCAAACGTTTCAATTTGGGAGGGATCCGGTGACCTCTCAGGCCAAGGTAGGATTTGGCGAGCACGAAGAGAAGCAGGAGAAACTGTCGCCGTATGCAGTCCGGCATTACCTTGCTCAAGTATAAAGCCACGATGGCATTATATGAAGGACAACACCACTGGGCGTAGAATATCGTCGACGAACCGTTGTGCTGTAAGGTTACTGCAGATGACAACCAAAGGGGTCCTGCTATGAAATGAAATCGCAATCCAATCCATCACTCCAGGCTGTCGCTCAGTATTACGAGCGACAGTCAGGTTGGTATCGCACCGCTGTCTGGGGAATATCAGACAGGTCTTTGCTGATTATCGGGGCTCAATTCGAAGCGGGATTCACCACTGAGGACAATTCTACTCCAGTCAGTGCGATTCCAGCCCTACACTACTGCAAACTGGTATGCGTGTACAGAGGTTAATGGGCGCCGTGAGCTCAGCCCCCTTTCTGCGAGCCGCCTATTAGTGGCCATAGTGGTCACTAAAGCACTATTTGAGCGACGGATGCATGACAGTGATGGATCGGGGGCTGTGAGTGCCTCTCGTACGATTGCCTGGTCCTCACGATCTGTCGTCTCTCCAAGTAGACCGCTTCCTTTTTGGCGCTGTATTTGGCCGTGGCTCACCCATCCCTGCTAACATCGTCGAATATTGGCATCGCTCCTGTTCAAATGTCAAGCGATCCTACGATTACTCCAAATGTGTTCTTTGAGCCCAACTACACTTCCTACACGTCCTCTTTCAAATTCAGACAGCTACGAGGCGTAGATTAAATTAGAGATTAGAGTAAATATTAATTCCATAGACCCATAATAGAGGGAATCCTGGGTGTGGAACATTTCTGATAAACACATTACAAAAATGTAATTAGAAAAACTTGAGTTTCATTAATTTTGATGATCCTCAATCAATAAACAGTAAAATTATGTACATGAATTAAATTTAAGCTTCTAATATTTACAGCTTTAATACTTACATTTGCTTTCATTATATCCATCATTCAGACATTTGCTAGTTTCTTGGCTATTACAACCATGTATTGTCAAAAATTAAAATAAATTATCCATTTCAGTGATCCTCAGTTAAGAGCAGTCAGATTATGTACAAGATTTAAAATTAAACTTCCACTATTTACAGACTTAAGACTTACATCTGATTTCCATACATCCATCATTCACACAGTAGGTAGTTACTTGGCAGTTACAACCAAGTATTGTCAAAAATTAAAGTATAATAAATTTTCATTAAAATGGTCTACTTCACTTGTTGAGAAACTCATGGATGGAATAGAAGGAGTTGGCCACCAAAAATTCTTTTAAATTATGTTTAAATTGTGCCTTGTCTGAAACTAAACTCTTAATGGTTGCTGGTATCTTATTGAAAATATGCGTTGCTGAATACTGGACTCCTTTCTGGGCAAGAGTAAGTGATTTTAAATCTTTATGTATATTGTTCTTATTCCTAGTACTGATACTGTGTACTAAACAGTTAGTTGGAAAAAGAGATGTATTATTTCCAACAAACTTCATTAAGGAATAAATATACTGAGAAGCTGTCGTTAATATGCCCAATTTTTTGAATAGGTTTCGACATGATGTTCTTGGATTTACACTACTCATTACTCTTATTATTCGCTTCTGTACTCTAAAAATTTTTTCTCTGTTTGTGGAGTTACCCCAAAATATGATACCATATGACATAATGGAGTGAAAATAAGCAAAATATGCCAGTTTTTTTATACAGGGTTATTACAAATGATTGAAGCGATTTCACAGCTCTACAATAACTTTATTATTTGAGATATTTTCACAATGCTTTGCACACACATACAAAAACTCAAAAAGCTTTTTTTAGGCATTCACAAATGTTCGATATGTGCCCCTTTAGTGATTAGGCAGACATCAAGCCGATAATCAAGTTTGCCGGCTGAAGTGGCCGTGCGGTTAAAGGCGCTGCAGTCTGGAACCGCAAGACCGCTACGGTCGCAGGTTCGAATCCTGCCTCGGGCATGGATGTTTGTGATGTCCTTAGGTTAGTTAGGTTTAACTAGTTCTAAGTTCTAGGGGACTAATGACCTCAGCAGTTGAGTCCCATAGTGCTCAGAGCCATTTTGATAATCAAGTTCCTCCCACACTCGTCGCAGCATGTCCCCATCAATGAGTTCGAAAGCATCGTTGATGCGAGCTCGCAGTTCTGGCACGTTTCTTGGTAGAGGAGGTTTAAACACTGAATCTTTCACATAACCCCACAGACAGAAATCGTATGGGGTTAAGTCGGGAGAGTGTGGAGGCCATGACAAGAATTGCTGATCATGATCTCCACCACGACCGATCCATCGGTTTTCCAATCTCCTGTTTAAGAAATGCCGAACATCATGATGGAAGTGCGGTGGAGCGCCATCCTGTTGAAAGATGAAGTCGGCGCTGTCGGTCTCCATTTGTGGCATGAGCCAATTTTCCAGCATGTCCAGATACACGTGTCCTGTAACGTTTTTTTCGCAGAAGAAAAAGGGGCCGTAAACTTTAAACCGTGAGATTGCACAAAACACGTTAACTTTTGGTGAACTGCAAAATTGCTGCACGAATGCGTGAGGATTCTCTACCACCCAGATTCGCACATTGTGTCTGTTCACTTCAACATTAAGAAAAAATGTTGCTTCGTCACTGAAAACAAGTTTCGCACTGAACGCATCCTCTTCCATGAACTGTTGCAACCGCGCCGAAAATTCAAAGCGTTTGACTTTGTCATCGGGTGTCGGGGCTTGTAGCAATTGTAAATGGTAAGGCTTCTGCTTTAGCCTTTTCCGTAAGATTTTCCAAACCGTCGGCTGTGGCACGTTTAGCTCCTTGCTTGCTTTATTCGTCAACTTCCGCGGGCTACGCATGAAACTTGCACGCACGCGTTCAACCGTTTCTTCGCTCACTGCAGGCCGACCCGTTGATTTCCCCTTACAGAGGCATCCAGAAGCTTTAAACTGCGCATACCATCGCCGAATGGAGTTATCAGTTGGTGGATATTTGTTGAACTTCGTCCTGAAGTGTCGTTGCACTGTTATGACTGACTGATGTGAGTGCATTTCAAGCACGACATACGCTTTCTTGGCTCCTGTCGCCATTTTGTCTCACCGCGCTCTCGAGCGCTCTGGCGGCAGAAACCTGAAGTGCGGCTTCTGCCGATCAAAACTTAATGAGTTTTTCTACGTATCTGTAGTATGTCGTGACCATATGTCAATGAATGGAGCTACAGCGAATTTATGAAATCGCTTCAATCATTTGTAATAGCCCTGTATTTATATCTCCTATGTCTAACATCATTCGCAATGCAAACACAGACTTGTTTAGGCGCTTTAGCAGTTCGTTAGTATGTTGCTCCCAACTGAATTTATTATCAAGTTGTAATCCCAAGAATTTTCCACTCTCAACTTCTCCTATTTCATATTTTATACACACACCAGAAGGAAATCTCTTGAAAGTTCTGAACTGCGTATAGTGGGTCTTTTCAAAGTTTAATGACAGTGAATTGGCTGTGACCCCACTTATTAATGTCAGTAAAAATTTGATTAGCTGCCCTTTCTAAATTTATATTTGATTTACTATTTATTGCAATGTTTGTATCATCTGCAAATAAGACAAACTTGGCATCTGGTAATGTAACAGATGACAGGTGATTAATATACACAAGAAACAGTAGTGGACCTAGTATGGAACCTTGGGGAACACCACATGTTAATTTCTTCCTAGTCAGATGATGTCTGATTGCCTACTGCTGAAGTGTTAAGTAATGACACCCTTTGTTTTCTATTAGTAAGATATGACTGAAAGCACTTTGCAGCACTACCAGTGACGCCATAATATTTTAATTTACTTAAAAGAATGCTGTGATTCACACAGTCACTGTCCAACGGAGAATACCGAATGAAATTCGCAAAAACTTTATGCCCTGGTATCGATATATCTCCTATTCACTATCCCTGCCAGCTGCGAGGTGAAATTGCGCTGCAGCGTCACACTTTCATCCATCGACCACCAAAATTTACAATTTTGTATTTTCCTTCGATAGCTCTAATAAATATCGGTTTGTAATCAATTTGCATAACCCCTTGGTGGTGCCTCGTTTCTTTCATTTTCTTGGTATGTATTTTAATTCAGTGGCGGAGAGTTTTGTACCTTGGAACATTTTTCAGACTTTCACCTCTAGCCTCACAGAAATTTCACGTATTTTCTTATTGCATCTTGAAATAACAGCATTCGCTTTTCACGTGTTGCAATTTTTTTTTTTGAAATTACAGAAAGATTTTCCTGAAAATAAAGGTTTTTCCAAATGTGAAAAACTGTTTAGAGCTCATGTAACCAGTAACAAATATTTTATTCAAATTTAAAAATGTATCAGTCGAAAAAATCTTATCACTACTGTGTGGAAGAGTCTGTGTGTTATGTTATTACTCTAATACATACCAATAATCAGTAACTGAAATCTAATTAAAAAACCAGTTACAAGCTAAAAACATTGTTAAATAGAAGCTATTGGCAACAAACACAAATTTCCATTTTGGAGACGGGGGAAATTGTTAATACATTAAAGAAACTCAGTTCTTTCCTAAATAACACGTTTTCCGCGGTAAAAAAGCCTTCTGTTTCAAATTACAAGATGGTGCACGATTAACGAAGTTTGGCTTAAACGTCCACACGTTATGTAACTAGTTTTAAAAATATACAGAATTCCACTCACCACAAAACTGTGTAACTCAAGATTAACAATGTTCTCAAAATGGCTTTAATTTTCTATACAGCACTTAAATATATACATGGTGTTCATTTTAACTAGACGCTGAAATATCTCGAAAACTACACGTCGGATCCAAAAAAAATTGTAATTTCAATTTGTTTACCTTGTAGGGGCACTTTTAAGAATACCACACTCGACCCACCACCCCGCCCCATGCGCGGGTGGCGGGGAGCAACTAAGAGATCTTCAAAGGGAACCCCCATTTTTTTTATTGTAGATTACGATTCTACGGCAAAATCTACATACGTTTTGTCTCAAGCTCTTTTTTTCCGTTTCGCCATAGACGTCGCTGTAATTGGAGGAACAGAAATGGGTACACTATCTTAATTTACGAAATCCATGCTGCGAGGGTAGGACAGGGCAGTATTTCGTAGCTTCTAATTGGAAACACCATACGCGAAGTATTTCTCCGACATATCATACAGGGGACTACGCGACGCATCGCCGTGGCCGTGTGACGAACTACGACGTATCATTACAGGCAGTACACTCGCGTATCGTGCAGACGTGGAACAGATAGCGGCTCTAAATCTTACGACACTTGCGCAGTGTTTATTGCCTGCTTGCATACCTATTACTTGGAGAACATATGTGGAAGTGGACGATGACTGTTGCAACGACAGAGCAAAAAATTGAAATGATCCTGCTTTACGGAGAATGTAGGAGAAATGTTGAGGCAGCTGTTGCCTTGTATGCCGAGCGTTTTCCAGAGAAAGCTCGCTCACGTTCGTTATTTTACAAGGCTGTGAACGCCCTTATGTCTAATGGAAGCGTGCAGACCGGCCAACGGAAACCAAGCAAACGAGTTACAGGAGAAGCTAGTGAAATAGCTGCACTATAACCCACGGAGAAGCGCGATTCCGGTAAGTCTGTAGGTAGCATCGTCACAATACTGCATCGTTATAAGTATCATCCATATCACGTGAGGCTGCATCAAGAAATCTTAACTTCTCCATCTTGAGTCTTCTCTCAAACTTTATATAGCACCCCTTGAATGTAAAAATGAAAAATTAAATAAAATCAACATTGCACCCTTGTTAAAACTAATGTTTTTCTGTTTATACCAACATAATTTTCAGTTTTCTGTTAATACACAGTCAGACTGCTTTATGTGAGGCGTTGAATAATTTGTTAACCGTATTATTCTCATTGCCATATTTACGTACTGTCGTGGTAGTCTTCAAATGCTTTTTGGGAAGGACACGGAACTTCAAGTAGACAAATACAATATAGAGGTGAAAAGTGTGATGTGCTACAACTGTGTCAAGTGTTGTGAAAGCTCGTATTACAGACACTATTTGTTTTATTAAATTAGAATTTCATCGTAGGTTATCGTAATAAGTTGTAATTCATATGTACTGGAACTGTGCATATTTTTATAGCACTTCTCGTTGATTTATTTAATATAACAGAAGAACGTAAGTGAAAAATTAATCATCAGCTTTGTACCTCGTCAGTTCAGTACGTTTTGAGACTGAATTAATAAAAAATAGAGAAAAGTTAAGATGGTGGTTTTAACGCTTTCTGTATACTAATAGCCTCCCACCACCTGAACACAACGTAAAGAACGTTCATATAACATCGTGAAATAGTAAGTAAAGTCCGAACAGAACGTCAAGAACGTTCATATAACATCGTGAAATTGTAAGTAAAGTCCGAGCACAACGTCAAGAACGTTCATATAACATCGTGAAACTGTAAGGAAAGTCCTTCTTTGGGATGTTATTCAACTCGCGCATCACATTGACTTGAATTTCATTTACGTCGTCAAAGCGTTGACTCTTCATGTGAATTTCTGCACTTTGTTGTTTCCTTGTAGATTCGTAGTGATAACACCAACTCTCAACACCTGTGGTTATTTTTTCCAGAAAAGAATCGTCCGCGTTTTGCATTTCAATCAAGTCCTGGTAGCCGGGCGGTCTGGGGCGCCTTGCTACGGTTCGCGCGGCTCTCCCCGTCGGAGGTTCGAGTCCTTCCTCGGGCATGCGTGTGTGTGTTGTCCATAGAGTAAGTCAGTTTAAGTTAGACTAAGTAATGTGTAAGATGACCTCAGCGGTTTGGTCCCGTAAGATCTTACCAGAAATTTCCAAAATGTCCAAAGTCGCGGTAGGCGCCAACACATCGTTGTTTTTCTTCGGGAGTCAAGGTGAGGAGAAAAACTCTGCACACACATTTCTTTTCCTCAAAATCATTTGGAGAACGCTTTGAAGAATTAGTTCAGAGATGTTGCTCCATTGCGATTTTTGACACAACAAAGTTGATACACTATGGTCGCATGTCCTCTGCTTAACACTGTCTGCTCATAATTGGCTGCTAGACTGCACATCTGCTGTTTACAGTTGTTAGTTCAAGCTGCCACAGTAATCAGTCCGCTGATTTCGCTTGTACGACAACAATAAAATGAGTCTCGGAACTTTTTGAGCGAACAATGGACATTATCAAGCCAACCATTGATATCTGGATAGTATGGAACAATCCGCATTTTTGTACTCTGATACGGTTTATTACACCATTAACTAGTCTTCAAGCCATTGCAGGCTCATCATCAGATGGAGCTGTTACAGACGTTATCTAGACCATGTGCAGTAAAACGCTAGGATCTTTGTGATTGGACTGCTTCGTGGAACACATGACAATTCATTCCTATAATGCATTTTTGTCAGCTTTCACAGACAGACAATATTTATTTGAACGAGGACTCCATCAGGATTTGCGTGCACCACGACCACCACACCAGTACTAATAACAAAAGGAGGGTCAGCATTGGTCGTTGAAGTAGAAATCCTTGTTACTGATGCAAATCAATCATCAGTGCTCGTATTAAAGCCCTGTGGACTTGTAAGTATAAGCAGAAAAACAGTAATAACTGCAATATCAATGAACATTACATGTCAGACCGAAGGTACAAATTCGGTCTGACAAGTATTGTCCATTGATCCCGTATGTGCAGATATTACAGTTTTGCTAATTGTATTTATAAGTCCACAGGGCTTTAATACTAGCACTGATGATGGTCACGCAGTGATTGAAATCGATTTGTAACATTAACAAAGATTTCTACTTGAATGACCAATTCTGGCCTTCCTTTTGTCATTAGATAGTTTTAGCTGCACTTGTTTCACGCAGTGATTGAAATAGATTTGTAACATTAACAAAGATTTCTACCTGAATGACCAATTCTGGCCTTCCTTTTGTCATTAGATAGTTTTAGCTGCACTTGTTTCACAGCGAAATGTCGTGCATGCCTCCAGCCAGCAGTCTTCGTTACTGACATAGTATATGTTTCAGGCATGGTAAGAAATTTGTGAAGGTCCCATGCCACATCCAATGCACGATTATTTCGTACCCTTGGGGACTACATCCATATTGATATTGATGATGATGGCTATCAGTTCTGAATTGAACAGATTTGTTTATCAATAACTTTCCTGGTACCAGTCACATTTTCCTTTTATTTACATTTTACACGACGCGTTTCGGGAAATTATTCCAACTTTCAGCTGCGTTTTGCTGCAGTTAAGTGAACAGAAAAAAGCAGGGCCTCACACGTCGAAAACATTACGAAAAAAATGGCATAGTACGCAGAGGAAAACACAGTAGAAAATGGGAATCATTTTGTGAAACGCATTTATGAAATGTTACTAAAAAGAAAATCGTGAATGCTAGCAGAAAAGTTATTCATAAACAAACGGACTGTTTTCGAAGTCATAGTTTTCACAGTACATTTCCAATGGATCAAATCAGTTCTGAACTGAATGGCAGTTTGATCTTTTAAGACCCGTAATGTGATGAGCCTCTCGAGAAAGTCCGATAAATAAAAATGTTCAAATGTGTGTGAAATCTTATGGGACTTAACTGCTAAGGTCTTCAGTCCCTAAGCTTACACACTACCTAACCTAAATTATCCTAAGGACAAACACACACACACCCATGCCCGAGGGAGGACTCGGACCTCCGCCGGGATCAGCCGCTCAGTCCATGATGCCGCTCCTCAGACCGCTCGGCTAATCCCGCGCGGCGTCCGATAGATATCGGAGTGTAGTTTCGTGGTGTTGAAGTTCTCTGTAGTTCGTTAAATTTCTTCAGGGTGATGCGAGGAATGTTCCTTCGTAAAAGCCACAGATGATTCTCTCCCTCCATCTTTGTCCAATCAAGCAGGCGCTCCGCTTCTAGCGGCATCGCTGCCGACGAGACGTGAAACTCCAACTCCGCCACCTTTCAGTTTCAAAACACAAAGGGATTAATGACGTTATCAGCCAATGGGCATTGATTTAAACCAATGGGGAAAGTTGAAAATCTGTGCCAGATGAGGATTCGAACATGGGTCTCCTACTTACTATGCCAGATACGCTGACCACTGCAGCATCCGAACACAGCGGTCATCGCAACTACACGGATTACCATAGCACGTCTCCTGTCACACCCAAATTATCAGATTATCCACACACTGCAGATGTAGTGTTCCTTGCCCATTATCCTCATTACTCGCGCCATTACGCCGATTTCCGTAAGAGTTCGAGCACGGTGTGCATGCGCCCTGGAATTGTCAACTGGTCGTCCTTGCTTTATTTATATACGTGGTATCTGTTCTTTCAAACATGTGCGAAAGAACAGACACGATTTTAAAACTTCCTGGCAGATTAAACCTGTGTGCCGAACCGAGTCTCGAATCGGGACCATTTCCTTTCGCGGGCAAATGCTCTACCGTCTGAGCTACGCAAGTGCGGCTCACGACCCGTCCTCACAGCTTTAATTCCGCCAGTATCTCGTCCCGAGTTCGATTCTCGATCCGACACACAATTTTATTCTGCCAGGAAGTTTCATATCAGCGCACACTTCGCTGCAGAGTGAAATTTTCATTATGGAGATACCATTTTGCTCGTGAAGCCACTGTGAATCAAGACAGACCGGGATTTAAACCTGGTGTCCTGCGTCCTAGGCAGATGCACTGACCACTGCGCCATCTTGGCCGGAGGCATGCTAGGGTAGTCGTGCGGCTATCTTGACCGCTGTGTCTGAATGTCGCAGGGGTCAGCGCATCTGTCGAATAGCCAGGCGACCGGTGTTCGAGTCCCAGTTAGACACAAAGTTTAGCTTTCCCCATTCGTTTAAAACAATGCCCAGTGGTAAGTAATGTCATTAATTCATTTGTGTCTTGATTCATAGTGCCTGCAGGATCAAAATGGTATATATTCTTTCGGACATGTCCTTTTAATTTTCTCAAGACAATCCGGCTTTTGACGTCCTAGATCTGCAATTAGTCTGAAAGAATCACGTCGACAATGCAGCGTGCTGGAACACAGGAAGATGGCCTTATCGCTCCGTCAGAGAGCCGGACGCTATCGCCGGGGTCGCAGCCGATCTCGCCGCCTGCCAGAGCAGAGTCCCCGAGAGCAGTTTCCGCGCCATTTGCGCTGGCCGCCCAGTTGGGCTTCCGCGATTAATGGCCTCGGCCCGAAATACGGCGCTGGCCGCGTATTCGGCGCGCAGGTGGGCGGCCGCCATCGCTCAGCTCGGGCCGAGCGTCGCGACGCACACGTAGACGCAGCGCCAGGGGGCAGACGCTATCGCCGCTCGCTGCCGCTGCCGGGACATGTGAGATGCCTCGCGACGATAGGCAGGCCGCGGCGCGGGCACAAAGCCGGCTTTCAGCGGCGCCAGGTAAAAATACGGGGCCCAGCCAGCCAGCTTCTGGGAAGTGAGGGTAGTGCTGCCGGCTCGCCGGGGTGCTCTCCGGCAAACTACTCGTACTCGACCTGCTCCCGTGATCACTGAATTATCCCCTCAAGCGTGAGGTCCACAACCGTTCGGCCGCTTAGCTGTCAGTCCGAAGTTTGGTTGGCAACAAATCTGTACTATGTTAGGGTCTTCATTTCCTCATTAATGTGACAAGCTGTCAAAAGTTTGATTAACGACGTTTTGCAGTGGGGAACTCTGTGAGATGTACTGGAAGACTGTCAGTAGTGTTCTGGAATTTACGGACAGCGATGTGGAACCATGCCAACTCCAGTGTCGTGGCCTGCTGGTTCAACTGGCTCTGAGCACTATGGGACGTAGAACTACTTAAACCTAACTAACCTGAGGACATCACACACATCCATGCCCGAGGCAGGATTCGAACCTGCGAACGTAGCAGTTGCGCGGTTCCAGACGGTAGCGCCTAGAGCCGCTCGGCCACTCCGGCCGGCCTGCTGGACTAGGTTTTCTCATTTGAGTTTCCATGGTGTGTACAGCCCAAATGACGTGGTCCCACAGCTTCTCGATTGGATTTAAATCCGGAGAGTACGATGTCCAGGGAAATACGGTCAATTCTTCCTGGTGCTCTTCGAACCATGCAGTATACTGCGGGCTGGGTGAAAAATAGCATTTTGCTGCAGGTAGATGCCTTCTTGCAGAGGGAAAACAAGCTACATGTTGGGTGGAGATGGCCCCCAATGATAGATGAATACTTGCGCTGATTGACAGTACCTTCCAGAATGACAATATCACCCAGGGAATGCCACAAGACATTCCTCAAACTAGACATCTCCCTCCTCTGGCCTGGACCCTTCCGACGATTGTTTCGGGATGATTACTTTCGAGTGTTTTATGCCTTACACCCAACGGCCATCTCTCTGGTGGAACATAAAACGGTATTCATCTGAAAAGGTCGCCTGTCGCCATTCAGTGGACAACTAGTTGCGATATTGGCGTGCTAATTTTAGTCTTCGTCGCAGATTAACATCAGTCAGCATGGGTGCATGAACCAGCCACCTATTGCGGAGTCTCCTACGCTACAATGTTCACTGAACCGTTGAAGAGACACTGTTGGTATCTCCTTGGTCCATTTGGATGATCACCTGATCAACAGTTACACGTCAGTTCGCCCATACACATCTCTACAGTCGTCATTCATTCCTAGTCTGTTGTTTACCGCAGTTGCCTTGTCGCCGGTTGTGGATTGGGCCATATTGCCATGCACGGTATACTTTAACCACGGCGGTATGCAACCAGTTTACAAACTTAGCCGTTTCGGAAATTCTTCGACCCTTGACTCGAATGCTAACGATAATATACTTTTGGACATCAGATAAATAACTCCATTTCTGCTTTACGAAAACGAATGCACTGTTTCTGCACCCCCTCCCCACCTCTCCCCGTACCTTGGCAAGCTTTATATATCCAAGAAAGGCAATAGGAGTAACCCATTGAATTACAGACCCATATCACTGACCTCAGTTTGCAGTAGGATTTTGGAGCAAATACTGCACTCGAACATTATGAATCACCTTGAAGATAATGACTTATTGATACATAACCAACGCGGATTCAGAAAATATCCTTCTTGTGCAAGACAGCTAGCTCTTTATTCCCATGAAGTGATGAGTGCTGTCGACAAGGGATGTCAAATCGATTCCATATTCCTAGATTTCCAGAAGGCTTTTGATATCGTTCCTCACAAGCGACTATTAATGAAATTGCGTGCGTATGGAATATCGTCTCAGTTGTGTGACTGGATTCGTGATTCTCTCTCAGAGAGGTCACAGTTCGTAATGATGGACGGTAAATCATCGAGTAGAACAAAAGTGATATCTGGCGTTCCGCAAGGTAGTGTCGTAGGCCCTCTGCTGTTCCTGATTTACATAAATGATCTAGGTGACAATCTGAGCAGCCTCCTTAGATTGTTTGCAGATCACGCTGTAATTTACCGTTTAATAAAATCATCAGATGATCAATTCCAAGATGATCTAGAGAGAATTTCGGCATGGTGCGAAAAGTGGCAATTGGCACTAAACAAAGAAAAGTGAGTCGTCATCCACATGGGTACTAAAAGAAATCCGATAAATTTTGGATATACGATTAATCTCACAAATCTAAGGGCTGTCAGTTCGACTAAGTACCTAGGTGTTACAATTACTAGCAACTTAAACTGGAATGACCACATAGATAATATTGTGGGGAAGGTTAAACAAAGACTGCGCTTTGTTGGCAGAACACTTAGAAGATGCGACAAACCCACTAAAGAGACAGCCTACATTACACTTGTCCGTCCTCTGCTGGAATACTGCTGCGCCGTGTGGGATCCTTACCAGGAAGGATTGACGGAGGACATCGGAAAGGGGCAAAGAAGGGCAGCTCGTTTCGTGTTATCGCGCAATTGTTTGCACCCACGTAGGTAGGGAGAAATGATGATCATAATAAAATAAGAGAAATCAGAGCTCGAACGGAAAGATTTAGGTGTACTTTTTTCCCACATGCCATTCGAAAGTGGAATGGCAGAGAAGTAGGATGAAAATGGTTCGATGAACCCTCTGCCAGTCACTTAAGTGTGAATTGCAGAATAACCACCTGCTTGTGCTTTCACATGCTCTCTGTGACTGTGTGTTGCACATTGACGTCGAACATAGGCGATGATCATGTTAATGTGACTGGGCCGTGTATTATCCTACCCCTATATTTCCCACGCTGTCTAGGTACTTCTTTCCTTGAACCATTACTTTCATTGCATTAACTACGCTGTTGGGCATTAAACTTCAACATCATGAAGGTGGCATGCAACCAACATCAAATTCTCATTAACTGTATTGCATGCTTGTATATGCAAACGATTAACATTTCATTACAATGGCAGAATGTAGATAGGAGTAATGCCATCTACGTACTGCATATACTGCATACAAGGAAGGGCTACGCAGTAGCTTTGTCACCCAGAATACGCATTTTGTGGTATCGTCCGATGATCATGGCACCTCAACGAAGTCGGCAACGCTCGTCGATACTACAGACATTATCGATGTAGCGCTGCAGTTCGCAACGACGAATGCGAGAGGCTGAATACGACATACGTGTGCATTCGCACAGAGGTTAATACAGAGCTAAGCAAGGGCGCACTAGACCCAGTTCGTGACCTCAGCTGAAGCTCTCAGCTTCATCGAGCAGGGCTAAAAAGTTATACGAAAGTACTTTTATAAATGTTGAATATAGGGATGGTGCTGAAACTGCCGGTTTTCGTTGACAGTGGCTGTTTTCGTCTCTAGTTTTCTCTGACAGTTAAAACGCTCATAGGCAGTCGGCTTCTGAAATAACCGATTTTCGGCTGCTTGTTGCTATTACTTCCAATAATAAATGTAGACCTCAGACAAAGGCTGAAAAATTCTCTTGAAGGTGAAGGAGTAGGAGATCACAATCGATACGGGATTGAAGCTTCTGCAGAAATCCGTCTTCGTCTCGAGCAAAGATTGCGAAGGTGAAGGAGACGTTAGTGGCGACAGCGAGAGGAAAGGTCCCAAATTGAAGCTTCCCCGCATCGTCACTTTTGGATGGTATCAAGCACAAAATTAAGAGTTGTGTTACTATCGCAAGTTTATTTCACGTCATTAAAATTACAGGTATATCATACAAATTTACCTTTTCCTTCAAGGAACATTGTGGATTTTTTGTCCTTATACACTCCTGGAAATTGAAATAAGAACACCGTGAATTCATTGTCCCAGGAAGGGGAACCGTTATTGACACATTCCTGGGGTCAGATACATCACATGATCACACTGACAGAACCACAGGCACATAGACACAGGCAACAGAGCATGCACAATGTCGGCACTAGTACAGTGTATATCCACCTTTCGCAGCAATGCAGGCTGCTATTCTCCCATGGAGACGATCGTAGAGATGCTGGATGTAGTCCTGTGGAACGGCTTGCCATGCCATTTCCACCTGGCGCCTCAGTTGGACCAGCGTTCGTGCTGGACGTGCAGACCGCGTGAGACGACGCTTCATCCAGTCCCAAACATGCTCAATGGGGGACAGATCAGGAGATCTTGCTGGCCAGGGTAGTTGACTTACACCTTCTAGAGCACGTTAGGTGGCACGGGATACATGCGGACGTGCATGTTGCTGTTGGAACAGCAAGTTCCCTTGCCGGTCTAGGAATGGTAGAACGATGGGTTCGATGACGGTTTGGATGTACCGTGCACTATTCAGTGTCCCCTCGACGATCACCAGTGGTGTACGGCCAGTGTAGGAGATCGCTCCCCACACCATGATGCCGGGTGTTGGCCCTGTGTGCCTCAGTCGTATGCAGTCCTGATTGTGGCGCTCACCTGCACGGCGCCAAACACGCATACGACCATCATTGGCACCAAGGCAGAAGCTACTCTCATCGCTGAAGACGACACGTCTCCATTCGTCCCTCCATTCACGCCTGTCGCGACACCACTGGAGGCGGGCTGCACGATGTTGGGGCGTGAGCGGAAGACGGCCTAACGGTGTGCGGGACCGTAGCCCAGCTTCATGGAGACGGTTGCGAATGGTCCTCGCCGATACCCCAGGAGCAACAGTGTCCCTAATTTGCTGGGAAGTGGCGGTGCGGTCCCCTACGGCACTGCGTAGGATCCTACGGTCTTGGCGTGCATCCGTGCGTCGCTGCGGTCCGGTCCCAGGTCGACGGGCACGTGCACCTTCCGCCGACCACTGGCGACAACATCGATGTACTGTGGAGACCTCACGCCCCACGTGTTGAGCAATTCGGCGGTACGTCCACCCGGCCTCCCGCATGCCCACTATACGCCCTCGCTCAAAGTCCGTCAACTGCACATACGGTTCACGTCCACGCTGTCGCGGCATGCTACCAGTGTTAAAGACTGCGATGGAGCTCCGTATGCCACGGCAAACTGGCTGACACTGACGGCGGCGGTGCACAAATGCTGCGCAGCTAGCGCCATTCGACAGCCAACACCGCGGTTCCTGGTGTGTCCGCTGTGCCGTGCGTGTGATCATTGCTTGTACAGCCCTCTCGCAGTGTCCGGAGCAAGTATGGTGGGTCTGACACACCGGTGTCAATGTGTTCTTTTTTCCATTTCCAGGAGTGTATGTTGCCGACGGTTTGTTGTGCCTCCACCCGTTTTTAATCTTTTAATGCGAGTGGATCATTGTACTTCATCGCTACATCACTTCATACAACACTTCCAAACTTGGGACGGTGTCATTTTGCAGTACAATTGATGTCCGAGGACGACAGTGAGAAACTGCTGTATACCGTTTAGACAAGATAGGGAAGTCTTGCACACTGCGCGCTCAAGTATACCATATAATGGGCCAAAGGTACATTATCGTCTCAAAAATGCTGTACCAGCTCCTTTGTCATTTGTCTGTTGTGCGCTTCTAACTGTCGGTGTAGTTTTTAGCACTGCTGCTAAGACAAACTGATACGTCCTTTCTTCAGCCGGTTATTAGTATAAATGAAAAAAACCTGTTATAACCGAGACCAACGAAAAATACTGGTCATTCAGAACTAAAATACCAGTATCTGTATAAATCGGCCGGTTTTTCCCATCCTCAGTTGAATATTGGACTTCTAGACAACAGTTTGTTAATTTGTGAATCAAGTGACGCTTTAATAGTTGTTGACAGTTGTGAATTATCAAGCATTCCCGTGGCAAAGGACTGTATTAAGTTATTGAATCTTTTCATCATTCATATAATAAAGTGAACTGATATTTCAGTGTTGTAGTTCCAACGAACAATCTCACAGAGCAATCAAAGAATCCACATTTATTGCCAGATGAATGTAGTTTCATCTGGTCATAACACATTTGAATAGTGACATCTTGGGTTGTCGGGTGTTCTGCCGGATATCAGCGTCGTACTTGCACGATATTTCGGTCACGTAGCTCGTGACCTTCATCAGGTGCGACCTGAGACTGCTCCTCGAGTGGACAACAGCATTGTGGTACTGCCAGCAGACTAAGGGAACTCCACTGTTATCTTGCAGCGGGTGGATTATGATGAGAAAGTACGCCAACTTCTGGAGGACCCTGCATACAGAATTCTGGAGAGTGACGCCACGGACAAGGTGGCCAAAAAGACTAGTGCTCTCTTGAAGGAAACAGGGATGCCCGATAAGATCATCAGACAACTACGGGAAAAAGCGCCAGTGCCACCTAGACTGTATGGTCTGCCTAAAATACACTAGGAGGGCGTGCTCCTACGTCCTATTGTCAGTGATATTGGGGCACCTACGTACACAACAGCCAAGTACTTGAAAGGTCTCCTGTCTCCCTATGTGGGGAAATGTATTCACCACATCCGCAACTCAGAAGATTTCCTGCAACGCCTCAAGCAACTGCACATCACAGATTCGGACATCATGGTTAGTTTTGATGTGGTATCGCTGTTCACCAGGGTCCCACTGAAGGACTCACTAGAACTGATTGCAGAGAAATTTGACGGTGCTCTGTTGGACCTGTTCAGTCATACACTGACATCCACGTATTTCCTGTACAGAAACCAATATTACGAGCAAACTGAAGGTGTAGCTATGGGCAGCCCACTGTCCCCTGTGGTTGCCAACATATTTATGGAGAGTTTTGAGGAGAGGGCATTGGAGACAGCCACATTTAAACCCACATGCTTCTTTAGGTATGTGGATGACACCTTCGTGATCTGGCCACATGGGATGGACAGGCTCAATGAGTTTCTTGAACATCTTAACTCATGCCACCCTAATATCAAGTTCACCATGGAACTGGAGAAGAATGGCCAGCTGCCATTTCTGGATGTACTAGTCCAGAGGAAAGCAGATGGATCAATTGGCCACAGTGTGTACCGAAAACCAACACCCACTGATTTATATCTGCAGGCCAGCAGCTGTCACCACCCTGCACAGAAAAATGGGGTTCTGAAGACTTTGGTCCACAGAGCATGTGCCCTGTCAGACCAATAGAATCTACCGATAGAGATAGAACGTCTCAAAACAGTTTTCTCCAAGAATGGATACACGGACAGGCAAATTGAGAGGGCGCTCCAACCAGCCACTATACCACAGGCTCCTGAAGAAGACCAAGATGAAGCAAAGAAGGTGGCATATCTACCGTATGCTGGCTATATTTCTGCCAGAATCAGTAGGATCCTCCGTAAACACAATATCAAGTGTGTATTCTGTCCATCCAACAAGAGGGGGACTGCTGGGGAGTGTCAAAGACGACCTGGGGTTACGAAAACCAGAGATTTACAATATACCTTGTCAATGTGACATGTCCTACATTGGCCAGACGACAAGAACTGTGGAGATCAGGTGCAAAGAACATCAGAGGCACACTAGATTAAGACAGGTGACTAAGTCAGCCATTGCTGAACACTGTCTAGAACTAGATTATGCCATGAAGTATGAGGATACCAAGATCCTAGCACAAACACCCAGATTTTGGGACAGTGTTATAAGAGAATCGATAGAAATTAAAATGGCTGACGATCTTATGAACCGTGACACAGGGTACCAGCTAAGCAGAGCCTGGGATCCGGCTCTGAAATTGTTAAAGGAGCAACGGGGGCAGCTGCAACACTACTCAAACAGAAGAACCAGAGACATGCAGATGGAAAACGAGCCCCTGACGGACTGCCAAGCGCACCAGACCGAAGATGGAACACCCAGAAGTGGAACTGGTGGGCGCGGACCGCAGAGGAAACATCCAGAGCCGCAGCGGACGTAAAACGGAGTGGGAACGCTCCAACAGGTCGTGGTGAGCGGGCGCGGACCGCAGGGGGAACGCTTGGTACCCCAGACCGTAGATGAAAACCCCAGGAGCGGGTTTGGTGGGCGCGGACCGCAGAGGGAACACCTAGAACCGCAGCGGACGGAAAACGGAGCAGCAACGCTCCAGCAGGTCGCAGGGAATGGGCGCAGACCACAGAGGAAGCGCCTGCAGCCGAGGGGGAAGGCCATAGGCATAAATACTGGACCAGGTCCACTCGAGGAGCAGTCTCAGGTCGCACCCGATGAAGGTCACGAGCTACGTGACCGAAATATCGTGCAAGTACGACGCTGATATCCGGCAGAACACCCGACAACCCAAGATGTCATTAGATCGCCGGGAAAGCCTGAAGAGTTACATTTGAATAGTGTCTATTTATGAGAAGATCGTGTTATGCCTCGTGTAACGAGGAGCAATGTCTATTGCCGTGTGCTGGAAACCAATAGCGGCAGAACTGCAGCCTATATAAACTGCAGTTATTGTTCTCCGACATTGTTGTTCGCACTGGTTACGATCCCATGACTGCCATGCGAATACTGAGTTTGTGGGTTCAGAAGTGCCTTAATCAACGCCACGCAAGATATCAGAAGCCCCACGCGACTAGCGCACAAGAAGACAGACATTTTTGTTCTCTCGGCTGTGAAAGATTGTATAGCCACGTCACATCCCTTGAGTCAGTAATTGGACTTCTTTGTGGGAAGACGTCCACACAGAGAGTGTGATGACGGTTGGAGAACCAAGGACTCATTTTTAACTTGGTGTGGCAGAGAGAGGTGCTTCCAACAACATTGGACACAGACGTGACATCAAGTCATCTTCTCAGACGAAAATGGTTCAAATGGCTCTGAACACCATGGGACTTAACATCTGAGGTCATCAGTCCCCTAGAACTGAGAACTACTTAAACCTAACTAGCCTAAGGACATCACACATATCCATGCCTGAGGCAGGATTCAAACCTGCGACCGCAGCGATCGCGCGATTCCAGACTGAAGCGCGTAGAACCGCTCGGTCACAGCGGCCGGCGTCTTCTCAGACGAGTTGTGGTTGGCATACAGTATTGTGATGGGAGTATCCAAGTATGGAGGCTCCAGGAGAATAAATGTGACCTGTTAGCACTGATCATCGTGACATGGGCCCTCCACCTGGCATTGTGTATGGGGCGCGATTGGTGGTGACAGTTAGCAATACATTTATGATGTGTTTGGGATTCAGAGCAGTGGCTGTTGTTGCGTATTGTAGTAACCAATGATACTTCAGAGGCAGGTCGAGCAGAAGCTGCAGAGGCAGGTCGAGCAGAAGCTGCAACACACAGGTTATTAGTGATTTATAAAAGCTTGAGCACAGTAAACACAATTTACTTTGTACACAATTACTCTCCATACAGATGACGACTTGTATTGACACTGTCGCTGATACTTTGTTCATTGCAGAATGATAGTTTTCCATCATAGTACAATTATGTTTAACTGGGTGTAAGTTCAGAATAATTTGTTCTAATAGCACTCAGCCGGATCTGTGGTAAGACGATACTGTCGTCATTAGCAATGACTGCAAGTGGTCTCTGATTCCATGGGGACTGGGCTTTACACGGGGACTGGGGAGAGGAGAGAGCGGTACTGCGCTCGGACGTAAATAACTTTCCAGTTGCGGCGGTGTAAGGAATCACTTGGGAGGTGCCTACTCCGACGTCTCCGATTCGCTGCTGCGTGTGGCAGCGAATCTCTTTACTTATGGTGCTGTCGTTAGGTATCAAAAATGGTTCAAATGGCTCTGAGCACTATGGGACTTAACATCTATGGTCATCAGTCCCCTAGAATTTAGAACTACTTAAACCTAACTAACCTAAGGACAGCACACAACACCCAGTCATCACGAGGCAGAGAAAATCCCTGACCCCGCCGGGAATCGAACCCGGGCGCGGGAAGCGAGAACGCTACCGAACGACCACGAGCTGCGGACCGTTAGGTCTTATCGACATTATGTCTCAACAATGTAACGCAATAATGAATGTTGCACATACTGTCCTGATCTACCTAGACACGCAGTTTGTTCGATTGTTGCCCTAGCCAGCTAGCTCTTCAGATCACGCAATGAAAGCATTTGGACATGAGTTGGCGAGAGATTGGACAGCTACCTCTGGCCAGTCACTACACTGGAATAGAGTTGAAACAGCAACAAATGCCTCTGCATCCCCAAATCATTTACAAATTTAGCCAAGTATTCTTCCTAATATATTGGATACGCACGATAAGTGCAGCTTTGTTATTTGTTATAACCACCGAGTTGTTGGCGTCGCTGCGTTCGTTGCAGTAGGACCCAGGTTCGATTCCCGGCACCTGCACAGATTTTACTGAAGTGGGGAGGTTTGGAAAGGGGTCCATTCAGGTTCTTGAAGTCAAATGAGGAGCTGCTTGAGCAAAGAAACACAGGCATCATCAAGATCCATCTGCCGGAAAAAAACTAGTGGAGGAACTGGCGACATGCTGATCACACGTCATACGATCATAAGCGCCCCTCGCACTACCTACTAGGCAGCAGTCAGCCAGTTGGTACAGGCATAACGCCAAATCAGTGAGTGGTGCGTACCTTAGTTTACACCATCCTTCCTGACGTTGCGATTTCAGTGGTTATCTGTGTAGAAAAACATTGTGTCGACTGACATGGGCAATTAAAGGATCTTTCCTATTCCATACAGTTATTAGTAGATACATTTTTGCGGGTACTCTTCTTTAATGAACTTTGATGACCGCGACATCTCTGCCATTCTCGTCCAGCAGCACATTTCGGATGTCTCCAGACATCTCCTATTTCGTGGCGCGACTTGTCGCGTGCAGCCGGCCGGTGTGGCCGAGCGGTTCTAGGCGCTACAGTCTGGAACCGCGCGACCGCTGCGGTCGCAGGTTAGAATCCTGCCTCGGGCATGGATATTTGTGATGTCCTTAGGTTAGTTAGGTTTACGTAATTCTAAGTTCTAGGGGACTGATGACCTCAGATGTTAAGTCCCATAGTGCTCAGAGCCATTTGAACCATTTTTTTTGTCGCGTGCACCTTATTGTGTTACCCGTAGTTCTCGTGAGAACGGCAAATGATGTATATAATGAATTATAGGTAAAAAACATGTGAAGCAGAGATTACCACAAGTGATGGGAAACGTTTATTTGGGTACCCATAGTTTCAATCTGATATAAACATTAAGAAATACTAATTAATTACGTGTAATTAATTTCAGAATCCGACATAATACCACAGCCATCCCCCTAGTCGATTTCAAGGCGATAATTTGCATTTTGAATTCATGTAATGCCTGCTCTTGATTGTGCTTTTTCAATGTACGCAACACATGAGCACTCAGACCAGATATTCTATATTTAGTTGCTATTTTCATTTTATTAACGTCAGATGGACACCTATGAGATTAGTTTGCATAACGATAATATCCACTACCTTCTCATCAACAAGCAATTTCAGGTATGTGAGTATCTTCGTTGAAACTCGATATAAATTCTTCTGCGGAAAATTATGACCATTTTGTGCAAATGAAGTACACCTCTATGTCATCATCATCATTTAAGACTGATTATGCCTTTCAGCGTTCAGTCTGGAGCATAGACCTCCTTATACAGTTCCTCCATGATGCCCTATTCAGCGCTAACATTGGTGCCTCTTCTGATGTTAAACCTATTACTTCAAAATCATTCTTAACCGAATCCAGGTACCTTCTCCTTGGTCTACCCCGACTCCTCCTACCCTCTACTGCTGAATCCATGAGTCTCTTGGGTAACCTTGCTTCTTCCCATACGTGTAACATGACCCCACCATCTAAGCCTGTTCGTCCTGACTGCTACATCTATAGAGTTCATTCCCAGTTTTTCTTTGATTTCCTCATTGTGAACACCCTCCTGCCATTGTTCCCATCTACTAGTACCTGCAATCATCCTAGCTACTTTCATATCTGTAACCTCAACCTTGTTGATAAGGTAACCTGAATCCACCCAGCTTTCGCTCCCATACAACAAAGTTGGTCGAAAGATTGAACGCTGCACAGATAACTTAGTCTTGGTACTGACTTCCTTCTTTCAGAAGAGAGTAGATCGTAGCTGAGCGCTCACTGCATTAGCTTTGCTACACCTCGCTTCCAGTTCTTTCACTATGTTGCCATCCTGTGAGAATATGCATCCTAAGTACTTGAAACCGTCCACCTGTTCTAACTTTGTTCCTCCTATTTGGCACTCAATCCGTTTATATTTCTTTCCCACTGACATTACTTTCGTTTTGGAGATGCTAATCTTCATACCATAGTCCTTACATTTCTGATCTAGCTCTGAAATATTACTTTGCAAACTTTCAATCGAATCTGCCATCACAACTAAGTCATCCGCATATGCAAGACTGCTTATTTTGTGTTCACATATCTTAATCTCACTTTAAATATGATGCTGGCAACAATCAGAGCAAACAATCAGACACCTCTATGTGTCTTAATTTTTTCTAACAAATAAATAATTCCTTTATTTTCGCTCTCTGTCAGAGGGACAAAACTTAGTAGTTATTCAGTCAGTCTTTCGAATGGCGCAAACGGGGCTGCCGACAGTTCGGTGCTCACCACGAGCAGTGCCACTCGACAGGACGCAGTCCATATTACGGAGCATGTACGCTTGGGATTAGCGCAGGAATGGTGACCAGGAACTGAACTCCGTCTGGCGAACAAATGCTGAGGTGAATATTTTTCCCTCTGTTGTGATGGAAACGGACTCTTTTTCTGGAGCGAGAGTCATAGCATTAGCTACACTAAGTGATCAAATGTATCCGGACACCAGGATGAAAAGACTTACAAGTTCATGGCGCCCTCGGGCATGGGTGTGTGTGATGTCCGTAGGTTAGTTACGTTTAAGTAGTTCTAAGTTCTAGGGGACTGATGACCTCAGATGTAAAGTCCCATAGTGTTCAAAGCCATTTAAACATTAATTACATTCGATTTACAATTATAAATAATGCGTCAAATGAAAGAGCAACTGAGAGAATTTCATTTGTAAACCTGTGTCAAAACGCAAGGAGTGACTGAAGAACGTCTTGAATGAATATGAGTCTTTCACGGGCAGCCCCAACAAATCAGTTCGGGAAGCTAGTCGTGAATAAGCAATTCCAGTAACGTCTGTGTGGACACCACTTACAACTACTTCCTTATCGCTTGCGGTTGTTACAAGCTCTAAAGCCTACAGACTACGATTTATCTGCCAAGGTTGCAAACGAAATGTTACTGTATGACGACGAAGATTTTCTGGACTGTCGCCGTCTTGAGTGATGAATCGACAATTCACCTAAGTGGAAATGTGAACACACATAACATGCGCGTCTAGAGATCTGTAGATTTCTACGAGATCGTACAGTTGCAACGAGACTCCCGAAAGCTGATGGTTTTTTGTGCCACGTCCCTGCGGAAAGTTTATAGACGTTTCTATTCCGGCGAAGCAACCGTAACTGGTGTTTCTTTATTTTGAAGCGTTAGAACTGCAGCTCTTACCTCAGATGTAAGATGCCAAACCACAGAACTTTATTTGGCAGCGAGACGGTGCGTCGCCTCATTGGCATAACTCAGTATGCGACTGGTAAAACGACGCCGTAGCCGACTGTTGGATTGGCCACAAGGGGCCGGATGACAGAGCTGGTCTTGTAAGACCTCCACGTTCATACACGATCTGGCGCCATGCTATTTTTAGCTTTGAGGGCTCATAAGGATCATGTGTATGTGTCTCCACTACCAGCTGTTCTGCTCGACATTAGAAACAGCACTGTTGTGATAATTACTCCGGGCACACTGGTCAAAATTTAGGTAGTGGTAAACGCCTATCGAATCTGTGTGTAACGAATAGTGTTCACACTGAATACTTGTAAGAAAAACTGATTTGCTCTTTCGATATACAGGGTGCGTCAAAAAAATGTATACACACTTTGAACTGTCATAGACAATTTATTTCCCGTTCTACAAGGTTAAATATCTGTGAGAAAGTAATGTTATGTTTCTTCAACAGGTGGCAGCAGTGGCAAGGAAGTAAGTGCAACATGGCGGACGTGCGTTTGAGCTTTTAAGCGCGGAAGCAGACAATTAAGTAGTACTGGAAGTTTGAGAATGTAGCTGCGGTTCGAAGACAATGGAGAAGTGAGTATGGTACAGAACCACCTTCAAGGTTAACAATTACACGTCTACGAGACAAATTCGAAATTCTTGGAACAGTGTGTGATGTGCATAAAGGTCGATCAGGGCGACCTCGTACAGCTACAAGTGATGGTTCCACAACTGCGGTCTTGGAACTGTTTCAGCGTTCGCCTCAAAAATCTTCAAGGCAAGCGGCACGTGAGAGTAATGTTAAGTGCTAGTAGTGTGCTACGCTTGCTGCAGAAAGGCAAGTTTCGTGTGTACATTCCAAGGCTGGTGCAACAGCTAAGTGATGACGATCCTGATCGAAGGTTAGAATTTTGTGAATGGGTTCAGGAGAAATGGTGAGACGTGAACCGGGATTTATGGGTAGCATAATTTGGTAGCATAATTCAAACTCAATGGAACTGTCAATAGGCACAATTGTGTGTACTGGGCTGAAGATAATCCTCACATTACAGTTGAATAGGCTGTGAATTTGCCTGGTGTAAATGTGTGGTGTGGTTTGTCTGCAAGGGGTCTCATTGGGCCTTTCCGCTTTGAAGGTACTGTTACTGGAGAAACGTACCTAACAGTGCTTGTTGACTCCATATTCCCTGCCATTCGTGCATTATACGGTAATGATGAGTTTTATTTCCAATAAGATGGCTCCCCGCCGCACTATCATAGGGACGTACGAGCATACCTGGATCACAATGTATCAGGCCAGCGGATAGGACGCAGGGGATGCGACTTAACTTCTGAGGTCATCAGTCGCCTAGAACTTAGAACTATTTAAACCTAACTAACTTAAGGACATCACACACATCCATGCCCGAGGCAGGATTCGAACCTGCGACCGTAGCGGTCGCTCGGCTCCAGACTGTAGCGCCTAGAACCGCCACTCCGGCTGGCTAGGACGCAGGGGACCAATAGAGTTTCCTGCACAATCTCCAGACCTCACGGCGCTGGATTTCTTCTTATGGGGCACAGTAAAAGATGAGGTGTACAAACATAAACCACGTAACCTGGACACACTTTGGAATGAAATTCAGGCGGTTTGCGCAGAAATCTCATTGGACACTTTGGTACAATGTACGGAATCAGTGGTGACTCGTACTCAGAAATGTATTGATGCTGAAGGCCACCAGTTTGAACATTAATCACATTTGCAAAGTACATTTATTTTTCCTATTGGACTTTAAGCTTTCCATTTCCAGAAATTTAACATTGTAGAACGGGAAATAAATTTTCTATGACGCTTCAAAGTGTGTATACATTTTTGACGCACCCTGTATTAATTATAATTGTAAGTTAAATGTAATGAATCCTACAAACCCTTTAGACCTGTATATTCATTTTGAAACACCCTGTATAATTATGACAGATGTTTACAGAAAAAAATCTCTAAATAGTGACCAGTCCGAACCAACGTGGAGAATATGCGACGAGGGCTTGATGTTCACTCCCATTACAGTACGTCAAAATGTGGAGTGACAGAACTATACAGTACATTAAAAAATGGAAGACCTGCTATGTTAAACTGCGCGTGAGAAGAGGGAGGCATTTTTCGTCTCCTCGGCAGTACGAAACTGCACGTCTGCGAACAGCACTTGGCACTTGTCGAGACGGGAAGCACACCGACCCGCAGACGAGCCGCAGGTACGGTCACGGGACATAAAGAACTGTCCGGGCCCGGGCCCTCACAATGAGCTCGCGTGCCGCCGGCTTCTAAACAGCGCTGCTTTACGGCGCCGTAAACCCACCGGCGCAAATGAATCACGGCCGCTACAAATACTCCACCCAATGCTGCGCTGAGCGGCCACTGCAGCGAGACACGCGTGAAACTAATCGAAAGTGAAAGCTGCACAAGGTTTAGTTCATCCGCAGAACACAGTTCCAGGAAAGCGTGGTACATTAATCAATAACGGATGCACACTTATTCGCTCTTTATGCACAAAACTTGCGAGCGATGCGATTTAGCCTCTAGTATCGTATAAGACACATCTTTTCAGATTATGTTCAGCAGCAAAATGCGCTGTATTTCTCAAAAAAAAGTCGTCTGCATCACATTGGACACACTCACGAGAGAAACACCGTCAGCTGTTTATAATTTTTAGAACTACTGATAAGTTGCTGGAGCAACAAGTTACAACGCTTTCCGACCATCTCAGAATTGCTACACGAGAGCTTATTTTTTTATTTACCTTTATTTCCTTATGTAATTATGATAACGTGTTATTATAAATAACTCAATCAAACTGTGTCAAAGAAAATGAAGTGGAAGTTGTTAAAATTTGTCTTAGACACATCAGATTTGACTGAGTCTGTCTGGAAAGAAAATCTGTGAACCTACATTAGCTGATCGAAAGTATCCGGACATCCCGGTGTAAAGCGGAACTGACCACTAAACGATACGAGATGCGGGCCCGCTAGTATAAAAGGAGGCGGGGAGTATTGTGTTGTGAGTAGAGAAGCAGCTAAAGAAGAATGGGTCGGCTAGGCGAGCTTTCTGACTTGGAAAGTGGACTAGTCATTGAATATTACCGGAGTAACAGATCCACTAGGGACACTTCTAAAAGTGCCCAAGTCGACTGTTCGTGATGGGATTTCGCAGTGGAAACGTGAAGGAACAGCCACAGTTAAACCGGGACCAGGCGGGCCTTATACAATGGCATCATTTAGCATTGCGGAGGTTGGCTGTAAGAAATCGCATGTAATCAGTGGAAGTGCTACCGCCAGTCCTGCTAGCACAATGACTGTGCGTGGGGAATTAACCCTCTGACGGTTTAAATTTATTTTGCATATATTTGAAAAATAAAAGGTAAAAAACTGACTATCTTCTTCTGTGATAAATAACACACTTTCGCTATCAAAAGATCTGATCTGACCGATATCGAATATCGGTGAAGTGTGTCAATTTGTCCCACGAACATAACTGGAGCCAAGTTTTCGTGTAAACCTAGGATTTTCAGAGTTAAATTTTTTATTTTAGAATGATTTTACCAGGATGGAAATCATGGAGAAAAGTATAACAGATCAGTACCAAATACATTTATTCTCCTGGCAATGAAAAACATGAAATATCGCACACAAATTTTCAACACAACATTTGAAAATGGCTTTGACATACCACACACCAAATTTTTATACATTCTGTAATGTTTTCTGGAGCATGTACGTCCAACTGCGTACAAATTATGTACAAACAATTAGAATTACTAAGGTGTATAGTAATGTTTCGAAACAATGTCTGTGATGTGTAAGAAAACACAATTACTTAGCCGCGCGGAGTGGCCGCACGGTTCGGGGCGCTATGTCACAGATTGCCGGGCGGTTCGAGGCGCTATGTCACGGATTGCGCGGCCACTCCCGCAGGAGGTTCGAGTCCTCCCTCGGGCATGGATGTGTGTGTCGATCTTAGCATAAGTTAGTTTAAGCTAGCTTAAGTAGTGTGTAAGTCCAGGGACCGATGACCTCAGCTGCTCGGATCCTTAGGAATTCACACACATTATCACAACTAGCTACTTGAGACGTTCTTCGAGAAGATGGTTATTTGTTCCGATTTTCGTGGAACTTGCGCACTGTACAACGTCTAAACACAAGCCGCCCCACTTAATCGCTCACAGACTTCTATATATAACCCTATGGGTGGTAGTATTTTCCTCGAAGTTGTGAAAGCATCTCGCTACATGCTAGTACTAGATATATGAGATATAGATGTCCCAACTCTCAAAAGTGCGTATTACCTAGTGGGACATATGTATCAATTCAGTTCAGTTTACTGCTACCAATTTTAGACCTGTTATCGGGAAACTCTAAACAGGTCGTACATATTCGTTGATCATGGTTACACTCGTACAACATTTTATATTAGGTATGTAGTAGTAAACCATGTTAAAAGATATGTATTCCATCAACCACGAAAGGGTTAGAACAATAAAATTCCTGAAACGGACTGGTCTGGCCGGAGCCCCTAATTTTAGGATAAGTTAGAAGCCGACTTCGCTCCAGATCCAGGCGTCCAACATCGTCACTTGCTCTGGTTGCAGCCCTTGAGGAAGAATGGCTGCCATTCTTCCAGACAGCCAGACCCCTCATTGAGAGTGTCTCCAGCAGAGTTCATGGTGCTATAGAGACGAAGGATGGACAAACTCCATATTAATGATAACCAACAACCGTCCGGATACCTTTGATAAGATAGTGTATTTGGAAGAACGTCACAAAATTAGCGTCAGACATTATTAAAATACGCTGAGGTGAAGAAAATCATGAGATACCTCCTAATATCGTATCGCACCTTCTTTTTCCCGCCATAGTGCAGGAACTCGACGTGGCATGGACTCTACAAGTCGTTGGAAGTCTCCTGCAGAAATGTGGAGCCATGCTGCCTCTACAGCCGTCCACAATTGCGCAAGTTGTTTCCGGTGCAGGATTTTGTGCACGAACTGACCTCTCGAATGTGTCTCACAAATGTTCGATGGGATTCATGTCTGGCCATTCCCCTGAAGTGTCCAGAATGTTCTTCAAACCAATAGCGACCAACTGTGGCCCAGAGGCATAGCGCAATGTCATCCATAAAAATAAACTCCATGAACATCTACATCTACATCTACATTTATACTCCGCAAGCCACCCAACGGTGTGTGGCGGAGGGCACTTTACGTGCCACTGTCATTACCTCCCTTTCCTGTTCCAGTCGCGTATGGTTCGCGGGAAGAACGACTGTCTGAAAGCCTCTGTGCGCGCTCTAATCTCTCTAATTTTACATTCGTGATCTCCTCGGGAGGTATAAGTAGGGGGAAGCAATATATTCGATATCTCATCCAGAAACGCACCCTCTCGAAACCTGGCGAGCAAGCTACACCGCGATGCAGAGCGCCTCTCTTGCAGAGTCTGCCACTTGAGTTTGTTAAATATCTCCGTAACGCTATCACGGTTACCAAATAACCCTGTGACGAAACGCGCCGCTCTTCTTTGGATCTTCTCTATCTCCTCCGTCAACCCGACCTGGTACGGATCCAACACTGATGAGCAATACTCAAGTATAGGTCGAACGAGTGTTTTGTAAGCCACCTCCTTTGTTGATGGACTACATTTTCTAAGGACTCTCCCAATGAATCTCAACCTGGTACCCGCCTTACCAACAATTAATTTTATATGATCATTCCACTTCAAATCGTTCCGCACGCATACTCCCAGATATTTTACAGAAGTAACTGCTACCAGTGTTTGTTCCGCTATCATATAATCATACAATAAAGGATCCTTCTTTCTATGTATTCGCAATACATTACATCTGCAGATGGCCTACAGGTAGCTGCTGACCGTAACGTTTTACAATCTATGCACCAAAGGACGCAGTCAGTTCCATGTAAACACAGCCCATTCCATTATGGAGCCACCACTAGCTTGCAGAGTGCCTCATTGACACCTTGGGTCAATGGCTTCGTGCGGTCTGCGTGACTCTCGAACCCTAACATCAGCTCTTACCAAGTGAAATCGGGACTGATCTGCCCAGGTCACGGTTTCCAGTCATGTACGGTCCAACCGATATGGTCACGAGCCCAGCAGAGTCACTGCAGGTGATGTCGTGCTGTTAGCAAAGGCACTCGCGTCGGTCGTCTGCTGCCATGGCCCTTTAACGCCAAATTTCGCGGCATTGTCCTAACGGATATTTCCGTTGTACGTCCAATATTGATTCCCACTGTTATCTGACGCAGTATTGTTTCTCTGTTGGCAGTGACAACTCTGCGAAACCGCCGCTGCTCTCGGTCGTTGGCCGTTGGCCACTGCGTTGAACTTGGTGAGAGGTAATGCCTGAAGTTTGGTATTCTCGGCACGGTCTTGACACTATGTACGAGGGTAATCCCAAAAGTAAGGCCTAATACTTTTTATAAGTACATAGACCTGTTTATTTCTTCAATAGTTTACATCAGATCATAGCTTGAAAATTTAGCATTTTTCGACAAAATCGACATTTCTGTCGATGCATTTTTGTAGACGTTGTGCCAATTTTTGTATGCCCATGTCGTACCAGCTCGCCGGCATGCTGTTCAGAAAGCTATGAACCTCTTGTTTCACCTCATCGTCAGAGCTTAATCGCTGAGACCACTATTAACGCTGACATGTACTGTGAGACTCTCAAAAAACTCAAACGGGCAATTCAGAACCGGAGAAGAGGAATGTTGAGCAAGGGCGTACACATTTTCCATGACAAGGTTGCCCACACATCGCTCGGCAAAACTGTTGCCCTCCTGCAACAGTTTCAGTGGTACATAATCACTCACCCACACCATAATCCTGACTTGGCGCCCAGTGACTATCACCTGTTCCCTAAGTTAAAAGCACATTTGGCCGGAAAGCGATTCAGCTCCGACAACGAGGTGAAAGAAGAGGTTCATATCTTTCTGAACAGCGGGGCGGCGAGCTGGTATGACATGGGCATTAGAAACTGCCACAGCGTCTACAAAAATGCATCGACAGAAATGGTGATTATGTCGGAAAATAGCTAAATGTTCAAGCTGTAAACTGATGTAAACCATTGTAGAAATAAACAGGTCAATGTACTTATAAGAAAATAGGAGACCTTACTTTTGGGATTACCCTCGTATCTCAGAATACTGAATTCTCCAACGATGGAAGTGGAATTCCCATGCGTGTAGCCCCAACTACCCTTCAGCGTTGAGACTCTGTTAATACCCGCTGTGCGGCCGTAATCATATCGGAAACCATTTCACACGAATCACCTGAGTACAAATGACAGTTTCGCCAATGCAGTGTCCTTTTATAGCCGGAGTACGCTATACTACCGCCATCTGTATATGTGCATATCGCTATCACATGGGTTTTGTCGCCTCACTGTAGAGTAGGCAGTAGAGGGATCTTTATTTGACAGAGCTTAACGAGTAGCACAGGCGCTGTAGGACTGCATTACACGATCCTTTCAGCGTTCAGTGTCACTCTGCCATTCTGATTAGTAGCATGCGTGCCCCGTCCGTTTCCGGAGTGAATACTTAGCGCGGCCGCTTAGCACCGGCTCCGGTAATGAGGCCGGGAGAGGCAGGATCGGTGGTTAATGGCGGCGGACAGCGCGGCCGGATGGGCAGGGCGGGTGATAATCAGCAGGAATGTGGCACCTCACCTCAGCTGGCAGTGAGTACGCGGCCGCACCCGCCGCCGACCGCCGGCCGAGGGCCTGGCCCATCCACATGAAGCGGCGTGACGGACGCAATGCGACGCCGTCCGCTAACCGCCGCGGCGCCAGGTACAGCGTAGACGAGCCCACGCCCCATCGCCTTGTCCATTGGGACAGCTTTCGAGTCGGAGTCCTGTCTCACGTGGACGAGGGTGGAGAAAAGAAACAGACGGGATCACCGCACTCTTCGCCAATATTAAGAGAATTCGCAGAAATACCGGGTGGTTACGATTAAATTACTGGTAGAAGCCGACCTCGGGGAAGATCAGTGTGGATTCCGTTGAAATGTTGGAACACGTGAGGCAATACTGACTTTACGACTTATCTTACAAGGGAACCTCAGCATCGCACCCCCTTCAGATTTAGTTATAAGTTGGCACAGTGGATAGGCCTTGAAAAACTGAACACAGATCAATCGAGAAAACAAGAAGAAGTTGTGTGGAACTATGAAAAAAATAAGCAAAATATACAAACTAAGTAGTTCATGTGCAACATAAGCAACATCGAGGATAGTGTAGGCTTAGGAGCGCCGTGGTCCCGTGGTTAGCGTGAGCAGGTGCGGGACGAAACATCCTTGGTTCAAATCTTCCCACGAGTGAGAAGTTTAATTTTTTATATAATCAACTTCGCTCTCCAAAATTCCAGGACATGTTCAGATTTGCTTGGACATATGCAGGATTGGACGGTCTACGCACGGAAAAATTTGAAATTGTTAAAAACATATGTTTTGACAGAGCACAGGGAAAACTGTGCGACTGTGAAACTGTTGCATTCATGTGTTGCAGTTTATGTGACAAACTCTTATGTTTTCATCACATTTTTGGGAGTGATTATCACATTCACAAGAAAACCTAAATCGGGCAAGGTAGAAGAATCTTTTTATCCATTCGCCAAGTGTACAAGTTAGGTGGGTCGGCAACATATTCCTGTCATGTCACGCACATGCCGTCACCAGTGTCGTATAGAATGTATCAGACGTGTTTTCCTGTGGAGGAATCGGTTGACCTATGACCTTGCGATCAAATGTTTTAGGTTCCCATTGGAGAGGCACGTCCTTTCGTCTACTAATAGTACGGTTTTGCGGTGCGGTCGCAAAACACAGACACTTAACTTATTGCAGTGAACAGGGACGTCAATGGACGAACGGACAGATCATAACTTTGCGAAAATAAAGAAAATAAACTTTTCACTCGAGGGAAGACTTGAAGCAATGTCTTCTCGTTCCGCAGCTGCTCACGCTAACCACGGGACCAGGGCGCTCCTGAGCTGACACTCTCCTTGATGTTGCCTATCTTCGCATGGACTACTCTGTTTGTAATATTTTCTTATTTTTTTCATAGTTCCACACAACTTCTTCCTGTTTTCTCGGTTGGTCTGTGTTCAGTTCTTCAAGGCCTATCTACTGTGCCAACATATAACTAAATCTGAGATTAAGGATAGGCAAACCTACGTTCCTAGCATTTGTAGACTTGGAGAAAGCTTTTGACAATGTTGACTGGAATACTCTCTTCCAAATTCTAAAGGTGGCAGGGGTAAAATACAGGGAGCGAAAGGCTATTTACGATTTGTACAGAAACCAGATGGTAGTTATAAGAGGTGAGGGGCATGAAAGGGAAGCAGTGGTTGGGAAGGGAGTGAGACAGGGTTGTAGCCTCTCCCCGATGTTATTCAATCTGCATATTGAGCAAGCAGTAAAGGAAACAAAAGAAAAGTTCGGAGTAGGTATTAAAATCCATGGAGAAGAAATAAAAACTTTGAGGTTCACCGATGACATTGTAATTCTGTCAGAGACAACAAAGGACTTGGAAGAGCAGTTGAACGGAATGGACAGTGTCTTGAAAGGAGGATATAAGATGAACATCAACAAAAGCAAAACGAGCATAATGGAATGTAGTCGAATTAAGTCGGGTGATGCTGAGGGAATTAGATTAGGAAATGAGACACTGAAAGTAGTAAATGAGTTTTGCTATTTGGGGAGCAAAATAACTGATGATGGTCGAAGTACAGAGGATATAGAATGTAGACTGGAAATGGCAAGGAAAGAGTTTCTGAAGAAGAGAAATTTGTTAACATCGAGTATAGATTTAAGTGGTAGGAGGTCGTTTCTGAAAGTATTTGTATGGAGTGTAGCCATGTACGGAAGTCAAACGTGGACGATAAATAATTTGGACAAGAAGAGAATAGAAGCTTTCGAAATGTGGTGCTACAGAAGAATGCTGAAGATTAGACGGGTAAATCACATAATCAATGAGGAAGTATTGAATAGAATTGGGGAGAAGAGGAGTTTGTGGCACAACTTGACAAGGAGAAGGGACCGGTTGGTAGGACATGTTCTGAGGCATCAGGGGATCACAAATTTAGCATTGGAGGGCAGCGTGGAGGGTAAAAATCGTGGAGGGAGACCAAGAGATAAATACACTAAGCAGATTCAGAAGGATGTCGGTTGCAGTAAGCACTGGGAGATGAAGAAGCTTGCACAGGATAGAGTAGCATGGAGAGCTGCATCAAATCAGTCTCAGGACTGAAGACCACAACAACAAAGATTAAATTGCAGCTACCTAGAGAGACCCAGTGCGGGCTGTAATTATCGTATGGCAGCGAAACTAGAAAGATATATTAATGCGTTAATGCGGAACCGATGAAAGATAGAAAAAAATTAGTTCCAATTTTGGCCACCAGGTGCAAATCTGGCGCTGTAAATGCAAGAAAGGCGTTTAGAAATGTTTCTATGTGTAATGGATTAAGAGCGGGACGAGGGCAAAAATTGGCAAACAAATGAGAAAGGCATAATGTTGATTTTATTATTAACTGCCACTTAACAATTTGTCCAATATGGGCACCGAAGAAGTCGACGAGACGCTGTCCCATGCGTCTGGCTCCAATTACCATTCCTCATTCAAAGTCTGGTAATTCCCGTCGTGCGTCATAATAACGTCGGAAATCTTTTCACATGAACCTCCTGCGTACAAATGACGGCCCTGGCAATGCACTGCTCTTTTATACCTTATGTACGCGATACTACCGCCATCTGTATATGTGCATCTCTTTTGTCACCTCAGAGTATCTCTTTTTTTGTACATGGCAGTAGCATCACACACTCCGAACTGTATGGTACCACGGTCTACAGATCTTGAGACTTAACATCGATTATGAGCAATGGGAACGGGCGCTAGGCGCAAATACAGTATATACCAAACATAAGTGCGTAACCATCGTCTACCAAAAGTTCTAATGGACATTACAAAGACAATTATGCGAGATCTTCCTGACACTAAGTAGCCAAGGAAATGTGTTCAAGATCGTAAGCAGACTAAGAATGAGAGAGAACAATGTGATGTGGAACAGCATTCTGGTCCTCTAACCTATGGGGTTTTCTTGCGTTGGATGTCGAGTATGATGTCTCCTCACACCCAACCTCACTACTGTTAGTAAAACTGTTCAAATAAATACAAGAACCTGTAATTATTCAGTCAATGACGTAACTACCTAGCTAGAGTTCTCTTTAAAAGCTCTACTGCTGAATCACACCACGTTTGTACGATACATGCCACAAAGCTACAACGATAATATTACATATTATTGACCTTCGCTGCCTCAAACTGGAGCAGCTGCCTGGAGTACCATGTTAACCAACTGTGGGAGCACGTTCCGCACATGCGTCTCCCGTCGAACTAGTGTTCGTCAGAGACAAGAGTCTCGTCATGGGTGCCCCTGGAAGTGCGATAGGACGTTCTCGTTCTCTGTGTAAATAAACAGTCTGTCGGATAGGATGAGCAGCAGTCTGCGACTGATTGCTGATGGCGCTGTAGTGAACGGGCAGGTGTCGTCGATGCGAAAATGTAAGTTAATGTAGTTGAATCCTGTAATGTTCGAATAAATGATTAATGGTGTGCTGCGTGACACACTCAGATCTGTTAAACATCTAGGCGTAACACTGAAATGCAGTATAAAATGGAATGAGAACATAAGGTCGATTGTAGGGAAGACAGAGGGTAGACTTGGATTTATTGGGATAATGCTACGAAACAGTAGTTGATCTATAAAGAAGACCGCTTATTACCTAGACTACATCTGCGACTTATTCTTGAGTGTGCTCGAGTATTTAGTGTTTGTAACAGATCGACTTAACGGAAGACATCAAAGCAATTCAGAGGTGTGCTGCTAGATTTGCTACCGGTAGGCTCGATCACAGTATAATAGTGTTACGGAAACACTCCGTGAACTCAGATGGCAACGAGAAGACAAAGGTTTTTTCGCGAAACATTTCTGAGAAAGCTTAGAGAACCGGCTATTGTGACAAATCTCAGAAAGACTTTACTGCCACAAATGTACAAATCGTGCAAGGATTGAGACGATAGGGTAAGAAAAACCAGGGTTCGCACGGAGGCATGTAGGCAGTCGTGTTTCCTTCGCTCTGTTTGCGACTGGAACAGGAAAGGAAATGGCCAGCAGTGGTAAAAGGTACCCACCGTCATGCACCGTAAGGTGGCTTGAAGCCGCGCGGGACTAGCCAAGCGGTGTAAGGCGCTGCAGTCAGGGACTATGCGGCTGGTAACGGCGGAGGTTCGGGTCCTCTCTCCTTAGGATAATTTAGGTTAAGTAGTGTGTAAGCTTAGGGACTGATGACCTTAGCAGTTAAGTCACATAAGGTTTCACACACATTTGAACATTTTTGTGGCTTGGAGAATATGTATCTAGATGTAGAGACAAAGATACTTCTATACGAAGGTCCTCTGTGCAAAAAAAGGTAAGAATACGCACATTTGTTAAACGTCACTGCGCAAGAAAAAATAATGAAAAGAAAATATCACAAAATTTCTGGTGCGTGTTTGTAATAAGATGTACAGCAAATGGTGATGCGTCTGTGTGTTCGGCTGACGCACTGGGTCTGAAGTGACTATTCTTAGACGCCATTAGCAAACTCGCGGAGCTTCTGGACGCCGAAGTAAAGTATTTATTGGCGCTGGTAAACGAATTTGAAGTGAATGACTTAATGCTCTTTCCATTTAGCTGCAACTTCACACGTGTCCATGTGATTGTTTGAATCGTGTGCCTTGTCATGACGCATTTTAATATAAATTCATCGAACTGTGGCCGATCTCCTCATTCTTTCGGCAGATATTAGCACGAAGCCTTGTTATTAAATTATCTGTCAGAATCACTCAGATTGCTGGAAAATGTATTTATGTCTTTGTACGATACAACTACTTATATTTGTGAAAATGTCAAACATTACAGTTCCAGACCTGCATCTCCAGTGTAAAATATGAACGTCAATGCTACAAAGCGGTTCACTTCGAGTTAACTGAATAGAAGCACGTAATTGGTGGTAGAAAATAGGTTAAAGCTGTGCATACTCGCTTCTAGAATTTTCAGATGTACGTAAAACCGTTAAAAATTTCTTGTAGCACAGTAAATTCAAATTACACGTACTTTTGTAAAACCACAATATTCTTGCTTAACATTACTGTAGGATCACCACGAAGACACATAAGCTGATTTCTCTGTACAAATTATTTTCGTCGGTAAAACTGTTACACTGAAATTGATTTTCTAATGTTTGCGTGCGGGTCCATCAGAGCTTACGTAGAATCTTAAGATTCCTCTACGTGCGGCTGAACTGCACCTACCCTTGATAACACACAATGATTTATCAACGTAGCACTTCAGCATCCAACATGTAACAGTTCGTAACGTGATCTTTCCTGTCTTGTAATCAAGGGCCAAGTGAAGCGTCATAATAGGACAGTGTTACTGGCTTTCAAGAGTGCTGATAATAGTTTCTTACACGGTGTCGTATGTTGTGACTGACGCCAACAGTACCCCTTCAATATGGCTTCGTGCAGTTGCTCTGTAGCGTTTGATTGTGAATCTTCCTTTTAATACCACAGTGCAGTGGACACCTGCTTTTTCTAACAGTCCGCTGGTGGTTAGGGCACTGGACTCCATTTTCAGAGTACCGGGATTTAAATCTCAGTCTGACGATTCAGTTTTTGATTTGCCGATGTTTCCCTTCATCATTTCGAGGCAAGCCGTAATGACCTTTGTCACGCTGAACTAGTGAAACGTACAGCAGAATAATGTGAATTGATACCAAACAGGTGCGACGGGAGTTGAATGGGCGCAGCCAAATAAAATAAAATAAAATAAAATAACTGATTCTCTGACACTAATTTTTTCCAAGATATTGGAGGCGGACTTCCATGGCAGTGGGTTATATAACTTGAAGAGATGCAGCAACTAGCCACTTTGATGCAATTGAATCTCTGCTGGAGAACAGCACAGTAAAACAGTCCGTTAGTAAAGCCAGCGATTTCAGGAAGGAAGATGACAAAGTTTTGAGCTTAGTGTTTGCGGCGCGACTGTAATGCTTCCCACAGATGGAGAGAGTTGTCGAAGGTCAAAAATCCTTGTGTAGGAGGTTATTTAATATTGCTATTTTTTATGAAAAGAAAATGACAATGTTCTTTTTGCGGTGATTTTTCTGTGTTGTGTATAACTCTCCAGATGAAATCTACGACCTCATTTGGTATTCGGGATATTTTATCTCTGGCAAGAAGTGTTGACAAGTGGCGGTAACAATTCGAAGACGAGTATTGGTATAAACAAGGTAGGCATTTCGCATGCAAAAAAAGGGATTATTCTCTTAATTGCAATAATTTTCTTCGAAGTGTGCTGGTTATCAGCTTTACGTAAGGTGCGGCGCTGTCTCCGAGATAATTTAATGCTGTGGCCCAGCTGTCAATACTATCGGTCACCAATGCTCGCAAACAGGAAATTGTCTCTTTTAGCACCACTTGCTTGGAGGTATCTCTCTTTCTCCTTTATTGAACCAAAGCATTAGCTTAGTTCTCATAAGGCTTTATAGAACCGACCTTGGAGTTACAGAAGTGCCTATCGCACCACTCGCTTTACGTAATTTGGGAAACAATGGAAAAACGTGGATCGAGCAGCCCACTTAGAATTTTAACGCGCTTGCTAAAACAATAGCTTTACTATGGTCCACTGTTGCTCGTTTTTTCGCTGATTTCTTGCTGTTTTAAGGGGCTCCGGAACGCCCTATACTTGAAATGTTAAAATAACGCTTATAAATTACATCTTTCCTCACAAAGTATTTGAGGTAGGAAGTTGAACTTTTTAGAGATTATTTATTGGAATATGGGCTACAACTTAACACAGGGATTTTACAAAATTTTAGTTCAGTTATTAAAGATGATTTTTTTTTTCAATTGTAATGAAAATTCACAACATTTTTTTGCAATTTTTTATTTATATATTCAAAAATATACAGTTTTTTGAAAAAAGGCTGTGTTAAATTATGCAGAAGGTACTGCGTAACATTTACTGAAAGTTTGAAACAAATATGTTTGGAAGATCCTTAGAAAACATGTAATTAGTATGAGAAAATAAAAGTTTTGGGAATCGAGCGACAAAGATTGGATTAACTTTTTAGTGCATTCCAGGTCCATAGGATGGATTATCTTCATCCTCTGCAAATTCCTCCTCCAGCTTCCTCTTGTTCCTCCTCCTGTTTACTCTTGCTTGTATTTCTAGACTCTTTACAGCCCTGTCTGCAGCCCGAAGGCGTTCCTTGTCTAAAGCAAGCATCGCTCGTACCATGTTAGAACCTATCTTCATTCCCATATTTCTAAATACCTTGCACTTTACAATGTTGCCGTCATTGAAAGTCGCAACAGCTTCATACACACCAAAGTGAAGTGTTTCTTCTCCAACAAATACAGTCTTGGGGATTCTCGACCATATAACACTATTTACACTTTCATTGGGGTTTTGAGTTTTTCCGTGAATACACTTTTTCAACAGTTCAGGTGCTGCTAAGTCTCTGAAAATAGGTTTTATCACCTCCATTATTGCATGAGGCAGACTGTGCTTAAGAGTGTACACTTCACCAGTTAGCAATCCTTTGTTATACTTACACCAACTGTCTTCTTCTTTGGGACACAAGCTATGTTGAGGATTTTCATCGGTTGAAGAAGTATGAAAAAAAAAAAAGAGCCCAAACAGCCTTCTTAATTTCGTCGACACTTTGTGTATTTTGCCTAATAGCCTTTACTTTTACTCATTATTATACTTCAACAAAACAGAGACTCAAGAAACAGAATTAATTACGAATATTTTCGAGATAACGACAGAGTAAATAAACATGAAACAATCGACAATCACACCAGCGATATATATTGAACCATCACAGGTTAGCCACAACACATACTTTATCTCACATCACTAAAATGTACCTGATGAACACGGACGTTAATAATAACACCATTTGACAGCAGTTTAACAGCGCCACAGTGGGTCACGCCCATGTAGAACACATTTCAAAAAAAATTTAAAAATAGTTGTAGTCTTCGGAATTGAATAAATTATATATTTATTAAAAGGTAATAGTCTGCAGATTCAGAAAACGCAAAAAAGTATAAGTTGAACTTTTCATGATTTTGAGCCTTTCCGGAGCCCCTTAAGTGGAGCCCTATGAGACATGGGCAACCAGCACAGTCGGGCTCTAAGTATTTTTGCAATTACCTGTGATTGTCTGAAAGTTTCAGACGAGGCGTATGTGTAAACGAAGAGGCAAACTTGAGGATTCGATATTTCAACGTCATACAAAGCTCTATGGAATAGTGGTTAAGCAGTTGCCTCGCATTTCCAGTCGCTGTTCGGTTTATAGATTTTGTTTTTCCCTGGCTTCTCCAAACCTCGTCAGGTGGATGCCAGGGCGGTTTCTTTGGAAAGGAGACGGCCCCTTTCACAGCGTCTCCATGTTCAGGATGGGCTTGTTGACGCTGCGATGGTAAACTCTCTTCTCTTTTATAGCCACCTCAGGCAGGTTTTGAAGAAGAAAACAATCTTTTTCAACAAAAGTCACACTGATTCCCCAAGTTTTGCGGTACATGAAGGACGAACTGTTTGAAATAAAGCAAATTCTTCACTGGTGTTTTCTAATATTTCAGGTTAACCAAATGAGGCTCCATACGTTCGATACTTACCAGTTACTATCATTTTAGCAACTCGAAATCTTTTGTCACTTTAGTCATTTAACTTGGGAGAGAAAACGCTGCATACGACCAGTCTCCTAATAGCATAGATTTTATTCTCTGTGTTTTCACAATGTTTTGTTTAACAAATCCGTAACTGACAAATATTAGTGATGTTTATATAAAGTCACGTTGATTTTTCTCTTCCCTTGAGTAAGTTAGAGAATAACAGCAAATTTTGCGGTCAGACACTGTTGAAGTTTGCTATTTACTTATTACTTACTGATAATCATTTGGATATCTTTCCTACAGTATTAATTATAAATTACAGTCGACTGCACAGAAACTTGACTGCCTAAAGAATTTACTAGTTGTTGTATTCATGACTTAGTATTTCTCTTCCGTAAGACGTAACAAGTGACCAACATAATTTACCAGATGTTTATCTTCTGCCCCAACAATAACGATACTTGGAACCTTAAGTTTTCCTATATTAAGTTAATAATATCCTATCAAACCACACATGCAGATGCATTAAGTTATTCTATTTTGTCTCGAGTAAAGCTCGATGTCAGATAAACCGATTTTTATTGGAGAGCCATTTTTAAAATGAGGAATGTACTAAAAGCTTCTAACAGCAGGTTACATCGAGTGCATTAACCTTAGATTACAGATAATATAGACCGCTCATGACGCCATTGTACTGAAACGAACATCTCGTCTGATGGGTGGAATATGTCTGCAATAACTATTTGGAATAAACCTTTTTTTCCTCTGTTCTCACATTTTTGGTAAATGTTTATTACAACGGTAGAGTCTTGTACAGTGTTTGGATTCAGCAATAATTATTTGAAACGTAGTAATATTTCATTTTACGGAGAAAATTGTTTTAAATATACAAATTTTTGGCAAAAAATTACTCGGAGTCAAGTCAATAGACTGGTATGGAAGAAAACTGAAGTGCCATCAATTTCAGGACTACAAAAAAGAATATACCAATTCGGATAAATCTGCAAGAAGCGTCGTATGTGTCGGAAAACGAAGCATATTATGCGTTTTATTTGTACTTATATTGATTTGACTGTAAAAAAAAAGAATTACATGTAATTTACAATCGTTTAAACGCATAGTTTCATTGCATCTGAAACGACATTTGGCTGGAGTCTGTTTGGGTTTGCATAAAAATCTATGAATATCATGGTTAGTGTTGTTGAATAAACGCCGCTTGTACCAGAGATTTAACAGGCAGGATGTAGAGAACAAAACCTCGTTGACAGAATGTGGTGTACAAATTTGTAGATGTTAGTAGTAGACTTAATTATTATGCAAGGTCAGTATAGAAAATCTGATTAACACAGTACAATACAATTGATGTCACCCTATGTCACAGATACTGATAAAGGATGTGTTTGTATTGCTACCATCACAAATCTTTGTTCATTTTTCTGTTTTCTCGATTGTTTTTAAACTAAGAAATCTGCTGAACCTCTGGGCTCCAGGACTAGAAAACGACATTTTTTTAGGATTTTAGTTTTAGGGCGCAAAAAAAAACCTAAAAAAAAATTCGTTTTCTAGTCCTGGAGCCAAGAGGTTCAGCAGATTTCTTAGTTTAAAAACAATCGAGAAAACAGAAAAATGAACAAAGATTTGGGATGGTAGCAATACAAACACATCCTTTATCAGTATCTGTGACATAGGGTGACATCAATTGTATTGTACTGTGTTAAATTGTTCAGGCAATAGAAATGTACTTCTTAGTCAAACTTTGCTAGATTAAGACCAATGAGCTCTTTAATGTTATCCAACTCACTACAACAGTTTTCTCAACACCGGTATTTAAAGTTTTCTAATGCATTAAGCTTCATATCTTGATATTGTTTGACTTCTGTACTGGATTTAGTAAACGTTATACAATGTAAACACTTATTTTCAATCAAAACAATTTGTAATTCATAAAATCAAATGTCATTTGTTCTCTTACATGAAGAGGAATCGGCAAATTTTATCCGAACAATGAATAAAAACGGATGTGTGCTGTCATCAAAGATGTGCTGGATATCGTGGAGTGTTACATGAAACAAAACAAACTACAATCGCGATTCAAAAATCAACTCCTGAGCATGGTTTTTTCCCATTCAGGAAAAGGCCTTTCCTTTCTGTGAAGAAACCTCAAAGTATTGATCATTTTAATTGTGACATGATCAAACCAGGCGTTATTTATAACTTAAATTTTTTTAAAGCCCAGTGCCACTCTGGCAGAACTAAATTTATAGGGAAATCAGGACAAATATACAGGGTGCCAAAAACAATGTGAAAAGCTTGTGTGTTGCAGGATCGGTTGTATTGAGAAACAATTGTTAGGAAAATATCCTATACGTTGCTTAGTTTCCGAATTAATTAGTACTGAAGTTAGCCAATTAGGCAGTCGAGCGCGCAAATTAAGCGGCGCGCCAGAGACGGTGTCGCCAAACGTGTGCTTCGTTTTGTTTCCTAAAAACGAAAAAGACAGACGCAAAAATTGGACATGGGGCTGTAGTAAGGATTGAACCCGAGCCAAAGGCTGAGCAGTCTCGTGCTCTTCACCTACGCTAAGAGAACAACTGAGACTAGTTGTTTCTGGCGGGCCGCTTGAATTTACGCGTGCAACAGCCTCATGTCCTAACGTCAATGCTAATTATCCCGGAAACAGCGCAATGAATCGAATTTTTTCTTAATAATTATGTCTCAGCACAACCCATCCTGTAACACCCTTACAAGCTTTTCAGGCTGTTTCTGATCGCCCTGTATAACTTCGATGAAACATCGTTTTCTCATGAGTCTTCTAAACCTAAAGTTGTTGGAGAACTTGGCATCAAAAGCAGAAGTTAGACTGGATCTTCTCGGCTACAAAACGCTGTAGTTTTTTTGTGTTTATCAGCTGGTGATAAAATGATGCCATTGCATTTGCGTATTTAAAGGAAAGTACGAAACGTAAAATTGGATGGAAGTACATACTAAGACTGCTTTGTCAGCAAGTGAGTGAAGTTGGATGGAGACCATACTATTTTTTAATTTGTCCTAATTTGTCTTTTTAAAGAATGTTGGCTCATAGAGGGTAGTACTATTTATGATGGACACGGAACCAAAATTTCAAGTAAACTGATCCGAGTAGCTCAGGAAGACGATGGTACCACCATAAAGCCGTCACCTCCCACCATCCACGCTTTACAACTTGTCGATGTTTTATTGCCTTTAGTATAACTCCTCTGTAATCAGTAATTCTGGAACCACTGAACTGTGATTTTCTGTGTAACTTTAATGTAAGACAGCAGGTACATATACCCGAAATCAGACTAACACAGCTTACATAAAATATAGACTTGGTGGGTCCAGTTATCCATCGAAGAGAAATTTTTCTTTTGAATTTTTCGTTTAACTCAATTATTCAGAGATATTGTGAAATAGAGCATTTCAACAAGAAAATCTCAAACTGTAATAAGACTATTTTAAAGATTAAGTTAAACAAAACTTAAGAAACAGCAGGCCTTAAAATAAAAAGGATTATGTTCAAGTTGCAAAATCTGGCCCAGTTACCCCATGCTTCCTCGTTGCGTAATGACACAAACTTGACTTTATTCCATCCCTCACATGATTTACATGTTACTTTTAGACCTCAACATGGCAGGGATAGACAAGTTTGCCATATATATATATATATATATATATATATATATATATATATATATATATATATATATATGTGTGTGTGTGTGTGTGTGTGTGTGTGTGTGTGTGTGTGTGCGTGTGTGTGTAGGCTAAGGCATTGAACAATAGAAGCATCGCCTGCTGTCGAAATTTGACAAATTGTGAAAATCTAAAAAAAAAAAGAAGCTAAAACGGTGAACGAGCATACGTAGAACTTACTGTACCTGATATGTTATAGAAAATGCCGTTGAAACTTTAGAATGAGGACTGACCATAGGAAACGGTGCATTGTACCTACAAACATTGAAATAATTATTTGATTTCTCTTTAATTATTCGATCGTTTGAAGTGAGTCCTTGATACAGGCGTAGAAAAATAAAATTTGTGTTAAGGGCGGCAAAGTAACTTTTCCCTTATGGCCACACAGTGTGGATGGTGTTATATCAAGTAAAGCAACCTCAGATGCGAAACGTTTTGCACTACAAAATCTGCAATGTAAATTCATCAAACCGTAATTATAACTCTCAAGATTATTTGGAATTACGTTCAGTAACATTTAAATGTATCTTTAAAAACAAAATAATTATTATTATCAATGCACACATTATTCCTATTACTTTGTCTACGCAAAAATTGTGTCTGTCTAGCTCTCTGTCTTTCTGTCCTGTATGTTAGTGTTCTTCAAAGTATAGCCTAAAACAAATATGGTTTCCGTGTAATATGGGAAGGTGAAGATATTCAAAATGAAGAAAATGAAATATTAGGAACTTATTTCAAATTTTGTGATAACGACCGCAAATGACCACAAAGATAGTTCTGTCTTCTCTTTGACAAAATTAACGAAGAACGACGCCACTAAACAACGTTATATACAATCTATGTCGGCCCCGGTCGCTTCGTTACTACTATGTTTTGTTTTCCACTACAGACAACATCAACGACTCAGCAGGTATGCCACTGCAGCTGCTCGGTATGCGTGTGTTACTGCAAATGAACCATCTGCAGCATTTAAACATGAACGTCTCTGCAAAGCGAGTTCACCAATGATTGTTACTTTCCTGTGTCATTTCTACCGTAGCACCTGATCGATATGTGGTTTAGAAGTTGGTAAAAGTATGAAAGGAAACATTTCCCACATGTATGTATATCTGCTCCCTTCACCTCTCTTAACGCCTAGAGACACACCTTTTTTGTGCACATCTGTGGCAAAGTACCTTTCGAATTATATTTCACTGACCCCCTTGTACAATTAATATTAAAAATCGGTACTTCAGTTTATAATGTTCACGTATTAACTTTATAATGACACACAAAAACTAAAGAAAAACACGGATTGGTTGAGCGTATGTGGATACGTAGGGCTAATGAAAGTGTTCTTTTATTTGTACATGTCGTGAAATTTATTTCAGTCGATTTAGAGCATAATGATAATCAACGCTGCTCATATTAGGATCTGTGAACTGAAGAAGTTGCATGGTATTGCAGTTTGTAAGTATGCTTTGTGGTACAAAATGTTAGATATGCATCGTGGAGGGACGAGTAACAGCTTGGGGCATCACTCGGCAAGGGTTATAGTACACTCAATCTATCTGTAGCTTCTAGACTATTTCATTAGAATTTTCTATAGTACCGTAAAGTTGTCATCTGACAAAAGAAAACAGTCTAAAAAATATATCTGTGAAGTGCGAACTGTTCGCATCAGTTAAACGACGTTAGTATTAACAAAAACCAAGACATGGAATATTCAATAGTGAATTTACGATAGCACACATTTATTCGATTGTTGGAGCTGATATCGAAATTCGGAACCACCATCGTGTAAACATTTTCTGTTTGTCGTACGATGACTAGACAAGACGGAACGGCTACGTTTACGTCATTGTAATTTTTGTTTTACGTTCGTTATGTCTTCATTGAAACTTATATGAACCTGAAGCAAAGAGGACTGTAATCATTTATAAAGTACTTTTGTCCACAGACGTTTAAAGTTGTTGATTTGTGTCATTTCTACCGTAGCACCTGATCGATATGTGCTTTAGAAATTGGTAAAAGTATGAGAGGAAACATTTCCCACATGTATGTATATCTACTTCCTTCAACTGTCTTAATACCTATAGACACACCTTTTGTGTGCACATCTGTAGGAAAGTACTTTTCGAATTATATTTCACTGACCCCCTTGTACAACTAATATAAAAAATCGGCACTTCAATTCTTAATGTGACTGAAAATATCAATAAGTTTGGCCAATATTTTGGCGCCACGAGCTTGCATTGATTAACCAGTCGCAGGATCGACAAAGATAATCTCAGTTTTAACTGCAGTCAAACCAATAAGAAAGAGATCACGTAAACAAAAAGACTTCCTATTTCTTTGCATCCAGCAACAGCTTGGGTCTAAAATATCACATTGTACCCTCTTGAATAATGAATGAAAAGTGGGAAATATAATAAGTACTCGTCTGTTGTATTTTGCAGTTAGTTGATGCCCTTTTTGGAACCTATTTACACGAGAGCTCGTTGGCATTCGACTAAAAATAGCAGTTTTACAGTAGTTCGTTCTGCTTACTTGCATAGGGAAAGAAGTAAAAACTAAGAAATGCGTTGCTTTTATCACACTGTATTCTGTAAGGAATGTATTAACAGTAATAGCGATATTCTCTTCCCCTCCTCCTCCTCTTCTTCCCCCCACCGTCACGCCCCCCCTCCCCCCTCACCAGCCCAGCCTTTCGCGGTTTTCCAAAGAACATAACGCTTTCGGATGAAACTGGTCGCGGGACGTATCGCGGGACGCATGTTGACGTAGTTGCTATCCGTTTCCTTTAGGCTTACTTGTGTGCCCGATGTACGAAATAATTTTTAATGTTCCATTCTCATGTCTGGAATTAGTGTTAGCATTCCATCGGAGTTCTCATAATTTTAGGATGGGGACTGCTCAGTTCCTTGTGAATACCCAATGACTGATGAACATTGGAAGTGCTTCTAACGGAGAAATCATAAAATTACTGCAAACAGAATAAATATGAATTTACCTCGTATTTTGTAAATACATTCCGCAATTTTTAACCCTAGATTGTCTCTACCGCTGGGAACATTGGTTCTATATTTAATAAGTTTTTCACGTGAAACTCTAATAAAAAGCAAGGTTGTGTGACTTAGTAGAAAAAGACAGTTGTGGAGTATATTATGTTTATAGAGAATGTTATGCATATACGGGGCGTTTCAGTGATTCTGATATAGTCGTTCAAGTAAAGGCAAACGTATCTGTTTGAAATAACATAATAAACCTTATATAATTTCTTTTTGCCAGGTCATGTGAAAAGTCTTTTGTAGAAGGCGTCTGTCAAGGTTGAAGACGATCACTTAGCAGGAGTTCTTGCTGCCTGTAACACTGAACGAACAGTACCTGTGTTGTTAGAACTGATACAACAGAAAGATGACATGCCTGCATAAAAGCCGTGCGATGCCACTGAACAACTGCTGTAAACGTAGCGCCTTGCGCAAGTTGTGAAGCAAACCAAATCACCCAATAAATGTATGTACTTCAGTTTTTATCCTCGTCAGCAGATTAATTATGATGATTGTGATTTATTTTAAACATTTGTTTATAGCTTTCGACTTACCATACCTGTCTCAAAATAATAAAAAAAAATGGTTCAAATGGCTCTGAGCAGTATGGGACTTAACATCTTAGGTCATCAGTCCCCTAGACTTAGAACTACTTAAACCTAACTAACCTAAGGACATCACACACATCCATGCCCGAGGCAGGATTCGAACCTGCGACCGTAGCGGTCGCGCGGTTCCAGACTGAAGCGCCTAGAACCGCTCGGCCACAACGGCCGGCCAAAATAATACAGTTCCCCTTCCCCATAATCTCTGGCGTTATGGAAACAAACTTTTGTTTATCAATAGGATAACGCTAGGTGGACGGTACGCTAACATTTAGGGCTACAATGAAGTGAGCATATGGCTGCATACAAAAATGTAACCATTCAATAAACAATAAAAGAGGCAAAGATATCTAAACTCCACCAAGCGGAGTAGAGGAAAAGCTACGTTGCAGAAAAAACACGTAAAAACGAAAATGATGATTTAACACAATCATAAATATCATTCAGATTGACTAATTGTAACACTTCGTTAATTAAAGGCCCAGGCTGATACTGTTTTAAATTATATAGCCTTCGGACGACTATTTTAATTTTATATTTTGCGCTTCCTGGAAGTTACATTTTTTACATGACGCATCGTTGCATGTTTGGTGAAAACAAATGTAGAAGCATATTTCTGTATGCTCACAAAAGTCCCAGTTGTAATTTCTTGAAAATCAGTTTGTCTAGCGAAACTGACTATTTAAATAGAGAAGTTTAACAACGTTTGTTCTTCGCATACACCATCCGCAAGTGGAATAGGAAAGGTGTGAAACATAACTTGTCTCCAAGCATGAAATCGTTGACAGTGAAGCAAAAACACACGTCGTGCGCCTGCAGAAATTTCTAAACACAAAAACCAAACAGCATATGTTGTAAGTAGGCTGTTTAGGTTTTTATGTTGGTAACGCCATGTAACGCTCTGTATGAAAATCACTGGCTGTGCTGTGTGCAGTCTGTGGCTGGTTTGCATTGTTGTTTGCTGTTGTAGTGTTGGCCAGCTGGATGTTAACAGCGCGTAGCGTTGCGCAGTTGGAGGTGAGCCGCCAGCAGTGGTGGATGTGGGGAGAGAGATGGCGGAGTTTTGAGAGCGGATGATCTGGACTTGTGTCCATCAGAGACAGTAAATTTGTAAGACTGGATGTCATGAACTGATATATATATATATATATATATATATATATATATATATATATATATATAAAATGGCTTTTGAACACTATTAAGGTAAATACATTGTTTGTTTCTATCGAAATGTTTCATTTGCTAACTATGCCTATCAGTAGTTAGTGCCTTCAGTAGTTAGAATCTTTTATTTAGCTGGTAGTATTGGCGCTCGCAGTATTGCAGTAGTTCGAGTAACGAAACTTTTTATAAGGTAAGTGATTCACGAAAGGTATAGGTTATTGTTAGTCAGGGCCATTCTTTTGTAGGTATTTTTGAAAGTCAGATTGCGTTGTGCTAAAAATATTGTGTGTCAGTTTAAGCAGTCATTTATAATTTTTATAAGGAGACGTTTCATAATGTTAGCGAAAACTAAAACCCATAATTCTAAAAAATACTTACATATTTCGTATATCGTCTGAGGATTAGATACTGAAACGCACTGTGATAAATTAAAAATGTTGTGATACATTTTTTTACACTTTTTACCCTCAGCCGCAAAACACACAGTATTTTCTATAGTACACATGTATATTGAGGAAATGCTTCCTGCAGACACTAGTATTTGTTTTAAAGTGCTGAAGTTTCATACTGTGAAAGTGGTTGATCACGGTTGTAATCTAATTACCAACCGTAACTTCCACGCATCAGGTAAAGATTTGGAAATAAAAGAAAAAAGACCGAAAATTTTCGTTGCCGTTGTGCAGGCCTAAAATATTTTTAGATGCCTTGACATTGTACTGACTCAGACAAGAAAAGAGTATCCTTAATTTTGCAACATACTATAAAATAAACAGACTAATTAATTGATTACAAACAATATTAATTAATGATGAGCCCTATCATTTTCCTCTTAGTTTGAATTCCATTTCATATTTTACAAAATTGTGAATTGTTACTTTACTACTATTCTTTATTTTCTTGTTTCGTGATTGCTATTCGACTGGATAAATTTTGTGTGTTCCACGTTAATTTAAACCGCCAGCTACTTATAACAAGAAACTTTACTTATTCGTTTAGTTCGATTTATTTAAAAATCAGCATTGCTTAAACAACTATCACCATATTTGCTGCTTTTTGGTAGTGACTGTTTATGAGAAGTAAGTTGAATATTTAATAAACAGCTACTACGTGTTTCTGATGATATTGTTTAATAATCCTAGTAACAAGCCTATCACCATTCAATAATACAAATTCATTAAAAGGCACACGTTAATGATTATTTCACTGACTGAAATTTTGGAAGCGAGGAGAAAATATGAGAGAAAATCGAATTACAATGTCAAAAGGCTGCTTAGTATGATCTACATCTACGTCTACATCTACATGGATACTCTGCAAATCACATTTAAGTGCCTGGCAGAGGGTTCATCGAATCACCTTCACAATTCTCTGTTATTCCAATCTCGTATAGCGCGCGGAAAGAACGAACACCTGTATCTTTCCGTACGAGCTCTGATTTCCCTTATTTTATCGTGGTGAACATTTCTCCCTATGTAGGCCAGTGTCAATAAAATATTTTCGCATTCGGAGGAGAAAGTTCGTTATTGGAATTTCGTGACATAAACGCCTTTGTTTTAATAATGTCCAGCCCAAATCCTGCTTCATTTCAGTGACGCTCTCTCCCGTATTTCCCGATAATACAAAGTATGCTACCCTTCTTCGAACTTTTTCGATGTACTCCGTCAGTTCTGCCTGGCAAGGATCCCACACCACGCAGGAGTATTCTAAAAGAGGACGGACAAGGGTAGCGTAGGCAGTCTCTTTAGTAGATTTGTTTCATTTTCTAAGTACCCTGCCATTAAAACGCAGTCTTTGGTTAGCTTCCCCCCCAACATTTTGTCTGAGTTCCTTCCAATTTAAGTTGTTCGTAATTTTATTTCCTAGGTAATTAGTAGAATTTACGGCCTTTAGATTTGACTGATTTATCGTGTAACCAAAGTTTAGCGGATTCCTTTTGGCACTCATATGGATGACCTCACACTTTTAGTTATTTAGGATCAACTGCCAATCATCGGACCATTCAGATATCTTTTCCAAGTCGTTCTGCAATTTTGTTTAGACCTTCTGATGGCTTTATTAGTCGATAAACGACAGCGTCATCTGCAAATATCCTAAGAGAGCTGCTCAGGTTGTCTCCCAAATCGTGTTTATAGCTAACGAACAGCAAAGGGCCTATAACACTACCTTGGGGAACGCCAGAAGTCACTTCTGTTTTACTCGATTACTTTCCGTCAATTAGTATGAACTGTGACCTATCTGACAGGAAGTCACAAAGCTAGTCACATAGCTGAGACGATATTGCATAAGCACGCAATTTCACTACAAGGCGTTTGTGTGGTACAGTGTCAAAAGCCTTCCGGAAATCCAGAAATACGGAATCAATCTGAAATCCCTTGTCAGTAGCAGTCAACACTTCATGCGAATAAAGGGATGGTTGTGTTTCACAAGAACGATGGTTTCTAAATCCATGTTGACTGTATGTCAATAGACCGTCTTCTTCGAGGTAATTCATAATGTTCGAGCACAATATATGTTCCAAAATCCTGCTGCATATCGACGTTAATGATATGAGGTTGTAATTTAGTTGATTAATCCTACTACCTTTCTTGAATATTGGTGTGACCTGTGCAACTTTCCAGTCTTTGGGTGCGGTTCTTTCGTCGAGCGAACGGTTGTATATGGTTATTAAGTATGGAGCTAATGTATCAGCATACTCTGAAAACTAATTGATATACAATCTGGACCAGAAGACTTGTTTTTATTAAGTGATGTGGAGAATATAGACTGTTGTAAGTAATGAGAAAATGTTTTACCAGGGCGTGCTGCAAAGTAATGCCTTCGAATCTTTTATCTGAAAACTGTTAAAGCTTTTTGAATGAAACAAACGTTATTAACATTCTATATATTTATTCTTCTACGCATCTGCAACATTAATACCCCTCTCTAATAACGATGTACAAACACGAGCAAAAGCAACAACTCACCTGCAGCTCTTTGCCATGCGGCACATAGAAACAACAAATGATACAGACACATTACCAGATCTTGAGCTACATATCTTTTTCTGCAGCCCTCTGACTCTAGGCGTCTCCAAACTGTAGCTTGTCACATGGCGGTATGTAACGTAACAACGTGCTGTAATCCAGTTTCGAAGTCTACGAGTTGGTCCACACATGGAGTATGACAGTGCCAAACCACACACAAGAGCTGCGACATCTGGAACAATCCAACGCCTTGGATTCACTGTCATCGATCATCCTCCACAGTATCCCTACTTGCCCCCATCCGTGTGTCATTTGTCTCCAAAACGTAAAGAACGCTTTCGAGGGCCTCACTTTCATAGTGATAAAGCGGTGCTAGCAGAGGTGAGGTAGTGGCTCCTTGATCAAAGTCAAATATCCTGCAGGGACTGTGTCAACAAACTGGTCTCCTCAGGGTGATTATGTTAAGGGGCTCCGGAAAGGCTCAAAATCATGAAAAGTTCAATTTTTACTTTTTTGCGTTTTCTGAATCTGCAGACTATTACCTTTTAATAGATATATAATTTATTCAATTCCGAAGACTACAGCTATTTTTAATTTTTTTTTTTTGAAATGTGTTCTACATGGGCGTGACCCACTGTGGCGTTGTTAAACTGCTGTCAAATGGTGTTATTATTAACGTCCGTGTTCATCAGGTACATTTTAGTGATGTGAGATATAGTATGTGTTGTGGCTAACCTGTGATGGTTAGCACCTGAACTGTTGAAAAAGTGTATTCACGGAAAAACTCAAAACCCCAATGAAAGTGTAAATAGTGTTATATGGTCGAGAATCCCCAAGACTGTATTTGTTGGGATAGAAACACTTCACTTTGGTGTATATGATGCTGTTGCGACTTTCAATGATGGCAACATTGTAAGGTGCAAGGTATTTAGAAATATGGGAATGAAGATAGGTTCTAACATGGTACGAGCGATGCTTGCTTTAGACAAGGAACGCCTTCGGGATGCAGACAGGGCTGTAAAGAGTCTAGAAATACAAGCAAGAGTAAACAGGAGGAGGAACAAGAGGAAGCTGGAGGAGGAGTTTGCAGAGGATGAAGATAATCCATCCTATGGACCTGGAATGCACTAAAAAGTTAATCCAATCTTTGTCACTCGATTCCCAAAACTTTTATTTTCTCATACTAATTACATGTTTTCTAAGGATCTTCCAAACATATTTGTTCCAAACTTTCAGTAAATGTTACACAGTACCTTCTGCATAATTTAACACAGCCTTTTTCCAAAAAACTGTATATTTTTGAATATATAAATACAAAATTGCAAAAAAATGTTGTGAATTTTCATTACAATTGAAAAAAAAATCATCTTTAATAACTGAACTAAAATTTTGTAAAATCCCTGTGTTAAGTTGTAGCCCATATTCCAATAAATAATCTGTAAAAAGTTCAACTTCCTACCTCAAATACTTTGTGAGGAAAGATGTAATTTATAAGCGTTATTTTAACATTGCAAGTATAGGGCGTTCCGGAGCCCCTTAAACACACTACTATTTGTAAAAATTGGAACACTCAGAAGCGATGGTATACAACACGCCACGATAAGAGGCCGTGTAGAACAGCGGTACGATAGTGAATGATTTAAGCGGCTGAGAGGGGGCGTGCACGGAGGCACAATATCGCCCTCTACTGTGTGACCAAACCGATCAGTGTTACGCTCGCGGAGCCGTCATACGAATTCAAAACGTGTAAAAAACGCCCAGTATGCCTCGCCGACACTACAGGGTGGAATGTCGGCACGTGAGCCCATTCGAATACGGCAGTATGATTGGCCTCCGGGTAGTGGGTCTGCCGTTCCGTGGCATAGCGGGTAGTACAGGACACGCTGCTTCAGAAGTGAAGCCTATGTGGAACCAGCATGAATAAAGAAGGTCGTATGCAGCGCGGACGGGCTACTGGACGACACAGTGTGACCACAGCGCGATATGACCGCCGTCTTGTCCGCTCGGCTGTAACTGAGGGAACAGCTTCGTCCACAGTCTTGGCGTGACGTTGGAGCACTGCAACGGGTGTTGACACGTCTGTATCGACGGTTGGGTGCCGTCTTCTGCAGGCTGGACTCGTAACATGTATGCCATTGCATCGGTTTCCATCGACCTAGGGTTGCCAACGTTAGCTGGAGCCAAAACAGGACAGTTCAAAAATATATTTATTCATTTATATCGTATAAGCCATCTTTGGACCACGTTATTTCAACTGTCTTGCTTTACGTGTTCTGATGTTTGCCCAGTGCTTCCGCATTCTTGTCGGTGTTGCTCCTTCCTCTCCTGGGTCCAAGCCTATCCTGTTTTTAGTTTTGGCTTTTCTTGGAAACCTTGCTACGCCGTAAGTTCCTCCTTGAGTGGGACACGTTCCAAGATGTCATCATGGGTGATTCCCACTTCTTTAAGATCTTTGTCCACCTCTGTGAACCAGGCCCATTTTGTTTTCTTCTCGTGAAAGTAGGTAATCAAACAATTGGTGAGACTACCAGGGCTCATTCGGGTCATATGTCCATAAAACATAATCCTTATTTTCCGGATGGTATCGGTTATCTTCTCTATGTGGGAATACAGTTTATGACGTCTTCTATATTCCCCATTCTATTTGGTGGGACCTAAGATATTTTTCAAAATCTTCCTTTCCTTGGTATCTGGTTTTTCGATTAGGCCGTTTTTGTTCATTACTAGGCATTCAGAAGCGTACAAGACCGCCGGACGGATAACACTGCAGTAATGCCTTAACTTTGCATTGAACGTGCTATAATCGATTTTCGAATTCTACGAAAATATATTGTTACTATTATTTCTTTCTATTCTCAGACGTTATGTCTGGTCGAAAATGGACAGTGACGCGGACCTTGATCAAGCGTGACTTCCTTTTAACTGTACGGTATATGTTATATTGCATTTAGGAACTTTCGGGTCATTGAACATGTATCAATAATTACAGATTTTTGTAGTTGTATATACATGTTTGGATGTAGCTGTATTGCATTGATGTACTGGTGGATATTGTGAGGTATGACTCCTGTAGTTGATAGTATAATTGGTATAATGTCGACTTTATCCTGATGCCACATGTCCTTGACTTCCTCAGCCAGTTGGATGTATTTTTCAATTTTTTCTCCTGTTTTCTTCTGTATATTTGTTGTGTTGGGTATGGATATTTCAATTAGTTGTGTTAATTTCTTCTTTTTATTGGTGAGTATGATGTCAGGTTTGTTATGTGGTGTTGTTTTATCTGTTATAATGGTTCTGTTCCAGTATAATTTGTATTCATCATTCTCCAGTACATTTTGTGGTGTGTACTTGTATGTGGGAACGTGTTGTTTTATTAGTTTATGTTTTATGGCAAGTTGTTGATGTATTATGTTTGCTACATTGTCATGTCTTCTGGGGTATTCTGTATTTGCTAGTATTGTACATCCGCTTGTGATGTGATCTACTGTTTCTATTTGTTGTTTGCAAAGTCTGCATTTATCTGTTATGGTATTGGGATCTTTAATAATGTGCTTGCTGTAATATATGGTGTTTATTGTTTGATCCTGTATTGCAATCATGAATCCTTCCATCTCGCTGTATATATTGCCTTTTCTTAGCCATGTGTTGGATGCGTCTTGATCAATGTGTGGCTGTGTTAGATAATACGGGTGCTTGCCATGTAGTGTTTTCTTTTTCCAATTTACTTTCTTTGTATCTGTTGATGTTATGTGATCTAAAGGGTTGTAGAAGTGGTTATGAAATTGCAATGGTGTAGCTGATGTATTTACATGAATGATTGCTTTGTGTATTTTGCTAGTTTCTGCTCGTTCTAGAAAGAATTTTCTTAAATTGTCTACCTGTTCATAATGTAGGTTTTTTATATCTATAAATCCCCTTCTACCTTCCTTTCTGCTTAATGTGAATCTTTCTGTTGCTGAATGTATGTGATGTGTTCTATATTTGTGGCATTGTGATCGTGTAAGTGTATTGAGTGCTTCTAGGTCTGTGTCACTCCATTTCACTACTCCAAATGAGTAGGTCAATACTGGTATAGCATAAGTATTTATAGCTTTTGTCTTGTTTCTTGCTGTCAATTCTGTTTTCAGTATTTTTGTTAGTCTTTGTCTATATTTTTCTTTTAGTTCTTCTTTAATATTTGTATTATCTATTCCTATTTTTTGTCTGTATCCTAGATATTTATAGGCATCTGTTTTTTCCATCGCTTCTATGCAGTCGCTGTGGTTATCCAATATGTAATCTTCTTGCTTAGTGTGTTTTCCCTTGACTATGCTATTTTTCTTACATTTGTCTGTTCCAAAAGCCATATTTATATCATTGCTGAATACTTCTGTTATCTTTAGTAATTGGTTGAGTTGTTGATTTGTTGCTGCCAGTAGTTTTAGATCATCCATGTATAGCAAATGTGTGATTTTGTGTGGGTATGTTCCAGTAATATTGTATCCATAATTTGTATTATTTAGCATGTTGGATAGTGGGTTCAGAGCAAGACAGAACCAGAAAGGACTTAATGAGTCTCCTTGGTATATTCCACGCTTAATCTGTATTGGCTGTGATGTGATGTTATCTGAATTTGTTTGGATATTACGTGTGGTTTTCCAGTTTTTCATTACTATGTTTAGAAACTGTATCAATTTAGGATCTACTTTGTATATTTCCAATATCTGTAGTAACCATGAGTGGGGTACACTATCAAAGGCTTTTTGGTAATCAATGTATGCGTAGTGTAGGGACCTTTGTTTAGTTTTAGCTTGATATGTCACCTCTGTATCTATTATCTATTATCTATTATTACATTATTATTATTATTATTATTATTAATTACAGTACATAACACAATAGATACATTATACCTGCTACAACAGGAAGCACGCGTTTATTTAACACAATACTCACTGTCGATACTGCAAATCAAGCCGTTTCTGCGAGCCTCTAGTTCCTTTGCTAATTAGATTCTGAAGTTAAACATCTTTTATGACGTCACATCTTTAATAAGTTATTTCCCGTTGTCGGATTTGACAAATTTATCAAATTTGACACATTTAATACGGTAACTAAAATTCACAAATAGTTCGGCTTTCACCATTTCCACTTTCAGTCTGTTTCTTTCATTGCTCCAGATATTTAGTATCACACTGAAAATCCACCCTCCATATCCGTTGGACAGTTGCACTGTTAGCACATGCTGAACAACTTTCAGAAAATTAAGTTCTTTGCATCTCTTAAAACATGTCACCCATTTGTCTGAAATGTTTGAGTCTGGTAAGTCCTTAATGAATAGCAAGACGTCATTCAGAGCACATATTTCAGAAAATAGTTCGTCACCGTTCATATTTATGTTGAAATAATCTATAAGTTTCATTATGTTCTCCACTTTAAGGGGCTTTTCAGGAGTTAGCTAAGCTTCAAAATTGAATCTTCACTGAAGTCAAACCATTTTCCTAGATATTCCAGAATCCTAGTATAGACTTGCCGGGCTTCTGTGACAAATTTTGCTTGTTCATCTTGCGGACATTTTTCAGCTCTTGAGCCGGCCACTGTGGCCGAACAGTTCTAGGCTTTCCTGTCCGGAACCGCGCTGCTGCTACGATCTCAGATTCGAATCCTGAAACTCGGGTATGGATGTGTTTGATGTCCTTAGGTTAGTTAGGTTTAAGTAGTTCTTAGTCTAGGGGACTGATGACCTCAGATGTTAAGTGCTTAGAGCCATTTGAACCATTTTTTTTGAGCTCTTGCAACACCTTGAATTCGAAGAAATTATTCCTTTGTCTATCAATAATTTTTGTAGGCAACTTCAGGAATACAGAAAAACTTCAGTTATCGGAATATAATCACTTTCCACGTGTTTTAGGGTTGTATTAAATAAATGCATTATATTGTGGGCAATATAAACGTAAATCTCTGGGAGTATTACTTCATCGTCCACTTCACAGTCGTTTCCATTGGCTACGAATGTCCAAATGAGTTTTGTAGTATTGTCTTCACTCTGGCTTAGAAAACAGGACAGCAGTGGCCAGTTCTGCAGAAATCTGCATACAGCAGGAAAAAAGAGTCAAAAAGCGTGTAGGAACATGCCGGAGTAGTGTGGGGAACTCTGACTGCAGAAACTCAAAAAAACTCGTCTGATCACTCACCTCCTTCGTGCTTAAAGAAAACCCATTATATACTTTAACCACTAACGATTCAACATCGTATGACAGTAGTTCTAGTCGATATTTCGCAGTCTTGAACAGTATATGCCTGTGACGATATCCTGCAATAAGTTGCGGTGCTTCAAATATTTTTTTCAACTCCACGAAAACAGACCGGTTTCTCCCGTAATTTCCGGAACAGCTGTCCGCACCGTAAGCAACTAGTTGCGATCCTGAAAGACCAGTCTTAATGATTCTCTCTTGAAACTTCTTGGCTATAGAAGATGATGTTTCGTCAACGTTTTCGTAAAAGTATATAACAGTTGAAGTCGATCCCATTTCTTGGTCAAGTACCGGATTTTTTTTTTATTTGAATCATCGCACGCAATCGAGAATGGAGTTGTACCAACTTTTTTTCAGAGTTTGTTGCAGAGAACTATCATCCAAAATAGTCCGTGGACGGACCAAGGCTGAAGCTATAGCAATGAAAGCACTGGCTCCACATTCTCTACTATAGAAGCTATAGTAAAGAAAGTACTGGCCCCACATTCTCTACTATAGCTTCGGCTTTAGCCCGTCCATAGTGAATTTTGGATAATAGATTCGAATCTTGAAACAAAAAGTTAAATAGGAGAGCATTTCCACAGTCTTGTGAAGGGTAACTGTGATTGTGATGATGTTTCACTCCATGATAGTGAATAGTTCCCACTGGCAGCAAATATCTTTGAACAGTGGAGTTTCTTAACACATCAATATGATTCTTGGTACTGGCATGATACTTTACCGCTTTCTCTGAGTCGTATTTCATTGTAAAACTTACATGATATGTTTTAAAATATCCGGTATATTCATCTTGTTTCGAAAGCCACACCGAAAAATCTGTTTCTTGTAGCCATTTGTCATTGAAATGACACCGATGGCGCTGTTTTTTAGCCTGCTGCAGTTGAGAAGCTGTGCAGACCGAAGCACTGACCCTACTACAGGCTGTTCCACGCGACAACTTCGGCAAGACAACCCCCGACCATATACGTCGAGGAAGAGCAAGCCCTCTTCGAAGAATGTCGGGTTCCACTGCTTCCGTGGCTCGCCCGTTCGCCTGACGTCGCCCATCAAAGATGTCTGGGTTACGGTCGGTCGGCAACTTGTTAGTTCAGGTCTGTTGTCAGCCATAGTTGATGTTTTGTGACGCACCTACAAACCGTGTGACAGGGTATTTTCCAGCAGAATATTCAGGCGCTTTTTGATTGCATGCCACGGCGTCTAGCGGCTCTGTTTACAGCGCTTGGGCCGCGCAGGATTAGCCGAGCGGTCTCAGGCACTGCAGCCATGGACTGTGCGGCTGGTGCCGGCGGAGGTTCGAGTCCTCCATCGGGCATGGATGTCTGTGTTTGTCCTTAGGCTAATTTAGGTTAAGTAGTGTGTAAGCTGAGGGACTGATGACTTTAGCAGTTAAGTCCCATAAGATTTCACACACATTTGAATTTTTTTTTTTTTCCAGCACTTTGTGGCGTACAGAATTCCGATAGTCACAGTGCATGTACATTATCTGTAATATTGATTGTTTATGTAGTAACATGCCCCTAACAATTTGAATAAATTTCATTGTGATCACATCTCTCGGTCATGGTGTCTAACTTTTCCGAACAGTAGTGTATGTAGATATGAAGAATATAGATGTAGAATGTTTATAACACTTGTTTTATTTAAGAAGTTTTAGGAGTTGCCACATAAAAGTTCGGAGTCATTACTTTTCAGCTGTCCCTCGGAAGTATCAAATATAGAAATTCTGTATAACAGCTATTACGTGATACATAAAGGAATTTCAGACTGATGTATGCAGTAGCTGTATGTAATTGCCACATTAATGTTCAAAATTTTATTTATGGCTGTCAGTCAGCAGATGTAAAGCACGTTTTAAGAAAAATAATCAGTCGTCAGCTGCACAAATTTTTTATTAAATTAACCTATTGACTAATTTTGGCAAATAAATTTGTCACCCTCAGAAGATAGTACAATTACGCTTAAATCGGAAAGCAATTGTCGAGCAAACTCTGGACGATGGAGTCCTACAAAAATGGGTATAGATTAAGAATTTAGTGATTAACATGGTTGGGCAACATGTAGCTGCAGATTAAAACAGTGGTTGTACAATAGAAATAGATTATAAATGTACTTTCGTTAAAATTTTTATATAGGCGGCCAGGCAATTAAAAAGTAACGCAGAAAGTGCGAAGATGTGGTGAGTAAAACAACTTCGCATCATAAATTTAAAATGATGATTAGCACTGACATACTGATAGTTTCACTATAAAAGATTTCTGTTATATAAAAAGCAACGAGCGCTAGTGTGCCTAAAAGCTTACGAAAATAAGCGCAATGAGGGTGCTCGTGTCCATAACATCCGTCAAACGAAATAGAACATCAGTCTTATTGACTTAGCTTGTTAAAAGGGCCTAAGAATGGATACAGCTGATGGTGGCGCCGTGGGCCGGTGGAGGAGCGGCGCTACATTGAAGTTTCCAGTATCTTGACGTAGAGACCAGCCTTCCGATATGAGATTTGAGCGACGCAATTAAGTCGGCCCGTCCCAGCTGAGACATCCGACTCGATGGCAAGTGCGAGATCTCGGTGCATATTTACAAGGTATCTTTCTGTTTAGGACCTCTACCTGTAGCTCTTATAAATAATAGCTGCAGCACAGTACATCTACGTTAGTAACTTAAAACCTTTGGCTAAGGTTTTTGAGAATAGCAGTGTATATGCCGTGACAAGGTTTTAACCCTTTCCCTTCTCTTAACATCGTATATCACTAACATGATTCCACTCTATACACATATCCACTACAATCACCTACACTCAATAGATACACATAAGACGTAACTTTCACACACTGTGACGAAAAGCGTCATGGTGGGCGGAGGAAGAAAACACTTTGCACTTAGGTGCGGGGTCTCCCAACTGTCAACGCCATACGAATCTTTCTCTCTGAATTACCTGGTGGGTCCCACGAGCACTTGAGTGCAGGGCTGGGCTTTGTCCTTTTCGCGATACTTAAACGACCTGCAACTAAAACATCCAAGTCAGCGACTAGAACCAACAACTACTAGGGCAACTAAGCCACACACCAACTATCGCTCTGCAAGGCTTAATGTTATACGTATTTGAGGTTTCATGTTATACGTGTTTGATTATGTATTTAGAATAGCGACCCTGGTCGACTTCGTATACAGTGATGTATAAACTCAAATATAGAACAACTAAATGCAGCAAGTAAGCCGCTTTTTAACCGACTAAGATACATCGGGCATTAGCTTCACTACAATTCAGAACTGTTTTGAGGCCCCTAAATATGAACTGCAACCACTGATGGGTAACAAAAAATCACAGCAGCACTAATGCTCCAACAGACTTTATCTCTAGCTGGATACCCCAATGACTGCTCGACTTAACAACTTCAAAAACCAGTCCTCCTGATAAACCTAACGTGGAAACCAGCTGAAGCACACAGATGGTCAAATTTTGCATTAGAACAATAAATATGAGCACCAACGCCTAGGCACGTATGAGAAACGTTTGGTGAACTAAGTCCACTCAGTTTCAGATGCGTTGCGATATAACCACGAGCAACGTCACCGTCACGCTATTAAGGAAATACTTGCAACCAAAGGCAAGCCCCTTCAACGGATATGCTTATATGGGAATCGAACCCACACCTCTTGAACAATACTAACACCGATGAACATGTACACAATAAAATAAAAAGGATGTTGATACGGTCAATAAGGACGTATACCAAGATAAAGGACACCAACAGTCAGGTGTTAGGGGAATTTATTCAATATCGCTTGTTACTTAGCAATCCTTATAATCAAATTATTGAACGTCAAAACTCTTTTCTAACTGTTTACGAAGTCCAAGCATATATGTCTCATTTCTTTAAAACAATACATGCTTTTAAAGAACACAAAGAATAGATGTCTCTTTTCTTTAGAACAATATAAATCTTAAAAAAACACCAATCACAAGTGCTTCTTTTCTTTAGAACCAACGAACTTCAAAGAATACAGTTTTATTCGAGCCTTGCTTTAATATTTAATCATGTTTCAAGATTTTTCTGTCACAAGAAGGAAGTATATCAAACGTGAATAAATTACAATTATTGGTCAGGCCGACATCGGATCGTAGCCCAAGCCCGCAGTTGCGCAACAAACTCAGACGCAGACCTCGGGCACCAATCCCCGGCCACAATGATAGAATCAAAGTTGTGGTGTAACCACAACACATTAAACATTGACAGTATTAATACCATCTTAACAAAAGTAGATAAAATAATTTCTGCAAACTGCAAGGATAGAATCATAAACCTTCGGCCCCCTCCAATGCTACCACTTTCAAGGCAAATCAAAAGCGGAATCAGCAACATTCAGAAATGATTAAAGCATTAAACATAGAAAATATTAAAACAACCTTAACAAATATAAAACTAGCCTTCCGAAGATAACCTCCAAAAGCCACCAAGCATCTGAACACTCGCTATATGTGCGGATCTATGCTAACCAGGTAGTGTGGACACATTTTAGGCACTCAAGTTATCTTTAGAAAACAGCTGCTGGAACAGTTCAACCATGAACGCAGCAGATGTTAAAACCTTTGGAGCATTAAAGAGAATCTACTACTGGCCGTTCTACAAGGTGACTGTGCCGCTTTAAAACACAGGTTATGCTGCTAAGTACAAATACGGTGGCTGCCACAAGGCAGAGCGAACCTTTCTTCTTAACCCAACACAGTTGCAACATAAGATCCCAGTTACAGTAGAGCCCAGCCCGCTAGGCCTCAAAAACCAAAACGCAGGTAGCAGTCAATAAATGGTTCAAATGGCTCTGAGCACTATGGGACTCAACATCTGAGGTCATCAGTCCCCTAGAACTTAGAACTACTTAAACCTAACTAACCTAAGGACATCATACACATCTATGCCCGAGGCAGGATTCGAACCTGCGACCGTAGCGGTCACGCGTTTCCAAACTGTAGCGCCTTGAACCGCTTGGACACACCGGCCGGCAGCAGTCATTAAATCTTAACCTAAAACAGGTCGTCCACAGCTCCCTCAAGAGAAAGAGAGACTAACAGGCAAACCAATTGCTCTAACGGGAGAGAGGTGAGCACGTATTGGCGACTCGTGTAGCAAAAAACAATCGATCAGCCTGCGGCTGTATGACTACCAACTCCAGGGAGGCAGGCACCAAGTTGTTGCAACTCTACAAGCTGCAGACAACAGAGGCGGGTTTTTCGCGAATTCTCACAAACGATGATCATTGTGGATTAAATGGCAGCAATCTCGGAGCTCTGTTACCGAACAGGAAACCCAAGGAAGACGCCGGCCTGATGCAGTCCGGAGCAGCACTAGCCCCGGACCAAGCGAGGTGACGCAGTGATTAGCACACTGGACTCGCATTCGGGAGGACGACGGTTCAATCCCGTGGACGGTCATCCTGATTTAGGTTTTCCGTGATTTCCCCAAATCGCTCCTGGCAAATGCCAGGATGGTTCCTTTGAAAGGACACTGCCGACTTCCTTCCCCGTCCTTCCCTAATCCGGTGAGACCGATTACCTCGCTGTTTGGTCTTTTCACCCAAACAATCCAATCCCCAACTAGCACCGGCAAACACGCCGCGACAGCAGCCACAGCCCTCCATCCCGAAAAGTCGGATCTCAGCAATCCTTTGGAAAAATACCTTCGCCGGAAATACTGGCCATGCCTGCCGAAGAAACAAGTATATTCGCCCTTGCACGCCTGCTCATACCGACTGCTCAGCTTCGACTCCCCCTCCCCATCGTAACCTGTCTCTTCTGCCCATAATCCACCAAACAAAGATCGTTTCACGAGCAAGGACAGTGTACAACTCACCACGCACGAGATATCGACGATGCCGTGGGGCTCAGAATATTCTCAGCACACCAGACTTAATAGGTGCTATGCTGACCAGTGCAGCGTAAATATTTAGAGAACAACTAGAGCAAGGCTAACCGCAGCTTAACAGTAGTCAAACAAGTTCCTCTCAAGGAAAAGTACGCAGTCACAATATGAAATCATCGAGAGTGGTCAATTCATGGCTTTCACTCGTATTCCCTTAATAACAGCTAACGCCACCAGAAAAAACACATCATTTAACATGCAAGCATCGACGGCCGGCAGCTAATAGATGCAATGAACGATCTCTAACTAAGCAGTTCGGCGCTTCCCCGGCTAACGCTAGAGGGCTTTGCCCTGTTCACTCCAGTGCGCAACAGTTTGAAGCAGCAGGCTTTTTAAATTCAACACTCTAGCCCACCACAACCGAAAGCGAAAGAGAAAACTCGCGGGAAGTGCCATGCGCCACATATCTTTGGCAGCATTAATAATTTCGCTTGGAGTAACATTATTTTCCTTTTAGTTATCTGATGTTTCGTTTAGTCACTAACAGACATTTCGCCAAGGACTGTCCGTGTCTGTAGCTTATACGTTAGGAATATCTTTATTAATAATACTACATCTTCAGTGACAATGTTTTATCTACTGTTTTAGTCCAGTGCATTTCGGAGGTACAGCTCTATCCTCAAGCACTACAATGATTTTTTTGGTCTTACCTCCAGTTTATAACCATCATTTCGACACAAAATTTTCTTCTGCGTCACTGAAAACTTTACACGTCTGAATTTACAGTTTAAAGTTTTTATATAACTTTAAGAAAAAAATGTGTGAATATTATTTATTAGATGAAATTAATAATTCTTAAGTAACTGAGATTCTTAATTTGTTCTCCATATGCGTGCAGTTAGTGCGGAACTCCCTTTTTTATGCTAAAATTGATCATAATACACTACTGGCCGTTAAAATTGCTACACCACGAAGATGATGTGCTACAGACGCGAAGTTTAACCGACAGGAAGAAGATGCTGTATTATGCATATTATTAGCTTCTCAGAGCATTCACACAAGGTTGGCGACACCTACATCGTGCTGACATGAGGAAAGTCTCCAACCGATTTCTCATACACAAACAGCAGTTGACCGGCATTGCCTGGTGAAACGTTGTTGTGATACCTCGTGTAATGAGGAGAAATGCGTACCATGACGTTTCCGACTTTGATAAAGGTCGGATTGTAGCCCATGGCGATTGCGGATTATCATATCGCGACATTGCTGCTCGCGTAGGTCGAGATCCAATGACTGTTAGCAGAATATGGAATCGGTGGGTTCAGGAGGATAATACGGAACGCCGTGCTGGATCCAACGGCCTCGTATCACTAGCAGTCGAGATCACAGGCATCTTATCCGCATGGCTGTAACGGATCGTGCAGCCACTTCTCGATCCCTGAGTCAACAGACGGGGACGTTTACAAGACAACAACCATCTGCACGAACAGTTCGACGACGTTTGCAGCAGCATTGAGTATCAGCTCGGAGACCATGCCTGAGGTTACCCTTGACGGTGCATCACAGACAGGAGCGCCTGCGATGGTGTACTCAACGACGAACCTGGGTGCACGAATGGCAAGACGTCATTTTTTTGGATGAATCCTGGTTATCTTTAGAGCATCGTGATGGTCGCATCCGTGTTAATGACAGCGCGGTAAACGGACATTGGAAGCGTGTATTCGTCATTGCCATACTGGCGTATCACCTGGTGTGATGGTATGGGGTGCCACTGGTTACACGTCTCGGTCACCTCTTGTTCGCACTGACGACACTTTGAACAGTGGACGTTACATTTCAGATGTATTACGACCCGTGGCTCTACCCTTCATTCGATCCCTGCGAAACACTACATTTCAGTAGGATAATGCTCAACTGCATGTTGCAGGTCCTGTACGGGTCTTTCTGGATACAGAAAATGTTCGACTGCTGCCCTGGCCAACACATTCTCCAGATCTCTCACCAATTGGAAACGTCTGTTCAATGGTGGCCGAGCAACTGGCTCGTCACAATACGACAGTCACTACTCTTGATGAACTGTGTTATCGTGTTGAAGCTGCATGGGCAGCTGTACCTGTAGACGCCATCCAAGCTCTGTTTGACTCAATGCCCAGGCGTATGAAGGCCGTTATTACGGCCAGAGGTGGTTGTTCTGGGTACTGATTTCTCAGGATCTATGCACCCAAATTGCGTGAAAATGTAATCACATGTCAGTTCTAGTATAATATATTTGTCCAATGAATACCCGTTTATCATATGCATTTCTTCTGGGTGTAGCAATTTTAATGGCCAATAGTGTAGATACCAGTTTTCCTGAAGCGAAGGAAAAATATTAATATTACTATTGTGTAAATTGGAAGGGTTATCAGTGCATGTTATAGAAATAGCTGTTATTGAAAGCAGAATAATTTCCGAATGATGCCACTCACTTGCATATAAAACGAAGTTTTTCTTAGAAAACGGGCAAACATCGCGTTGTTCGTCCTTGCGTGTGAATATGAGAGGTAAGTGTTTCTGTGGGGGCAGGTGTGGTAGAGTCAGCGCAGCAGTGTTAAAAACGAGCGCGGTCATAATTAGCTCCGCTAGTTAGGGGCGGCCGGCGCTGGACGGTTTCCGCGGCTAACGCGGATTTCACGGCCGTCGGCCGCACCATCAGTCTCCGCGGCCGGGCTCCGCCGCTGCGAGGCGCCTCACACTCGCTGCCTCGAGCTAACTAACGAGCACGTGGTTTCAGAATGACGGCGGCGTGTCGGTTCCATTTAACGACTGGTCGGACATGGGCAGGTCAGAGGAATACTATAACGTGAAACAGCGTGATTTTCCAGAGGCTGTATCAAATGCGATAGAACGAAATACACTCCTGGAAATGGAAAAAAGAACACATTGACACCGGTGTGTCAGACCCACCATACTTGCTCCGGACACTGCGAGAGGGCTGTACAAGCAATGATCACACGCACGGCACAGCGGACACACCAGGAACCGCGGTGTTGGCCGTCGAATGGCGCTAGCTGCGCAGCATTTGTGCACCGCCGCCGTCAGTGTCAGCCAGTTTGCCGTGGCATACGGAGCTCCATCGCAGTCTTTAACACTGGTAGCATGCCGCGACAGCGTGGACGTGAACCGTAGTGCAGTTGACGGACTTTGAGCGAGGGCGTATAGTGGGCATGCGGGAGGCCGGGTGGACGTACCGCCGAATTGATCAACACGTGGGGCGTGAGGTCTCCACAGTACATCGATGTTGTCGCCAGTGGTCGGCGGAAGGTGCACGTGCCCGTCGACCTGGGACCGGACCGCAGCGACGCACGGATGCACGCCAAGACCGTAGGATCCTACGCAGTGCCGTAGGGGACCGCACCGCCACTTCCCAGCAAATTAGGAACACTGTTGCTCCTGGGGTATCGGCGAGGACCATTCGCAACCGTCTCCATATAGCTGGGCTACGGTCCCGCACACCGTTAGGCCGTCTTCCGCTCACGCCCCAACATCGTGCAGCCCGCCTCCAGTGGTGTCGCGACAGGCGTGAATGGAGGGACGAATGGAGACGTGTCGTCTTCAGCGATGAGAGTCGCTTCTGCCTTGGTGCCAATGATGGTCGTATGCGTGTTTGGCGCCGTGCAGGTGAGCGCCACAATCAGGACTGCATACGACCGAGGCATACAGGGCCAACACGCGGCATCAAGGTGTGGGGAGCGATCTCCTACACTGGCCGTACACCACTGGTGATCGTCGAGGGGACACTGAATAGTGCACGGTACATCCAAACCGTCATCGAACCCATCGTTCTACCATTCCTAGACCGGCAAGGGAACTTGCTGTTCCAACAGGACAATGCACGTCCGAATGTATCCCGTGCCACCCAACGTGCTCTAGAAGGTGTAAGTCAACTACCCTGGCCAGCAAGATCTCCGGATCTGTCCCCCATTGAGCATGTTTGGGACTGGATGAAGCGTCGTCTCACGCGGTCTGCACGTCCAGCACGAACGCTGGTCCAACTGAGGCGCCAGGTGGAAATGGCATGGCAAGCCGTTCCTCAGGACTACATCCAGCATCTCTACGATCGTATCCATGGGAGAATAGCAGCCTGCATTGCTGCGAAAGGTGGATATACACTGTACTAGTGCCGACATTGTGCATGCTCTGTTGCCTGTGTGTATGTGCCTGTGGTTCTGTCAGTGTGATCATGTGATGTATCTGACCCCAGGAATGTGTCAATAAAGTTTCCCCGTCCTGCGACAATGAATTCACGGTGTTCTTATTTCAATTTCGAGGAGTGTATCAGACAAGCTTTATAAATCGATTTGAGAGTTCCTAGCATACCGAACACTTTCTCAATGGAGATGAACCTATACACCTATAAGTAACGTAGGGCGTACCCTAACAGAGAGTTATAGGACTATTACTTTTTGCAATATGCAAGGTGTCCGGGCTAGAGGTAACATAACAGATCCCTGGAACTCAACGTTTTACGTTGTCGGGTAAATACGCAATGGACAGAGACAGGCTCCAAGATGTAATCCTCACTATTTCACCAACAACGCTGAATCGCGTGGCTCATGCGCGCTAGTGACGGGGCACACCTATCTTGACGTGTTGGCGAACTATGCAGTTGCACAGATGTGGATTTCTGTGCATGGGGACTTATCAGCGACATGACTTACAGAACAAAAATTCGAGATCTGGCAGATTTGAGGCCGGATGTACGCCACAGTAGAGACCATAGCACCTCTCATGCTTATGCGTATGTGGCGAAAAGTGGAGCACCGTTTCGATATCTGTCGAGTTCCAAACGGTGCCCACACTGAACTGTACCAGCATGCATAAAATTTTTTGAGCTCCTATGTAGAATGTTGGACAGATAAACGTATAAACCTTAATAGGTATTCAAACAGAAACAAATGATTTGGTATATCTGTATGCCGGACACTCTCTATATACGAATGACCTAGTCGATAAATTCGCAAGCTCCACTACGCCTTTCGCGGCTGGTGCTGCTTTATACAGAGATTCGCCACGCTAGAACATTGCAGCGACATGCAGGGAGATCTGCAGAGGATTGACGTTCGTGTAGTGAATGCCAGTTGAACTCAACATACACAAGTGTTGTTGTGGTCTTCAGCCCGAAGACTGGTTTGTTGCGGCTCTTCTCGCTACTGTATCCTATGCAAGCGTCTTCACCTCAGAATAACTACTGCAAACCACATTCTTTTGAATCATCTGCTTACTGTATTCATTTCTTGAACTCCTTCTACAATTTTTACTCCCCTCCCCTCTCATACTTTCTTCCAATACTAAACTAATTGTCCCTTGATGTCTCAGAATGTGAACTATCAACTCATCCTTTCCAATAGTCTAGGTGCGCCAAGAATTTCTAGTCTCTCAAGTTTAATTCTGTACCTCCTTATTAGTTACGCTATCTACCTATTTAATTTTTAGTATTATTCTGTAACACCACGTTTCGAAAGCTTCTATTCTCTTCTTCTAAAAACTGTTTATCATTCATGTTTCACTTTCATACTCGGATACACTCCACACAAACACCTTCAGAAAAGATTTCCTAACTCTTCAACCTATACTCGATGTTTATCTTCTTCAGAAACTGTTTTCTTGTAATTGCCAGGCGGCCGTTGTGACCGAACGGTTCTAGGCGCTTCAGTCTGGAACCGCGCGACGGCTACGGTCGCAGACTCGAATCCTGCCTCAGGCATGGATGTGTGTGACGTCCTTGGGTTAGTTAGGTTTAAGCAGTTCTTAGTTCTAGGGTACTGATGACCTCAGATGTTAAGTCCCATAGTGCTCAGAGCCATTTGAGCCATTTGTCTTTGCCAGTCTACATTTTATATCCTCTCTACTTCGATCATCATCACCTATTTTGTTGCCCAGATATCAAAACTCGTCTACTCTTAGTGTCTTGACTGCTAATCTAGTTCCCTCAGCATCACCTGATTTAATTCGACTATATTCCATTATGCTTGTTTTGCTTTTGTTGATGTTCAAATTATATCCCGCTTTCAAGACGTCGTCCATTCCACCCAACTGCTCTTCCAAGTACTTTGCCTTTTGTGAGTTAATTACAGTGCCGTTCACAAACCTCAAAGTTTTTATTTCTTCTCCATGAACTTTGAATCCTACTCCACATTTATCTTTAGTTTCCTTTACTACTTGCAAAGTGTAGCGCACTGCGTATAAATAGGCATTATTGCATGATTACACAATTACAAAACAACATCTGAACGTAGTCACATCAATTACATGTCGACGAGTGCGCGTACGGATTGATTAAAATAGGAACAAGCACATGATACCAATCTCTGGTAAAGCAGACACTAAACAGAAATTCGTTCAAAGAATACCCAGGAAATATGGTCCGTCCACGAAGGGGTTAGCCTACGAAGCTCTCTTCCATCTGATACTTGAGTACTGCTCGTCAATCTGCGAACATTACCGGGCTGCACTGATGGAGCAAACAGAGAAGTTTCATAGAACAACATCGCGCTTCATAACGGATTCGTTTACTAAGCTCGAATGAGTCAGGGAGACGTTTAATCAAATCGAATGTCTGACGCTACAATAGAGGTGAATCGAATCACTGTGTGGTTTACTGTTAAAATTCCGAGACCGTTCGTTATACATTGTTGGCTCTTACGTACAGCTCGTGAAAAGACCACGAAGGTAAAAAATGAGAGAGTTTCGAACACACACGGAGTCTTACCGGCAACCTCTCTTCCGCGCACCATTCGACTGGAACAGTAAAGGGGGATGCGACAGTGGTAGACAACGTCCCCTGTGTCACCTTCCACAAGGTGGCTGGCGGAGTTTAGGTGTAGATGCAGATGCAGAAATAGGGAGGCGTCAGATATTAATGTTTGAAATATTCACACAACGTAAACCTGAACTCTACCTACAAAATTTCGGAGGGTCTTCAGAGATGTCTTCTGAGAATTTCGGTAAAAAGGATCCGTGGTCCCCGGTAGCACGTTACAGAGTAATTGCATTTCATTTTATTTCTTACCCTCATTTACCTTTGTAGCTGTATTGCCTTGAAAATATCTGCACGACAGCACAAACATCGACGGTATGCGCCGTGCGTCTTCTTTGCAAAGTAACTTGGTCCATTCTCTGTTGGTCCTTTGTATGAAGATTGTGTGGCAATATAGGTCAATGTTCACTGCAGTGATCTGTCTTTATACACTGGTTTAGTCCTAGGTCCAGTGAACGAAGACTAACATCACGTGCAAGATGTCCAGTCGACCTCTTCTTGGTGGCGATTGTAGATGAGTTGTGAGATATTCACTGACAAGGAAATATCGTCAAATTGACCTCATAATGAAAGGAGAGAAAAGCACACTTGCAAGATAGTCCTAGCTCCGGGCGAAAATTGAGGCCATGATTTTGAGAGCTCGCAGGGATGATCTTCTGAATGTACAGCTTTTAAACTTTCGTGCGCAGCGTCTGCTTGTTACTCGTTCCGCCACCCTGCAGTCGCCCACTGTCTGAGCTCGAAGTACAGTACAGCGGAGTAATAACCAGAGCCCTTCTGTTTGCGGTGTGTTGAAGGCAAGGGAAGAGGAGAAGAGGAGGGGGGAGATGGACACATCTGCCTAACGCGTTTTAGAAGTCTAGTTCGAACACAAGTATTATTTATTCTAAGTGAAAAATAGCAAGTAATATGAGAATGTGATAAGTGTACCTCATGCACATTTACGTTCAATATTGTTTTAACAATATTCTCGTGTTGATATTCTATAGCTACATATACAGAAGTATGCAGCCCTGAAATGAAATCAAAATGAATAAACCGAAGTAGCCGAAGAATTATTATGAAATGAAGTTAATGATTTTCGATTTAAGAATGGTGCTTTTCCTCCAAATGTAGCCAGGTTTAAAATGCAAACAAAATTACGCACAACAGCGACGTTATTAATTAAACAGCGCTGCGCTACTTTTTTAATGACACACTTGTTTCATTCATTTACACTGCACTTTTGAATCAAATGGCTCTGAGGACTATGGGACTTAACATCTGCTGTCATCAGTCCCCTAGAACTTAGAACTAATTAAACCTAACTAAGCTAAGGACATCACACACATCCATGCCCGAGGCAGGATTCGAACCTGCGACCGGAGCGGTCGCGCGCTTCCAGACTGAAGTGCCTAGAACCGCTCGGCCACACCGGCCAGCACTTTTGAATCGTACCGTGAAAATGTTCGAAGAAGAGCGATCTGTAGCTCCAGCTACGGGTTAGAATCCGTGCACTTTCACACAGTTAACAATTCTTGTTACCAGTGTCAGAAACGTACTTCACTAATCTCTTACTCACTCCACTGTATTTTGCGCTCGAGCATTAAACATCTGCAGTGGGATGGAGCGAGTGACAAACAACCTGTGCCCGCCAAAGATTAAAACCTGTATTTTCAGAAGGTTATAACTGCGTACTATCAGAATAATGGACCTAATTTTCGCGAGCAATCGACTGCTGCGGCCGATATCTTACAAATGTATTTTTCTTTTTTTTTCTCCTTAAAATAAGAGACCAAGTTGGTGAAGTTTCCTTGTGAGGCCTATCCTGATGGTACTACCTAACTAACCATGTGTCGCTTATATCCGCGCTTGGAGGCTGCATGTCTATTTGGGAACTATTTATTTGACGTCATGTGAAAACGTAACATAGTTTTTGTCGTTGAGTCCTCCCTGGACCTCTGTCTCAAGGTGTTGCGCCTGAGGTGTAGGCAACTCGGCGCACTTCTCTGTAGGCTGCGTCCCGTATCTTCCGAAGGAATAATGTGCAGAATATTTTGCAACGGCTCATTTGTCACGGGATGCAAAACTTATCACAGGGCAAATGAACATAATATACATTTCGAATTCTTGTGTGTGTGTGTGTGTGTGTGTGTGTGTGTGTGTGTAGGGCCGGCCAGAGTGGCCGAGCGGTTCTAGGCGCTTCAGTCTGGAACCGCGCGACCGCAACGGTCGCAGGTTCGAATGCTGCCTCGGGCATGGATGTGTGTGATGTCCTTGGGTTAATTAGGTTTAAGTAGTTATAAGTTCTAGGGGACTGATGACCTCCGATGTTAAGTCCCATAGTGCTCAGAGCCATTTGAACCATTTTGTGTGTGTGTGTGTGTGTGTGTGTGCGTGCGCGCGCTCTTTCGTAGCTCACCAAAAATCTTATCTGACTTGCACGTGGAGGATTCAGGTATAGACTCCCGCATCGAATTTTTCGTCACGGGAGGACCGGGACATTACTTACTCTATGTGGTAACAATTATTGAGCTACCTGAAGGAGTAGTAGTGGAACAGGCTTCAAAAGTCGCGACCAAGCTAGAATCTACAGAAATGAAGCGATATAGCGTGTAGTTACCATACAGGATTGGGGGAACGTCGTCTCGAGTATTTTGGATTGACCTACCTGTCACGAAATGTCAAAGCTACGTCTGAAAAAATTAACACCTCCTGCATGAGTGGCATTGTTCAGTAGAATGGAACCAGAAATAGGCAGCAGTGAAGACAGATCTGGTCTCACGTCTACGACACGGCGTTCAGCAGCTTAAAAGTGCTTGTGGTCGCGTACTCACCTTCGAGCAGTTTTCCGACGGCTTCGTCCAGAGGAAGGCTGCCTCCGCCTCCGCCGCCGCCGCCGCCGCTGTCGGGCCGCGAGCTGGAGGAGGACGAGGCGCCGGGAGAGGGCGTGGCCACGGGCGTCACGGAGCCGCCGCCCGCCGACACGATGGCACTCTTATACATGGCCGCCGCTCTCACTGCGCCCACATCACCTCCTGCACACACGACGACCTCTCAGCACAGAAAGTCCACTTTACTGCTGGACAAGATGTCTAGGGACCTATTAGATTGTGTCGTTACCTGAACACAAGTTTTTCTTTCCACTGGACTGCAGTAGGAATAAGAATGAAATATGTAAAGTTTTTTCTGACTCACCATAAAAGCAGAAAAACTACAAAATGTCCTGGTAAATGTATGCTTGTGGATCAAGTTTATGTCATTATTCCAGGTACAGAACACACAATCTTACACAAAACGTAATTAATTTTGTTCTATGGGGCCTATCTTCAAGATCTAAAAAATAAGACAGACGCACGATGCCGCTAAACATTCCCAAGTACAAAGTGAATCAAAGCTACAGAGCAATGCTACCAGAAACCAATTTATACGTAAGCAGCACATTCTCACACCTGTGCAGAAATTCTTTTTCTACCACTTCCGCCGGCCGGAGTGGCCGAGCGGTTCTAGGCGCTTCAGTCTGGAACCGCGCGACCGCTACGGTCGCAGGTTCGAATCCTGCGTCGGGCATGGATGTGTGTGATGTCCTTAGGTTACTTAGGTTTAAGTAGTTCTAAGTTCTAGGGGACTGATGACCTCAGTCGTTAGGTCCCATAGTACTCAGAGCCATTTGAACTATTTTTTCTACCACTTCCAGCTAACCTATGTACAGTAAAGTCAGAAAATAGTAACCTAGAAAGCTTCTTCCTATATGAATTTACAGTTTTTTCCGCTTCAAACCCTACAACGGTAACTCGCCAGTTGCATCTCCATGATTAAGAAGTTGGGGAAGATTGGTGAAATGTTTGAGCATGTGAGTTTGTGAGTGTGTATGTATGAATGTATGTATGTGTGTGTGCGTGTGTGTGTCTGTGTGTGTGTGTGTGTGTGTGTGTGTGTGTTGAGTGTGCGTGCGCGTGTGTGCTTGTGATGATAGTAACACTTCAGAACTGCAAATTAGGGATACCGTTGTACAACGGCTGGAAATTTAATAGTGATAACTATTTATTAGAACCTATACAAAAAATGCAACCTATACAAAATACACTCCTGGAAATTAAAATAAGAACACCGTGAATTCATTGTCCCAGGAAGGGGAAACTTTATTGACACTTTCCTGGGGTCAGATACATCACATGATCACACTGACAGAACCACATGCACATAGACACAGGCAACAGAGCATGCACAATGTCGGCACTAGTACAGTGTATATCCACCTTTCGCAGCAATGCAGGCTGCTATTCTCCCATGGAGACGATCGTAGAGATGCTGGATGTAGTCCTGTGGAACGGCTTTCCATGCCATTTCCACCTGGCGCCTCAGTTGGACCAGCGTTCGTGCTGGACGTGCAGACCGCGTGAGACGACGCTTCATCCAGTCCCAAACATGCTCAGTGGGGGACAGATCCGGAGATCTTGCTGGCCAGGGTAGTTGACTTACACCTTCTAGAGCACGTTGGGTGGCACGGGATACATGCGGACGTGCATTGTCCTGTTGGAACAGCAAGTTCCCTTGCCGGTCTAGGAATGGTAGAACGATGGGTTCGATGACGGTTTGGATGTACCGTGCACTATTCGGTGTCGCCTCGACGATCACCAGTGGTGTACGGCCAGTGTAGGAGATCGGTCCCCACACCATGATGCCGGGTGTTGGCCCTGTGTGCCTCGGTCGTATGCAGTCCTGATTGTGGCGCTCACCTGCACGGCGCCAAACACGCATACGACCATCATTGGCACCAAGGCAGAAGCGACTCTCATCGCTGAAGACGACACGTCTCCATTCGTCCCTCCATTCACGCCTGTCGCGACACCACTGGAGGCGGGCTGCACGATGTTGGGGCGTGAGCGGAAGACGGCCTAACGGTGTGCGGGACCGTAGCCCAGCTTCATGGAGACGGTTGCGAATGGTCCTCGCCGATACCCCAGGAGCAACAGTGTCCCTAATTTGCTGGGAAGTGGCGGTGCGGTCCCCTACGGCACTGCGTAGGATCCTACGGTCTTGGCGTGCATCCGTGCGTCGCTGCGGTCCGGTCCCAGGTCGACGGGCACGTGCACCTTCCGCCGACCACTGGCGACAGCATCGATGTACTGTGGAGACCTCACGCCCCACGTGTTGAGCAATTCGGCGGTACGTCCACCCGGCCTCCCGCATGCCCACTATACGCCCTCGCTCAAAGTCCGTCAACTGCACATACGGTTCACGTCCACGCTGTCGCGGTATGCTACCAGTGTTAAAGACTGCGATGGAGCTCCGTATGCCACGGCAAACTGGCTGACACTGACGGCGGCGGTGCACAAATGCTGCGCAGCTAGCGCCATTCGACGGCCAACACCGCGGTTCCTGGTGTGTCCGCTGTGCCGTGCGTGTGATCATTGCTTGTACAGCCCTCTCGCAGTGTCCGGAGCAAGTATGGTGGGTCTGACACACCGGTGTCAATGTGTTCTTTTTTCCATTTCCAGGAGTGTAGATAAAAGTTTCAAATGAAACGACATAATTTCAGAGACTTTACTGATCTCATATAGATGTGATTTTATGTATGTAGACTGAAGCGGCGAATGAAAATTTGTAACAAGGCCGGGAATCCAACTAGGGTCTCTTCTTGCGTACTAGGCAGGTGTGTTAGTCACTAAGCCACCTTTGCACAGCGGTTCACATAGCTGCACGGATTACCCTGACACGTCTCCCTCCTCGATTCAAATTATCTCCCCCCCCCCCCCCCAGTCTACATAAAATCATATGTGTATGAGACAAGTTAAGTCTCTAAAATCGTGTCATTTCATTGGTATAACTACTTGCACGTTGGTTTCAGGCTGGGTCCCGCATTTACGTTCGATCCTGAGGTACTATTCCAGAACATGGAGAGCCTCGGCAATTCTTTTCGTGTGTAAGGAGGAATTTAAAGTAGACTGGGGCGGCAGTGAGAATTTGGATCGATGAGGGAGGTGTGCCAGGGTAATCCGTGCAGTTGTGCAAATTTGTGTGCCAAGGGGGCTTAGTGGCTAACGCACCTGCCTAGTAACCAAGAAGAGACCCTAGTTGTATTCCCGGCCTTGTTGCAGATTGTCATTCACCGCTATATACATAAAATGCATGTTTAAAAGTTTTACTGTCCTTGAGGGTAGTCATCAGCATTGTGTATAAGCCTTTGCCAGCGACGTGGAAGTCGACGGATACCCTTAGCAGCACCGATTGCGCTGATAGATCGAGTAGAGCGGTCTATTGCTCGACGAATCTCCGTAACAGTTCCTAAGCGAATGCCATAAAGCTTCCTTCAATTTAGGAATCAATTGGAAATCACAAGGGATTAAGACCAGGGAGTGTGGTGGGTGGTACAGAATTTCCGAGCTCCATCTATCGAACAACTCAGTCACAGCTTGCGCCGTATGAGCCCGAACAGTGTCCGACAAAATGATGGGACGCTCCTGCAGAAAGTGTTGCCGCTTCTTTCTCTGAGATGGTCGCAGGCTGTCTTCCAAAGGTGAGAAAAATGCAGTACGTGTCACCGTTTTTTTCTCTAAGCTGCTCATTTTTGGAACGAAGCCTGCGACCCGATTCGAGAAAGAGGCCACGACATTTTCTACGGATCCACCCGTCATTTTGCAGCACAGCGCTCGGGCACTGAAGGTGCAAGCTGTGACTGATTTGTTAGACTGGTAGCGCTGGGAATTGCTGTGCCATCCATCACATTCCCAGAAGAGTGACTTTATTTCTAAACTGAAGGAAGCACTTCATGGGATTCGCTTCAGAACTGTAACAGCGTAATAGATCGCTCCACACTATCAGGACAACTGGCGCTGCCAAGGGAATCCAAGGACTTCCACATCGCTGGCAAGGGTTATATAAAATGCCAGTGTCTACTGTGAAGAACAGAAAAACTCTGAAACGTGTGTCTATTTAGCAAAAGTTGTAAATAAATAGTTGCCAGTATTTAAGTTCCACCTCAAGCAAATTTTAAATATGGTGATGTTATTAGGCCTCATATTTGATTCGAGCTAACTGTGAATGTTAATCATAAGACACTTAAAATAGTCCGTGAAGGCAGTGAACATCTTTAAGAGGTCTAGTCACAGTGGGAACGTGAAGAGACACGTACAGCACAAAAGCATACCTGATGTGTTGCCTGACAGAGACCGCCGACAGTTGAAGAGGGTCGCAATGTGTAATAGGCAGACATCTATCCAGACCATCACACAGGAATTCCAAACTGCATCAGGATCCACTTCAAGTACTATGACAGTTAGGCGAGAGGTGAGAAAATTTGGATTTCGCGGTCGAGCCGCTGCTCATAGGCCACACATTACGCCGCTAAATGCCAAGCGACGCCTCGCTTGGCGTAAGGAGCGTAAACATTGGACGATTGAACAGTGGAAAAATGTGGCGTGGAGTGACGAATCACAGTACACAATGTGGCGATCCCATGGCAGGGTGTGGGTATGGCGAATGCCCGGTGAACGTCATCTGCCATAGTGTGTAGTGCCAACAGTGAAATTCGGAGGCTGTCGTATTATGGCGTAGTCGTCTTTTTCATGGAGGGGGCTTGCACCTCTTGTTGTTTTGCGTGGCACTATCGCAGCACAGGCCTACATTGATGTTTTAAGCACCTTTTTCCTTCCTACTGTTGGAGAGCAATTCGGGGACGGCTATGAATCTTTCAACACGATCGAGCATCTGTTCATAGTGCACGGCCTGTGGCGGAGTGGTTACAGGACAATAACATCCCTGTAATGGACTGGCCTACACAGAGTCCTGACCTGAATCCCATAGAACACCTTTGGGATGTTTTGGAACGCCGACGTCGTGCCAGACCTCACCGACTGACATCGATACCTCTCCTCAGAGCAGCACTCTATGAAGAATGGGCAGCCATTCCCCAAGAAACTTTCCAGCACCTGATGAACGTATGCCTGCGAGAGTGGAAGCTGTCATCAACGCTAAGGGTGGGCCAAAACCATACTGAATGCCAGCATTACCGATGGAGGGCGCCACGAACTTGTAAGTCATTTTCAGCCTGATGTCCGGATACTTTTGATCATATAGTATAGGTGCACACAGGATCATCCCCCTATCCAGCCTCTTTGATGCTGGAGGGTCACCACTTCCTATTCAACGGCAGCAGTTTTTAATGCCTCAGGCGTATAGGTTTTTAGCTGTTTCAGAATAACCTCTATACCAAGTCGTCGTTCACCTTATCATGGAATCAAAATTCACAAATCGCCCGTAAGCAATGAGATCATTCGTATCCACGGAAAAGACGATCTAGTGGTATCTGGTGTGGCACAAACATCAACCCTTATCCAGGTTTGGAACCGACTATCGTCCTGGTTACTAAAGAGGCCCATAATTATTTTCTATTTTCTAGGTACAGAGTAGTCGGTACTACTCAATATAATTTGACTCATTATTTTGTGAAGTTTTACACTAATACCAGATTCCGAGGCATCAGTACTAGTTAGCAGTAAGATTTGTAATAGATGTAGCTAAAAGTTTGTGCATTGTGCGTAATTTGGTAAGTACTGCCTAATTTTCGATTACTTCCTCTACATCGTTTTACCTATGTGAGAGCTATATCCATGATTAGCTATTCCTAGCGAGTTCGATCGCTGTGGAATATCGACGGAGAATTTGGCAGCGCTTCGCGAAATGTTGGAAGCTGCAACGGTAACTATCGACCGGCGTCATACAGTCGTTGCGAAATGCGTCGGTGACGGAGTGGCAGGGCGGTCTCCTGTTGCAAACGAGTTTCGGAACCTACCAGCTAGTCTTGTTTTTGAAGTCCGCAGACAACTGAGGCCTGGCGTGATGCGGTCACTCGGGTGTGGCTAGTTGATAAAGCTCTGTGTGGCAAATGACCGATAGATTAATTATGTACTGCTAGTAAAGGGTTAGAGGCATTGCTTTCCACTGATGATGTCACCACTCTGCTCGAAAAAAGGTCTCAGCACAGCTGTCGATTTGTAACGTCGCTCCGAGGACTAATTGGAACTTTAATCCGAAGCCGAGTCCAGGATGCAAACCAGATGTTTTGTGGGTCCTGCGATGAGCTCGGTTGCGGATTCTTCGATCTGCGCTGCACGGTGGAGACGTGTATAGTAGACAACACACCGGAAATGGCCACTCATGTGGGAGATTACTTGTAGGATGCACATGAGGTTTTCTTAGATTAGGCGAAACTCGGAGAGTTCCAGTAGAAAAATATTATCAGATAACGGAATTATCAGAACTGGCCAAATAGAAGGTCCAAATGTTAAGAATGTTACATTATTAAGTGTTAATTGTTGGAGCATTCCCAGCAACTTCCGAGAACTCAGGCCTCTCTAAGAAAGCACTCAACCCTGCATAATACGAGTCTCTGAGAGTTCGTTGAAACCCTGCAGAGTTACGAAATGTCCGTAAACACGTGGAACATATGTTGTAAAGATAGTTCAGAGTCGAGTGGAGGAGGAGTGTAAACAAGACAAAGACAGACATTAGGTTCAGTGAGGGCCGAAATGAACCTGATTTCGAACTAATGTGGAGTACATTAAATGGAGTCGGAGGGTGTACAGTTGGAGCAATAATCGGTTGCTTCTGCCCGTCACCTAATTTAGACAAATCGGTCGATGATCATCAAGGCAAAAAGGTCGTCAAAATCGTACGATGATATTTATTTCGGTCAAACTGATACAGTCACTGAAAAATGCAAGGATCGTATGGCATTATTGGCTTGGAAAAAACGTCTCTGGTTGCTCTGCCACTTGGTGCACGTCTTGCTATTTGACGGCACTTCTGTGACTTGCACATCTGTTGATGAAGATAAGATGAAATGATTAGGACAACACAGACAGCCGTTTCCCGAGTGAGGAAAATTTCAGACCCATCCAGAAATCGAACCCCGGACTCCCGCGACCTAGAGGCAGCGACGCTAATCACTGGACGACGAGCTGCGGACGGCACATTAGTAAACCACCTACGTCAAAGTAGCAGTTTTAGTTCAAGACCCGACAAAAGCAAAACTATTGCATTTAAAACTCAAATATGAATCACATCCCAGTAAAACATGTACCAAGTAAAGTAATAAATGAACATAAAAAATTCGGAGCATTTTCTGTAAACAGAGACTGTTACAGAATGAGATTTTCAGTCTGCAGCGGAGTGTGCGCTGATATGAAACTTCCTGGCAGATTAAAACTGTGTGCCCGACCGAGACTCGAACTCGGGACCTTTGCCTTTCGCGGGCAAGTGCTCTACCAGTTTCAGAGACTGTTACACTTTCGTTACAAAAGACTGCAAGGAAACTAATAGAGACAACTTAATGCTAGTTCGTGCACGCGTAAGAAGAGCTTTGCATGAAGCCTACAATATTTCCACAGTCAGATCCTGGCGAATGATTATCATGGAAACATTTAATTATAAGATCCTAGGATCTTCTGGTCAAATTTGAGGCCAATGAATGGATCCAGACCATCCATGCAATGACGGAGTAGACTGGTACTGAGTCTCAAGAGAGCATGCAGAAACCTGAAATACGTATTTTATACTTCAAATTTTTTCCATTTTAACTTGACTCAATGAGGATGGCTCTGATTAGGCCTGTATTGAGAGCCCAGAACTCTTGCACGTATACGAGTTTGAGGATCAAGAGACGTGGCAAGGTGGGGGAGGGAGGGGGGAGGGCGGTAGAGGTGATATATATACACAAAGACGACTTTACCTGACCTGGAGATAAAGACGAAAACATAGATTATCTTAAAAGACCAATCGAACAAACCAGCGTAACTACCAATACTCAATGCGGCAATGAACGATTGTACGAAATAAGCCGTCTGTTGCAAGATACGAGGACATTATGATCTAGATGAGTAAGGACGTTATTGACCCACCGCCACTCACATTGGCAGACACCTTTTAACACTGTGCCACTGATGGTGTCCACCCAATAACTTGAAAACAGAGTCTGTTAGACTGAATTTTTACTCCGTATTGCAGTGTCCACTGGCTGAAGCTTTCTGGGAGATTAAGACTTTGTGCCGGACCGTGACTCGAAACCAGGACTTTTGCCTACCACGGGTAAGGGCTCTATCGACTTTTCTTTTTTTATTGTGAAATAAAATCAAATTATTTTTGAGAAACAAGAAGAGCAGTTATCTCTCTTTTTACTTACAGCACACAGAAACAAGATCACAGAAGTTAATTAACAGCATACAAAGTGTTTTGATGGCCTGACTGTAACTGTAATTCTCCATTATTAACATAACGTTTTTTTAATCTTTCGTAGACAAGAAGATCAATTTTCTTGAAGTTTTTTTTTTTTTAAGTAGTGAAAGTCTTACGGAAAAATACTCGTGTGACTGTATAACTGCCATACTGCGGTATGTGGAGCTCAAAATACGTTGCTTAGCAATATTTATTTAACAGTTTCCATTATATGTCATAATTACACAATGTCACTTGCTTTCCTTTCAAAACGGATCTCACAAAGCTTTCACAAAATTAAAGGTATTTTACCATACCATCAAATAGCATGAGAATAACGGCGAACCCTCAGTTATTTTTCCTGTTATTACATGGAATAGCTTTTCCGAAATTTTTCCCAGAATATCTTCTACACTACTGCCCCACCTGCAACGAAGTTACAAATTAATACATGTAGTTGAAGAAAATTTCTTACAAAAGGTCAATACAACATAAAAACTAAAGAGATATGAAGCATAATAGGATGACAAAAAATGGTACAACATAATTACAAGGAACTATTTACGGTGTCTGATGTGATAGTTCACTCATTCTCCACAGAGATAACTTGCTCAAAGAACCGCACTGGAAACCTAATAGTCCTTCCTGACATCAATACCCTGATATTTAGTGGTGGTTCCTCTGGCAAGTGTTGTGGCTGGATGTCCTTGAAAAAGTATGGAAGATCTTTTCCTAATTCCCTTTTTTCCTGCAAGAGATAGGCTGGTTTATGTTTGTCCACTGACACATGTAGGTGTTTACCTTTTCACTCGATAGTGAAATATTTTTCAGGCTTGCTACGACAGGGCAAGGATCATCAACGTAGGTTCTAATGGTTTTCTAACTCTGTCGCATCTCAGGAGGACATGGGAAGATGTGTGCAGGTCTCTTGGGACAGATACTGATCTTGATGTGCTATATGTATGTCGACTAGGTTTCAGGCGTAACATTTGCTTTTGCAAATCAGATGCAAACGAATTAGGGTCAGTCTTCGTAGTCGGATCTTCAAAAAATTCGCCAGGAAGTCATATAGCCTGTCCATACGCCTCTATCCAATGGAGTGGTTCGATTTCTCTCATACTGCGCGCAGCATTAAAAAAACAGTAAGTAGTGTTTCTGTCCTTTTAGAAATCTTGATTGCACTCTTCAATGTTCTCTGTAGTCACTTAACCTTGCCATTGGGTACCTTGGCATTGCGTTGAGGATGATACTGCGTTGCGTGTTCAATTTTCATTCCACCACTAAGTCCAAATTATTAAACAATTGCCGGCCGGGGTGTCGGAGCGGTTCTAGGTGCTACAGTCTGGAAGCGCGCGACCGCTCCTGTCGCAGGTTCGAATCCTGCCTCGGGCATGAATGTGAGTGATGTCCTTGGGTTAGTTAGGTTTAAGTTCTAGGGGACTGATGACCTTATCAGTTAAGTCCCATAGTGCTCAGAACCATATTTATTAAACAATTGCTATCTATACTGTGTTACTTGGTTGGTGATTTGCGGAGATGGAACGTCGGATCTTACCATCCAGTGCTGATAGAAGGCCCTTGCTACTTTGTCACCCGTTATAACTTCGAGTCGTGTAACTTCCATCAAAGATGTGAAACGACCAATACAAGTAAAGCAGTACATCGTGCCATTAGTTGCAGATGACAGGAAAAGTATTCGCAGTTGGGAATACGGACTACCTTCTGCTGTATAATGGACTGACGACACTGAAAATTTGTGCAGGACCGGGACTCGAACCCGGATTTCTCGCTTATAGCTAGCGGTCGCTTTATCATTTGGCTATTCGAGCACGACTCCTGGACACACCCAAACCTCCATATATCGTCAACCATGTGTGTACAATCCGTACTCGTACACCCATTATGTACATTCATGCTCATAAATTAAGGATAATTGCAGAATATGGTGCCACTCAACGTGGCACTACACAAAACTGGAACTAATAGCATAGGCACATAGAGAACACACACGACACAGATCTGTAAGTTCACGGTATTGGTGATAAATTGAAAAAACCGTCCCGAAACACATGTACCACAAAACGCCACTGTTTCCTGCGCATGTACCCCAACATCAGTATGGGATATCATCACCATGCACACGTACACAGGCCGCACAATTAGTTGGCATACTCTCTATCGGGTGGTCGAGCAGCTGCTGGGGTATAGCCTCCCATTCTTGCACCAGTGCCTGTCGGAGCTCCTGAAGTGTCCTAGAGGTTTGAAGACTTGCAGCGATACGTCGACCGAGAACATCTCAGACGTGCTCGATGGGGTTTAGGTCTGAAGAACAGGCAGGCCACTCCATTCGCTTGATATCTTCTGTTTCACGGTACTCCTCCACGATAGCAGCTCGGTGGGGCCGTGCGTTATGTTCCAACAGGAAGAAGGTGGGACCCACTGCACTCCTGAAAAGGCGGACATACCGGTACAAAATGTCGTCCCGATACACCTGACCTGTTCTAGTTCCTCTGTCAAAGACATGCAGGGGTGTATGTGCACCAATCATAATCCCACCCCACATCATCAAACCTCGACCTCCATACAGGCCCCTTTCATGAACATTAAGGGGTTGGTGTCTGGTTCCTGGTTCACGCCAGATGAAAAACCGGCGAAAATCACTGTTCAGACTATACCTGGACTCGTCCGTGAACATCACCTGGGACCGCTGTTCCAATGACGATGTACTGTGTTGTTGACACCAGGCTTAATGGGCTCTCCTAAGACCAGGGGTCAGTAGAATGCACCTTGCAGGTCTGCGGGCGAATAAACCATGTCTGTTCAGTCGTCTGTAGACTGTGTGTCTGGAGACAACTGTTCCAGTGGCTGTGGTGAGGTCCCGAGCAAGGCTACCTGCAGTACTCCGTGGCCGTCTGCGGGCACTAATGGTGAGATATCGGTCTTATTGTGGTGTTGTACATTGTGGGCGTCCCGTACTGTAGCGCCTGGACACGTTTCCTGTCTGCTGGAATCGTTGCCATAATCCTGAGATCACACTTTGTGGCACACGGAGGGCCCGTGCTACGACCTGCTGTGTTTGACCAACTTCCAGTCGCCCTAGTATTCTACCCCTCATAACTTTATCAATATGTATTCTCTGAGCCATTTTCAACACACAATCAAAATTAGTACGTCTGAAATCGTTTGCACACTTACTCGCTGCACTGTACTCTGACATGCACCAACACACTTCTGCGTATGTGGACTGCTGCCAGCGCCACCGTGCGAGGACTGCAGGTAAAATGCACCGCATGGTCATACCCCGAGGTGATTTAAACCCGCAAGCCGCCCTCCAGAGCGTTGCTTCACCATGTATCAGCATTATCCTTAATTTATGAGCATGAGTGTATATTGACGTACAGGGGAGACATTCGCTTGCCCGTGTCGGCTGATAAATACGATATTGCAGTGCCTGTGTTATTCCTAATTACGATGCAATGTCCGAAGGAACTTTGCATAGTAATTCGGGATAACTCAGGCATTGCAATATCGTATTTACAGTTGAAGTGTCACACCGAAGAGTTTTTCCTGATGGAAGCTGAAGCGAGCTTGAAGTTTCATGAATTGTTCCCTGTTCGGAGTTGCCGCAGTGGTTAATCTTCCAGCTGGGCCTTGGCGAGTTCTTCATAGTCCATTACTTTTACTTCATCAACTCTGCATAGAACATCCACAACAATATTGTCATGGCCACTGACTGACTTGAAGAATATCGGCTGAAAACTGTAGGAATCTCAGTACCGTTACCAGCATACAGTTTGTATAGTGATTAACATTAACCTCCGAGTTCGTTGGAATTAGCGATATATCAGCCCCACTGTCAGCTAAAAATTGCAATTCCGTTTTCACCGGACGGTGTAGCCAAGCGGTTCTAGGCGCTTCAGTCTGGAACCACGCGACCGCTACGGTCGCAGGTTCGAATCCTGCCTCGGGTATGGATGTGTGTGATGTCTTTAGGTTAGTTAGGTTTAAGTAGTTCTAAGTTCTAGGGGACTGATGACCTCCGATGTTAAGTCCCATAGTGCTCAGAGCCATTTGAACCATTTGAATTCCGTTTTCTTTGTCGCTTACAAATATGCGGGTTTTGTGACAACTGCCTTGGGCAGCAGAATTTGCCGATAAGTCAGTTGCTAGGTTTGCGTTTCCCCGTTCAGAGCTGCTACGTAGAAGCGAGCATTTTTAATGCTTGCGGTGCTGCCAAAGGAAGAGTGGTAATAACAGTACTTGCCACTGGGGTTGTAATTATTTTGAGACTTACTGCAGTTATTATTATGTCGGCCGTCGAAACTTCTATGGAAAGACCCGCCTCGATAACCAGTTGACAATGCAGCTAGCCCCGAAATTCTTGTCATTAAATCACTCATTGTTACCGGAACATCCTGTTTATTACGAGCACCACTTTTCATGACAAACATTCCGTTACGAGGATTCATTTTTATTATTCTATCAGCCATTATAGCCACTTTTCGAGTCCCTCTTCACAGACAATTAAAATGTTCCTTATAGAACCCGAAAGTTTCTCTAGCCAGAGTGTCGTAAGGACTTTTCCCGACAGGTCTACTCCTGCAAAAACTTGCATCTTGCGTAATAATTGGCTAGAAGTTTGGTCTACCCGATCAGTTCCAGCAACTAGTATCTTAAAACGCTATTTTCGCTTTCCATAAATATATCCAATAGACGTTCCTTAGACAACAAATATTTATTCCCTTCTGTGCCGCGAGTGATGTCCCAAATATTCTCGACGTTCTGATTGTGACACTAAATTTCGTCTCTCTGTAACAGTTTTGCAAATGCTGAAGTGCGCCTCTACTTGATAGAATCAAATTTCCGATTTTTCACTGAAAAAAGGCGGAATTTTCATGCTAACCTTATTTGCTTCCAATCGATCCTCGGACATGCTTCCGCTTATCGCCATATCTTCTTATCATCACGTCAGTATGACTAGTCATAACTGCCCTAGGGTGGTATATTTACTGGAACTTAAAAAATGTTGCTTAACAATATTTAACAGTTTCCAGTACGCATCGCTGATTTCATACATCATAAAACAGCATGTGAATAACGGTGAACTGTCAATTATTTCTCCTTTTATTACAACGAACAGCTTTTCCAAAATTTCCCCCAGAATCATTGTGATCTTTACAAGTGTAACCAAGCAATGATGTATTGTCAGACGAGGCCATCGGAAGTTACTATAAACTAGTTCCGTCATAGTTGAATACGACAGGGAGAGAGAGAGAGAGAGAGAGAGAGAGAGAGAGAGAGAGCAAGGCGGTATGTTCTGAACTTGTTCGAAGTGGAGCCCTTCAATGGCATTTAAATGTGAGCGACACTTCGACAATACTCCTTCCAGCCTGCCACTTTTCCAGCATTATGCACAGTGCAATTTGTGTAACTCCATGTCTTGTCTAACTAAACTCTTGACCGCCGGCAGCGTCATGCTTTATTTCTTCATAAAAGACGATTATGTTTCGCCACCTACACAAGTTCACTGATTTGTTGTGGTATATTTTCAAACTAAAGCCGCTGGAGGGAGCACACAGCAGTACACAACATCGCAATATGACACGTAAAAACTTGGCAAGTCACTGCCACGAACCACGCGAATTGTGGGACGTGGAAAATCAAGACTGACGTTCATCCGATAGCCGAAAACGCAGTTGAGAACGAACGTTATGTCTGGAAGTAACGCGAGATCCAATCAGCACAAATGAACGAAACCCGTAACACAAAATTCAAGAGAGTCCAACTCGAAGTCCATCACCAGGAAGAGAGACAATACCTACAGTCGAGAGTCGGCGTAACTATGGGTACAGTAACGGAATACAAACTTCACGGTCTGTTTTTTTTTTTTCGTTGGTCATTTTATTTCACCCACATAGCGAGGAAGAGGGGGAGGGGAGGGGGATGCTGGCAGCAATCATTTTGCTGCTCTTCAGCCAAACACCGTTAAAATACATGATACTGTGGCTCTTATGAACGCTTTGTAAATTACATTTTTTTTTTTTTGGCTACCCGCTCTCCCCCAATTTTGGTTCCAACCTATATACAAAAAATCTGTGCGAAATTTCTGCTCGGTGGCACAAGCGGATGGGGTGGGGTACCCCTGGGCCTACAAACTTGAAATATGAAGAAAAAAACCCCGAAATTACCACCATTACTTCTGCGTGACAAATTCATTCACTAACGTTGTAAGGTTTCCATATGTTTTCTGCCACTGTAAATAATTCAACTTCACTATACTGAGACAAAGATAAATGGCGCGCTGCACGAGTATTGAATAAAATCCTTGACTCTATGTTTTTCTCTCGTTCGCTTGCTCGCCTGTGCTTGTCAGTTGTGCAACGCTAAGGCATTCTTATTTGAGGCATAGTAGCGAGTAGTTGAGTTTTAGAGAAAGAGATTTGATATTTGTGGTAAGAGTGAAATTATCTCGAATACAATATTATGGAGATGAAAACTTGTTTGTAAACGTAAGTTATTGAGTCTTTTGATCGAGAAGATTTTTTGGAGGAGTTTTTCAAGGCAACCAATCCATGCGTAAGAATGAACTGTTTGTTTGTCAGAACTAGTAATTGAAGGAAATCTTTGTCACTCAAATAACTGATAATATTCATGATTAGTGTTAATTTGATCTGTTTGTTTTCTTTATGTCACAGATGACTTAACTTATTGGAATGCCTGTTATTTTTGTACTGAGAGAATTTCGTAATTGTTAGGATCTTCTTATGTTCTACACTCTCTTTTGTCAATAGTCAGAGTTTAATTTTTCAAGAACGGCTTTCTTTAAAGTAAAGCACTCCTCCATCATTCTTAGTAAGGTTTTGAATACTTTGTCATGCGTGCATTGCATTTTACGCCACACGATGCCACAAATTGTTTCTGACAAGCAAAAAACAAATTTTGTAGTGAGCGGTTTAATTTTTTTCTTTAGCAGCTGCAACTTCTGATTTCTATTTGCTTTCGAGAACGTCAATACACCCGACACAGAACGCCATGCTGAGCATAAGGTAAGCTACTTTCATTTCAGGACAGATCTCGCTTTGTATTCTTATGAGGAAACAGTTAGTAGTCAGAGTTATCAGATGGTGAGCTAAGCAAGCAGATTAATTTACATTGCACTTCGCGTTACGCAACTTTCATAAGGTACTTTAGCATGGAGTTCCAGGTAAATAGTTGTCACTGAGTACATAGTTTGTTACTTTGGGCATTTAATTAGATTAGTTTTCATTATTTCAAATTTAGTATTTCACTAAGTTTAAAGTTTTGTTTCACGACAATGTTCGCATGCGCAACACAGGGCCAACTAAAGTTAATATTGCTTAGCAGCTGAATACGATATCTAAAGCACGCGTTACCAGATAAGGAAGTCTTTGAAAAAGAATATTCAGTATTTTCATTTATAGATTTTTTTATAAAAAGCCTAAAACTTATGTTACCAGTTGTTTAGTTCAGCCTCTTTTAACTGAATGCGTTCTGAATCTGAACTTGCCATACGTCTCCAAGGCCTACAAAAGAAACTTTATGAAGAATATAGATCTTTAAAAGGAAATGTGGTTTTCTTATATTTTCTTTATGAACCTTCTACAGAGTAGTATTATAGATTGTATTATAAAAAAATGGTTCAAATGGCTCTGAGGACTATGGGACTTAACTTCTGGGGTCATCAGTCCCCTAGAACTTAGAACTACTTAAACCTACCTAACCTATGGACATAACACACATCCATTCCCGAGGCAGGATTCGAACCTGCGACCGTAGCGGTCGCGCATTTCCAGACTGTAGCGCCTAGAACCGCTCGGCCACCCCGTATTATAAAAGTTTATACAGTAATATTATCAATTAAGTTGAAAATAATGCTATTACTTAATTAGTTACACACAAACGATACTTCTGAGATTAAAATATAAATGAGATTTTTATGCTGTTTTTAGATTGAATCGAAATTTAGGGCCGAGGAGGGGCACCCAACCTTAATATATACATTCAACTCTTTTAAAGATTAAAATGGTTGAATTTAAATACGAGTAGAATGAGAATTTTTCCTTTTGACGATTTACTGTAAAACATATATGGCGATGATGTGAGTGGGGCTATGATGACGATGACTATAAAGCATTTGACAAGTTGCCCCACGTCAGTTAGGAAACTGGAATGTACGGGTGAATGCTGGAGCGCGCATGTGAGCACTAGGGAATAGCTGGTAGGATGGGCAGAGGTCAAGTAAGGTCTCTGGATTACGAAGAGAGGGCCTACTGAAGTTGCCTTGTTATATGATGTGGTGAGAAGGTGCAGAGTGGCGTAGGATTGGGTAGACAGTTGTATTGTTATCTTCGAGATTGTGGGATGTATAGAATTTGCGAAGATGTTCGATGAATTTGACGATAGAGGGAAATTTTATCAACTGGGCAGAATGCATGTATGGTGAGGAGGAGTACACGGCATTCTAGGACCTGTAGTGAATAGTAAAATGTTGGGGGTTTGGAGAACCGAGCTACGTTGGTAAAGGTGAGGATGGATCAAATAGGGCTCTTGTAGGTATAGAAGATTGGGCAAATATGTAATACGCATGTACGAACTGTTAATAGTTTCAGAAATTTTAGTGTACTAAGGACTTTTTAATGGATGGTTTTATTGGTCTGTGGCCGAGGGTTAATCTAAGATACATTCAAATGGTTGGCAAGATTGTGGATGGTGACTCAATTAGTCGACAATAGCTGGTATTTATTCTGACAGAGCGTTATCACCCATCCTTTGTAACGTGTCTGTCGCTGTCCCTAGGCATGCGGCTGCCGAATGCAATGCTGTGAGCTGTACAAATAATATCGTCTCCATTCTCTGAGTCCATCGTTGGAGTGGTGAGATGTTAGAAGTATAGTAAGCCAAACAAAGGGTTTAAACTCTTCAGTGATTATTTTCCATGTGCATTCCCCTACCTCAGTGGACAATTTCCTATAGTGATGGAAGGGGCGCCAGGTGCCTTGCTCATGCAGTATAACATTTCTCTGTTGATTTTAGTTTGTGGACCAAAACTAAAGAGGCTTAAGGTAGAATAGAATGTATTCAAGAAGAGGAAGAAATTTTATTTCAATTAGTATTCGTTTTCTTTGTGAAATATTTGAAAAGATGGTGCCGCACAGAAGAAAACTTCACATACTGTATCACTTTCCGAAGGAGTCCTCTCGTCCAAACTCCACACCTAATTGTTGATCTTTCGTTTATTCTACTTGGCAAAAACTGTGGAAAATACCTGGCTATAACACAAGTTGTTTTCAGTTATGACATTACTGTCACTTATCGCTAAGCAATATTATTTCATTTTCTGCCTCTATTTGATAGTTATATTACAGTGTCCACAGCTCATGGTCTAGTGGTACCAGTACGATAGCTCAGCGTGTTCAGTCAAGGAGCTGGCTGCGATCTCTAATTTAAAAAAAAAAAAATACTTTGTGAAGTGTTCAACGAGAGTAACTGAGTTTCACATTTTTGACAAACAAAATTAAAGAAAGAAAAGAGAGAGAAGTGGTTAGCATTGTCGCCTCTAGATCATGGTGTCCAGGGTTCAGTTCCCAACTGGATCGGATTATATCCACTCAGAGACCGTGTGTTTTGTTGTCCTCATCAATACTTCACAATCATCAATGTGCAAGTCACTAAAGTAGCGTCAAATAAAAAGACTTGCACTAGGTGGCCGAAATACCCCTGACGGGCCAGTAACGCCATACGACCATTTCATTTCTTGAGGTTATTTTAGATGTGGACTTTAGAGGAAGCTTTTGCGGTTTTCGCAATGGGAAGGTGCACTCCCAATGTGATCTCAGGATCCTACTGTCAGCAGAAGGTAATCAATGAATAACATTAGCAAAGGCGAGCCTCCCTACGGAGGAGGACAGTTTACACAGAAGTGAGGCTGCGGCCTGCTACAGGTTTTTGTGAGCGGAGCCGGAGCCTGACCTAGCTGGGGATAGAAGGTACCGTGCCACCACTGCCATCCCCAGAGAATAATTGAGTTTCACGTGTTTGACTTTTCTGCGTGAAGGTCAAAAATCGAGACGCCACGGTGCCACCTGGCCAGCGTGAGAAAACAGTTGCGTCCGCTGCAAAATTTTGTTCATCCAATAGAGGTGAGTCGCCCTACTACCACGCTTGGCACAGAAAAGCCGACGAACCGAGGAGACACTGCTGCAGCCTGGAACCACCCTCATGTTTGTTAACGTGTGTTTTGTATTCCAAGAATGGGAAGTTTCTGCTGCGTTCCCCTGCTGTTTTCACGGAATAACTGGCACACATTGGCAATATCTGTGGATCGTCCCGTCCACAGGGCATTTTCGAAAGCTAGGCAGTTGAGGGCCGTGAACGAAGATTCTGACCTATTCCGCTCCGGCCGCCGTGTTGGGCGTTTCATCTGAGTGCAACCGTCTGGTGCCGATCGGCACACGCTAACTGTTGGAGAAATTTACGTGTCGCAATTGCTGTAGCCCAATCCAGATCCTGAGCAACTTGTTGCTTGGTTACTGCCCCATTTAACTGGAGTTGCTTAATTTGGTTATGATTGCGGCTTCTTACTGTAACATTAACTTTGATTTCTCGAGATGCCCAAATGAGCAGATATGGCGCTTTCTCCAAACCGTCTCCTACGCTTTTTGGTCCCACATTATAATGGAGAGAAGTCACGATATATTGATACATCGAAAGAAAAAATATCGACGTACCTGCCTATAAAATATATGGACTGCACATTGTACGTATGCTTCTGGCTATAGAGCTGTATATTTAAGTATTAATTTATTATTAGCTATTCTGTACAGCAACAAGGTAGCAGCCTGCTTATATCCCTTAGAGAAAGAATTGAAAGGAAAACGATGTTCGTTCACACTTTGCTAGACACTACTAACAATGATAACTGTGTGTAAGTGGAATAATAAAAGGTGTCCAATACGTCCGTCGTTCCGTTTCGTCACACATCGGGCTTTTCAGGAACGCTTTATGTCGACTTCCCTGTTCTTCCACTTCTGCCAACGCCTGCTACCTAGTAGTTCAAGTGTCAAAATTGCGTGGTGGAGTTAAAAGTTGCAGTTTCTGTTGGTAGCACCGAGCACCGATTACGTCGCAGGCGAAATGCGTACCATCTCGTTTCCGACTTTGATAAAGGTCGGATTGCAGCCTTTAGCGATTGCGGTTTATCGTATCGCGACATTGCTGCTCGCGTTGGTCGAGATCCAATGACTGTTAGCAGAATATGGAATTGGTGGGTTTAGGAGGGTAATACGGAACGCCGTGCTGGATCCCAAAGGCCTCGTATCACTAGCAGTCGAGATGACAGGCATCTTATCCGCATCGCTGTAACGGATCGTGCAGCCACGTCTCGATCCCTGAGTCAACAGACGGGGACGTTTACAAGACAACAACCATCTGCACGAACAGTTCGACGACGTTTGCAGCAGCATTGAGTATCAGCTCGGAGACCATGCCTGAGGTTACCCTTGACGCTGCATCACAGACAGGAGCGTCTGCGATGGTGTACTCAACGACGAACCTGGGTGCACGAATGGCAAGACGTCATTTTTTCGGATGAATCCAGGTTATCTTTAGAGCATCGTGATGGTCGCATCCGTGTTAACGACAGCGCGGTAAACGCACATTGGAAGCGTGTATTCGTCATTGCCATACTGGCGTATCACCTGGTGTGATGGTATGGGGTGCCACTGGTTACACGTCTCGGTCACCTCTTGTTCGCATTGACGACACTTTGAACAGTGGACGTTACATTTGAGATGTATTACGACCCGTGGCTCTACCCTTCATTCGATCCCTGCGAAACACTTCATTTCAGCAGGATAATGCACGACCGCATGTTGCAGGTCCTGTACGGGTCTTTCTGTATACAGAAAATGTTCGACTGCTGGCCTGGCCAACACATTCTCCAGATCTCTCACCAATTGGAAACGTCTGTTAAATGGTGGCCGAGCAACTGGCTCGTCACAATACGCCAGTCACTACTCTTGATGAACTGTGGTATCGTGTTGAAGCTGCATGGGCAGCTGTACCTGTACACGCCATCAAAGCTCTGTTTGACTCAATGCCCAGGCGTATGAAGGCCGTTATTACGGCCAGAGGTGGTTGTTCTGGGTACTGATTTCTCAGGATGTTTGCGCCCAAATTGCGTGAAAATGTAACCACATGTCCTTTATAGTATAATATATTTGTCCAATGAATACCCGTTTATCATCTGCATTTCTTCTTGGTGTAACAATTTTAGTGGCCAGTAGTGTAGTTCTATCTTCCCACCATGCACTTTTCGTTGCGTTCCCAACTGTGTTCCATGTTATTCATCAGTATAAGGGCAGCCGCTTCACTTGTCGTATCCCTAGTGCTGTTGCACGCACTCTGTTACCAGTGACTGGCAGCGAACACCTGCCATGGATAGAACTCCCCCTGCTGCCGCATGCGACGATTTACAGGTCGGCCGCGCAAGGGCTCGCGCTCAGTCGATACGCGGCGTAAGATATTTTAGTGCGCTCGAAAGATAGTTGGAGTGGTTATTGATGGGACTCGTTTGGCTGAGCGTGCCGCATGTTTATTTCCGATAGAGAGTTGGCTGCCTTTCCTACTTGACGTGTTTGCCGCGGACACTAGGCATGTCTGCATGAAACTCGTCGATCCAAATGGGTACCGGGTGGTTATAACTGAAGCGCTGCTCACGGAGGTCCTGTGAGGGCCGTAATTTTTTTATGGAGCGAAATTGCCGGCCGCGGTGGTCTGGCGGTTCTCGGCGCTCAGTCTGGAACCGCGCGACTGCTACGGTCGCAGGTTCGAATCCTGCCTCTGGCATGGATGTGTGTGATGTCCTTAGGTTAGTTAGGTTTAAGTTGTTCTAAGTTCTAGGGGACTGATGACCACAGATGTTAAGTCCCATAGTGCTCAGAGCCATTTGAACCATTTTTTGAGCGAAATTTGGAGCTATGCTGAAGCTTTAATGCGGAACCGATTTACGGTAGGAAAAAATAAAAAAAATAAATAAAAAAATATTGGAACTAATTTTGGCCATCACGTACAAATCCGGTGCTGTACAGCACCTAGTCGACGTCCCTGGTGCTCTTATTGAACAAGCTGTGTAGGCGGCGGTCAATAATAAAATCAACATTATGTTTTTCTCCCTTATTTGACCTTTTCTACCCCCGTCCCTTTCATAATCCATTACAAATGGAAACGTTCTATACGTCTTTGTTGCATTCATAGAGCCATATTTTCACCAGGTGGCTAAAATTGAAACTAACATTTTCCAGCTTAAATAGGTTCCGCAGTAAAGCATTAGAATATCTACGTAGTTCTACTGCCATACGATAATTACGGTCCACAGTGGACCCCTGTGAGTAGGAGTACCTCAATTATAACCAACGGTTACTAGTCACAGAATATTGCAGACGATATCTAGAGAACGGGCAGGCCATGGACGTCATGTCTACTTAAGCGGCGCGATGGCGACACATAGAGAAGAATTTTGCAGAATTCGTTTAGCATAAAATGGAAGACTTTATTCAGTATCTTCGTTACTTAACATCCCGCACGTTCCGGCTGCTGCTAGTACGAGACGAGAGTGTAGGGAGGTAGCCACCTGTTGGGCGCAGCGGATAAATGCGAGCGCCGTGAGGGCGGCATTGTGGGCGCGGCACAGCGCCGCCTTGTGGAGCACAGCGGCGCGCTGTGGCGCGGCCACAATGCGGGCTCACCTGCTGGCGGCGCGCCTGTGCCCAGCTCATCGCCTGAGACGCCTCGGGTTGCGGCCAGACAGCGCACCAAAACACCCGGCACAACAACCCGTGGCGCCACTAACTAGCGCCCTCTCCGCCTCCAAATGAACCGGCAAAGTGGCGATTCGTTTTCAATGAACGGAGCGTGTATGTGGACGGCCTCCATTTACACCAGAGAGCGCACGTCAATGACGAGATCCTTCGGTAAGCCTTCGTTACAGTTCCGCTCCCTTAATAAAACACGATGTGGTGCTACAGAAGAATGCTGAAAATTAGATGGGTAGATTACATAACTAATGAGGAGGTACTGAATAGAATTGGAGAGAAGAGGAGTTTGTGGTACAACTTGACAAGAAGAAGGGACCGGTTGGTAGGACAAGTTCTGAGGCATCGAGGGATCACAAATTTAGCATTGGAGGGGAGCGTGGAGGGTAAAAATCGTAGAGGGAGACCAAGAGATGAATACACTAAGCAGATTCAGAAGGATCTAGGTTGCAGTAGATACTCGGAGATGAAGAAGCTTGCACATGATAGAGTGGCATGGAGAGCTGCATCAAAGCAGTCTCAGGACTGAAGACCACAATAACAACAACAATAAAACACGTGTTTAAGCTCGTACAGTCGCAGCGTTTGCCCAGAGACAGCGATGCATTACGAAATTAAGTGAAGCTTAGTGGTCCAGAAAGTCTTCATTATTGTTACGTGCAGAGACGAAACTAATATAGAAAATGAAAGGTTATACACAACATAATACTATTCATATGGCCCGAGTTTACAAATAACTTCCTGTGTTTTGTGGAAAGCACTACATAAAATGCTGAGAATGAGATTTTCACTCTGCAGCGGAGTGTGCGCTGTTATGAAACTTCCTGGCAGATTAAAACTGAATGCTGTACCTGGAGTCGAACTCTGGATCTTTGCCTTTCGCGGGCAAGTGCCTTGCAAATTGAGCTACCCAAGTACGACTCACGACCGCTCCTCACAGCTTCAATTTTGCCAGTACTTCTACCTTCCAAACTTCATAGAAGCGCTTCTGCGAAACTTCTGCCAGGAGTGCTAGTTCTGCAAGTTTCACAAAAGAGCTTCTGTGAAGTTTGGAAGGTAGGAGTCGAGGTACTGGCGGAATTGAAGCTGTGAGGACGGGTCGTGAGTTGTACTTGAGTAGCTCAGTTGGTAGAGAACTTGAACGCGAAAAGCAACGGTCCCGAGTTCGAGTCTCGGTCCGGCACACAGTTTTAATCTGCCAGGAAGTTACATAAAATGCCGCTTCCATCGGCAGACACTTAATTAATCTTAAACATCTTCAACATTTCGCGGCCATGTTAGCAACTGTAAAAATATTAATTTTAATTTTAATAATCAACAGACTCAGTTGCACCGTTTACCTAGAATTTACCTAGGTTTCAGTCGGGGTAACCTAGCCTTCTTCAGAATAACAGTAACTACTGTTTGTCCATAGTGGACATCGTCAAGCTAAAACTTATGGCCAGACTGTAAAAACTTACCAGAAACTGCCTCGGCCCCACTTCACGACTGTGATGCGGCAGCCACGAGTGCTGTAGTGGAACTCGTGGCTGCCGCATCGCGGTCGCGAAGTTGGGCCGAGGCAGTTTAGCTTGACGATGTCCACTATAGACAAACGGCAGTTACTGTTATTCTGAGGAAGGTTGGGTTATTCTGACTGAAACCTAGGTAAATTCTAGGTAAACGGTGCAGCTGAGGCTGTTGATTATTAAAATTAAAATTAACTTAATTGATCGGTCTGTACTGAGCGTTAGAACAGTTATCCGATTGGATCGGAGATTTTAGTTATAAATAAATAAAATAAAGTAAAGAATAAAGAGAAGGAAAGAGCTAAGTATGTGTTCCTTAGCGGGAAGGAGTCTTCAGAAGGGGTTGTAGCGTCTCATGCACAGGATGATTAAACTGTCACTACTTGAGATGCACCCATGAAAATAGGACAATTAAAATTTGTGAAAACAGTTGTAGTTGTAAGGACATGCTGAAGATAAATAACGAATAAACCATTGATAGAAACACGTTTTAATTTCCACTTGCGATTGTAACATTTGTTAATTACGTACCATATTTAATTAGCAATTACAAACGTTGCTCAACGTGGTCTGGAACCGCCCTAGCGATATCATTCCACCATTGTTCGCAACAGTTTTAGAACGGTGGACAAAGTAATATTCAGCTGTATGACGCAGCTAGCGCACTGCTTGAAGACTGAACATTGCGTTCTTCATTCTCAGCCTTTCTCTCTTTAACAACGTGTAGCGCAATTGGCTCTCGGCCTCTCTCAGAAGCAATTCCCAAACCGTCAGTTAAGTGGAACTTCCGAATCACGTTCTTCAGCCCCGGTGGGGAAAGAGGGCCTCTCCGTATTCCTGTAATGCGTAGACGCTCGCAAAGACCAGCAGCACTACTGCTGTCGTGATAAAACAGCTTTGCGCGCATCGCCCTGGTCGCCTTTTCTAGACCAATGTTGTCTGTCTGCAAATGCAATGCGCACTGGCGCTTGTGTTTCAGCTCTATGTTGCCCTACCAGCACTGACGCCTAACGGCAAACCATGACACTTCTAACAACGCAAATCGTGCTGCGCACAGTCTGAACTTCATTCCTATTAGGCTGGGTAATCATACGGTAAACAGTTTTCTGTCTACATTGACACAAGTAGCGAAAGTCTAATTATACCCACCCTGTACCTCGAGGAAGTGTAGTAGGGCCGTTGGTATTAACAATGTACACGAGGAGTATCAGAATTAACAGCCAAAATTGACACGAATTAAAGTATAACGTAAAAGAAACAACGTTGCAGCAAACACGGGTCTGTCGATTACGAGATAATTGCGAATGTGTGGTTCCGAGCTGCCACTGAGTTCAGTATGAAATATTGTCCTTTTTAGTTGTTACAGATGTATTTGTAATGCAAAGTGTTCGACCACAGTTCTCGCATAGGTAATCTCAAATCTGACACATCGCCCATGGTTTAGGAGTGTGGTGCAAGTATGTTTATAAAACTCCGTCCCAGCAAACCTCGGAAGGTCCAACGGTATCGAGCAACTGATGTATCATCCTCACCCGATTTGCGTCACTCGGTGCGGGTATGGAGGGGCACTCTCTGGCCGTTGTCAGTTTTCCTGGCCGGAGCCTCTACTTCTCAGTCAAGTAACTCCTCAATTGGCTTGACTAGGGCTGAGTGAACAGTGCTTGGCAGACCCGGACGGTCAACCATGTAAGTGCTAGCGAAGTCCGGCAGCAGTAAACTTCGGTGATCTGACGGGAACCGATGTTACCACTGCGGTAGGGTCATAGGCTCACATACAGGATTATGTATGCTGTTTATTACGGATTTAAGGAGATTAAACGTCTAAGGTCATCAGTCTGCTATTCACTCCCCCAGAACGACTTCAGTGTACATCATTTATCTGTCTGCGTCTGTAGTAAATTCGGTACGCAAGAGTGGGAGGTTTTCTAAATTTTTATATAGCATGCGTCTGTGGCGGGAAATTGGTACCAGCCAAGTATTAACCTAGTGGGAAACCGCCTAAAATCCATATACAGGTTCACCAGAATGCCGGTCCTCGTTGTTAATATACCGGACGGATTCGTGGTCGTGGAACCTCCCCGTTTGGGAAGCTGCGCTTTAACACGCACGGCTCTCCGGGCGTGTAATTCATAATGGGGCACAGGCATATTTTTCTGCACATATGAGACGAAATCTGACGTGATGATATGGTTCAAGATCGATAGTCGAGCGTGGCCTGTATTTGGGCTCCAACGTCACGTGAGGTGAATTCTCTGCATTTGTCTACCTGGAGTCATCTCAGAACCCAAGTGTACAGCGCTCCCAGTTATAGGTTGGAGAACTGAAGAAGCGAACTGAACAGCCTTGTCAAGATGTACGATATCATCTAAGCTGTTCGAGCGAATCCGTAGATCAGTACAGAGACGAATGAAGCATTGAACCTAAATGTGAGGACGAAACATGGATCATCTTCTTCATTAGGTATGAGTAGGCAGTGAAATGTTACACATCGTAGATTGACTTTATATTCCCTGTTAATGTAGACCATGGGTGAAATCTGAGGCCAATTAGATGAGAACTTAACCCAAAAGGTTACAGTTCACTTTCACATTTGTACTGACTAAACAGGACAATTTTGAAAAAGAACTAAAAGTTCCTTCCGCACGATTCAGGAATAGTGCAGATAAAACAATTTTTCTCTCGGATCTCGTGAATCCAAACGTAGTATGACTGTCTACAAAGATTTGATCTCTGTTTAAACATCCACAAGGCTGAGTTCCCTGAACCGATTCTGTCTCCTGGAACTCTACAAATTAACGGAGCTCCTCTTACCAAGGAGGACACATTCGTAAATTTAAGTTCTCTACTAAAGAGTGACGGCTATGTGAATGAGGATGTGCGAGCAAAAATCAAAGCGACCTGGATGAGATTCGGAACCACTAGTAGTCTTTGTGACAAGGAAGTTGCCTATCCATCTCAAATCAAAGGTATACAGCACAGTGGTGAGGCCAGTTGAATTATACAGTACAGTACCGAGTGCTGGCCCCCACCTAGAATGCTGAGCACTCACTACATGTCAATGAAATACACATACTGGGAATGTCATTAGGCATTTCCCTTCTCGATCAAAGCCACAATACAACGATCCCGCAACTAGCTAGAGTAAATCCAGTCAATGAAAGCAAGACTTAAGACTTCGGTGGTATGTGTGGTGTCACCGCCAGACACCACACTTGCTAGGTGGTAGCTTAAATCGGCCGCGGTCCATTAGTACATGTCGGACCCGCGTGTCGCCGCCATCAGTACTTGCAGACCTAGCGCCACCACATGGCAGGTCTAGAAAGACGGACTAGCACTCGCCCCAGTTGTACGGACGACATTGCTAGCGACTAGACGTACGAGGCCTTCCTCTCATTTGCCGAGAGACAGTTAGAATAGCCTTCAGCTAAGCACATGACTACGACCTAGCAAGGCGCCATTAGCTTTACCTACTTTGAGAGTTATAGTATAAATGTCTCAAGAAGAACGCTGTATTCATCAGAGAATAAAAGTTAAGTATAAAGCAACTACGTACTTTTCTTGCTACCATTCAATAGTTATCCTGTTTCAGACTTCACGCCCGTCTGCATTAGTTAGCGTGCCTTTCGGCTACCTCCGAGTGGTGTGGCTGTCTTGCTACGCCACAACAGTATGAACACCTCCTACTTCAGTCGTGAGCTCAGCTGTCGAAGGCCAGAGACAATGTGGAAGAACTGAATCACAGTGGCTAGACACTATAAACTCAGATCTAAAATCAAGAAACCGAAATCCACAGGATGTTTTGGACCGTAATAAATGGGATGCATTGGCCCAAAAAGCTGATCTAATCCAGGAAGAGTAAGCTAGACCCAAACTCCTGTAATCAGAATTACATATGTGTCTACACTTAGAAATCTCAGCTGTAGTTATCTCAGGGTGTGTTTTGGTGGGAAATCAAATATCAGACCCAGGTGAAAGCAGCATGCTCGAAAGATTTGGCCGTTATGAACAAAACTGTTTGCATTGCGCAACTAAAGCGTTGCTTATCTCTACAAATTATTCCTTTCTATCGAAAAGTGGAACTTCTGAAGTTTGTGGCTTATGATGCGAGGGCGTGGGTGTACATACGAAGACAGTTGCAAGAGATGCTATCTGTGGTGAGGGTGCAGTTCAAAGGAGACCTTACAAGTTGTGTTGGCACTTCGCTTCAACATATCCGAGAAACTGAAGCCATCCAGTGAGTGAAGAAAGGCAGCTAACATAAAGCACATTAAACGTTCAGGACTAGAGCAAACAGTCGCATATTCTTATATCAATATGAAACTACACTTATGTACTGATATACATTTATTGTGTCACGACCTGTTTTTTCATTACAACATCATCAGGTTGTCTGCAATTAAACAAAACAAGAAATTAAGGTAAAAGGTATAGCATCTTAATGAAAGAAAGAAGGCAGTTCACACTGCCAACAGTCTTATAAAAATCCTCACCGTATTCTGTCAATGTCAAGACTTAAGAAATCTAGCTGTCTTATCTAACATTAGAGACAAAATCAGGAAATGGCGATATATAAACATTTTGCCGATCGCCTGGAGGGGACATGCGAGCAATAAGTATATGCGCACTGCGTGCTGTGTTCAATAGGCTGTTCTAACAGGGCAACTCAATGAAAGAGGAAGTCACGTAAACAGAATACTTGGCCACTGTCGAGAGCGCTGTATCGATTGTGGGATCATAATCGTTACAATAAAGGCAAAACCTGAAAGACAGAAAAGATATTAAATTGAAAAAAAAGCTACCTAGTTGTCCAAAGCAATTGCAAAAACAGATACAAACGAAGCAGAAAAATTTATACACAATGACAAGGGAACAGGCGACACTGCTCACCCGAAGTTGCTTCGTCATTCACCAGCTACAACAGTACGTGTCTGATCATACATAACGGTTGTTAACAAAGTTAAAATTGAGCTGAGCTGAACTTGTGACAATCATATACAACAGAAAAGAAACAAATGCTAATTCTTACACTAACTGTGTCGTTATTAGGTAGATAAAAGAGTGAGTGACTGATTACATAAACGATTGTGATGTAATGGCACACAATAACTTTGATTATACATAATGGCCTTGAATGAAAGTGGTTGGGAAAAGTATTGTTATTGAACTTGTAAAATGGTTACAAATTCAGCCGTATGCTGTCAACAATTTAACAGCGAGTTGTACTGAACTTGCTACAAGTATGTACAATAAAATAAGAAATGCCACTGCTCACACAAAGTTACATCGTCACTACACAGATAACACAGTGAATGATTACAAAACTGACTGTGAAGTAATTACGTAGAATATAGCAAAAATAGTAATTGATCGTGACGATGAAAAAAGGTGATTATAAAGAATCGCATACTCATTGAACTTGCAAAAGAGCTAAAGTAGCTAAGGTGGGTGGTTTCGATCGTATGTTGTTAGTATATTTAAAACCGAGCTGCGTTAAAGTTGATATGGTGTTACAAAATCGTAGTAAAGTGAACTTTCAAAAAATAGCGCAAACTGTAGGCAACCTGTTCTTTCGTTAGAACAGATTGACTGAAATTTTTCGCTTCATTTTGAATTAAAGTACTTTATTTAAGACGGTCGTGACACAATAAATGTGTATCAGTACAGGTGTCGTGGTTCTAATTGATTATTAATATTAGTCTCAACCTGCTGTGAAGCTTAAAATGATCAAGATTAAACCCCATGCTCATCATGGGATTTGTGACAAGAGATATAGGATTTCTCTACCTCTGGAAAGCGAACATACTGCATCATACTATATGTCAATGACAGACTACAAATAAGCCACATTGCACCAACCGCTGGTTTCCTAACTCTTTGACCGTTTTCAGAATATCTACATACTCAGTTATGTTCACGAGTTTTTCAGTATCTATATGATTCTTCTGCAGTTTACACGTACGTGTTTGGCAGAGGGTTCGTGTAATCTCTTTCAAGTTGTATCGCAACTGTTGTATAGCTATGGGAAAAATACTTTCCGCGTGAGTTTTCGTTCATCTTATTTTATCACGATGGTCATTTCTGTATCTGTAGCAGGAACAAAATATTGTGGCATTCGAAGCAGAAAATGGATAATTTTGTGAAAAGATCTCGTCCCAAGCAAAACCGCTTTGGTCTTAATGATTGCCACCCCAACTCGCTTATCATCCATGACACTCGGTTTCGTTACCAACTGCCTGTTTTTGAACTTTTTAGACAACCTTTGTCCATCATTTGTTTTAAGAATCCCGTAACACGCAGCATTACCACAGGACGCACAAGTCTCGTGTAAGCAGTGTCTTCAGTAGATCTGTTGCAGATTATAAGTGTTCTACGAATAAAACGCAATCTTAGGTTTATCTTGTATTTTACATGTGATGGTTCGAAGTCATGTTGTTCATAATTGTCATCTCTAGGTGTTTTGTTGAATCAACAGCCTTTACGTTTGTGTGATTTATCATGTAACCGAAATTTAACAGAACGTTTTTCGTATTCATGTGGAGGAGTTCAAATTTTTTATTGTTCGGGTCAGTTGCCTCTTTTCGCACTATGCAGATATCTTATAGTTTCGATCTTCTGATGACTTAAACAGTAAACGGCAGCGTCATATGCAAACAATATAAGGTGGCTGCTCAGATTTTCGCCTTCTGTTACGAACATCAAAGGGCCAATAACATTTCTTTTCATAGCCCCGTATATGAATTCAGGTTCGTTAGATGATTTCCTATTAGTTACTACGAAATGTGACCTTTGTGACAGGAAATCACAAGCCCCATCACACTGCTGAGACTGTACTCTATAGCCGCGTTTCTCAATATTTTTTCCTGTAGAGTGCACGAAAGTAAGTTTCTAGCTTTCGCAAACACCCCTACATGTCTTTTTCTCCTACATAAAAAAAACAAATACTTAAGACATAAGACGTGTTAGAGTCGAATATAAACGTATACAATATTATGATACGGCGCATATTTAAATGCGTATAATCAGGGTATAATAAGGAACGATTTCTTGCAAATTGGACTATACCAAGAAATGATTTGCCGATAATCTCTTCATGTTCTAGACATTTTATCTGTGGAAGATTAGAAGACATTAAATAACTCGCGACACACTTGACATGTATTCGCGACATACCAATGCGTAGTGACACAAGCCGGCCGGTGTGACCGAGCGGTTGAAGGCGCTACAGTCTGGAACCGCACGACCGCTACGGTCGCAGGTTCGAATCCTGCCTCGGGCATGGATGTGTGTGATGTCCTTAGGTTAGTTAGGTTTAAGTAGTTCTAAGTTCTAGGGGACTTATTACCACAGCAGTTGAGTCCCATAGTGCTCAGAGCCATTTAAACCATTTTTTTTTTGTAGTGACACAGCACTGGGAAACACAGTAGAGGCACGCAATCTGATCAGAAGCGCTTATGAGTAACGGTATCAAAAGCCTTCTGGAAATACAGAAACATGGAATCCTCTGCCGCTAGTACTCGTTATTTCATATGAATAAAGAGCCAGTTGCGTTTTACAAGAACGAAATTTTGTCATCCGTGTTGGTTGTGTGTCAATTTGTCGTTTTCTTCCAGGCATTTCATTATGCTGAAACATAGTAAATGCGTATGTTCCAAAATCCTACTAGAAATCAATGTAACTGATCGTTCATAATTCAGCGAATTATTTTTATTTATTTTCTTATGTATTGGTGAAACCTGTGCAGGTTTCCAGTATTTAGATACGGTTCTTTCGATAGGAAAGCGATTACACGCAAAAACTACAAATGGAGCTGTTTCACTAGAATACGCTCATAGAAGCCTAACTGGTATGTGTTCTGAATTGGAAGACCTGCGTGTATTAAGTGATTCGAGATACTGCTCCACACCGAAGGTATCTGCTTCTAAGTTACTCGTGTTGGAAGCTGTTCTTTAATTCAGGATCTGGAAAATGCACTGCATCTTCTTTGGTGTTCAGTAACTTCAACATAGTGGAGCTGTGGTCGGTAACATTAGCAAAGCTTCCAGAAACTGAACGTGTTGATTGTATCTTGGGGTTGTAATACTTTCCAAGCAAGCATAATCTCCTCGGATTTTCGTTCGGATTTCGAGTCAGGGTTTCGTTGTAGAAATTACTGAAAGCATCGGCGCTACGTATCGAGCATCCACAAACGTCAACTGCTACGGAGAGTTTGTGCTCTATTAAATATGGCATGAATTTTTCGTCACTTCTGTAAAAGTGTTCTGACCTCCTTCGCGTACCCTGGGGCTCTACTCCGTCTTTTATTAATTTACTTGGTACAGGACTCGCAGTCGGTCGTGAAAACTGGCAACGGCCGGGAGTGCGGTGTACTGACCGCATGCTCTTCCGTATCCGCGTCCGGTGACGCCTAAGGGGTGATGATGAAACGGCGGCCGGTCGGTACCGTAGGGCTCAAGACTTCTGCGGACGTTGTTTGTTTTGTGTGTCTTTTTAAGTAAAACTCTCAACTGGCGTCAACACTATTTCTTTGAATTTGAACCACATTTGTTCGGTGCTTACGTAGTGTTGGAAGGAAGGGAGACTGCCTCTTAGGAAGGCGATAAGTGAATTTTTATCTACATTTTTAAATATATGTATTTTGTATTTCTTTTTGGTGAGATTGGATGTTACGGTATCAAATCTCGCTAATTCCTGTAGCCGTCATGACGCTCTCTGTTTTCTTAGGATTAATATTCACAAAGAGATTTGGTATGTTATCGCAACCATTTAACTTTGTCTGAGCTTCTGAACTAATTGCTTGAAATAATTTTCGGAGAAAGCAATCTGTACAATTCTGGACGGGCGTTTTACGCCTACCATCGAATTTATAATGTATTTTCGTCGATATAGCGAGGGTAGATTGGTGTCGTGCCCAACTATAACTGTATGAGTCGGTTACCTGTTCGATATGAGACTACAGTTTTCTTTGAAACTTTCAGCAGCTATGTCATCTAGTTGGTGAGAGGAAGGAGTCGGGGGATCGGTAACAGAAATCAATTACTAATTTATTACGGTTGTCGAGTACATCGTTTCCATATAATAACTCGTAGCAACTAATTTCTTCGATGTCACAGATAAAATTCTGCCAGGAAGATACATGCCACCACCAACTGTATTTAGTCTATTCTTTTTCGCTCCGTTATGTCCTTGGTAGAAACCAACTTTCAGTAGATACAACGAATTCTGCTTCAATGCTTTTCATGAGCGCTTGGAACTCTAGTTCTTCTCCAACACGCCATGATAATTTACAACTATCACTCCGATGTTTTATAGGTCCACCTGCGTCCCGTGTTTAACCAGCCCCCTTTGAGACTATATCCATGTTTAAACTTTTGAGAGAAACTTTTAACATAAAAAACGGCCGAGTCCACTCCACACCGCCCCGTTAACAGTGCAACCGGTTTCTGTGTACTGTGACCTATATTTACAGTGATGATATCTTTTTTTGTCTTTATCTTCGAATAGGAATTACCTGCTCCGCTCCATTTACATGAATATGATATTTCTATGTACGCACTTCTTTAATTGGAATCTCTTACTGGCCGGCTGGGGTGGCCGAGCTGTTCTAGGCGATTCAGTCTGGAACCGCGCGAGTGCTATGGTCGCAGGTTCGAATCCTGCCTCGGGCATGGATGTGTGTGATGTCCTCGGGTTAATTAGGTTTAAGTAGTTCTAAGTTCTAGGGGACTGATGACTTCAGATGTTAAGTCCCATAGTGCTCAGAGCCATATAAACCATTTTGAATCTCTTACTTTCTGTAGCAAACAGAAGCGTAATAAGTATCAGATTTGAGGAAATTGTAAATATGCATGTGTCTGCAGCATTTTATGTCTTTTGTCACGAGAGTAAATTTGATATGTTTGATACAATACGCACAAAATATTGTACACTGTTTTCTTTAGGGAGTGTACATGATTTGGATGAAGATCACATTAACAGTAGCTGTATATGTATGAAAATGTATTACTTTTTTCGCACCTATTTTGGAATACGTCTATGTTTAAATGATGCAGATTTATGAAAATATTATAGAATCGTTTTAGACTGTTAGGTTCGTTACTTTCTTGTTTATGCTATGGGAGAAAATGTATTTTTATAGCATACAAAAAATTCATTTACATTACTTTTTAAAATTTATATAGTAAGTTTCAGGCCTACGTCACTGCATTTGTTGAGGACTTCTATAACAGATACCATATCGCGCATATAACGTTGAAAATGATATACAGAAAGCAGATCACAAACGAGTTGATTCCATCTACAATATTTTACTGAAGTTTCTTAAATGTTCAAGAACTGGTATGAAAAAATTGTAAATTTTCTTTACAAATTAGTATATAATCGAAATGGACATGAAAGAAATCTTTGATACAGTATGTACAATCTGTGAGCAAACAGTGAAAACAGCATGTTGCCCACGCGCGCACGCCTATTTGTGTCTCATTTTTTATTCCCATGACTTTCGCAAGGAAAAAAAAAATCTAGGTTCGTAAAACAAACAGCGTAACGGATGAATGTGTGAGACTACATTGACAAAACCGTAAACAAATCCACGACATTTCTTACGGAACCAAGTCTCTTGCAGCGTGAATTTAGCCAATGGAAGTTCGTCTCGATTTTGTTGTAGTAATCGTAAGCGACACAGCAGCCTTTACTATAGGTAAGAGGAAGTGAAAAAAATTGTTATCGTGCTACATGCTGCTGACAAGTTGACTCTCATCAAGATTGTAGCAAAATTTCCAGATATCTATCATATTATATTAAATAACGTCTTGTCTGCTGGATCCGCAGTTCGCATAAGATCATGATATGACATCTTCTTTATACTTTTTACAAAATTATCTGCAAATTGTTGATTTATTTTTTATTACATAAGTCTATGTTTGTTTCGGTATATGTACCTTTATCAGGTGTTCCTGTTGACGTTACATTTATATACGGTATCATTCTATTTTACGTCATTCTACATCTATGTAATAGTATAGTGAAATATTATGTTATTCAACGTGTCCCAGATAAAACGCCTCAGGTACGATCAGTCATCTCCAGTCGAATTACTTGTGAACTGACAATACTGTCTCGAAAGTTGGTTACATTGCATTTTATCGGAGAGTTGAGTGCCGCTCCGTGTTCGTGCCTCAGTTGTTGTGAGGAGCTCGTATTGCTGAGTTGCTACAGAAATGGGGCGGTTTGCATTAGAACAGTGAATTGATATTCCGGAGTGACATGTAAGGACAGACTCCATCAAGGAATGTAAAAATAAAAAAAAAGTTTCAAGCGAAGTATCCTGGTAGGAAACTCCCCACGATCAGCACTGTTTAAGATCTGTACGAGAAATGGAGGGCTGTGGGATCTGTTCAGGTTGTGCGGAATAATAGGTAACCAGCGTTGAGGACCTCTGAAACTATATACAGAATTCGCATAGACATTACGAGAAGTCCCCGCAAGTCGGTAAGGAGATTATAGCAGCAGGTTGATGTATCTCGCACATGGAGTCATTGTGTACTGAAGGATATGAAACTAAAAGTCCGTCGTGAGTGTGGTACAAGAGTTAAAATTTGAGGATCAGTAAAAATGAGTTTACTATTGCAACTGGCTGTTAACATCAACTGGTAACGGCTACTTGGACCCCTTGGTTTACTTCACGTCAGATGATGCCAGGTTTCATTTGTCAGTTTATGTAAACTCCCAGAATAGCAGATATTGGTCGCAAGGCGACCCACATATTGTGCATGAAGACCCTCTCCACTCAGAGCAGATAGGTGTTTGGTGTGCGTTGTCCGGCATGCGCATTATTGGCCTCATATTTTTCAATTACATCTTAAAAAGTGCCAGACATCTAGATAACTTTGACTCTTAATGCACAATTAACAGCTTCTGAGAAGTTGTATGCAGTAATGCAGTACTCTAACAAGAAGGAGCAACCGCTCACACTTCCAACCAAACTATGGCCCACATCCCCAACATGTTCGCTGAAGACAGACTTGTCAGTATAGGCCTCTGGCTCCAAAGTTCGCTGCCTTAATATCGCTTGATTTTTATTTACGACGCACACTAAAACGCACAGTATGTGCTGACTATCGCCACACAATACACGATCTTAAACGGAACATTAGTTGAGGAATTAATAACATCACACCTGCTGAAATACAGCTTGTTGCTGGTAACGTCATCACACGAAGTCAGCGATGCCTGGATGTCCATGAATACCACTTCCAGCATCTCTTCCAAACACGTAACTACATATTCTGTAAGTTGATTCGTTTTTACTAGAATTTCGGGAGTGAGACGTACTGGTTTGTGGGACACCCTTTACTTCAGATGGAGCGACATCCATAAAACATCTTAGAACTTAATTTCTTATTCGTACTATATTACTGACATAGGTCACGTATTTATTTTCTATAACAGAATAATAGAAATTTTTTTTAGTACAGTTGTTATGTTACAGATTGTTCCAATGTCACGATAAACAGAAAAACAATTGACAGAAGTAAGATCGCATATCTACATAATGCACAATATCTCTGTTAAAAAATATCTATGTCTACCTAAGATATAATTAATTTGGAAATATAAACCATCATTGGAACGATCTGTCATTTTTACAACTCTCAAAAAGTAAGACGAAATTTCTATAGAAAGTTAACCCTTGATCTACATTAACAACATAGTGAATAAAAGAACTTACGTTCTACGCTGATTTATAGACGTCACACGATCTAAACATAAGTATAATATGCGGGTAAGATAAGATCTCACAATACTATTACATTGATATTGAAACGATCTATAATTTTATAGCTGTAACAAAATAATACAAAACCTCACAATTATTCTTCTATAAAAAATAAATACATAACCCATGTTAACAACATGCTATAACAAAGAAATTACCTTCCAGGACGTTTTATGGAAGTCACTCCACCTGAACATAGTTTATTAAGATCGGGCTCTCGTAGTACCGTTTCACAGGCGTTGAATAAAATGATATATAAATGCAATGTCAACAGGAATACTTGATAATGGGTCGTTGTGAACTTGCGTAATCAACAAAAAATAAATAATTTGCAGTTAATTCTGTGCAAAGTATAAATAAGATGTCTGAGATGAGCTGACGATCATTGCCATGATAAGAAAGGAGAAAGAATATCACGTGTTTAATGGATGACAGAAGTGCAAACGAACATCCGAACAATATCGCTTACAAATATAGATGGTCAAACTATGTTTCATCACGTTATCGTTGCAGCAAACAGTGTATGAACTACCCTCATCGGAGATGTGATGATCTTTTGATGGAATGCAATGTACGGAAGAATGAAGAACGTAAAAATAATTTGTGTAACAATTGCCAGCGACGTTTTCGCAGGAGTGTAAAACGAACACTGAGATGTATACAAGTCTCTGAACGTTATATCACTCATCCGAGACTGCACAGACGAACATTTTATGTGCGGCGCCCTAGGTGTTTGATTCAATGCTTCCGTCGCCCTAGGCGTTTGATTCGATGCTTCGAGCTGTAAGCCTCGGTGTCGTCGTTACTACTAACTAGATTCGCATGAAAACTGCTCATTGGTTGAAAGCGGCGCCGTACACTGTGCAACGTAAGACTGACTGGCTCCTGAGCCAACCATACACATTGAAAACGTGTTACAAGGAATTTTGTTACGTTATAGTTACGCTTCAGTTATCTTCCTGGAAGCGTAGTAACCTGACGCTTCAGGATTAATTTCTGGATTGATCATGAAATATTTTCTGGTAGACTACTTTCTGTTCCATTTATCTAAAACTTAATGTGTATGATACTCTAATCTCGGGAAGCCATTGACAGACCGCATCTCTTAGGGCCAAGTCCAGAATCAGTGTTATGTTGATACTAACAACCTTAATGGTGAGGATTGTTTGGTTTACCATGTAACTGAATGAGATTCAAATATTAATTTATTATATACAGTACTTGATGAACTCGTCTTATATTTGCTCCACATGGCAATCTTGCTTGCACGTGTAAATTTATGGCAAACCAAAACTAAAATCATATTCTTGTATACAGCGAAGATGGTGTGAAGTACTTTCTTTACTCTTAAAAAGTAAAATTTTAGTATTCTTCATATAGATCTTCATGAGCAAAAAACTGCGCAGCCTATTAAATTAAGCTGATCCATTATAGGTAGTCTAGAACACTTGATTGCGTATTGGATATAAATACGGAAAACTGTGACCAGTTCATTTTGAAGTATTTGTTTACTGCAATAAATCAATTTTCGGTAGTTTGCGGTAATAAACATATATATTCAAAAGTTTCTACATATGTTCATGCTCAGACTAAGTCTTTACGATTCCTTTGGGAGTTGTACGCATTAGACTGCATGACAGTCCTATTTTTCTCACTGAAAATCGTCTTTTAAATTCTCTATACAGATTTCCGCGAGAATCGCCTTCAGATGTTTCAGTATTTTTAACGAAAATTGCTTGCGGCGGTTTGCGCTGTCGTCTTATGAATATACTCAATATTCCTTGATATTTCAATCCGATATGGGTCTCATACACTTGAGCAGTATTCCATTATGGATGAAATAAAGTTTTCACAATCAGTTATTTCTTACGCAAATTGCAGTTTCCCACAGTTGTGTCTTGTGGCTAACACGCGCTACATTTCACATTTGCAATTGAGGAGAGTGTTGTTCTTGGAGGATAGTGTTGAGAAGTATTGAGGTGGCAGTGCATTCACCAGAAAATTCTGACAAACGGTTAACAGAGTCTTGTAAGACACAATTCCTCATAAACTTCAGTATGGAATTGGAGCGACTGTTACAAAAATGGCTCTGATATTCAGAATTTGAAAACATCAAACATCCACCCTTAAAACTAAAAAGAAATAAATATAAAATGTCTGGAATTAAGTAATATTAACGTTGCATCTATAGTGAGATATCACAAAAATCTCTAGGATACGATATTGCGATCTGTGGTATGGTACATGGTAGTGTCTCAGAAATAAAGAGTGCTTATTAAGGCGTAGCTATCATCGTAGATAAATAGTCATCAATATTCTAATGCTTCAATAGCAGGTCCACAGTCCATGCGATATGAGAATGTTTTTGATCGAGTAAATAGGAACCTGTTTTAGGTAATAATGTAATAAAAATGATCGTTGCCGCAGGTGACTTCAACCATCCATTCCCTATGCCTGGGACAGACAATTTTTTTTGGCTCGGGGGCCACATTGTGGAAGTTGAGGCTAGCGGAGGGCCGCATCTTTTAAGATGATAGTATTTCAGAATAGATATGAACTGCACCATAAAAAAATCAGTAAATGTAAATTAAAGGAAATAGTGTCAGTTTTAATCACTGTCTTTGTGGCTGCAAATACATTTAATTTTAAAATCAGTTTAATGGGACAAATGTGTCCTATTACCCTTTTCTACAACTTTTTGAAATCAACAGTGAGTGAGCTTGCTTGACATTCTCATCACAGCCTGGATGTTACCGTCCATTGAAAAATACCTTGGGTGTAAATTTGCTCTTGTTGTTCTTCAAGCAAGAAAAACTTCCCTTACAAGTATTTGCAGACCCATATATAGAGAAATTTTTCCCAACAAATTTCTTCATACACAGAAATTTTGCTGCAGGCAAAGATTTGTAAGGAAAATGCATTTTGGTCGCTCCTTTCAACGACCGCGTCGGGTGCCGTCCTAGTAGAAATCTTCGGTGACGCACGGAAAGGAAGTCTGGGTTCAAGGCGGAATTTTTTGACTGTCTTGGTGGCCCGCACAGAAACCATTAGCGGGCAGCATGTGACCACAGGCCTCTATTTGTCCCCCATTGCGCTATGCTATGGAAAATCAATAACGCTAGAAAGAGGAAAACGAATGAAGTAACAAAAGCTTTGCTCTTTGCTTGCAGACAGGCACGTAATATAATTTAGATACTGATTAAATAATGCGCCATTGTAAACTAAAACAGCTTTTACACATTCGCAACATTTTTGAACAATAGTGATGCAAGCAACAGAGAATAGCCTTCAGAAAGTAGTTCATTGACTAGATCTTTATTTATTATTTTTTCCTCGCACACCGTCAGTGAAAATAAAGACAATGAAACTTCCTGGCAGATTAAAACTGTGTGCCCGACCGAGACTCGATATCGGGACCATTGCCTTTCGCGGGCAAGTGCTCTACCATCTGAGCTACCGAAGCACGACTCACGCCCGGTACTCACAGCCTTACTTCTGCCAGTATCTCGTCTCCTACCTTCCAAACCTTACAGAAGCTCTCCTGCGAACCTTGCAGAACTGGCAGAAGTAAGGCTGTGAGTACCGGGTGTGAGTCGTGCTTCAGTAGCTCAGATGGTAGAGCACTTGCCCGCGAAAGGCAAAGGTCCCGAGTTCGAGTCTCGGTCGGGCACACAGTTTTAATCTGCCAGGAAGTTTCATATCAGCGCACACTCCACTGCAGAGTGAAAATCCCATTCTGGGAATAAAGACAATGTCAGTTCCCGGGAAACTTCTAGAAAGAACTAAGACAGCGATTGACAGCTAGCTAGTTGATCAAATTTGGCATGAGGTCTGTATAGTTTGATGCTGCAGCGATAGCACCGAACCAACCGACGCAGTGGTTAAAACAGTGGTGTTACACTGGGGTGGACGGGGTTTCAATTGCAAGTCCACTCATCCAAGTTTACATTTTCTGCGGTGTTGCTGATTAAGTTAAGGTTAATTTCCGGATGGTTTCTCTGAAAAGTAACCGGATGGATTACAGTCATCTTTTTTTTATCCTGTCTGAATTTGTGAAGCGTATCCAATGACCTTGTCGTCGTCGCAATGTTAAACCTGAATCTTCCCCTTTTAAAATTAGAAAATGTTCATGTACACTTGACACATGGACAGTATACACTTGAAACACAAAATTATTGTATCTCCAAGCCTGACAAGAAGGTGGAAAGCACGGTAAGAACTGCAGTTCACTGAAATGCAGTTTCCGAGGTCAGTGAGAGGCCACAAAACGAAGGTTATCATTACAAATGACGATATCTTAAGTGAGCTCTGTGTGAAGTTTCAATTTAGCATTGTAAATTTTTCCTGGCAGATGCGGTCGTCTCACGTAAATGGCATGGGAAAAGGTTCGAAAACCGTGATATTACGAAGTGACGGACGACTTGAAAGCTAGACAGAATATAAAAATTCGAGTTGTTAATTAATCTAGTGCAACTCATTACTCTACATACATCGTATATTAAGCAATTTTTTTAAAGATACGGAGACACATTTCAAGTTTTTAAACACAACTGACGTCAGAACTAGTTTCAGAGTGTGTAAAAAATTGTAACTTTAGAGTAATCCAATACAGACAAACGCGTAAGTCGGCTACATGTGAATATCGAGCTCCATCAGTACGTCAGTGAAGCTTGAAGGTTTTGCACTATGCGTATAAAAGCGAAAAAAAGGAGCTTCAAGTTACAGAATAAAAGTTAGTGCTCTTAACTATTAATTAAACCTAATTATACAAATCGGGAATACTGTTACTTAAATGAATTGTTAAATTTGCACGAGGCGGGTGAAGCGTTCAAAATGAAGCGGATGAAAACGTTGTATTGATGGATGGAGATACAAGCAGAAAACACATTTATTTTGAGGCTGTTGATCGCTATTTTATTATCTCCTGACTACCCCTTTCAGCACTGTCACATATCTTCAGACCATATTTGTAGTTACCCAACAACCCGTCTTAAAGAGAAACAAAGAGGTGCATTCTCATATACTGAGAGTGAAACTGATTGTTTACTATAAAACAGGTTACTGTGTAACTACGAATGTGACCTTAATATGAGTGACAGTTCCGAAACCAGTAATCAGTAGACGATAAAGTAGTTATCAACGGTCTGAAAATAGGTTTATTTTCTAGAAACGAGAATCGCGGTGCACTCCTCAGTAACGAGTATCTCCAGTTTCGGTAAATACATGCATATTATGCCAACAGCCCGAAACGCTTCGTGGCATAAATTACGCTATATCAAAAATGGACTGATTCCTTTATTTATTGGAGTAATGATCAGAAGAAGAATGGCTCACGTGGGACCAGAGACAATGGGAAAATTCACGATTGAAGGCTTCCGATCTCTATAACTATTAACAGTGTAGTTTATTAACTTTCTTTATGGTGACACGGTACGAATATGGCTTGTGTCTTTTGTTTCCTCGCACTGTCTTAATACAGACGGAAGACTGAGTTGCCAGAAACAGAGGAAAAATGAGAACGTGAAACACATTTTATTGACGATCTAGACTATGTGTATAAGATGTTGATCGATTTCGGTTCCATAGAACCATCTTACTGTTTGAGTACGTCAGTTAGAAGAGTAATCCGTCGAAGTCTGTAAGTAATATGTGTACTATGTCGTAGAACGATGTATTGTTATTAGTTTAACTTAAACGTATCACTTTGAAAACATGGGATATATGCCACAAGACAGCTGCAATGCAATGCTGGAAATGTAGACGATAAAACCTTTTTACTGACGAAGATACTGTGTAAGTGCCTTTCTTCGATTGGGACTGTTTGAAAACTAGAAACACGTCTCCCCGTAACTAAATAAAAAGAAAAGCTAAAATACAAACACTTAATGGCATACTGAATAAACTGGTATTTGCAAAGTAGGACACCAACGTGAACCCATTCCACAGCATCTGGCACCTGCTTTTCGTCGCTGGGTGTGGATACCAAGTAGGGGAAGATTGTGTCAGTTTAGAAAAAACAGACGCGGCCCTAAACGACACCTGCAGGAAAATAACCGGCTGCCTGACCATTTACAATAGACCTTTTATGTTAATCATTGGATATTGTCCCAATAAATATCATGAGATCATTCCTGAACTTGAAGGACAGGAACAAACCGATGAATGATCAGCGTCGCCAGATACACAACCATCAACCCATGCCAAAAAGGCTTAAATACAGACGAAGTTTCATGTACTCAGTACTACCAACTGAAATTTCCATAACATCGTAATGGCAAGAAGAACGTCTAGAAGCCTTCATCACAGAGGAAGCTCTACCCCAGTGCTCTTACCTAGACTGGCGACACTGGAAAACGTTGAACCGATTTTGTACTAGCCCGGGGCGATCAAAACAACTTATGAAAAGGTGGGGCTACAAAGACACTGTCAAGTGCGAGTGTGGTGAAACACAAACAGTGGAACACCTTCTAAAATACCCGCTTGTTGCTGCACCCAGAGAGTCTACACAAGAAGACCTCCTGGATTATATAGAGACAGCTACAGCTTACACCGAGTTCTGGATGATCTAAATATGATATAACTTATATTTTTCATTATGTATTCTGTATGTTTTTATATAAATAAACTTCTTTGCATTTTGAATAATTTACTTGGCTTCTTTCAGCTGCTGTATATTTTATGATGTAGTTGGTACACGAATAAATGGAAAAATAAAGAAAGATGCCGGTATATAAAAAGTACCAAGGAAGTTATACTATAGATACGTGTGTTGTTCAGCGACGTAGTATATTGCTTTTAGAATTTGACGGACTGCTCTTGTAGCTAACATACTCTGATCTGAAGGTGGTTCGAAGAAGGCGAAAGCAAACGTAACTTCAGTAGTATCTCTAGTTCAGCGGTCGTCAAACTTTTTTAGCTTACGAGCCAGTACTGACATTGTAGAGCGACACCTCTGGCCGCATAAGGCGAGGGGAGGGGGTGACCGTCACTCAAAGAGAAATTCACAAGTTTCACCAACCCATGGTTATTGGTGGAAGCTTGGCACTTACACGTTTTGAATCTACATATTATGTGGCATCGCACCGAATATTTTTAAGTGAAAAAGAAAATAATACATTGGAACTGCATGTTTTTTTCTGAAAACTTACATAATAGCCAATTTTCCATGCCTGAGCGCATTCTGTGGCCACTGACATCACAACAAGGTCTCAAGTTTGTTTTTCTGATTTCAGGGCACTTTGTCTAGGCGTCTTCAGGCCCGACTACCTGAAAAAATGCCATGCGGCTCCCAAAGGCCGTTTTCAATCGGACTTTTGTCTTAAGCCAAATATAAAAGAAAAAAGAGGATTTAAATAATATAACATATTTGTCGCAAAAGGATAGAATGGCTGGTGGGTGTAGCTTGTACACAAAACGGTTTAGAAGTCAGTTTTGTCTGTTGTATACAGGGATTTTTTTATTTTTATTTATTTATTTATTTATTTTTATTTTTTATTTTTTTAAGTAGCTAACTCTTATTGTACCTTTTTGGTCACTTTTCTCGGCAGGTATTGTTGCTACTTTTCCCGATAAGACCATGTGACGGCATTAGTGACCCACAGAATAATTTATCTGGCTGAAATAATTAACAAGGAACTATACTTGTAAGCCGAAAGCCGTTGTTTAAACACTGATACTGGAAAAATTATGACTCTCCATACAAGTGAAGAAACAAGAATAATATAATTGACTTATCTTACATTAGATGACTCAAAAACAAAAAAAGTTTTAACATAAAAAATAACGGAACACGTTTCCTCTGGCAGTCGCACTGACAACAATGACGTTGTATGTTAGAACTAGAATGACGACTTCTAGGCAGGCAGCAGCGCTGGTCAGGGCAAAATACAGTGGCCACTTTTTCCCTCCTGGGCACTTTACATCTTTCCCTTCCGATGTCACTATTAATTGGTAACCTACATAAATTAGTATATTATATTAATTAATCACAGTAATTGGAATATGAGACATAACCACAAATGTTTAATACATGTTTTGAATTCCATACATTTTATTGTATTACAACAGCCTTAATTTGATTTCGTACTACTTGGTATAAACATGTACTACGTCTGAAGATGACCGTCTCTATAGTGAGCATTCACGAATCTGTGTTACTTAACGTTTGACGTTTATACCATAGCAGTTGATCGGTGCCAGTTGCGCACGCTCGTCAGTTGTCAGCATTGGAAGGCAAACAATAAAATATTTCCCTTCTCACTTATATTTACGCAGCACTGACCGCGCTACATGCCACTGTGCTCCTGACTTAAGCGGCAAACTGTACTTACCTCACGGCCGAGTTCACCAACTTCAATTAAAGCTAAGTACATGTTACATTATTACTGTCTCTGTAAGTATTTTTGTTTCTCTCTAACAAAACACGCTATTAAGGGGGGTAGGACGTCAAACGGGCCGACTTGGAGCAGGAGAGGCACCACAGGACATTTTAATTTCCACTGCCTATACTTTTACAAGTAAATTCATAAAACATTGTCAGCATGACAAGGAAGGATTCAGGATTCACACTCGTAGCAGTGGAAGTTCAAAAACATAACAAAATAATTTTTTTACATGTGAAATTTCATCATTTTTTTCACTTACTATTGGCTGCATTTGTTGCTATAGGTGTACTTTTCTTCTTAAGTAAGAGAGACTGTTCGATGAATTTTGCACAGCATACAAACCATACTTACAGGTGTCTGAAACTCTATTTAATTTATGAAAAAATGAATGAGCTGTTACGTTTTAAACTTTATGTTTAGAAAAAAATCAAATTTTGTAGTTAATTATCTCAATTTTTCACCACAGTTTTTAATATATTTGGAAAATTCTAGAGTTTCATACACCTGTAAGTATGGTTTGTATGCTGTGCAAAATTCATCAAAGAATCTCTCTTACTTGTGAAGAAAAATGTACCTATAGCAACAAATGCAGCCAACAGTAAGCGAAAAAATGATGATATTTCATATCTAAAAAAAATGTATTTTGTTACGTTTTTGCACGTACACTGCTATGAGTGTGAATCCTGAATCCTTCCTGGTCATGCTGACTAAGTTTTATGAATTTATTTGTAAAAGTTTAGACAGTAGAAAATATAATGTCGTGTGGTGCCTCTCCTGCTCCAAGTCGGCCCGTTTGACGTCCTACCCCCATTAAGAAGCTGTTAACGTTAGTTGACGTTTTTGGATTGTGCTGTAAGTTGTTGGAAGCATATCATTATAAAATCTCGGCTGGGAGCCGCGGGCCGCACGAACACTTGATTCGCGCTCATGAGACCAGCGGGCCGCAGTTACACGACCGCTGATCTAGATAGACGATGTACTTCTTTTATGCCCGTTGGTTGCAGATTTGCTCCAAAAAGATACTACCTTGCTAACTTGGCTTAGCGCAGATTTACCGTGAAACTGACTGCTATCCACTTCTACGGATTCCGTGCGACAACGGAGGAACGGAGCCGGTGGCGGTGGCGCGGCAGTGCCGGGACAGCGAAGCGCGGCCGGTTTGCGGCGGGAGGCGGTGTGGTCCACAGGTGAGGCGTGTTGGCGGCGTGGCTCGAGAGCTGACTGACTCCGCTGCGAATCCCGCAGGCCGCGCCGCGACGGGCGCGCGGAGGAGGGGCCGACGGATAAAGAAAAAATACACGCGAGGGAATAAATAAAAAGAGCAGCCGCGGCGCCGGCGCGGTCCGCCCGGCGGAAAGAGAATACAGACGTGGGCAGAGAGGAGAGCCAGAGAAAGCTCGGGCGCGGGGGGGAGGGGGGGGGGGGAGACGCCCCACCCCAGGGCGCTCCACGCCCCACGCAGCCGCGAGGACGCGCCTACTCGCCACGGGCAGTTAATCTGATGGCTTCTGGTCGCGCTGCCTACCCGCCCCTGCAATTAACGCACCAATTAAAAGTGTCTCGTCGTCGCGACGACGGAGTACGCGCGCCTCGAACAACACACGCGGACGTGGCGTACGGGCACACGTGTTGTCGTTATGACTTTTTCTGGTGGAAAAGACGAGAGCGACTTCCGCGTGGGACCGGCGCCGCCGATGCTGCCGCTTTTAATTCTGGAAACTATTGTCGCACCGTCGCAAGGAACGACAAAAGGGCGTGCGACGCGGGCAATTTGGGCAGGACGAGTTATTAAGCGCTTAACGAAGGCGCGGGCTAATTTGAAGCGACTGTTTCTCCATGCGTCGCCTGAATTAGACGCGGCCACTATATATCCTCTCGGCACCTCGCAGCACGTGCCTTTTTCTTTTTGGCCTGTCTGCGCCGTCTCGACAGTCAGCCCGCGTGAAGTATTATCAATTACTGTCTCAACACTTGCTGGCGAATACTTCTTAATCGTTTCATTCCGAGAATAGAGAGGCAGGAAATGGCATACAGTCTTTTTCGTCTGCTACTTAAATTAACGAGACTACGGATTCCGTTCATACCAGATACCTGGAACACCTTCATTCCCTTTCAAATGGCTCTAAGAACTATGGGACTTAACATCTGAGGTCATCAGTCCCCTAAGAACTACTTAAACCTAACTAACCTAAGGGCATCACACACATCCAGGCCCGAAGCAGGATTCGAACCTGCGACCGTAGCAGCTGCGCGGTTCCGGACTGAAGCGCCTACAACCGCTCGGCCACAGCGTCCGGCTTGATTCCCTTTTAAGTTATGAACTTTCTTCCTACGTTTTCTTTTATTTACTTTATTGCTATGCATAAAATTTAGCACAGGAACTTCAGTTTCTTTCATTAGTTATCGAGGATTCATCCAAGAAATCATTGTATCTTATACTGCTGTTATTGTTGTGACTGCTTTGATGCGGCTGTCCACGCTACTCTATTCTATAAAAGTCCCTTAATCTTTGCCTCTCGGTAGAAGTTTAAAGCCGCTACACTGGTGAGTTAAACGTGTTCTTATCAGTGCTGGTGACGGATGTAGGAATGTCAACAACGAAGATTCAATGTCAATAATAGGAAACTGAAAATACGCATTCCTCTAAAAGCGAAAATGAGATATAACCGGATTCCATTACTGGTGAACATCGAAAACTCATCCCTTCTGGTATAGTTGTCTGTCGCACGTATCTCCAGACATCGAATCCCAAGGATCTGAACATTGCCACAATTACTGGTGAAGAAATGCCAACGTCCCGAAAACTTATAGAACATTATATTTGCCGGGAAAGCTCCACTAATGTCTAAACTACAGTCAACTGAACTTAGGCGGAAACACAGTTTTACTGATCAGAATAGGCGCTGGTAGTGTTACACGCAATAGGCTTAATGAGAATTTATAAGCACTACTTTATGGACAGAGAAAAAGACTATACACGTTGGCATTCCTCCTGCTAAAAAATCGCTCACACATTTTGTAGATTGTTAGCCAGTTCATGAGAGATTTGATTGGCGGAGGGTGGGGGGGGGGGAGCGGAAAGACTCTCAGAGAACAAGTTATATATATATATATATATATATATATATATATATATATATATATATATATAATTTCGGCATTTTTTGTAACAAGTAAGTTCAGATCTCAACTATTCATTTATGACATATTTAAATCGAGCACTTTTGGCACGCGTTATTTCACAGTATTTATTGACTAACGTACGTTGAACTCTTTGGCTTAAGTGGAGGGGGTTTAGTTTGATGGAACTCGTGTGGATGTTTGGTTGTTCGCTGGAACTATCTGTAGATCCGTCACTACCACGGTATGAAAAGCTTCCTGCGTGATACGTTGTCATGTCTGAGAAGGACACATCATGCCACAGCTATGTTATTTTGAACGCTCTGATGCTGAGTCTGTCAATCCCATTCGTACCGCATCACCGCCGAGCTCCATAAAATTAACAAATGTGACCTATGGAAAAGTCGAAAGTTTATCATGCATAAATCGCTGAGCCTGTTACTATGGCACGTAGGATATTAAATGCGACATGCGTATCACAAATCGTTCGTAAACATTCCAGAACAGATTCTTTCAAGTAACTTTATTTTCTAAGGTGGAGGGACATTTTGACTGTTCATTTGATTAATGGGACTTCATTTATTGTAATTAGACGCCGGTTCTCGAGTCTACTGCCGCAACGCTAACTATATAGAATTTCCGAGCCATTCTCCCAGTCCTAAGAAAACCTAACCGCCTTAATAGTTTTCGAGGCAAAGAAAAGCAAAGAAAATACAAAAATCAGAGATTGGTTTCGATTCTCGTCGGATACAGGAATATCTCCACTGTGCTGAGCTTAGGTTATACGCGACGTGGGTGTGGGAAGTCGTATCATGCGATTGTCACAGTAGTTCGAGTAAACGAGAGATAAACCGGAAGTCTGGTAAGTTAAGACCCAGGGAGATTACTGGCTTAAGTGTGGATAGGGCCAATCATTAGGTTCTTATTGCTGCATGAACAACTTAGCTACAATGATTATTAGTTGTGACTCGAGACGATGTTGGATAATGATGATAGTTTGGACGTGTGTTCACCTTCATTATGAAAGAAAATTTTGGTTGCTAGAGGAAAATGGCAATAAAGGCTATTTTGAGAGAATGAAGAGATTACTGAGTCGAGCAAGTCTTTAGACACCTGGCATCACTTATTAACTGTAACTAAAGTACAAACTTGCCCTTCAAGTGGCAAAGGTTATTGAGGAAGAATGCGAAAAGATTAATACAATACTCCACATTTCAGTCGGATCTAAGGTTTAATTATTCGTGGTAATCTACGGGTGGCAGGTACATTTAACCAAAGCAGTTGGTTAGAATCTGCTGACGTTACAAACCCATTCTGTACACTTAAATTTTGAGAGAATGCTTTTGCAGTCAGAACGACTCATGTAGTCCATTCTTTTTGTTTTGTGTAGACTGTAAAGGTTATGAGTTCAACTGGTGAACAAACTAAATTCTAAAGACAAATGATAAAATTTGATACAATATACAGATCTACGATTGCCACGTGCAGTCAGAATGCTAACAGAACTGATAGCAGTGAAAGTGATAAGAGGTGAATGGAAAGAGATCTAGTTCTTTCACTCTAGAATATTTCTGATCAGTATCATCATTTTAACGCGTTGGAAGCACGCACACGCTTCAGGCCTCTCCGAAAAATCCTTAGCATTGTTCGGAAACACATCTGTGTTGTCACACCGGACTTTGTTTCGGACACAGAGAAATTTGGGGCACTTGTCTTGGTATGGAAATGTTGGATATCACATACTAATTGATAGTATTGGCTATTTTAATTAATTCATGAGAAGGGATTCATTTTCTTGTGTACGTTGCTCTTCATTGCTCAGCATTTCTCATGGCTGCGTGGTCAGCGATTCCTGACGGTCACCATAACATACTTCGACTATCATTGTCAGAGAAGAATCAAATTGTACGAGAAGGAATAAATTGTGGTTCGTACAAAAAAAAATGCCAAAATTGTCGTCTGTCATTTTCCTCCCATATGACTGGAATATTATCTTTCTATTTTTCCAATAAAGAGTACGAAAAGAATTTTAAAAATCAGTCTCACCATTGTTGGCAAACAAAAGTTTCTGTCCGAATTTTGTCAGAACAAATCTTTTGAATCAACATTTATTTAATGAATCAAAGCACTGTAATCTATTTCTAATGTATGTGATATTACGCCACAGTCATTTGTCACAGTGAATGAAGTTCAGCAGCATTATTGCACTGCTCAGACGTATAGGATTGTTTCCAGATATTCTTCACTTTGTGGACTATATTTTTGCTATTCGACTGGTCCGCCCCAACCTGTTAACTTTTGCTCGTGTGTACGCAAGTTTTAAAAATCTGTGCAACGCACTTCAAACATGGTCGTCCTCCTCTGTGCTTTTTCTTCCCTCTCTCTTTTTCCCTCTCCCATGTCTCTCGCTGGCACACATAGCTCCAAAATAGTTGGTTTTCGTTGGGTACGTACATTTCCCATTAACTAATGTCTGTTCTTATTAAAGATTTTCGATATTCTTAAACTGTCGCTAATCGAGTACAGGGACAAATATTAACATTCTGTGATACATTTCAGATACTTTCGGACCCTTCGTTTACAGTCATTTTCCACATTTGCATTCTACGGTATGAAGGTTCAGATTACAGTTTCCGACATCCTCTTTCAGCCGGAGCCATTGTTTTACGGTCAGGTTTTCTGGCTCAGGATAGACTTACTGCGCACTTAAAATCGGCTTTGCTATAATCATGTTGAGTAACCTTCTACTGAGAGAAGATGTTTTCACTTTCTCTTCTGTGTCTGTTGCAATTTTCTTGTAACTGCGTTTGCAACTATCATTGCTTTTGCCCTAGTTGGATTTATCCCGAAACAGAATCCTCTGCAAACTGCCACACACATTTTATTCAGTAAGTATTCGGTCTTCTTTATTTTCAATACGAGGTACAGAAACATTCAAAAACCATAAGATCAGTATCACTTTCTATTGGCTTATAATTCTCTTCGGACACCTATTGTCAGGTTTTGTTTAGGCCTCCAGAGTAGGGAACTTTTTCTTTCCTTATCCAGAGCAGTTAATTCAAGGCCTGAAACTTGAGCACCCCTGAGACTGTGTCAAGAAACTGTCTAATAATTACTTGTACAGCCAACAACAATATCTAGTTATCTGGATGAAAAATAAAAAGATTAAAGTTCTGAAATGAAGCTGCTGTCAGATGAGAACGAGAGCTCTGGAAATGATCTGACGCAGTAACTAATAATAGCTACTTATTCAGTTGGAAGAAAGCTACTCGCACATTCCACATTGAAAATATATCATGTGTTATATACAAAACAGAGTTGAAGGTAATGAAACGTTAAGTCTTAATTACACTCTGTGACAATATATTAAGTCTTTAATCACAAAAAAGAGGAAAAAATTGGTTAATTTTATTCATCATAATCGATGTTTTTGGAAAGCTTGCAAATGTGTCATTCATAATTTAAATAATTAAAAACTGCACCAATCTTAATTTAAAGCATTGGTTCTAAGTAGAAAAATAGTTAATAGATCGAAATAATCAATCCAACCAGTTTATAACACAAACAGCTACCGAAAGGAGCATAAAAAAGCTGAAAAAATCACAATCCATACTTAACGACCTTCGGATGTACATAGCAGCGATTTACCGGTATACATCTACGAGATTATTACATTTAATAGGATCTGATAATGTACATAGTCTAAAAGACGTTTATCGAAGATCGTTGGAGCAACAATACATATCCATACTAACACAAAGGGGACAGGGCGTTCCTCTTTAGAAACTGATATGTATTTCGCAGGCTGTATCATCTAAACGAATAAGTAAATAGCATCGGTAGCCCTGTTCGCAAATGCTTCTGTTACGGACAGTGGAGTGACAGAAGTCAATACTTTTTGCGAAATGCGATAACGTTATTAAAGTTCTACATCCTTGTTGTCCATGTCTACGTATTTATTTCTCAACACACTCACAGTGGCGACGAACGCAATTCTCCCACCGAGGGACCAGTTTGGAGAGGCAGTTACTGTAAAGTGTCTGAAAGACAAGTCATGCCTGTTACAAGCATCGGAATCTGAGAATCAATACAGGAAAATGCAAACTGCTTTAACGAACCGAGAGAATCCCATACGTTTCTTTGTTTCAACCCACCACCTCAATAAATGGTGCACGGTTCCATATTTGGGAAAAACCATTCTGAATCTGGCCAAAAGTATAAATCCAGGAACTTTAAGACATCATTTTATGTACAAAACACTGCTGGACACTTTTTCCCAAAGATAAAGACAGCTCATCAGCTTTGGAAAAAAAATGAAACGTGCAAAATCAGTTACAACTGTAACGTGAATTACATATAGGATAGTCTGAGGGCAACGTGCACTCGACTGAAGGAGCACCATAAATGTTGGAAACTTAAAAAAGGGACTCTACTTTTGCAGACCACCTCCTTAGAGAAGGCCGTCGTTACAGGGTGCATAATGAAGTTTTATATCACATCAATAAAGGGTCTTGAAAAAATGGAAATTAATAAACATATGTCTGTTTGCCCAATCTTAGTACTGAATGGTCAGACACAGTTTCCTTACTATCCGCTTCTAACTGCGGATACGATTAATATTCTCATCCAGACCACTGTACCACACGAGCGGCTCGTAGTGAAATTGCGTGCTTATGGAATATCGTCTCAGTTATGTGACTGATCTGTGATTTCCTGTCAGAGAGGTCACAGTTCGTAGTAAAACAGAAGTGATTACAGGCGTTCCCCAAGGTAGTGTTATAGGTCCTTTGCTGTTCCTTATTTATATAAACGATTTGGGAGACAATCTGAGCAGCCGTCTTCGGTTGTTTGCAGGTGACGCTGTCGTTTATCGACTAATAAAATCATCAGTAGATTAAAACAAACTGCAAAACGATTTAGAAGAAATATCGGAATGGTGTGAAAAGTGGCAGTTGACCTTAAATAACGAAAAGTGGGAGGTCATCCTCATGAGTGCTAAAAGGAACGCGTTAAACTTCGGTTTCACGATAAATCAGTGTATTCTAAAAGCCGTAAATTCAACTAAATACGTAGGTATTACAATCACGAACAATTTAAATTGGAAGGAATACACAGAAAATGTTGTGGGGAAGACTAACCAAAGACTGCGTTTTATGGGCAGGACACTTAGAAAATGTAACAGACCTACTAAGGAGACTGCCTACACTACGCTTGTCTGGCCACTTTTAGAATACTGTTGCGCGGTGTGGGATCCTTACCAGATAGGACTGACTGAGTACATCGAAAAAGTTCAAAGAAAGGCAGCATGTTTTGTATTGTCGCGAAATGTGGGAGAGAGTGTCACAGAAATGATAAGGATTTGGGATGGACATTATTAGAAGAAAGGCGTTTTTCGTTGCGACGGAATCTCCTCACGAAATTCCAATCACCAACTTCCTCCTCCGAATGCAAAAATATTTTGTTGACACCGACTTACATAGGGAGGAACGATGACCAAGATAAAATAAGGGAAATCAGAGCTCGTACGGAAAGATACAGGTGTTCATTCTTCCCGCGCGCTGTACGAGATTGGAATAATAGAGAATTGTGAAGGTGGTTCGATGAACCCTCTGCCAGGCACTTAAATGTAGATGTAGATGTAGATATTATATAAGGGGCAGTCAAACAAAAACGAGACACATGGAAATTAAAATAAGTAAACTGTTTATTATTTCCATAGTGATCGCCTTAACTATTAATACCTTTATCTCATTGTGAGTCAAGACGGCCAATGCCTTCGTGGAATAATGTTTGCGGTTGCCTATCGAAGTACCCGGGCGTGCACCTCTCCGTCCGAAGAAAATCGACGGTTATCAATGTCTTTCCCCAGAGCTTCAAAATTCGCCAGAATTGCCAAAAATATCGAAATTACATGGAGAGAGATCGTAGCTTTGTGGAGGATATGTAAGGGCTTCAAAGCGTAGTCGAAACGGCATCATTTTGTTGCCCACATGTTGCTTAGATTGTTTCGACTACGTTACGAAAATATGCAGGGAAATCCATACACATCTTCCATACAGTCCTGATCTTCACTGATGCGATTTCGATACCACAATCAAAAATTTTCTCAATGGTAATAATTTCTGATTCATTAATTATAGTAGATAATCTTTCAAAGTAAATGTAGCCTGTTCACTGGGCAGTATAATGATGCTGGCTCTACAGATTTTTCATGTGGTATATGATTATGTTATGTAAAGTTACTCTTTCGTTGGATATTTACTACATAACACTATAACTGATGGCGTTAAATATATTTTCAACTTTTAATACATAAGGTAGTAAGACTTTCTCTACTAAACAGATCTTTGTAATAAGGGCCTGTAATGAGTAACGAGAATCGATAGTGGAATGCACAGCAAACGGTAAGAGATTTACTCAAATCGCTCTGAGCACTATGGGACTTAACAGCTGAGGTCATCAGTCCCCTAGACTTAGAACCACTTAAACCTAACTAAACTAAGGACATCACACACATCCATGCGCGAGGCAAGATTCGAACCTACGACCGTAGTGGTCGCGCGGTTCCAGACTGAAGCGCCTAGAACTGCTCCGCCACACTGGCCGGCCAACGGTTTGCTAGTTAACATGAATGTAATGTGTGTCTCATCTAAACAATATGTTGTACAGGTAAACAGAGCACTGTATACGGAACTGCTACAAGTCAAGTCACATACGAGGGGCGTGATGAAAAGTAATGCCTCGGAAATTTTTATGTAAACTCTTAAAGCTTATTAAATAAAACAAACGTTATTAACACTCTACATCCTCGTTACCCATGTCTGCATATTTGTTTCTCAACATGCAATGGCGACGGACACAATTCTCTCAACGAGGGACCAGTTTGGAGAGACAGTCACTGTAGAGAGTTTGACATTGTTGACGGAGCCACAACCCTACCTCTGCTTGCAGCGATTCGCCACTATCAGAGTGAAGTCTTCGGAGGTATTCTTTAAGTTTTGGAAACACATGAAAATCGGATGGGGCAAAGTCGGGACTGTATGGAGGATGATCGACGACAGTGAACCCAAGCCGTCGGATTGTTTGTTGCAGATGACCGTTGCAGATGTCGCACTTTACTGATGTCGATACAATGATCACCGTACACAGCTTTCATTCTTTTACACATTTCTATTGAAGGTATGTTTTCTGCTGTTAGTAACTAGATTGCAGCATGCTGTTTCTCACGCGACGACATTGTTATGTTACACACCGCCATATTACACACCAATTCGGGGCCCTCTAGCAGCAAAGGGTTGCAACTTGCGTCAGCGAAGAGGGAAAGTCGACCGAGTAACGTGTGAGACAAGTAATACCTCAACTGACATTGAGAACAGAATAAAAAGGTCGAAGGTATTACATTTCAGCACGTCTTGGTACAAAAGTTCACTTGCGACGCCTAATCTGCATAATAAATGAATAAATACTGCGGTCAAGACATATAAAACATATAAAAGTATTTTTCTATTGAAATGAAGTGGTATTATGGCGTTGATGGGCAGAGGCCCCATCCGGGAAGTTCGTCCACCGAGTGCGAGTCTTATTTCAGTCGATGCCACTTGCATGCCGGTGATGAGGATGAAATGATGATGAGGGCAGCACAACACCCAGTCCATAAGCGGAGAAAATCTCCAACCCGGCCGGAATCGAACCCGGGCCAGCTGCATGGGAGGCAAGCAAGTTACCACTCAGCTAAGATTTATAGGTTGATAATAGGGTAATGTGAGGTTTTACGTTCTAAAAACTTATTACGAGGACGTTCTGCATCAACAAAGAGAGGAGACAAGCTGGTGCCTGGACTGAAATGGGATGGAAAATAATATTAAAAAATTAGCAGTGCCTTCTTCTACGTCCATTATAGTTATTGGGAGGCGGTGAAATCAGCACAAAGCAATATGGATACGAGCTACACAATAAGTGGTAAGCAACTAACTATTAGTGGACTGACAGACTTTCGTATGCCCATATTTAGTTACAGGAATAAATGTGTGTAGTTTGCCTTTGGTTAACGTACGGACAATGGCTAACTCATTACGCCCAAATCAAACTCCATATATTACTAGATCATGGTTTCAACAGAAAAGGTTATTTTCAAATTCAAACTTTCCGGTGACGCATTTGTGTTGAATCTGAAGCCACAACTAATTATTTCTTGTCATTTTAGATCGACATGCATAGAAGTGATACACACCACATTCAATTCCACTGGCTGATTCTTTTTCAGTATTCCATTAGCAGCACAAACAAAAATCTTTCTAGAATATCGTTACTTTATAAATGTTGCTACAGTGTTCAAACGATTTATACCCAAATATGATATTAGCAAATCTCGTTTCAGTCGCTATTGTTTTAATGTGGGTGATAGTTAGACATACATTTCATGTTTTCTATTTCCTTAGTAGTGATAATTTTCACTATTTTTTAACTATGCTTACAGTGATGAATTACCCTCCGATACATTTTCAATATTACTGAATTTAAAACATAATTGTAGTAATTGTTCTAAATTTGAAGTGAATTGTGGTGTGATCCATCAATGAATGGGCCAAAACTGGTAAGGCAGGGCTTTTTGAGGTTCTGACAATGGATGGTGTGAGCCTACTGTTGAGCATGTAGGATGTACCTGAGATGATAACAAGATCTGAATCTAATGACCTGTAGAGTGAACAGGTAGCTCCCCATAAGTTTATGTGAATTGTTATGACGAAAAAGTCGCGTAATGAGCATCTGAATTTAAAATGGAGAGGCCTAATTAAACATGAAATGTAAGCACCAGAGTTCACATACATATGATGAGAAAGCTTTTTCATTGAGCTACGACGTGCCGGCCGCGGTGGTCTAGCGGTTCTAGGCGCTCAGTCCGGAGCCGCGCGACTGCTACGGTCGCAGGTTCGAATCCTGCCTCGGGCATGGATGTGTGTGATGTCCTTAGGTTAGTTAGGTTTAATTAGTTCTAAGTTCTAGGGGACTGATGACCATAGATGTTAAGTCCCATAGTGCTCAGAGCCAGCCAGCTACGACGTGAAACCAAATATAATAATCAAATCCTGTTTATTACTAAGATGTATTAACTTATTGCAGTCACTGAATAGGTGAAAGAAGTAATTCCAAAGTGCACAAAGTTCAAATGGATTGTAACAAATACACAATAATACCTTGGCACAGATGGATCTAATTGGAAATGAAATAATACGCATAATTTAGTAAGTAATGCAACAGATATTTACTTCTGGAAGCACATTGGTTTTTATTTAGGATTCCAATACATCATATTGTCACGTAGAAGAAGGTGTAAGTACACTCATGCTCATAAATTAAGGATAACTGCAGAATGTGGTGCCACACAACGTGGCACTACACAAAACTGGCGCTAATAGCAGACGCACATAGAGAACACACACGGCACATATCTGTAAGACCACGGTACTAGTGATAAGTTGAGAAAACCGTCCCGAAAGACATGTGCTACAAAACGCCACAGTTTCCTGCGCATGAACCCCGATATCAATCAGGGATATGATCACCATGCACACGTACACAGGCCGCACAACAGGTTGGCATACTCTGGATCAGGTGGTCAAGCAGCTGTTGGGGTATAGCCTCCCATTCTTGCACCAGTGCATGTCGGAGCTCCTGAAGTGTTCTAGGGGTTTGAAGATGTGCAGCGATACGTTGACCGAGAGCATCCCAGACGTTCTCGATGGGGTTTAGGTCTGGATAACGGGCAGGCCACTCCATTCGCCTGATATCTTCTGATTCAAGTTACTCCTCCACGATGGCAGCTCAGTGGGGCCGTGCGTTATCATCCACCATGAGGAATGTGGGACCCACTGCACCCCTGAAAAGGCGGACATACTGGCGCAAAATGACGTCCCGATACACTTGACCTGTTACAGTTCCTCTGTCAAAGACATGCAGGGGTGTCGTCAGTGCACCAATCATAATCGCGCCCCACCTTATCAAATCACAACCTATATACAGGTCCCTTTGAAGGATATTAAGGGGTTGGTATGTGGTTCCTAGTTCACGCCAGATGAAAACTCAGCGAGCATCACTGTTCAGACTATAACTGGACTCATCCGTGAACATAACCTGGGACCACTGTTCCAATGACCATGTACTATGTTCTTGACACCAGGCTTTACGGGCTCTCCTGTGAGCAGGGGTCAGCGGAATGCATCTTGCAGGTCTCCGGGCGAACAAACCATGTCTGTTCAGTCGTCTGTAGACTGTGTGTCTGGCGACAACTGTTCCAGGGGCTGCGGTAAGGTCCCGATCAAGGCTACCTGCAGTACTCCGTGGCCGTCTGCGGGCACTGATGGTGAGATATCGGTCTTCTTGTGGTGTTGTACACTGCGGACGTCCCGTACTGTAGCGCCTGGACACGTTTCCTGTCTGTTGGAATCGTTGCCATAATGTTGAGATCACACTTTGTGGCACACAGAAGGCCAGTGCTACGACCTGTTGTGTTTGACCAGCCAGCCTCCAGTAGCCCTAGTATTCTACCCCTCATAATGTCATTAATATGAGTTCTTTGAGTCATCTGAAAACGTCTGCACTCTTAAGCGCTGCACCGTACTCTGACATGCACCAACATACCTCTGCGTGTGTGGAATGCTGCCAGCGCCACCGTGCGACGACCGCGGGTCAAACGCACCGCATGGTCATACCCCGAGGTGATTTAAACCCGCAAACCGCCCACCAGAGCGTATTTTCACCATGTATCAGCATTATCCTTAATTTATGAGCGTGAGTGTAGATGAATGACGAACACTGGCTTCACTTAACGAAGGTTTATTCAGCACTTGCACATACAAGAGCACGGAACGAACTGCCTCCGGCCAGAACACATACGGTATATATATGGCAACAGAACATTCCAGTAGAATGATTCTTGCCATTTGTGGATACTTCTAGAATGTACTCGAACCGAATATAGAAATTAAATATTTTACAGATCAGATGAGTTTTGAACTCACGACCCTCCATGCAGAAGTCTAGTATCATAACCACTACAATACGGCGACTGTGATACTCAATTCTTCTGCGACAATATTGTTCCCCATTCTTTTGGCTACAAGCCACTACTTTTCCTCGTAATCTCCGTTCAAAGCGACGACCTTGCGCCAGCTTAGTAAGAATGCCTGTGTGTCCGCATGGTTCCTTTCTACGGTCGAAATAGGTGCCAACGTCTACCTGCATCAGTAACTTTCGCATCACCGATGTACTTCTTCTCGTGGATTGCATCACTCATTGAGACAAACCGATGGAAGTCGGAAGATGCGAGATCCGGGCTGCAGAGTGGATGAGGCATGACAGCCCAAGGAAGTTTTGTGTGATCCTCTCGGGTGCGCAGACTTGTGTGAGGTACTGCGCTGTCGTGGAGAACTCGTTTGCGTTTTTGTGGCGACGGTCACCCTGAAGTCGTTTCTTCAATATCCTGCGGGTAGCACAATATACATCAGAGGTGGTCGTTGCACCACAAGAGAGGTTATCAAACAGAATAACCCTGTCCGAGTGCTAGAAGACCGTCTCTATGACTTCACTGGCTGAGGGTGCGACTTTGAATTATTTCTTCGGAGGAGAGGTGATGTGGTGTCACTCCATGGGTGGCCGTTTGGCTTGCGGCCCTAAGTGAGAAACGAATGTTTCGTTGCGTGTGACGATGTTCGACAAAAAATTGCCAGTATCAGCTTCGTAACGCGCTAGCAATTCCGCGCAGATAGTCCTTCATTGCTGCACACGGTCTTCTGTTAGACGGCGAGGAACGCGCCGGGCACAAGCCTTTGAGTACCCCAAACTGGTGGATGAGCGTGTCAGCGCTACGTGCAGAGACGTCCAGCTGAGTACCGAGGTGTTCGTGTGTGATCCGTCGACCACCTCAAATGAGAGTGTCCGCACGTTCCAGCATTGCAGGAGTGACGGCTGGCACGCGGGATATCAGACAGGTATGCGTGACATTGTTGCGATGATGACAGGCGCCTCACCCAGCGACTCACCGTGCTTTTGTTCATTGCCAGGTCTTCGACTACATTCTGTAAGCGCCCATGAATATCTGTGATGTCCTGATTTTCTCCAAAAGAAAGTTAATGGCAGCTGTCTGCTTGGAACACTCTACATAGCACCACCTCCTATCGGAACTTCATGAAGCTGTAGGGGCTGAAGCGGAAATTTTCCACGATGCCCAGAACAAATTTCGTATTTTTTCAGTTGAAA